>NW_026947497.1:57344356-57995606 GCF_034190915.1 Cavia porcellus
AAATAAGTCATTACGCATGCTACACAAATGCCTTCGGCTATTCCATTTAATTTCAGTAAATGTTGAATGATGTGTTCAGAATTCATTTTGAACTGGTCCACATTAACCATCAATTGTTAGCAAAGGTAAAAGTTTAAGGACAAACACTTGAAAATTTCACAAAAATGACACCAAAGACTTTTCAGCTGTCATTACTTCACTTAAACTTAGAGCTGGACCCTGAGTCACTTCTTTAAGGCTAAAATTGACAACAATTCTATTATTTGTTCAAAAGCTGCGCTAGTTAGACCTGTCTCTCAATTTGACATACTCCTTCCAGTTACCAGGCAACCTCAAAAGAATTAGCTCTTTTTCAAGTTTTAAAGTAGATCTCATGAACCTCTAACCTCTTGATTAAGATTCAAGCAGTTTATCCTTGAAATCCTCAGGGTCTCATGCTGAAAACAATTTAAAAATATATTTCAAATAAAAATGGTAAATATATACAAATATATATATATATATATATATATATATATATATATGTAAAATGAACTGCAGAATTATACAAATTCCAATAATTTGTGGCACCAGTAAAAAGGAATATGAAAAATTTATATTGTTGCAAATGATTACAGATCTCAAGTATGAGAATAAAAATGAATATTTACAAATATATATTTATGAAACTAGTTAACCTAATGTTATGATTTCCTCATACTAACTTACCCATCAGCTAAGTTCCTATTCTGTTATTCCTTTTATTAGTTCATTGTTTCTACTTCTGATTTATATTCAGAGTATCTGCTGGTAATTTAAATGTAAAATATTTCTGTCAAATACATTCTTCTTTCATAAGTAAATGATTAGCAGGCTTAAATTTTCCCTTTTCTTTCTCTCTCTTTCTCTTCTCTTCATTCTTTCATGCATGTGCATGGATCATTTTTATATGCCATGCAAGAGAAGCTGCATAAATGGTTATGATTTCTCCTCAGAAAAATCTACCACAGAAGGTGATAATGTTCGCCTGGAAAGAGATAACTAAACATACGGGCATGAGGCTAAACCGATTTTTAATCAAATTCAAGTGTGATAAAACTAGGATACAAACATACTTATACAAGGAGACCAGGAACTGGGAGAGAAAAAGAATTGCAAATAGATTATGATTTTAAAAAATGTTATTATCAAAAGCATCCGCGTGGGACAGGTCCGGCTTGAGTGAAAGCAGTACCACAGGAAATGCAACCAGGAAGCTCGCAGGGTTCAGTCAGTCTAGTGCTTGGCACATTCACTAGGACACTGGAGTTTGCTCTGAGGGGGCTGAGGGAACACGGGACATCTCCTCGGGGGATGTGGCTATCGGGATTACCCTTGGATGAAATCACTCTGTCTACTGGCCAGTTTGTAAAGGGCAAGGATGAAAGCAAGACTGAGGACTAGTGAAGTGGGCAGTGCGGGTGACCTGGACAGTCACAGGCATATCCTGCCACAGCTGCCGAGCTTTCCTGCTGGCCTCAACGTTGATTCCAGAAGCAAAACAGACAAGTGTGACACCAAGTGTCTGAGTGGCTAGAGGAATGGAGACATCTCTAAATAAAGTGAGAAAGTGGCCAGGAAGAAGACTTTTATTCTTTCTTCAATCTTCTTCTAGCACTACCACATGTACTCTGTCTTCTAATTCTTCGGTCATACCCATCCAGTGTGGGTATGATGAGATAAGCAGGAGTCCTGCCTATCTCATCAATTCCTAGACTGGAGGTCCTGGGAGTCGGGCAGTAATCTTCCATGTGGCTCAGTCGTTTGGTGTGTTATCTGATCTGATATGGCTTTGAGTTCTAGTCTTTTGCCAAGGATGTATATCACAAACAGGCCTATGCTGAACTTTAGATTCATGCATCCACTTGTAGTTTTGACATGTCTGTTTGGAGACCTATAAACATCGCCTACATGCCAAGTACCACACTGAATTTCTGATCTTCTGTTGCTTCTTTGTTCATCTTCTTCATGCACACTGCAGTTCATTATTTTATCCCGTTAGTTGTTACAATTCCTAGAATTATCCTTGTTACTGTATCTCTTAAGCAGTAATACACTTCATAGATCATGAGTTTGCTGTTTTTGACATGTCGACTTGGAATTTGCCTGTCATTGAGGCCCAAAGTATGTTCAATATAGTTATGTCACAGGAGATATCTGAGCAAGATAAATTTTGTACTCAACAGTGAATATGTAAATGCATCAGTTTGTATCTGAAGAACACATAGTACAGTTGAATGGATTAGAACTGAGTATTAGAATATGAGAAAAATAAAAAGTGAAAATTAGCCACCGAAAGAGAATGCATGGATAGAAAAATCACAGAAGAAAAATCAGAAGGGCAGGGAAGCATGGAATCTCAGGTAGTGGATTATTTATGAGGAAATTTCCAGCAGTGCACAACTCTCTGATTACAAGTATAATGGACCTTTAAAAATGGCTATTCACATTATTGAGTTAGAAGGAATAATTGCCTTCAGGCTGTCGGTAAATTTAAAAGGCTTAGAAACCTGAAATGTTTTAAAAATGAGAGAAATGTCAAAAAAGTTAAGAAGTGGTAAAAACTGAATGTGAGAAGCATGATTTGAATAGAAAGCCTTGAGACGGTACACAGGGATAAGTAAAGTCCTGCCTACAGAGGCAGTTTGATTGCTGTGTCTCCACTCCGCATTTTGAAGGAAATATCATAGAATGATGACCATTTCCAGTTATAGATACACAGGTGGACACGAAAAGGCTTTGTCACAGACATAACTGTGTGCAGGTCTGACTCTGCTTTATGTGATAGGAAGAAAAGCAGTTGGCTGATGTTAAGGGGTAATTTTTCAGAAATTTGAGTTATCAAAGAATGTATTATTTATTACATTATATTACTATTATTATTTGGGATGCTTTGGATGAAAGTCAGGATCTAATGCATGCCAGGAAAGTGCTCAGTCAATGTCATTCAAGAGTTTAATTTTCCTGCTTTTGTGAGAGCAGTAAAGAATCTCACCTAATACAGTTCGGTATTGGTGAGTCAGCCCTAATGAGTTTTGTTATCATAAATCTATGATGCTGATCTTAGTGTTAGTTTAGATACAGTCAAATAGGCTGAACAATTTCTGATATTATATTGTACCATAGGAGTTTGTCAGACCCAATTCTCTATGCAATTGTATGTAGTTACAAATTATCAATAGAAATTATACTTAAATATTATACAAACACAAAATGTTTGGGGAACATGAATTTGGAGAATTGAAATTGGTGATCCAAGCAATGAACTTGAAGTAATGGTGACAGACTAAGCACTGAAAGAAGAAAAGAAATCTTCCAGTCAGTAAAGGAGAAGCTGGGGTCCCTTTCAATAGTGCTTTCTTGACAATGTCCGAAGTAGTAAGTGTTCCAATGTACTTTTGTGAATAAAATAATGTGTTATTAATACTGGAAATACATGAAAAGAAAATTTTTATTTTACAAATAATCACTTCATGTATGAAATATTAACTTTTTGTAATGAAAGTTTTGAAGAAAATTGTGATGGTTTAATTATATAACACTAATAAGTAAACAGAATGATTTGTTACCCTCCCCACGTGAAATATTTGAAAAAGACTGTTACAATTATAAAACTTAGTTTATTCTTTACTACAATATTACTTCAAACATTTTCAAAGTGTTATATATTAATACACAAATAGACTCCACAAAACTTAACCCAAGTTTAGAGAGTCAATAGCAGTTAAAGAGCATATAATAAAGGCTACCAAAGACAATTTGGGGAGAAGAATGGATTCAGAAAAAACACAATCTCACCATATCTTAATATTTTTAAAACAGAAAAATAAATGAAACATGTAAAGTCAAGTCATGGTACACAATAGTTTTGTAAATCAAGAGAGGTGATGCTAAAACATCTAGTCCACTAGAGTGTGCCAAGTAACAGCAATGCACGGTTGTTCCTGAAAGTAGGCTTTCATCAGAAAAGATTTTATTATTAAGGCTGTAATCCAGTGTTTGAACTCATGGCATGAGAACTTTTAAGAGAGCAGAGTAACTGCCTATTTTAAACTTCTTCTCAAAATTTCCTCCTTCCTGATATAATTACAATTTTGCAGACAATGCCAACAGGGGAGAAGGGTGAAGTGAGTGCTAATTTTCAGAAGAATGCTCTCATCCATCAGACATTTCCTCCCACATGCTACATGGCAAAAACACAACATTGAAGTGTTTTAAAAATACATATTAGAGCTCTTAGCTCTTAGCTAATGGAAGTTAAAATAAGAGGCCAGTTCCGTTCAGGTCCCTCATCATCAGTTTGGAGCATATCTCTCCTATCCCTTCCACTCATGAATGCCCATCAACACATGAACCTCTCTCTCCAATGCACCTACATATTTTGTCTGAAACGTCTGTTTTACTAGTGGCAATTTAACTTTATGCAATGCCTGGAAAATAAAAAACAATGGGAATGTATGATGCAGTATCAGTGACATACCCACATTATCCGTAAACTGCAATGGGGGATTTTAGTCTTACTTCAATTGAAATCTCCTCATCTTTTATTTAAAATACATTTTCTTGGCATTTGAATCTTGTTCCAGATCTAGTGTTAACTCCTTAGAGAGTCATAACTTGGTTATTCTATTTCAAAGAGCACCTGTATTTATCTGAAAATCTTTCCTTCCTCACAAAAGTTACAACTTGTCATAATAGAAGTTTCTGTATTCATAAACCCCATGAGCAGAGGAGCCATATCAGTCTTTGCAAGAGTATCAGGACTCTTCTGTCACTCTGTGGACTCCACATGGTAGTGGTCTAGTGGAGGGACAGAACACAAACAAACCCTCTGTAATGCAACATGACTTTGGTAGTGAAATCCAGAAATTTCAGTTAAGAGGCTACTACAGTCTTCCTTACTTGGGGCAAGAGAAGGGAAACTAGGACGAGGTAAGAAACTGGAAAATCTACAAAGTGAAGATGAGGCTGCAAGAAAGACACTTCATCACAGCAGCAGAGGGAAGACATCCATTCTGGGAAGAGGATACAGTGTCTCAAAGTTATGGATACAGTGAATGAGAGCGCTGTAGGGAATGGTAAAGTTATTACATAAGGATGAATAGGGATCATGCTTCAGTGATCCTTGGAAAACTTATTTTTCTAAGAACTGTCACCAGATTCATTAATAGTCCAATAAGTAGAACATGTAAAATACGATAAAATATTTGCCACAGCATATATGTATATAGTGTGTGTGCATACATAGAGCATCTTATGCATACATGCTTTTATATATGTATAGATATATGTATATACATACACATTGCAAAACTGCAGAAGGTCACTCTATAGTAGGTACTGTCTTGGTTGAGTTCAGGTAGGAAGTCATTAATTCTAGTACCAAAGCTATAATTGTTCTTTATTGTACACTTATGTTATATTAGCTATGCTTATGATCTTCAGGAATAAAAGCTAGAAAGAACTTACCATTGGGTCTATGGATATCCTCAGTACTCCTTCAAGTTCTGAAGATCAAAAGCAAGTACCAAAAAACATCCCAGACTCACATGCACGATCAAAATTAAACTACAACTGGACTCACCTATCAAATCCTTCACTATGTGATATTTATCAGTGCTATGTGATATTCGCTCTGATTTTGATTATTAAGTTTAGGAGTTTTATAAAATGAATACTGACATGTAATTTTAAAAGAAATTCATTGTTCATTATCAAAGATACATAATGACTTTGATAGTTTATATACATTTGTATACACCAGAAAGTTCCTTGTTTTTAATTAAGAATATGTGTGTTCAATCTTTTTTAAAAAGACATGTGCATAAAAAGACATGTGTCGGGGCTGGGGATTTAGCTCAGCAGCATAAGCACCTGCCTTGCAAGCAGGCGGTCGTGAGTTCCATCCCTGGTACCAATAAAAAGAAAAAAAAAAAAAAAAAAAGACATGTGTCAGTTACACAGAAAAGGAATATGTACAAAGCACCACCAAGGCATCTTGGCTTGGACTCGTGGAGGCCATGAAGACTCCGAGTCCTGAAGGGCTGAATAGCGCCAACAACGTGGGGTGGCATGGGCACCCACAGAGGAAAGAACAGGTAGAAAGGAATGAGCAGATACACAGGCACGGGCCCCAGTCGCATACCAAGCAGAACTGATTGTTAAAACAACCCAAAATACTCTTCTCCACAATAAAGTCTGAAATTATTCATCATTTATTCCACAATGCATAAGGACTTAAGGATTTACTTTAAAATGGAAATATTATCTACCTATGCTCTGATTATAAAATAAAATGAGATTTTTCTTCCCTCTTGGTAAGTGCCCCCAGTGTGGGCCAGGAGAAGCAGCAGCTCCCATGTACCTCCCAGTGCATGGGCTGAGAATCAAACACCCTCCTGCCCCAGAGTTACTGGGGATAGATATCTCAGCATCTCTTGGTAAGATGACCATATGCAAGAGAGACACTTCATCACAGCAGCAAATATGGGGGGTTTTCTTCTAACTTCTATTTGAAGGCAAATGTTGTTTACACTGTTTTGTTATTTTATATTTCTTTTGCTCTATTCAGTACTCTCAACTGGTTTTTATAATGTTCCATTTTTGGTTTGATTTCGCTATACCTAATTGACTGGACAACTATTGTGAAGATAACAAGATACACCAACCATTCCAGTATCCTATTGTGCAGTTCTGTACCAATTTCACTGCATTGTCTCAAGTGGCTTTGTTCTGTCTTGTGCTGTTGCATTTTTACTACTTTCAAAATAAAATTTAAAAAGGGAAAAATAAAATAAAATGAAAATTCTGTTCATCCTTTTAACAGCATTACTGCTTTGTATGAATAGATTTTGAGGTAAAATGTTTAAAACCTACAACTAATATGTGGTCTTTGAAAATTATATTTCTAAAAATTATTCCAAACTGCTACTGCTGAAACTATTTGCTAAAGATTCCTGTAAATTAAATAGGCATGACAAATATTATAACAGTTTCTACAATGTAATATTTCAGGTGTGTCAAAATAGAGGTGATTTCTGTAAAACAAATCACAAATTAAAATATTTGTAATAAATGGAAGTACTATAGTGCCTCCGTTCATGAATTTAATTCACTCCAGGAGTCTGGGGAAGTCATGGTCCTGTTCAGCACCTAATGCAAAGTTCGAACAGAAGCAAACGTTTAGCAATCACTTCTGCTGCAGAAGTGAATTGTTTGTGAACAAAAGTGTTCACCAACTGACTTATTTTTGTATTGCTGGATAAATCTCTAATTAGCGATTTTTCAAGGCTATTAAGTGATGCATGATTTTAAATGCAAACATCTACATGTAAGTCCCTTCCATGTTTTGCTTATCCTTTAATGGCAGTGAATTTATATTTTTTGAGTGTTTGTGTCATCTATGAGCAGTGATTATTTCAGCCATCTAATCATTTTGGTTTTGGTTCTTTAGTGATTGACAGTGGAGTATTCTTCCTGTAGCAATATAAATTTATAGAGACTACCAATAACATTTGAGAATATGCAAAAAAATCTATAATCTGTGATACAGAATATATAACTACTTATTTCTTGTCCCAGACTCACAATGGGCCTTCTGGTGCAGGCACCTGCCAGCCTGGAAGGGAGCCTGTCCCAGTCTGCGGGTAAGTCCACAGAGACCCCAGAGGGGGCATGGAGATGAGAGGGGACAAGAGATGTGAAGAATAGAGACAAGACAGAAATCCAATCAAGTCTCATTTATTCAAGGAAAAATTAACAAATATATAGGTTATTGGGGGAGGAGGGAGGTGGATTCTGAGACGTCAGCAGGTAACAGCAACAGTAGCAAGGCTAAGTTTTATAGGTTAAATCAAATTTTCAAATTTCCCGCGTGTGGGCTAATTAACATAATCCTAGAGTGGGCTAAACAGGCTAGGCAAGGGACTGCTTAACTATCAAACTTAACTCCTGGAGGAGGTTAAGGTGGTGCCTGCAGATATAAGGTGGCAGCCAATTACAGGGCTTCCCACAGGAGGCAGCTCAGGGTGGGTCAAAGGCAGGGGGTCTCAGTGCACACAGGCCTGGGGGCCTCTCCCAGGAGAGGGAGCGGCTGAGAGTGCCCAGGGAAGTCTGACATGTGGGCAATAGTACCAACAAGAATGGTGATGAAAACACTTACTGTTACCACATAGCAGGCACTTTTACGTTATTTTCATACATTTTCTCACTTGAGCTGCCCCAAAGTCAGGATCTAGGTTTAATCTCACATTTGGATGGCACACGGAGGTTGTCAGCAGGCGGTGATTTGACAGGTGTGGCACATTTTCAAGAAAACGTAATTTCAGTTTTATGCTATCAGAGATAAAAAATGAGTTAAATTGCTGTTTAGAATGTATTTCCCTCTCCCTGGCCTTCCTAAAGTAAGTAGGAAAATATTTGACATGATTTTAATTCTTGTTTTGGCAGGTAAGCAGAAACAGCCTCCATAAAATCTTAATATCCGAGAGAAAGTAAGGGAATCCAAGGGCATTATTCATGTTAATGTCTCTTTTCTTGGAAAACTTGCACTCTAAACTGAGGACTAAAATATAGTCAACACTGAAAAACAGAAAATTAAACAGTAAGTTATGTAGGTGACACTGGGTGTCACAGATTAAATTGCAACTATGATGGATAAAAATCTCACCTCCATTTTCGACTATTTCAAATACTATTTTCTCCTCCTTAAGGAAAATGTGAACCTACTTCACAAACACATTGGATATTAAGATACAAAGAGATTTCTACAGCTTTTGTGGGCTGCAAGTAATGAAAATCACCAAGAAAATAGATACAAAATGAAAATCAGAAAACAATAATTTTTACTAATGCAAAGGTGCAGTGCTTATCAATTCATGGTAGTATTACAAAACTAGATAATTTATGCTCTTAGAGTTAGGGTGTTCAGAATAAAATGTGGTTGAAAATCAAAGGAGTCTTCCGATGTTGAGACTGTGGATACACACACACACACACACACACACACACACACACACACACACACATTCATAGTCCGCAGGAGGGTAGCCCCTTGGAAACAGCAGATGTTGGAATTTTGGAAATGACATGTTGGCGTGATACATGAAGTGGCCTAGAAAAATGCTGCACATGAAATACTAAACATTTAGTAGTCTACAAAAAGAAGATTTTAATTTAAAAAAAGTGTTAGTGAATAAATGTGATAAAGACGGATAGATTTCATGGAAGATTGAAGGCTTTCTTCACTGGTTTAGTTAACCAAGAGTATGTGGTTGTAAACAAACTGAAAGTTTTTGAGACTATTGTCTCCATGTCTAATGAACACCACGCCTTACAAGTGCTCTTTCCATGAGTGATGGAACACCTGTGTTTTCAAGGGAACCCACAAAGCCCTCTGTCAGCAGCCCAATTTCAGTGCAGCCAGTTTCCCAGCTGAAGAGAGGTAGCCAGTTATGTACATCTCCTAACTTATCATAGCACAAACCTATAATTGTCTGATCATTTTTTAAAAGGATGACGAATATATTCAAGATATTTTACCAATATAGTATTAGAAAAGAAGAGAACTATGAAAACGTCATGCATTAAAAACAGAACAAATGAAATAAATTAAATAGGAGGAGGTATTTTAAAATAAAAAAAAAAGCTTTATGGATCAAAAGCTGAGGATATCACTGCTTTCCAATGCTAGTTCTTCAGAGTTCAAAGGTAAACTTTTCAGAATAAAGTAGCTTGTAAAACGTCATGTCGACTGGGAGATCTAGGGCGATCTTTGGCTTTATTATTCCAAATCAGAGATCTCTTCTCTTGAATAAATTAGAGTGAGGGTGCAGTAACTGACCTCTATACCTGCCTTCTCCAGTAGAGCCACACTATGCAAACTAGATTTCAATAAGGACTATCCTGCTTATGAACTATAAATTGAAGGGACTAAAAAATGTGTAAGGAGATACCAAGAATTAGGAAGTTGTGCACAACATATGAAACATTTTTACCCAAATGAGTAAATAGCTGAAGTATTATAAATTAAATAGTGCAAGCCAGAAAAGTGAAAGGAAAACTCTGAATAAAATGAAAAATATATGAAAAGAGTAAATGATGGATGATACTTTAATCCAGACAGGAGCAAGACTAATAATTATTAAATGAGGCGATGTTTTTGAACTATGAGCCAAAGATGTGCATATTTGTGTGTGATGCAATGATGCAATTTTCAAAAATATAATTGAACAAACAGCAAAAAACTGTTGGAGCTGTTGAAGCTGAACACTCATGCAGGGCTGTAGTGTGGCCCAAGCATTGCTGAACTGAGCAAGAGGAGACACCTAATGGGATAAGATAGACCACAGCTGAGGCCATCTAGAGACTTGCTGGATCCTTTCCCTTAATTGGCATCATCTGTGACTGAGGGGGTTCTTTAATGCCTCTTGAAGCCCTGCTCAGGTTTCCTGCATTTTCCCCTCAACTCCTTGCTTGTTCCGATTAAATATTGGCTGCCCAGTGTCAGTCAGCTGGCTGGCTAACAGAGTTATGAATTCTTCACAGGATTTTAGTCCTCCTAGAGCCCTAAAGATCATGCTGTTTGCCTCATTCCTTTTAGCCTTCACCGTGCACTTGTTTGGGGAATTGGTGATCTAGGCACAGACCTCAACAGCTTGGCCCTCAAACAGGGACTCAACAGTGGAGACATCTGCTAGAGAGGGTGAGTTACCTTCACTGTGTTCCTGGGGTGGAACATGACCCCTGACACATGTCTACTTCATTTTACCTCATTTTCTTCAGAAAATCCCATTTTCTTCAGAAAAATCCCTTCAGCGGGTGAGTCATGGGGAATTCCCTGTGTGAAGCACAGCCTAAGGTGGGCCATTTTGCCCCTTAGCTTATTCTCAAATGGCTCAAATGGCTGAAAAGCTTGGAAAAGAGGCAACTGACGCTCAAGGCTCCTTTAATACTATTAAACAAGAGGCCAAGAATCTTTCCTTATCTTTATAGATAGATTAAATAAAGCTGCTGAATGCAGGTGGACAATAGAGCAGCAGCCTCTATCTTGTTAAAGCAATTAGCATACAAAAATACAAACCAAGATGCAAAAATGCTTTAAAAGATATTTATATGAAACCTGATACTACCTTGGCTCAACTGTTCAACTATTGAAGAACAATTGGCTGCAGGTCATATTGAACCCATCATGAGCCCCTGGAATATGCCTATCTTCACTAAACAAAAGAAATCAGGTAAATGGAGTTTATAATATGACCTCCAGTGTATAGTCTTTAGGGGCCCCTTACAATGTGGTCTTCCTAATCCTGACCTTATTCCTCATGAATTTCAACTCTTTATTGTTGATTTAAAGGACTGTTTCTTTACTATTCCTTCACATCCACAGGATCACCCTTGTCTTGCACTCACTGTTCCAGTCTGTAAGAACCATAATCCTACACACAGATACCACTGGTGTACATTACCTCAAGGTGTGATGCGTAGTCCAACCCTCTGTCAATACTTTGTTAGTATTGCTCTGCTTACTCCTAGAAAATGTCCTAATTTATAAGTCTATCATTATATGGATGACATCCTTGTGGCTGGTCTTTCTCTGAGTCCCTCCATTCTCCATGATCTTTCCTCATTAACTGGATTTGGCTTCATATAGCCCTAGAAAAGATTCAAAACTCAGAACCATTTTTTTATTCAGGTCTTCAACTTCTTCATTCAGTTTGCTGCCTGCTTTATCTACCTTGTACTTCTGCTTTCTAAACTACAACAATTGCTAGGCACAGACCCCAACAAAAAATAAAAAATTATTTTAATTTACAATGCACAATGAGCAAGAATATAAGACAATATATCCAGCTCTACATTGTTGAAATGCTCAGCACCTCAAATATAAAAGTATCAAGGCAAAGAGTAAAGATAGTTTACATTTTTAAATGAATTGTGTCAGACTTTCAAGCAGTAAGACAGGAAACGAGAATACTGTGAAATGTCTTCAAAGTACTATGTTGAATTAACTGCAAATACTTAAATTTTTCCTTATTTAACCTATTATTTAATCTAATTATTTTTATTTTAGTTTATTGGCACGTGTGTACAATAAGTATTTTTACATTCTCTATAGGGAGTCGGTCCTTGACATAATACATCTTAATTGCTTTTCACACCCTTTCACTTCCCCTCCCCCATCCTATCCTTTTCTGTGCATTTTTGCAGTACACAATGCTTATGTTCCCTGAGTGGCACTGGTACATGTGCATGACGCATTCCACTTTCCTTTTTCATTCCTCCCTCTGTCTCTCCTCCCTCCATCCTTTAAACTTCTTCCCTTAAAGACCTATCTCTCTACTTGCTATGATTTTTCTTTAATTTTGCTCTTAATTTTTAGACTGGATTTCTCATATAAGAGCAACTACGTGGTATTTAAGCATGGGTGTTTGATTCATCTGACAAATTTTGTGTACCTTTTATGGTGGTATTTTCTTATACTGGGCAAGACTCACTGATTAATATATAAAACATGAACTTTGGAAATCAAAACAAACCAAATTTGTTGTGGTTTGTTCATGAAATTTTTCATTCAAGGAACTGATCAGTGTTACACTATTAACATTGATTATATATAATAGAGATTTGTGGAACACAAGTTAAAACATCATAATAGATAACCATTAAAGATTTCATTCAAAAATTAAATAGCATTGCTATGAATTATAAATGAAATATTTATAAAAATCCATTTGCATTATAGACCAAAAATAATTTTAAATTTATATTTAGAATAAGTATCACATATCATTTAGTATGTAAACACAGTGTAGTTAATTTAGAAATCAATGGTAACTTTAAACAACTTAGGACATTTATTAAACTCATTGCTAACTAACTCATCAAAAGAGGAAAATGTTTATGATGAACAGTGTTGAAAATAGGATTAAAATAATACTGACAGTGTTGCATATCAAAGCCTTTAATGCAAACCAAAACATATCAAAACTCTGAGGGGTTGTAGTTAGAGTTAAATTTATACAATTTGTTATATAGAGAGACACGCAGGTAAGCTTATAACTACTGAATCTAGTATCTAATAAAAAATTAAAGAGACAAGAATAGACTAATTCCCCTCAAAAGAGATGTAGAAAATAATCACTAAATCAGAAGTTAGTCAAACAAAAAACAAAATAACAGTACAAAAAAAATTCAAGATGCAACTTTGGATAAACGAATTGTAGAATATTTAAATTTTAAGATTAGAAAATAAAAATTGGAGATGCAGATGATAGATACAAATGAAACACATGACCCAAATGACATTTTATATTAATTCAAGAATAATATAAAAACAATAATTTGCAAGAAAATTTTAAAACTAAGATAAAAAGATATATATTAGAGAAAAAAAGTAGTATCAAATCTGCCTTTGAAGAGATAGATCACCCAAAAGACTGTACATTTCTTTTTAAAATTTTACATAAAAGTCAATGTATATTTAACATAATCCCAGAAAAGTTCTTTGAATTTAGTCCAATATTAAAAAATAATTAAAGTTTTGCCTTAGGTAAAAATTTACAGCTTAATACAATAATATGGAAAGAAGTCCTCTTATAATAGTTGATGAATATAGTACTAGTTTAAATATATTAATAAAACTCAATATAAAAATCAGATCAACTTTACTTCTGCATAGATGTAAAGTGACAAAATATTTACCAGTATCAACTAATTGATGTATACATTTGTTTCTACATTTATACACATATATCAGGTAAAGTTTATTCAGAGTGAGTATATGTTAGAAATTCTAAAAATACCTTTTAACGGAGGAAATTGATTGCATTAATGTATGAAAATTAATACACGTCAGTAAAGATCCCCTCACTATAAAAATGAGTAGCTCGTTAACAAAATGATGAGTCTGCCTAGAATATTTATAAACTAAGAACTGAATCTTGGAGGTAAATATTGAATGCATCGCCTTAAAATCAAGAATCACTTAAAATCAAGACTGTGCCACAGTCCCTACTTCTCTTAATCATTTTACTAATAGTACAATGAGAAAATAAAATAAATAAATATCTTTTGCATATATTTCCATGTAATGAGAGCCAAAAATGAATAGCACCACCATTGTTTGAGGAAGTTTATGCTTGTCAATATACAAAGAATAAAAATGGAAATGTAAAGAAAAGTAAAAACTTCCCAAAGCTTGATTATATTTCCTCACTGTAGAAAACAGACTTTCTACCAATCTGTGTCTTTTGAGGATTTACTTTACAAAACTAGTAAGTTTTTTCTCCATTTCTTCACAATGTATAAATCTTTATGAAAGCTTTATGAGCCCACACACAGGAGATTTCAATTACCCTGTAACCCTGGGTCTTGTCACTGTTGCTAAGTTACCTGCTGATGTCTCAGAACCCAACTCGCTACTCCCCCCAATACCTTATATATTTGTTACTCTTTCTTTGAATAAAGGAGACTTGATGGGAATCCTGTCTTGTCTCCATCCTTCGTGTCTCTTGTGCCTTCTCATCCCCACTCCCACTCTAGCATCTATGTTGACTCACCCGCAGGCTGGGACAGGTCTCCACAGTTGACTGTGGACTTTGATCTAGACTGCTGCCTCCTAGGAGAGACCTTTGTGCAGCATGAAGTGAGCAGGTCCAGAGGAACATCCAAGCTGGAGTGTGGGACCCCTGCCTGATTAGCAGCACAGCTGAGAGGAGCAGACAGGAAGTTTCTACTTTAACTAATCTATAAAGTCCAGGAACCTCATTTTACTAAATCATAGGAAGATATTTCCCTCTGCTTATCTTACTCCTTTTTAATCTAGCTTTTTCTCAATAATAGAAGGCTACTATTCTGATAAACTCTATATCCCATTTCATTGTACTATAAAAAGTTTAAAAATTGATATCAAAATTTAGGAATAATTGAGCAATTATTCACAGTCATAAACTATATTAATAGATTTATGGATTTGTTTTTCCAATATTTATGTTTTTTCCTTGTGCATAATGTAAAACTGTATGTAAAGTTAATTGTATTTACAACTCCTCTGATTACTTTGCTTTAAAAGACAATAAAATATACCCATGAATTTTTCAAGCATTACTACATTTTATTTCTAAAAATTAGCTCTGGTTTCCCTATGAATTCACTTTTTAAAGAAACAATGCTGAGAAATATCAGGCAATAGCAAGGTAATTTGCTAAAGATTCGTTCTAAAGAATAGTAAAATGTTAGGAAAATATCTTAGTATTAATTAGTTGCATGTTTGTGAGGTCATTGATCCAGCTGTGTAGTGTAGAGTTGTGTTGCAAGGAGGTGACAAGATATGTGAAGATGAGAATGATGGTAGGGGATTATGTTCTTCGTCATCTGTGATGAGAAGAAAAGGTCACTTTCCAAGACAGAGAGAAAGTAATCACAAGGTGAACAGAAGTTCCATCTGAATCACCAGCCTCGTGGCAAATTGGGGCATCAAAGAAAAAAGGAAACAGGTAAGACTCTAAAAGTGAGGATAAATCAGGTTTATACCTTCAATGTATTACCTATTAGAGTAGGGTATTTTTATACTGAGCTAACACTAATAAAAAGAGGATATATGGTACTTGCTTTGGGTCAACAGACTCAAAAGAAGGGGAGGCATGTTTACCTTATTCACAAAATTAGGAGAAAAAAGACAACCTAAATACTTTCAAATATTGAATTCAGCCATTTGTAGCTCAGCAGTGCAAGTGATGGTCTGGCAAGCTCAGAATCCTGAGTTCAACTCCAAGAATAACAACAAACAAAAATTTAGGCAGGTATGGTAGTACACACCTGCAATCCCAGCACATGGAAGGCTGAGGCAGGAAGATTGCCACAAGTCTGAAGATAGCCTGGGCTACAAAGCTCAGGGTCATCCTGAGCTATGCACAGTAAGAACCTAGTTCAAAAAATTAATTCATTATACCCAAAACAATGGAATAATGCAAATGCAGTAATTTGTTACTTTTTAAACAAGTGCATTTAAATCAGTTTCAAATTTAAGAAAAATGTATTTCAAAATAAACATAAATAGGGTAGAAATTACATAACATTTAAAATGATTACTAAAATATTACATGCATATTCTTTAAATACCAATACAGTATTTTTTAGGAAACTAAAAAAAAACTATGAGAAGAAATATGATATAATATAAAAGATTTAGTATTTAAAACTAAATAGGTGAAGGGGCTGATATCGCAGAAATAAAAAGGAACCATGAGAAGTCATGTACTATTTTTTAATGAATTTTAACTAACTTTTAAACTAACATAAACATTTTTTAAAAACTTAAAAAGTAGCCATCGTGCATAGTACTGTATAAACCTCCATACAAGTTAGTCCTGGGATTATTTTAAAACATTCAAAAATTTTCAATTATTTGAGTCAAAAAAATTCAGCTGTAATACTATAATATAGTTTATTTAAGATTAAAAGCTATACCATATTACTGGAAACTGAGAAGAAAATTAAGCTAATATAAATTGTGTTTATCATGGTGATGTATTAGCAATATTTTCAATGACAATGTGAAAAACATTGTTTCAGAACACTGTAATATAATGGTCTGCAAACTGAATAATCACAAAAGTCATGAAAAGTTGAGTCACTGCAGAACTGGATGCTAACAATTGTCTAGCATAAATCTATACCTGATGATTAAGAAACTTTTCTATCTACAAATGTGAAAAGATGGGGGAGGCAAGGCCACACTCAAAAGTTAAGCAGACCGTGGAGAATGGAGGGTGGCACAGAAAAAGATGGAGGTTAGGAGATCGGAAGTTATTCCCAGGTGTCTGACCTCAGAGTGTAAGTCACAGCAAGCCAATACCTTGCAAAACTTCTCAAATTTTACTATACTTAAATACTCACTAGGAAATTCATTACACTGCAAATTTCCTTAGAATCTTTGAAAAAAGAAATGAACTGATTCAATATACTTCATCTACAATATCTTCAAAATGTATTCTCCATGGGAGTCATTTCTTATATTTTCTCTCAAAATTGCATCAGAAATACAGAATAAAAGCATATCACAACTGACAGTTCCAATCAGAGCCTTCAGGGAGCGCAGCAACCACCTAGACAGGCAGCCCCTGGGCGCGCCTTTAGAGGCCAGAGTAACCAGTGATGCAGAAGCCTAAGAAGCAGCAGCAAGGAGCCAGCAGTTGGGCTCTGGAAAACTCCAACAGAAGACCAGTCTTAGTCCCCTCGTCCATAGCCAAGATCAGCTCCACACCAGCACAATTCCCATGCCAACTTTCCTGGAGTACACAGCACATTTCTGGGATCTGACTTGGTCACTAGCACAGAACTGTGAACACCAGAGATATTTCACTATTTTTATTCTCCCTTGTTTGTCTGAATATCCTTTTTCAGTCTGGTTCGATTTCCTCTTCTTTTGTTTTGTATTTTGTGCATTTTTTCTACTTTTCTTTCTCCTTTTTTTTTTACTATTTAGGTTTCTTATCTTTCTTCTTTATTTTGCACTGATCCTCTTTCTCTCTTCCCTCAGCTAAATTTCCTCTTGAATTTATACTTTAAAGTGAGTAAACATTGCCTCTTTCCTTTCTGATTGCTCCTTCACTGTCTCTTTCTTTCCTTCCTGTGTCTTGCAACTTCCAAAATCTTCAGTGATCATTCTTTCACCTCTAGGCTTCTGTCTACTATATTTGACTTCATCCATTTCTTTATCTTGCCCCTTACCCATCTTAGCCTTCCCCTGCCTCCCCCACTCCACCATAGGATAAAATCACTCCACTAAGGAGAAAAAATCACATAATAATCAATATTCCAGAAAGTCAGCACAAGAACAAAATATTAAAAGCAGTTAAAGAAAAGAAAAAAAAAGCCTGTAAATGAAAGCCCATCAGAATAACAGCAGGCTTCTCAATGCAAACCATCAAATCAAGGAGAGCCTGAGTGACACATTTCAAGTCCTAAACGAAAACAACTTCCATCCCAGGTTGATGTACCCCACAAAAGTATCTTTCAAAATTGATGAAGAAGTAAGAGACTTCCATGACGAAGAACATCTGAGGAAATTCATGACCACTAAAACAGCTCTTCAGAAAACTCTGAAGCTTGTATTAGAAAGATAAAACAAAGAGCACAATCACAACAGCATCAATAAAAAGAAACCACCAAGAAGGGCAAGCAGTTAAAAAGAGGGCGAAGACAGGGAACCAACCACAAGACAATAACATGCAAAAAATAAGCCAAAAAATATCAACCGTAGCCATCAATGTAAGCAGATTCAACTCACCGATCAAAAGAAACAGAATGGCAGAATGAATTAAAAAACTTAATTCAACAATTTGCTGCATTTGAGAAACACATTTACCTCAAAGAGAAACCCACAGGCTGCAAGTAAAAAGATAGAAAACAATACGCCATACAGCAAGATCCCCCCTAAAAAAAAGCAAGGATGTTTATTCTATTTACAGACAACATGAACTTCAAACCAGAGAGACAAAGAGGGTCACTACCTTGTTAAGGGAAGACTCAAAGAATAAGAAAAACAATTGTAAATATATATGCACCACATATGGGAGCACCTACCTATATAAAACAAATATCAACAGAAATGAAAAATCAAATAAGCACTGACATAATTGTTAATGGGGGACCTGAGTAACACATTCTCACAATTAGATCAACCAGAAAAAAATCATCAAAGAAATATCAGAATTAAAACAAATCTGTGAACAAATGGACTTGGTAGATGTCTACAGGGTGTTCCACCGCATATCAGACTAATCATAGAACACAGAACACGGAAAGGATTTCAAATTATTCCATGCATGTTATCAGCACACAGTGCAATGAAATTGGAAATCAATGGCAAAAGGAAACAGAAAAATACATAAACACATGAAAATTTAAAAGCAACATCCTGAACAACTAATGGATCACAGAGGAAATTAAAGAACAAATTAAACAGTATCCACAATTAAATAGAAATTCTGATATGACATACTGGAACTTATGAAACACAAAGCCGTCATACAAGGGAAAATTACAGCAGTAAACTCTCACATCAGAAAAACAGAAGGAACTCAAATAAACAACTTATTGTTGAACCTCAAATTCCTAGTGAAGGAAAAACAAATCAACTGAAAATTCATACAAGAAAGAAAATTATAAAGATCAAAAATTAATGCAATTGAGACTAAGAAAATAATAAAATAATTGAGGATTTGGTTTTTGAAACATTAAATAAAACTGATAAAACTCTAGCCAACTTTATCAAAAGGAGAATAAAAAAGACTCAAATTCAATGAGTTAGGAATGAAAAAGGTAAAATCACAATGAATCCTATGGAAACCCAGATCATGAATACCTATTTCAAGAACCTACTCTAATAAGGTAGAAAGCACACAAGTAATGGGTAGATTCCTTAATACAGGAATTACTAACACTGAATCAAGAAAATATAAATATTCTAAATAACCTGACATCACTCAATGAAATGAAAATGTAATTAAAATCCTACCAATGAAGAAAATCTCAGGCCCAGATTTGTTCACTACTGAATTCTACAAGAAATTTGAGGACCTAATACCAGTAATGCTGAAACTCATTAATGAAATTAATGAAAATGAATTACTGCCAAAATCATTCCTGGAAGAAAGTATTATTCTGATACCTAAACCATAGAAGGGCCCAAACAGGAAAGAAAACTACAAAACTATCTCCATAATCAAGAAGATTATACAACATGACCAAGTAGGATTCATCCTAAGGTACAGAGATAGTTCAATATATGCAAATCAGTAAATGTAATACAACATATTAACAGAGCTAAAGACAAAAATCACATGTTTATGTCAATAGATGGAAACACAACATTCAACAATGACCAACACCTACTGATGATTTTAAAAACCCTATAGAAAACTGGAATAGATAATCTTTACCTCAATCTAAAAAAGTCATCTATGACAAATCAATAGCTAACATCACATTAAATTAAAAAAAAACTGAAAGGTTTCACTTCAAAATAAGGAATAAGGAAAGCATTATCACCACTTCTACCCAATATAGTTCTAGAAACATTAGCCAGAGCAATTACCCAAAAGAAAAACTAAAAATAATAAGGATAGGAAATGAATAAGTTAAATTATTATTAGTTACACAGAAGGCCTCAAAAATTCCACCAAAATTGTCTAGATTTAATAACCAAATTCAGCAGCATAGCTGGATACAAAGGCAACACTCAAATTTCAATAGCATTCTTGTAACAAATAACAAACTCGCTGAGAGAAATTAGGAAAACTACACCTTTCATAATTGCATCCAAAAAAATGAAATACTTAGTCATCAATCTAATGCAGAAGTAAAAAGTTCTTATATTGAAAACTATAGTAACTTGAAAAAAGAGATCAAAGAAGATATCAGAAAATGGATAAATAGCCCTTGCTCGTGGATAGGAAGAACAAACATAGTGAAAATTGCCATACTCCCAAAATTGTTATGTAGATTTGATGAAATTCCAATTAAAACACCACTAAAACACCACATGTTCTACAAATGTTTAGAGAAAACATTTGTAAAATTCATCTGGAAATAGAAGAACCTAGAAAAGAAAAGGTAATCCTATGCAACAAAGGCAACACAGGGGGCATCATAATTCATGACTTGAAATTATACTACAAAGCTACTGTGACACAATGAGCATGCAATGGCACAAAACACATCTGAGGATCAGATGAACAAAATAGAAGATGCATGTGCAGCCCCAAATACACTCAGTCACTTTATCTTTGACAAAGGGGCCAAATATGTACACTGGAAAAAGATAGTCTCCTTAATAAATGTTCCTGTAAAACCTGGCTTTCCACATCCCAAGGACTAAAACTACACCCATGTCTATTACTAAACTGAAGTCAAAATGGATCAAAGGCCTAAATATTAAGACAGGAAAACTAAATCTACTGAAAGAGAAAATAGTTAGAAATCTTGAAGATATAGGGGTAAGCAAGCACTTAATAAACAAATTTCCAGACCATAGGGGAAAAACTACAAAAATTGAACAAATGAGTTCTACACTTATTTTTAAAAAACCTTTTGCACAGCACAATAAATCACCAACAGCATGAAAATATTGGTTGGGAAAACATTTCAGCCGACTGTCCCTCAGCAAAGAGGGACATGTATAGAACATGTAAAGAATTGGAAGAAATCAGGCCCCTCAGATTCAAAGACCCAACCCAAAAGTGGGCATCTGAGGTGAACACACAGGAAGAACGGCTGCCATCAAGAAACCAACCAGCAACAACTGCTGGCGGGGCTGTGAGGAAAAAGAAGCCCTGTTCCACTGTTGGTGGGCGTGTAGGGTGGTACAACTACTGTGCAAATCAGTGCGATGATTCCTCAAAAACCAGGGTTAGGGTTTAACCCGGCTACTCCCCTTCTGGGTGTCTTCCCAGAATTAAAGACATCATAGCACAGCAACACACACGCACCCATGTTTACTGCAGCACAGTGTGTAAAAGCTTAATCTTAGAAACAACCCAAATGCTCATCAAGTGAGGAATGGATAAAAAGGTGTAGTATTTTATACAAGTAGTGTAGCCACAAGCAAGGGTAAGCTGGAGACTTTTACAGGTAAATGGATGTAATTTGAGATCACACTGTTCAGTGAAATAAATTATACCTGCGTGTGTGAACACTGTATTGTCTCTCTAGTGTGAAAAATTGAAAGAGTAGATAAGATTCAAACTGTACAACAGAAATTGTGAAATGGGAAGAAATTCTTCAAAAGGCAAGAAAAACTGGGATGGAGAAAAGGTGAAAAGAAGGGAAAAGAAAAAAAATTATATACTTTAGGTACACCATTCATTTATATTAATTTATTGAAATGAAAGGTTTGTGCTTATGCTATTTGATCAATTCTTGATGACTATATCTTGTACTCTGAGCAACTACTTTAAAGACGACAATATGCAATGCTTTAATCATTGTTAATCATATTATTTAGTTTAAAATTTGTATGTTTTTTTCGCTTTAAAAATGTTCCAATCTGTCCTTTTGTATTTACTTGAGATTTGCTTTCAGTTATGCGATTATTCTTATCCCTAAACTGTGTCTTTTTAATGTTTTGCTGATAAGTTTGACATATACGTCATGATCACATTCTTAATAGGGAATTTGTACTTGTATATAATGTCTTGCTTCTTTTTTTTTCCTATTCTCCCCTCACTTCACTGCCTTTGTCTCCTTATTTACAAAAGCTTTGTTTCTATTTTTCCTCCTTTTTTACTTGTCTTTTCCTTCCTTTTTCCCTCCCCTACCTTTTTTTTCCAATTCCATTTAAATATTTTCTTTTCATTTCTCAATAGGTATTATACATTTAGTATTATTTATACTTTGGTTTCTTGTATCAAAGAAACAGTTTGATATTAAAATTTGTGTCTGACTTACTTAAGAGTAAGTGGAATCCATGTCTTTTTCCTTATTTTACACTGAATGCTTTCAGTTTTTTTTTTCCACTTACAATGATATTGGCTGTTAGTCTATCATAGAAGGCTTTTATCCAACTGCGACAATGACCATACATTCCATTTTTTAGGCTTTTTTTTTTTAATAATCATGAATGGGTGTTGGACTTTGTCAAACTTCTTTTCTGCATCTTTTGAGATGATCACATGGTTTGTGTCCCTGGCTCAGTTAATACGGTGTATTACATTTATTAATTTTCATATTTGAACCATTCCTGAATCCCTGGGATGAATCCTACTTGATCATGGTGTATAGCTTTGATGATTTGCTGCATCCTGTTTGCCAGTATCTTACAGAGGATTGTTGCCTATGTTCGTTAGGGAGATTAGCCTGTAGTTCTCTTTTTTTAGTTGGATCTTACTCTGGTTTTGGTATCAGGTTGATACTTGATTCCAGGAATCAATTTGGGAGTTTTGCTTCCCTTTTAATTTCATTAAATATTTTGAGAAATTGCACCATTAGTTCCTTTCTAAATTTTTTTATAGAATTCAGCAGTGAATCCATTCAGCACCTGGGCTTTGTTTGTTGGTAGGATTTTAATTACATCTTCAATTTCATTTTCAAATATTAGTTAATTTAGAAATTTTATATCTTCTTAATTCAGCTTTGGTAATTCATATGTATCTAGGAACTTGTCCATTTCTTCTGTGTTTTCCATCCTATTAGAATACAGTTTCCTGAAGTAGGTACTGATGATCTGTATTTCAACAGAGTCTGTTGTGATTTCACCATATTCATTCCTAATTGTATGGATTTGAGTCTTTCCTTATTGTGATAAGACTGGTTAACGGTTTGTCAATTTTATTTAATATTTCAAGAAACCAACTCTTTGATTCATTTTTTTTTTATTTTCTCAGTCTCCCTTGCACCTATTTCTGTGCTGATCATTATAATTCCCTCCCTCATATGAGCTTGAGGCTTGACTTGCTCATCATTTTCAAGAAGCTGGAAGTTCAAATTACGTTGTTTGTTTAAGCTTGCTCTGTCTGGGGGTGGTGGCACTTGAGAGAGGCTGTAATCTCAGCACTTGAGAGAGGCTGAGGCAGAAGAGTAGCCATGAGTTTGAGATCATCCTGGGCGACATAGTTAGTTTAACATCAGCCTGAATTACACAATAAGACCATGTCTAAAAAGAAACAAAAACACATAAATAAATACATAAGCTTGCTCTGCTTTTTTTGATATGGGTATTCACCACTATAAATTTCTCTCATTGGACTGCTTTCTTTTCATCCCATAAGTTCCAGTAGGTTCTATTGGTTTTATTGTTTCATTACAGAAACTGTATAATTTCTTCTTTAATTTTATCTGTGAACTACTGGTTATTCAGAAGCTTTATTTAATTTCCATGTGTTTATGAAGTTTTTGTAGTTTGCCACTGATTTCCAGTTTTATTGCATCATGGTCAGATAATAAGCATGGATAATTTCAATTCCTTTACATTTACTTAAGTATCATCTGTGAGCTAGTATGTGGTCTGTTTGGAGAATGTTCCATGGGCAGCTGAGAAAAATGTGCATTCACATGTTGTGGGGTAGAACACTGAAGACACATGTCTACAGATACTAAGTAGACATTAAGTCATTGTTCAAAATTTTAGTTCACATCTGATGGCTCTTAGACTTTTTTTGTCTTGTTTATCTATTTGTGACAGTGAAGTGTTGAGGTCCCCTATTACCACTGTATTAATATATACTTGATTTTTTATCTTTTAATATCAATTTTATATTCTTAGGCATGCTTGTAGTTTTAGTGCACATATATTTATGATTGTTACCTTTTTCTCTTGGGTTTTTCCCTGTACAAGGATGTAGTGATCTTGTCTCTCTTAATCAATCTTGACTTGAAATCTACTTTTCTGAAAATATAAGTGACCACTACTTTTTCCAGATTCCTGTCACATGGAATATTTTTTCCATCCTTTAACTTTGAGTCTATGAATTTCTTTTGAATTAAATACGTTGCTTACATGCAACATGTGGTTGTGTCTCTTGATCCAATTTGGCTTTTTTTTTCTTTTGAGTGGTGAATTGAGAACATTAAGACTGATGGTTTTAACTTATATGAAATGACTTATCCTTGTCATGTTATTTCCTGTTGTTAGTTCCTTTTTCTCCTTGTTTAATTGCTTGACCCGTCTGGTGGATTCATTCTGTTGGAGTTCATGGAATTGTATGGAATTGTAGTCCTCATTATCTCTTTCCACAATGTCCTTTTTCATCTGCAGGTCATCACTCAGTCTGCACTTTTACTCATCACACGTCTCAGTTTCCTCTAAACTGATTTTTTTCCATAATGTAACAGTTTCTTAGAAACTACAGTTGCAATAATCTGTTGAAAATTTTATAATGGCTGTCTTATATTAGATTTATACTCACATCAGTAGATCAGTGGGTGATACTGTAGGATTCAAAGCAGTGTAGAAACCCTATAATTGACAGAATCATATGTGAATTGTATGTAGAATGCTCATCATAGATCTCTCACACAATTTTAGAGTTACTGATACTGCTTAATACTACTGTGATGATTTGGATTGTAAATGTCTCTCATGGGCCCTTGTGCTGTAGGTCTGGTCATCATCATATCATTCTGTTGTGTGATGGTGGAATCTTTGGGGTAGTTGTCACTGGAAGTGTGGCCCTGAAGAGGATAGCGGCCCCAGCCTCTGCATCTTCCATCTTTTGCTTCCTGAGGCCACACGTGAATAGCTCCCCCTGCCGCATGCTCCTGTCCTGGCATCTTGTGCTGCTTCAAACTAGTGGAACAGGCCATGAAGTGGAATCTCTGAAGCCATGAGCCAAAGTGACACTTCCTTCCTTGCATATTGTTTTTCTCAGGCATTTTGTTCTAGCTTTTAAAACTAACTGAAACACATTTCTAAATACATCATTGAAACTATTTTTTACAAGAAAGTATCCCATCAACCTCCCAAACAATCATGTCCTGATATTTGTTTTATATATTCCATATATCATATTCTAATACTGAGTACTGCTTCCTACACATTGCTGAATTCCTCTGTATTGATTTTTATGTTTGCTGTTTGAAATTATTTCCTGATTTGCAATATATGTGCTACTTTATCAAGTGATACCTCGTGAATCATGTTATAATCTTTCACAAATTTTGCAATTTTTTATTAATACATGTTTTCCATATATAATGTTGCAATTCACCGTGTAGAGCTGGTAAAAGGGTACAAAACACATCTTAATTTCTTTTTTTTAGAATATTTTTCAATGTGTCACCCTTTGATATCATTCAAAATAAGAAGTGCTCTTTTATTAATAACTGTCTCGATATAACTGGAAGAGATACTCTCATCTCAATATTGCACATTTGATTTCTCAGGGTCAAAATTATTCATCAGATACCAAAATGGAATAATGTTACTTCACATTTGAAAAAGTCTATTTCCTTTTATTATTTCTCTTAAAATAAAAAAAAAATAATGAGTTTTAAAAAGTATTTTCATTAGTATTTTTCTCCAAGGTTTGCTCCTCTTTTCTTTACGTTGGCCCATGTTCCATGATGAATAGTGGCTCTTATAAAAGAGATTTGTTAGTGCTAACCCAGGCCTTCAGAACGTGACCCTAATTGGTAGCAAGTCATTAAACAGGTAATAGATTTAGCATGAGGTTATTAGGGAATGCCTTAGTCCAATATGGATATTACCCTTCTAAAGTGGAAAACTGGGACACACACACATGTAAAGTAAGGATGGCAATGAAGGCACAGACAGAGTCCTATCTACAGGGCAGGCCAGATTTGCCGAAAACCCTAGAAGCCAGGAGAAAGTCCTACAGAGTAAGTTTTCTCATGGCCCTTAGAAGAAACCCAGCTGCATATACCTTGATCCCAGCTGTCTGGAACCATACCTGAAAGAGGATACATTTCTACAGTTCTAAGCCACTTAGTGTGGTGCTGTTTGTTTTAGCAGCCCTAGCTGACTTGCACAGCAGTGGGGGTTTTCACCTTCCAGGACACGGATTTATTTGTATTACATGTATTAGTGACAGGGGACATTAGACAAAAAAGAGAACAGTATTTCTAGCTTAGATATATTGAGAATTGATACACTCCAGCTTTTAAATGCTCATAAACAAACTACTGATCTATTTCTATCCAGGAAATTCACTTAAGATTCCATTTTTGCTCTGTAACAAAGTAACTTTTCTGTGCCTGAACTGAACCTTGAGTGTTTCTGAAGATAAGTAATGTTTCCCCAGTTCTAAATATTTATCACAGCATTTGTTTTTCTACACTTCTGTTGGTCTCAGTTGCACTTTGCTTGCTTGTTTCTTCATTGACATGAAGACACTCCAGCTGGAGACAAAAGGCAAGAAGGCACTAGGATATAAATTGGAGGAAAAGTGGTATAGAGGATGGACAACAAGAGAGCAGCACTCAGCATTGCAATGTTTGCTTCCATAAAAATGCAAAGGCACCCAGAAAGAAAAAAATGCATTAAGGAGAGCTCAGGTTTACCTTCACAAATAGGGAAATAGCTTCCTTGATAATAGTCCTGAAAACACCACCTTTGCTGATGCAAGAAAGTGTGAAATAACAGAGCAAGTCAGATCATACAAAGTACGGTGTTTATTGAGGGTCTAGGACAGCAGACAAAATGACTGATCAGTTGATTTCACAGCATTTATCTGTGAAAGTTAGAAATGTTTTCCAAACTATCAGAATTACATTTCTGGTATCAAAAACTTTTAAATTTACATACTGCAAATATTAATTCTGATTAGCAACATTAATACAAACTTCAAAACATAATTTAAGCTCTCCTGAAAGCAGTTTTCCTTCTTGTATTTCTCCTATCAGAAATCTGCATAAGCTTTCAAAACTGGACCTTTCTTCACATAGAGCTAATGAAAAAGACTAACAACAAAATAAACATTGTTTCAGTTCTTGCCAAGTTTCTGCCTGATTAATTTCCCCATCAACTCTTCCTTAATTAATTAGCTGTTTTCCCTTTGGTACTCCCCAACTTGCCCCAGTCCCCTATTTTTTGCTCCACCCTTAGAACGTAGTGTATAGATATAGGATCTAGACAAAGACATAGACACAGACACAGAAATATCTTCCCAACTACTACACACACACACACACACACACACACACACACACACACACACACGATAGATCAGATTTTTGGAAGCAACTTGACTAATGTGGTCCTTGAGAAATTCCCTGACCTGGGAAATGGGAGAAGTGATAAATCAGTTGAAGAAAGACATTTGTTTTTTGTTGGAATATTTCTCATAATAAATTATCTATTTGATAAGTATAAACATCACGTAAGCTGTTTCTATAAAGTCAAATTGACATATCATTTATGATTTATTCTTAACCACTGCAAAAAATAGGAAAATTTCACATAAAGATATATTTGTTTCAAGAAGTCAGAAAAATGTCATCTCAGCAATTGTACTTCAAGTGTGCTTTTGATTAGAAAAAATACATATAATATTTGACCATAAAACAAGTGTAAAAATGAGTGTTTATTTTGCAGTGATTGTAGTTAACTTCAGTGAATTAATCTTTTGTTAAGATAATATGTAATTGAAACTGTAAGAAAATCAACTGTTTTAAATTGAAAATAACTTACTCTTGTAATATGTAAAATTAACTAGTATTATAATATGTGTAGTCTCCTTTATATTTTTAAGCTTGACAAGGAAAAATATATACTACAATCTAACTTTGAAACTTACATGTTTACATCTCTCAGTTTTCTTATGAAAATGCTTATTATACTAAAAAAAGAAAATTAAATTAATTCATTACAATTAACCCATCACAAATTAGATGAATTATATACAACTAATTTCCAATTTTAGGTTATTATAAATTATGCCTTTAGGTAACAAAGTAATTCTCAAGACACAACTATTTTAGTCACCACTTTGTATTTATAGATTTATAATTTCCCTTATTCCTAAGGAGATATTTTGATCATTTTTATTAGCTATGTTTACTATATTTATAATAAGGATTATGAGGCTCTTTGGAATGTTTAATATTATCAATGATGATATTTCTTAAAATACATAATAGTCTTATCAATTTTTAGTCTTTGAACCCTAAACTGATCATTATGAATTTTATAATTTACAAAGTGAGTATTAGTATAGATTTAAAGTTTCAATATGAAACACCAGTGGCACTATACCAACAACTTAATGAGTTCTTGAACTGACGTTAATAAATGCAACACTATAAATATGAGCATATTTCCATAAAATGTCAGATGTAATTGTTCCTCCAACTCCATGCTCATTACATAATTGTATATCTTGTCCTTATCCACCGAGTATATAAACTTTCTGTGAGCAAGTCCATTTTCTTTCCTTCTCTATATCTTTTTTAAATTTTGTTTTATTTTTAATTGACAAGCAGAAATTGCATATGTGTACATTTATGGTACACAGCATATTTTGATATAAACTCTCTAAGCAACATTCAAGTGTATAATATATTGTTATTAACTCATTCACAGTAGTATATAATAGCTCTTTTGCACTTATTCCTTTGGCCTGATTGTGGGTTCTGGCCAACATCTCCCTAGTTCTTCATCTCCTACCTGGATTTTGGTACCCAGTATTCTACTGTCCTCTTTCTACCATGTCTCTTTTTAGTTTCTGAATATCATTGAGATTGTGGAGTATTTTTTCCTGCTCCTGCCTTATTCCCATTAACATCATATCCTATATGTTCATCTATGTTGCCATAATTTTGGATTATTTTCAAAATGATAAATATTTGAGATAAAAAGTAATATTTAACTTAATAAAAGGAAACATTAATTTAATAGAAAGAAGCCATTTTTTCATCATTAGGTATGGGAAATTATCCTAGCAGATTTTCAAGGAATTCAGAATATATATCAAGTTTATTGATACTGATATGCAATAATCTAGTGGTTAAATTAAGAAAAAAATTTTAAGAAGAAAACTGAGTAGTAGCAGATATTACCATTTGTCATCAGGTAAAAATGACTGATTATAATAAATAACTAGATAAAATGGAAACAAAGCTTTGAAATAAGGAAAGGAAGAGAGACTGAAGGGAGGGGAGGAGAATGGGCATGTAAAATAAGACAAATCAAGGTATATCACGTACAGGTACAAATTCCCGGTGATGAATATGATCATTGTATATACCTAATGTGCACCAATAAGCTTAATAAAATGTTTTAAAAGATAAATAACTAGAAAGAATTATATAGGTAATTTCAAGTAGGAGGAAGTGAATAAAGTAAAAATAACTGGGATTCTATCTTCGGAAATCTATTAGAAATATTCATATATTCCTTCCAAAACCACTTAGAAATTCTGAAACATAAGTAACAGATAATGTATATCTGAGTGTTCAAGAAAAAAAAAACAAAAAATATTGCAAATGAATAAGAAAATTATATTTCTCCTACAAAAGTTCAAAATTAGCCCAACATATAAGCTGGTGGTTCAGCCATTTTGGAACCTCACATACAGTATCCAGGTGAAGCAGGAAACTTAAACTTTCAAAAATTAGTATTTAACTGGGACAATGGCAAAAAAAAAAAATCTGCACCTTGAGCTCAATTTTTAGGCTGAATTTGGACCATATTAAATTTGGACCATATGTATTCATTGAATGAAGAAGAAACAAGGCAATCAGATTTAGTTCTAGGTTGAAGGAATCTCTGGAAACACATATTCATAACCTCCTGCTCACAAAAGTGGTTTGAAACCTACATCTTAGGAAAACTTAGGGTTCACTACTAACATACAGTTTGGCCTTTGGTGAATACATTGCTGAGGCCCCAGGTAGAATCTAAAGGAAGAGCTTTCTATAGAAAAGAAGGCGGAAGGTATTCCACAGCCTGTGTCACTTGACTGCAGAACTCTCTACCGCCTGTCCCTATTCTGATGACTAGACTGAAAATGTGAAATTTACACTTCCTAGACTTCCTTTTCAGCAGCATGAACCATGTGTTGGCTTTTCCCAATTACACAAACTTCCCCCAGCAGTGGTGTGGCAGAGGTAGAGGAGTCTTCCCGAGGCGACTGTGCCAAGGGGAGTGCCTAGAGCCACAGTCAGGCTGAGAGCCTGGAGAGCTGCTCAGGGTCCAGCACTCAGAGCCTCTGAGCCAGGCAGCCCTGCAGTGCCATGTTCCTGTGTAAGGAAAGCCAGCTGTGGTGGCTGCTCTGGTAGTTGTGTGATGCAAGGAAATGTGAGAAACATGAGCAGGGAAGCTGTGTGCATGAGTCATCTGTGATGCTGAGATGGTTTAGCAGAAGACACCAGCCTTCTGGATCAGAGGCAAATGACTTCACTGCGGATGGCTGTGCAGAAGCTGAAGGCTTCCCTTTGTGATAGATCGATCCCACACCCCCAGAGCAGCAAGGAGACTCCCCTGAGACACTCCACACCTTCCTCTGTGTTTATCCAGACACAAGTAGTGACCACTTAATAACGAGGTCACACAGGCTGCCACCTTTGTGTAAACCAGGCCATCACATAAAAAACACCTAGTTTCAGAAATCTCTGTGGCATCATCTGGGTTCTTGACTGTTCCTTTGTTGTAATTTACAACATAAACATATACTATTGCCAAAGTAAACACACTGAGATGAAATGCATATGAAAAGATATTTTAACTTCAATTTTTAACTACAACAAGAAACCCCTATAGTAATTGGTATAATGGGCAAAGTTTAGAATCCTGCCAATACAGTGATGAACATAGGAGCCACAGGAAGTCTCATTCATGGCTGATGGGGATGCAAAATGGTACAGCCACTTTGGAAGACAGTTTGTCATTTTCCTCAAAAGTTAAATGTATTTTTCCCTATGGTCTAGTTATTTGACTTGATATTTCACGCAAATGAGCTGAAAAACTATGTCCACAGAAGAGGCCATATATGAATTTTTATAGCAGTTTTATTCATAACTGCTGAAACTTGGAAGAAACCAAGATGTCCTCAGTAGGCGAGTGCACTAAGTGTAGCAAAGTACATTCATAGAATGGAATTTTGTTTAGCTCTAAATGCAATGTGTCATCAAGTCACGAAATTATATGAAGAAATCTTAAGTGCATGCTTATAAGTGAAAGAAGCCAATATGAAAAGGTTACATACTACATGGCTCCAGTTTTTGACATTCTGAAAAAGACATAACTGTAGAGAAACGGGAAAAGAGCAGTGGCTTCGAGATCATTTTGAGAACAAAAAATGAATAGATACAGCACAGGTTTTTAGAGCAGTGAAACTACTCTGTGTGATACTGTAAGGGCAGACACATGCCAGCATTCACTAACCAAAATCTATACAACATACAGTACCAAGACTGAACCCTATGGGAATCATGGATTGGATAATAGAACTGTACCAATGCATGATCACTGATTGTTTTATTTTTTTAAATCATTCTAGAATATAATATTAATAATTCAAAATCCATGTATTTTTGGTGTCAGGGGCTTATAAGAAGTCTTCTTATTTGCTAAAATGGATATTAAAATTAAAGTCTATTTAAAAATATTAATAAACAGAAAATCCCCCCTCCTAATTTAAAATGATAAACAAATCACACTCTAGAATACCTGACAACTTGGGAACAAATTTCACATGGTTTCTGTCAACCGGTTCTGCAATGATTGGTGGGCCTGTCTTTTAAGATTGAGCTGCATTTAATCCATGTAGCAACGAAGCCAAACCCACAATCACCTTCAGACAGCCTGCTGACAAAATTCTTCCATTAATGAACATTTCCCTATACAGTCATCTGCATGTGTTTTCTTCTAGTCATCTTCCTATGTAACAAAAATGAATCAACCTGTGTGGTTAAGAACAACATGGTATAAATTGTTGTTCAATATTTTCTGCATAGTAGGTAGTTAGAAAATATTGGCTGAATAATGGAATGAATTTACTTTTGTTGGCAAAAATTACAATGTATCAAATATTCATGGTACCTCATTAATACAAACAACTTTTATATTTTTGTATATAATCAGACTTTGAAGAATTTTAATAGAGAGATAGACAAAGGGTCATAAAAAGAAAGAAATATCACTTTGAAAGCAGAGTGTTGGAGATAAACAACAGTTCTTGGATATACAAAATCTGAGTACTAATTTCAGTGAAAAGAATCAGTTTGTATCACAGTCAAAAGGAGCTTTTTCTCCAAACATTAACATTAACTACAAAGCTGTATGCAACAAGTATAGCAATGAGTAATAGTAACTAAAGTAGCAGCGCCTTTTTCAATTGTGGTGTGTATACCACAGGGTTTTAATCACTTAAACATTCTGAAGGTCAAGCTCATAAACCAGGGTATTTCCTTGCATTGCTAGTAAAATCCACACTTGATTATTTAATAATTAAAGATGCACAGAGAACTTATAATTAATGTATACATTGATGGTGACTCTAAATGCCAACTTGCCAATATATTAATTTCAAAGATTAGATAAATATGCATAAAAGATAAATATACACAGAAATGTGAGAGAAAACTTTGCTATTCATGACACAAGAAATTCTCTATTTTGTGCGATAGAAAATATCACGCCTGCCCCCAGTGACAAAGTGGAGTGTGCTGAAATAGTGGTGGCCTGGCTGCAATGTCTCATACAACTTTGACTTTATTTGTCTACTTTGCTATATTTGTGTTGAATAAATATGGATGGAATAATAATCCACTGTATTTTTACTGTTTCAAAAATAATTTTTCAGAAAAAAACTAACTTTGCATGTGATAGCTAGTTTAAAATCTAAAAAATAGTGGAATGTAGGGTCATCCATATGTGAAGAAGCATCCCTTTGCATGCCAGCTCAGGTCTCTAACAAGAGTACTGCGTGGATAATCCATTTTTAAAGTGATCAACAGACATTTTTCTGAAGGGATCCTTACCTGGTGAAGGTCAGATATGTCCTTTTATTTGTCCTTTTTATTTTAGCAAAGTATTCAGTCCATTGAATGTGTTTTTTTTTTTTTCTCCAAATGGGAAAATATATCTTGGTTTGAACGAATAAACATGCAAACACATTCTAAAATCAACGAAACTCTAATTTACTATCTGAAAGTTTTTTAAGAAGACAAAGTTACCAAGTAAGAGGTAGTATTATAACCTTGTACTTGGTTTTCTAATCACATGCTTTGGCCTCAGGCAGACATTCTCCAATCTCCTGGGTACTATGGCAGTGTTACTGATATGTGCTGGAAGAAAATTCAGCTACAGCGCTCAGGTTTCTGCACCTTTTGTGAGCAGTGAGGCCGGCTGCCATTTGCTTCAGTTTATCTGTTCAAGAACCTTATATAGCAAATAGCTTTGGAACAAAGATAAAATACCCTCTCTGGGACAACCATCAAGTATGTTTATATCCTTGTGTGAGAGTTGACCCCCCTGCTATAACCCCCTCCCCGAGTTATAAAAAGCAGCAAAGAATGTTTCACTCCCTAACTCCCCAGAGCGGGGGAATAAAAGGGTTAACTCCCTAACTCCCCAGAGCGGGGGAATGAAAGGGTTAACTCCCTAACTCCCCAGAGCTATCAGAGCAGAGCAGAAAGAAATGCCTAACTCCCCAGAGCTATCAGAGCAGAGAAAAAAAAAAAAAAAAAAAAGAAAGAATGCACCTACAAGGTTGTTCTGTCTCAACTAGATAAGTAAGACAAGTAACTGTTCTGTTCTGGGCACATAGTGACTGGGCTAGGACCCCCAGTCTCCATGGTTACTCAACCCCAAACCCCTCCAATCAACTTCTGCCAAGTCCTATCCTGCTCAAAATTAACCAATGCAATCTGCTTCTGTAAACTCGCTTGCCTCCCGTTTGCGCCCTTAAAAACCCTACACAATTCCCCCTCGGGGCCCTCCGCACTTGTTTGCCTGGGGGACCCCATGCGCATGGAAATAAACTTTTTTCCCTCACCAAGAGTTGAGTCCTTGGGGTCTCTTTCCCTGCGGCGTCGGCCTAACATCTTGGAGGCCCTAGCGAGATAGCACGTCTCACGGGAGGTGACCTCAATGGCTCTGCGGTGGGTGAGTACGACCGGTCGCTTCTTATTTTTACTCTGAGGATCAATCTACCGGTATTTTACGCCCCGAGCCAACCGGGCAATTTTTGTTACCTGTTTTTGTTATCTGTTCTCTGTTCCCTGGTGACCGGGGGACGCCCCACACGGTTTTCCGTGACTCACCGTCTGCGATAGGATTTTCCTATCGGTCTGGGGAATTTCATTCCCAATCTGTGGTCCTTCTGGGCCAATCTGGGGAATTTCATTCCCAATCTGTGGTCCTTCTGGGCCAATCTGGGGAATTTCATTCCAAATCTGTGGTCCATCTGGGCCAATCTGGGGAATTTCATTCCCAATCTGTGGTCCGTCCGGGCCAATCTGGAGACACCCCCTAAGGTGACTCATTTGGTGTGAAACTAATGCGTGAGAATGAGATGGCCGGCCTGTTTGTCCTGTGTGTTGTGACTGTTGTAAACGGTTATTTGTTGTGTCGCGTGTACGCTAACCACTCTTTGTCTTCAGAACATCATGGGCCAGACGACATCGTCCCCATTGTCCCTCAGCCTCGACCATTGGTCGGAGGTTTGAGAGAGGGCTCACAATCTCTCCTTACAGGTTAAAAAAGTAAATGGCAGACTTTCTGCTCGTCTGAGTGGCCCACATTCTCCGTGGGTTGGCCACCGGAGGGGACTTTCCACCTTCCCCTCATCTTAGCAGTTAAGAACATCATCTTCTGCCCTGGACGAGAGGGCCACCCCAACCGGATCGCCTACATCTTGGTATGGCAGGACCTCAGGGAGGAGCCCCCACCGTGGGTAAAACCCTTCCTTCCTCCGCCCTCTCCTTGATTGCCTGTTTAAACTTGTTACTAACTTAGGGGCTTGTTGCCCATTTCTGTTGTAGGATCCATATGGCTTATTAGATTAAAGGTTCATGATAAGAAAAATTATTTCCTTTAGCTGACCAAACTGTACAAGAAGCTCCCTTTGTTTGTGTCTTTAATGTTGTGGCGCCTTGTTTAATATGTAAGACTTCAATTGATTGCTTGCAACCTCAGCATGCCTTTTAAAAGGAGTATTTTTTTCTCTCTGGTAAAAAGATAAACATGTACACATATATATATATATATATCTATGGTTGTTAAGAGTCATGTCAACTTTGCCAAGTAAAAACCAGGCGGTACTATATTTGAGCCAGTTAAAAGGTTACAGTTTTGTTTTTAAAATACAACATTTTTATGTGGTAAAAAGACATAAAATAAATATGTTTTGGACTACTAAAAGGTGACTTCAAGGGTTTTGTTGAGAGTTTTGATGTTGTCTGAAAAGTGAGAAAAAAGGTAATTGACTGGTAATAGTAAAAAGAGGGACAAAGAGAGTGGTCTTCAAGTAAAGGTGTCTGGCTATGCCAGAATGTGGAAAAAGATCAAAGCTTAGTTTGAGAAGTATTATTGTAAGTTGTAAAAGGCTCAAGAGGATGTAAATTTTATTTGTCTTTTTTATAGTACTACAAATAACAGGTTTGACAAGAAGTAAATGTGTTCAAAATTTGACAGTATTAGATCAGTTTTGGTAAAAGTATACATAAGATTGTACTTTGCTGCAAAATGTTTTCATTAAAATGAGATTATAGGTGATACTACAAATAAGATACAAATTCTTACATGTGCTGTAAACATCTGGGAGATTATGTAGCACAATTTTGTTACCTGTGAAAAAGCCCTTTTTGTTAAGAATATAATTTTAGTAAAATGATGGCCTGCCATGTGACACCCTTGGACAAAAAGCAGTGTGCCATCCAGATGAAGCCGGCACTCTGATCCGGAATGCCAAAACCATGTTCTCCTTTTGTGCTACCCTCACTGGACATCCAGAGGTAAGGAGGTTTCCCAGTATCGCCAGTTGTTCTCTTTGTAACTCAGTCGGCCCCACATGTTAGACAAAAATTACAAAGGTTTGAGAGGTTTAAAAAAAAATGCCCCTCAGCCAGTTAATAGAGATAGCACAAAAAGGTCTTTGAGAACTAAAAAAAATTTACAAAAAGATAGCCAAGGTGTTATGAGAAAAAAAAAACTTTTAAAAAAACAGACGAGACTTTCTGGAGACAGTTGGATACTGTAGGCTAAATTTTACTGAAAAGCTTGCCTCTATATGACTCCCATAAGGGAGAAACTCAAAATTCGCTGAACTGGACTGATAAATGTAAACAGGCCTTCCAGCAGCTCAAGCGGGCCTTGACAGAGGCCCCAGCCCTGGGACTCCCTGACGTTACCAAGCCTTTCATCTTGTTCATAGATAAACTCAGGGACATTGCCAAAAGAGTCCTCACTCAGGACATTGGCCCTTAAAAGAGGCCTATAGCCTACCTCTCCAAAAGACTTAATTCAGTAACAGGAGTATGGCCCCCCTGCCTAAAAATACTAGCTACTGTGACAATGCTACTTAAGGAGACAAAAAAAACTCGCTTTAGGCAAGTGATTTCTGTGGTAACCTCTCACAGTTTAGAGACTCTTATCAAAACCCCTCCTAAAAAAGGCTCTCAAATGCCAGAATTCTACTGTCAAGCCCTGCTTCTAGACCCAGAGTCAATGATATTCAAGACTTCTTCAGCTTTAAACCCAGCCACCCTTATGCCTGATGATGACCCGGAGGAACAAAGGACACCTCTCTCCAATGAGTGCGCTGACATCCTCAAACTGCAGCAGAACCTACAGGCTGATCTTAATGACCAGCTTTTGGGAAATGCCGACAACTGTTCGATGAAAACAGCTTCATCCAAAACGACAAACGAGTGGCCGGGGCAGCAGTGACCACCAAAAAGGAGGTACTCTGGGTTAAGCGGGTAGAGCCTGGCACTTCTGCCCAAAAGGCGAAGCTTGTTGCTTTGACTAAGAGGCTAAAACTAGCCACAAAAAAGTGAGTAAAACATTTTTCTTACTGTAGATATGCCTTTGCTACTGTACATATACGTGGAGCCGTCTATCAAGAGTGAGGTTTCTTAACCTCAGTTGGGACTAAGATTAAAAATGCTCCACAGATTCTAGACTTGCTGACAGCTGTCTGACTGCCTCAATGGGTTGCTATTCATTACAAGGCTCACCAGACAAGAGATGACACTGTCACCTTAGGAAACAGTTTGACAGATCAAGCCACTTAAAAAATAACAACCACATCAGAGGGGTCGACCAAGAAAATAACTGCTCTGATACTAGTCCTCTGACCTTGTCAGAACCAGTCTACATAAAAAAAGACCTACAGTTGGCATCTCAACTTGAAATAAAGTCTCCCACCCCAAGGGGCTAATACCAGTTACCTGATATACAAGTACAGTTACTGAAGACACTAGGACAGGAGCTGTTATACCGGGCTCGCAACTTATGGATTTGTCCAGAACTCAGTATTTTATTCCAAAACTCTACAAACTGACCACCTCTTCGAGCTCCAGATGCCCACAGTACTTGTTAGTCAACTCAGCCAAGAGCTCTGCGTTAGAGACCACCCGACATCAAAAAATTGTTCCAGGAGAACATTAAAAAATAGACTTCATGGACATGGTAAAACTTAATTTACAGGGACACTGCTATCTCTTGGTATTAATAAACATTTTTACTGGCTGGGTAGAGGCTTTCCCTACTAAGTCTGAGTCAGCCTTAGTGGTAGTTAAAAGGCTATCACATGAGATCATACCTTAATTTGGCTTCCCACTATCAATGGGGTCCGATAATGGCCTGGCTTTCATAGCCCGAGTCACCCAAAAGTTAGCCCAGACATTAAAGATTAATTAAAACTCCACTGTGCCTATCAGCCACAAAGCTCAGGACAAGTAAAACGTATAAACCAAAGTCTCAAGGACATTTTAGCTAAGCTGTTTTCAAAAACTGGCGATAATTGGATGAGCCTTCTTCCCTTTACACTGTTAAGAGCTAGATATACCCCATATGTTTCTAAAATTTCCCCCTTTAAAACCATGTTTGGGAGGGCCCCGCCATTGGTTCCAAGATTGTCAAAAGACAAATTAGCTAAAATTACTAATCGAGATCTTAAGTCCCTACAGACACTCCAACCTGTGTTGGCCTGGATCCACCAGCTGTTTAGACAAAAACACTTGGACCTGCCTTCAGAGACCAAGGCCTCAGGGACTCCAGTCTTGGTTCGATGTCACCACCATGACTCCCTCAAATCCTGCTAAAAAGGACCTTTCACCGTGATGCTCAGTACCCCCACTGCCATCAAGGTAACAGGTAAAACTGCGCGGATTCACTACACTCATGTAAAGCCACTAAAAACAGCGGACAACGAGGGACATACTCAGTGGACTACACAACAGACTGATAACCCTTAAAGTTAAAAATTGACTAAAACATAGTTAGATTATGCTGGTTATAAACTGTTTTAGCTTACTTGTTTTGATTTTAATAACATTGATGCCGACCTTACACGGCGGCTTTGGTCCCCCTGTAAGCAAAAAAAAAAAAAACCAATTGTTAAAGATCTTTTGTTTTTAAAAAAAGGGGGTCTCTGCGCCGCACTTAAAAAAAAATGTTGTTTTTACACTGATCATACTGGGATTTTAAAAGATACAATAAAAAAGTTGAAAAAAAAATCAGATCTCAAGAGCCCCCTTCAAGTAAAGCCAAAATGTTCTCTTTCTGGGAATCAATCCTGCCCTATATTCTCCCTTTATTGGGACCCCTGGCCAGATTCATTATAGTCATAACTATAGCCCCTTGCCTCATTAACCCAGTAACCCGGTTTGTGAGGGCCCAGATTTCTCAAGTAAAAGTTATGGTGTTACGTCAACAATATGATCCCTTACCCATACAGGACCTTTAAGATTAAAAGTCATCGAAAAAAAAAGGGGGGAATGTGAGAGTTGACCCCCCTGCTATAACCCCCTCCCCGAGTTATAAAAAGCAGCAAAGAATGTTTCACTCCCTAACTCCCCAGAGCGGGGAATAAAAAGGTTAACTCCCTAACTCCCCAGAGCGGGGGAATGAAAGGGTTAACTCCCTAACTCCCCAGAGCTATCAGAGCAGAGCAGAAAGAAATGCCTAACTCCCCAGAGCTATCAGAGCAGAGAAAAAAAAAAAAAAGAAAGAAAGAAAGAATGCACCTACAAGGTTGTTCTGTCTCAACTAGATAAGTAAGACAAGTAACTGTTCTGTTCTGGGCACATAGTGACTGGGCTAGGACCCCCAGTCTCCATGGTTACTCAACCCCAAACCCCTCCAATCAACTTCTGCCAAGTCCTATCCTGCTCAAAATTAACCAATGCAATCTGCTTCTGTAAACTCGCTTGCCTCCCGTTTGCGCCCTTAAAAACCCTACACAATTCCCCCTCGGGGCCCTCCGCACTTGTTTGCCTGGGGGACCCCATGCGCATGGAAATAAACTTTTTTCCCTCACCAAGAGTTGAGTCCTTGGGGTCTCTTTCCCTGCGGCGTCGGCCCTAACACTTGTAAAAAAGAGATTGCGTATCTATTTACCAAATAAAATGCAAAAGTACATACTGCCCAGTGTAGCAGACAGGGCTTGCTCTGTTGCAAAGAACAGTTGTGCTAATGGCCCATAGCACAGCTCTGTTGTTCTAGCTCATAGATCCTCTTGTATCACCTGTCCATGATGTTTGCTTAGTGGCTGGGCCTCTTTTGTATTTGCACTTATTCTGGGGAAAGTTGACAAATAGAACTAGTTCAAATATTGTTATCCAGCAACTGGTATAGATGTGAACAACAAAGTGTTTTTTGTAGCTGACCTGGAAAAAATGTACCTTTTTAAAAACTATTCATCAAACTATGTGTGGTGAGTAAACTTACTGCTGAAAGAATATCATCTCAGAACTCTCACAATTTTTATCTGTTTTCAGTCACTGATGCAAGGCTTAGGTGCATCTTTCCATACCCTATAAGTATCTGAAAGATGGAGCAGAGGAACTCAGAAAAAGCTGACCTTTGTCATTACAACACAGAGAGAATTATTTTCTGGCATTTAGCATGATAATTATAACATATAAATAATATTAGGCAAGGAAAATGGAATAAGTAAGGTGAAAAAAGTCTAAGTGCAAGTAATGGAGGCACAGACATGATTCAAATATTTTACATCCACGTATGAAAATGCCACAGTGATCCTCAGTGTTTTGGTAGGTAGACGATAGGCAGACCATAGATAGACATAGCTATAGCTATAGCTGTATATACAGATTTAGAAACAGATGGAAACAGAGATGCAGATGTAGGTGTAGACAGATGATCTGGCTTATCATCTATCCACATAGAAAGGACTTATGTGTTTTTTCACTTTATTGAGGTAAAACTGAAAAAATTACAGGGTGATGTTTTGATATCCAAATGCATAATGAAATGATCACATTTGTTAAGTTCATTAATGTATCTGTCATATCATATATTTATTAGTTTCTCTCCATGTGTGTTTGCATTTGTGTTTGTGGGGTAAACTGAAGATTTTTTCAATTATAGAATGTCACTAATGTAATACAGTATCAACTATGGCTGCCCTTTTGCACATTAGATCTCTAGAAATTTGGGGGGGGGTGTTCTGTTTTGCTTTTGGGGAGTTATTTTTGGTACCGGGGATCAAACTCGTGACCTTGTGATTTCCAGAAGGGCATTTGTGCAGCTGAGCTAAATCCCCAGTCCCCAGATCTCTAGAAGTTATTCATCAACCATAACTGAAATTTTTGTAAACAACTATGTCTTTTAATTTTTGTGTAGGCTCCTTAAGTAACTGAGACAAAACTTTTGTTATTAGCTGTAATTACCTGTTAAAACAACTAAGATTTCTCATACTTATCTTCTCATTTAAAAGAATGTGAAATTATTGTGTTTTTTTAACTTTTTTAATCTAGGCCTTTAAGTTTTAAATTATTTACAGAGTTTGGATTTTTTGTTGCTTTTTTATTACATTTTCTTTTTTCACATTTTTATTATATTTTGTTTTTGTCTCTTTTTTTATTTTTTCTACTCGTTTTTGTTGGTTTTTACTTTTCCTTTTCTGAATTTTCTTCCCATTCTCTGAATATCTTTTTACTCCTTAAATAATCCTTCATTTCATTTTTCTCTCCTTTTCACCTTTTATTTCCTTTTTTTTTGCAACTTTCATTTTCCTGTTTCCCACACCTTCTATCTTCACTAGTATCTGACCGAGCCCAGAGACACTGCCAGTTTAAATGAACCCACTCATCATCTTAGAGAAAGGTGGGCATCATTCTATACAAGTCACAAAGTATATGTTTAGCAGGTTGCAGCTGGTCCCCAAAGACTCTACAGCAGCTTACAGAAGACAGAGAGCAACAGCAGCATGCCACAAGCTCACCACTTCTCAAACCCAATCCCTAAACCCCTCTCCCCACAAAAAAAGAAAACATATAATCAGGCTCTCACTTGTAAGAGACTTGATCCCCACTCCACTTACGCAGAGAGGACCCTCTCAGGTTTAACAATAAATCTATTTGGATCTTTGCATTTTCATTTTTGATTTCTCACTGAGTGTCACCACTGTCAGATAGTTAATTACTGTGGAATTATTTTCTACAGTTAATGGAGTTGCAATTGTTGCCTTCAGGTGTTATTTACTCTATTTCAACATTTGCTTGTCTTACTTTTTATTTATAGGTCTCCTTTCTATGGTTAAGGGTGGAACATGATTGACTCTTATACTCCATCACTATCCACTTTGGCTTTGACACTATCATTGTTGCTGATTTTGCTGCTATGTGCAGGGTAGCATAGTGGTTGCTATTTGCTTTTCCCTTTGTGCCAATATATGGATTGCCTTTGTTTCATTAACAATAGTGTCCATTTATCCCTCCCTCTCAAACTAGCAGATTGACCATGTCTGTAACAGAAGCAAATAGCCATTCCCAGAGTGCACAACTGAAAATTAGATACTAAGTAGATCTTCATATAAGCAACAGTGTCTTTCCACTATAATCAACCCAAAATTCTCCACAAAAAAGACAAGGAAATAAAATGCCTTCAACAATCCCCAACCTTCCCAGAACTGATCAATGGACAGCAAGGCAGAGCAATAAGAAGCTATGTAGCTGAGTTATTTGAAAAAAAATGATAAAAGGATCAATAAGTTGCTTGGTGAGCTCAGAGAAGATATAACTAAACAGATAGTGGACTTAAGCAAAATCTTCCATGAGTAAGAAGATACTAACAGAAAAGATAGCTATGCTAAACAAAACAAAATATGAATGAACACTTTAGCAAAAGCATTAGAATCCATGTAAAAGTACAAAAAGAAATCCAGTAGTTTAAAAATTCTATTGAAATTATTGGCAGAAAAATTTACAAATGTAAGAATTTAACATACTGAGATAAATGAGGCTTATAGGACCCAAACAGCCACAGTAAGAAAAGAACTTCTCCAGAACACATCAGAGTTGAACACAAGGAGAAAATCTTGCAAAAGATCATTTATGAAAGTAAATTTATTAGAATTAAAGCATACTTCTGAACACAAACTTTAAAGGTCAGGAGGGTTTGGAGAGGTGTTTTAAGCCATAAAAGAAAAAAAAAATTCTAATGCAGACTGATATATTCTGAAAAACTCACAGAAAATTAAGGCCTTTCCTTGAGTAAGAGCATTTTAAGAAGTTCATGACCACAAAACTAGCACTCAGAAATTCTCAAGGATATTTTAGAAAGAGATATCGAAGCCAACAATACCAAAATGTCTAATGGAATGAATATAACAAACAGTGAGCAAGTATGTAGAAGCAAAAAATAAAAATAAAAAAAAATAAAGAAATTATCAACAGGAAAATAACCAGTAATTCTCAATATAAATAGTCCTAGTTCCCCATTCAAAAGACACAGATTTGTAGAATGGATCAAGAAACAAAACTCATAAACAAATACATTTAATCCAAAAGGAATTCACAGACTAAAATGCAAAAATAGAAATCATTTATTTAAACAAGAACATGAAAATAAGCAGAACTACTCATTCTATTCTCAAAGTGAACTTCAAGTCAAAGTTTGTAAGAAGCAAACATGGTCACTAGATATTGGTAAGGAAACAATAGGAAGCAATATCTATAAACGTATATGCACCAAACCATAAAACAGATATCACTAAACATAAAAGATCATATAAACATTTAAAACACACTTTTTTTGGAGAAACACAATAGTTCATTGTCACAAGTAGAAAGATCAAATAATGAATCAACAAATAAATATCATAGTTGAACCAAATTTTTGTACAATGGAGTAAACAGACCCCTACAGAACATTCCTCCCAACAACAACAGAATACACTTTCTTTTCATCAGCATGTGAAATTTTCTCCAAAACAGACTACATACTAGCAAGTAAAGTATGCTTGGCTAAATGCAATATAATCAAAATTATCTCTATGCATATTAGCCGGTCAAAAAAAAGCCTCTGACAAAATTCAATGTCCTTTCATGATTAAAAAAGTGTTTTTGGAAATTTAGATACAGAGAGTTCTTATTGCAATCTGTTTAGAAAAAAAATCACTTATAACAAATTTTCTGCCCACACCATATTAAACAGAGAAAAGATGAAAGCTTTCCTCAGAAAGAAAGAAGAAAGAAAAAAGAAAAGACAAGGAAACCCATTATGACAACTCCCGTTCAATATAGCACTAGAAATGTTAGCCAGAGAAATCAAACAACTGAAAGAAATAAAAAGCATTCTCGTGGGAAAGGAAATATCAGTTATTATTATTGCAAAGGATATTATTCTCCATGTAGAAGACATAAAATGATCTACTGAAAGACTCCAAGAATTAATGACTAAATTAAGTAGTGTAGCAGGATGTAAACATAAAAATCAGTATTTGTCCTTTACAGCAATAAGGAGCTCATCAAGGAAGATATTAAGAATAAAATACCTTTCACAAAATGATCAAGAAAAATTAAACATTTAGAAATAAACCTAACAAAGTAAAAGACCTCTATAATGAAAACTGTAATATTCTGCAAAATGTATTAAAGAAGGTATCAGAAGATGGAAAGATATTCCTTGTTGCTGGACAGGCAGAACCAGGATTATTATCAAAATTGCCTTTCTTCCAAAACCGATACACAGACTTAACAGAATCCCAATTAAAAGAAAAACAGTATTTCTTGCACATAGAACTAAAGAAAACAATTTTAAAATTCATATTTAACCAGAAGAGACCGAGAGTAGGAAAAGCAATCCTGGGCAACAAGAGTAAATTGGGAGGCATTATAATCCTGGGTTTCAAGTTACATTAAAAGCTCCAGACATAAAAACAACATATTGAGACAAAACAGACATGTACCTCAGTGGAACAAAATAAAGGATATAGAGCCATCCTCAGGCCCATTCTGCCGTCTGATCTTGCCTCTTTAATAAATGGTGTTGTGAAAACTGGTTATCTACAGAAAATATATTCAATCTATGCCCATGTGTCTGACTAGGTAATAAAAATAAAAAAAGAATCAGAGATCTAAATGTTAAAACAGGAGCACAAGCTGCTAGATGATAAAATACATCAATCTTTTACTAAACATAGGCATACGCAGAGTGCCAATAACATAAGAAATGATACCAAGAATCTACAGAGCCTGGGACAGAGCTCAGTGCCCAAGAGCTTGCATGGCAAAGGGAAGGTCCTGAGTTTGAACCCTGGAACCAGAAAATTCTACAAATTAAAAACCTTCTTCACAACAACCAGTAGAGTGAAGAACAGCTTACAGAATGGGTAAAGATTTTGCCAGGCAGTTTTTGGACAGAGAAATAATATACAAGAATGCCTCTGTACAACACATAAGGATCACCTGAAAAAAAGGCCTAGTAAAAAATGGGTATCAGCAAAAAAAAAAAAAAAAAAAAAAAAAAAAAAAAAAAAAATAGACATTTCTCAAAAGTGCAAATGGCAGGCAAATATGTGAAAAACAATTTCAAAATATGGACTTTTACAGAAATGCAAATTAAAATGCTGAGATTTCTTCTAACTCCAGAAAGATTTCTTGACTATCATCAAGAAATCAAACAATTAAAAACAATGAGGTTTCAGGGAAAAAGGAATGCTTTTATATTAATGGTTGGAATGTAAACTGGTGCAACCACTGTAGAAATCAGTATGGAAATTCTTCAGAAAACTAAACCTAGAAGTTCCATTTCACCTAGTATTCCCCTTCTAGATGTCATCTCTAAAGAGTTAAGCACATCATATTACAGTGATACATGAACAGCCATAACTACAGCCTCACAGGTCGTAACAGGTGACACTTAGAGGCAGCCTATATATCTAGATTTGAAGAATGGCTAAAGAAAATGTGTAATTTATACAACATGGAGTTGGATTCTGCCATAAAGAAGGATATCTGAAGATATTTGTAAATAATAGCAAACAGAAAGGCCTTTGCAAAAGTGAAGGGAAGAAATGGATGGAGGAGAGGGAAGGAAAAGGGATCAAAATTAAATATGCATATATACTAATTCCTCACAAACATAAAATCCTTATGTCCCAAAAATGTGTACTAATAAAAAGAAAAAGTTAAAAAAAATTTAAAAAAAGTATAGTAAATTATTCTCGACTAGTTCTTGTGTAGTTGAAAACATGGGAATAGGATGATTCACTTAATACTGGGTTTTCATGTGCCCCTCAAAGTTCAAACCCATACTGGTTTTCAAACATTAATTATTTGATCAGAAAAATTCTAAGATTTAGTAAATAACCTTCATGAAACAGATGGAATATGCCTTTCAATCTACAGTAACTGGTATATTTCTGAACACTTGATTACCTAGTTCTGTAGAGTTACTCTTCTAACTCCCACTCCTCCCCCAGTCTGGGATGCAGATTGTTGACCCGCTCATCTCCTGACCTCTGAAAAGTACATGGACTTTTTTTTTTTGTCTTTTTCCTTTTTATCGGTACTGGGGAATCAAACTGACGACTGCCTACTTGCAAGGCAGGTGCTTATGCCGCTGAGCTAGCCCTATATGGACATTTTAAAGGGTCTCCCTTCAAGACCTCCTAAGCAGACATACATGTTCTGGAGTCGTGCTGTACTTTTTCATCTCTTAGAAAATAACAACTGCACTTTGGTTTGCTTTAAAGTGCATAGCCACTGAGCAGTGGGAGTTTTGATGTTTCTTTTAATGTTTGTCTCTTTTTCTAGAGTTTATTCATGCCACTCTTCACCAAGTCACAACTGTAACTCTTTGACTACTAAAGTTAACAATGTCATCTCACAAACGTATTTTTGGTACTACTGTGAATAGCAGAACCCTCTGCTAAAATGATTATGCTCATCCTTTGTCCCATTTTTACAGTGACTATTCACAAACCTTTTCACAAAAGATGTAAAATAATCATAATTCTGTTTAGGTTTTTAGGTTTTAGGTTTCACTGTAAAGCTAAACATAGAACATAGGGAAATACAAGCATGTTAATTACTTTAAGTGGCCCTACTGATTAATCTAAGAACACTTCTTTCGCCCTTGCAAGATCTTCCCTCAACATTAACTTTATCTTCATTAGTAAACAGTGTAGGTAAGAAACAGTAATAAGCTTAAAGTTCTAACCCTTAAAGAATTTACAACAACCAATTTAGCCCATGTTATTATAACAAAATATCAGTATATGTTTATTACAGGATTATAAAGGCAACAAGAGTTAGATTTTGATGGATAATTACAAGACAGCAAAAAGGATAGAGATGAAAGAAATAAGGGATAAATGAGAACAAAGAAAAAGACAAGAATGGAAAAAGCAGGGAGCCACGTAGATAAAGATAATGAAGCACTGGGGTTAAGTGCCAGGTCTGTCAATATCTGGGAGGATGAGATACAGCTCCCAAATCCCAATCATTTGAAGTGAGAAAGCTCTTTCCTTCATTTCCTGTTCCGTGTCATTTCTAATCACCAGGGTGTTTTATTCACCCTGGGCTTTGATGCTTTGGATGACTAAGCAGCAACCGCCTGGGATAGCTTGCTGCTTGCTGACCTGGAGGAAAAAAGAGCTCTGAAAGATTTTAAAGTTGTTCAAAATTTTTATCATAATACATTTCTAAGTCATTTCTGTTCTCAACTCATCAGCCAAACCTAGATACCCGACCTTATCAAACCATGAAGGGACGGAGACATGAGAATTTACCATACTGTCACGTGACCACCATGTGGGAAAACAAGAAATACATGGCACTCAGGCCAGATTCCTGCAGACTGTACCAACTTGGTAGTCTGCATTACGTTATTCAGAGACTGTATATTTCTAAGTCCTCCTGATTAACGTACCTTCTGTATGTTATACAATTACTTAACAACTGTAAATGCCAGTTAAACAATTAAACTATACATTTTTAAATTATAAAATCATGATAAAAGTATATCATCTATGAAGATACTATTTAACTAAAGAATTTAATGTATAGAATAAAACTAACAGGGTGTCTGCTCTATAGCAAATAATGCCTGGTGACATTGTTAAGTTTGGGATACCCTGTTTTGAACATGTCAATTCCATACATAGCTCAAAATTTGAGAGACTTCAGGAAACTTTCGCATAAATGCGCAAAGCATTCAATAGTTGCCATGCTATGCTCGGCAGCCAGATTTCTCTCTACAAACTAGAGCCATTATTATTATTTGCTAATGAATCCTCACTGGGAGGTTGGCCAAAGCCATCAAAAGACATTCATTTCAGAAACAGATCTGAAGGTTTCCTGGATTTGTTTACAGAGGAGCCAGAGAAATAACCTAAAATAGCATCAGATGATTCTTGAGGCCAATGGTCTATCGCTTTGCCATCAACGTTATCTTTGCCTCCATCTCTTGCCTAACTCTGCTTTTCCCTGCCTCTTACTGACTTCATCAATTCTGGCAGTTTCTCTCTCCTGACCTTGAGAAAGCTGCTTGACATCTCTAAGTTTTAAAAATGTCACTTGAATGAGTATTTCCTGCCTCCCAGAACTATTACATGACAATCAATGTATGTCAAAGTATTTAGCATGATGTAAGTTTGAAGTTTTTAAACTAAAAGTAATGAGTAAAGCATCACTTTGGGAATTTAGATTTACTGACAGGACTTTTTGATTCTTCAGCACTGATGAATTGCTCTAAATGGTGTTCCATAAGTGCTGTTGAAGAAATGCATTTAGGTAAAACATACGATCAGGTCCCTCATATATATATTTGTATACTATAATTTAGATTCCTATGATTACCAAGAAAAATTTAGTATTATCCACTTTTATTATAAGACAAACTAGATAAATTTTAACATTTTTATATACATACAGTTTCAAAGGATAGAAATATGTATGCATATGTTTATAGTTATAGTCTAAATTCTCAAAATGCGATCCATTATCATTTGGCACACAAATTCCTGAAAAAATGAGATATCTGAAAATATATGAATATATATGTACATGTATATTTGTTTGGATTCAAAATACTAATAGTTTTCTAGAGAAAATATAAACACGGCTAATCAGGAATGAAGATATATTGAGCATAGTATTTTTTAAAAATTTTATTTAGGGAGAAAAACAAAACAAAACAAAACAAAACAGAAAAAGGGTAGAAATAATACATAATTTCAAAAAAAGTAACAAATCACTAGTTGATAAATTACATATTGTCCTCTTAGAAATAGTTGTTCATAGCATTTTATTTTATACTTTTCTAGTCAGTAGCTAAATATTATTGAATCTTAACGTCAATGGAAAATATCCTTATCCATTTTCTCAACCTTATGAAATTATATATGTTTCTAATTTTTGAAATTTTGATAAAAATATGGTTTTAAAAAATTATTAAATATTTGAGGTATTGCTCAGTTAATGTTATCCTGATGATAGAAAAGAAAATTTTCTTCAACTTGTTATATAACTGGAAATACACATATTCATTTTCAGCCCTGAAATAGTAATTGGGTGAAGGTATTCACTCCACATATTTACCAATTATTTACCACTTGCCAAATGTTGATTTAGGTAAGATGGCAAGATGAATAGTACCTTGTATCCCAAAGGAAGAAAAATCCAATAGACTAATAGGTGAATAATACATGGTCACAAACAGTAATGAGTTTTGTTGATGAAGGTAAATCACATAAAAAGAAGAGACAGGAAAAGTTCATGTCTGATCAATTTGCAATCACAGTTTGAGAAGTCCTCACCAATAAAGTAGCACAGGACTCAATGGAAATGGAAAAGGTGACAAAATGATGACCAGAAATTCCTGGGAAGGTAACAGTAACTGATACAAACAAAAATAAAACCTATAATGTAATCTCTAATGTCTCAGAGAAGGAAAGTTAGTTCTGGAGGATCTAGGAGAAGCTGATGATGAGTGGATGGTTATCCTGTGAGGTGGTGATGGGCAGGTACTTGGACTTGGAACAAGCCGTGGTCTCCCTGTACATTCTAGTTTAATCTTCTCTCTATCTATCTCGCTAACTCTCTCTTTCCCTCATACATACCTGACCTCAAAATACATAACTCAAGGCAGACAAACAGCACAAAATAAATATTCACTACATATGCTACATTATGAACTAATATCTTGTATTAGAAATGTATTATAGGAGCATCCAAAACTGAGTTTTTTTTTTTTTAATTTTGGATTGGGATAAAACTGATTATTATTTCATAAAATAGATGGTAGTATACACACCTGAGAGACAGTAAAATAGGGCCAATTTTTCAATTGCATATATCCAAACTAGGAACTGAAAAAACATCCACAAAGTGGACCCCCTAAACTTCAATGGAGTTATGTTCCTAGAACACCTGCACACTGTGAAAACTCAAACATTTCAAATATGGTTAGAAAAATGCCTATTTTTATAGTTTAAACCCTAAATATGCTGTTTCCTGCTATCATTGAATTTAATAAAATACTATACTAATAAAACCCTAGAAGGTACAGGATGTTCTGATGGCATCTCAGGGATCTTAGGGCTTTAACTAGAGCAAAACAGAACACTCAGGGTAGCAACATGGCACAGCGCCCTGTTATGCAGAAATGCTGGTGCATCTGCCAGGGGGTGACAGTGGCTAACCCTAAGGGCAGCAGCCACCAGCAGTAAGGAGAACTGAACGATGCTCTCTAGTTGGCTACCTGCAAATCTATCTCCAAAAAAGTAACTGCGAAGGATATTTGTTATTCCACAAACTTGCAGTGGTTTCCAAGAACAATTACGAGTTAGGCAGTGAAGAAAAATCTGCAAAGACTGAGCTACGAAGTCTGAACCATGACTTTGTGGGTGTTTACTGCACTTTCACCTGACTACATTTTTACAGAGACTGATGCTTCTAAAGGAAACATTCACATTTTGCGTATTTTTGCTTTCTCTGCTTATCAGACTTATCCTTCATATCATTGCTAGGTAGTTAATATATCTAATAAATGAGTAGATCCAGAAAACTAATAATCTAAGACTTTAAACTCGGAAATGAATGTACATAAGTATCTTCTTCATAAGATTGTTTTGAAAATTAAGTATAATCAGATGTTTAAGAATCTATCCTAAAGTCAAATAACAATCCCAATAAATTTTAGATATTGTAATTACAGTTATAAAAAATTTCAATGAAAATATAAGCCATGTAAATGCCAATATTATGTACTGAATATAAGGAAGAAAGTTAGTATTCATTTTTTTCAATCTTCTTTTAATACAAGTAGTATAAGACATTTTACAAGTTGACAACATTTTCTTCTATAATCAGCATGTCATTTCTTGCACTGTCCATAAAAATAAAATTGTATTATTAATTTTAATTTAAGCTAATCAAATGTTTTTACGTATATTTTTGGTTATGATCCATTGTCAAAATGAAAGCACTAGTTCAATTTATTGTAAGTGCTTATGTTATTTATGTGACTAAATATCTACTTTATATTTGAAATTGTTTAGCATGAAGTATTTGCCAAACTTATAATTTTAAGTTTATTTTCAAATTAGATTACTTAAAGTCATGTGTTTGTTGAAGTAAAAAATAAATTAATAATTTGTATGAAATCCAATGTTTGGCTAAAGTGCATAAGAAGATATATATATATATATATATATATATATATATATATATATATTTGTTCTATCTTTGTAGAAAATTCTAGAATATAATACTTTATTTTTAGTCCGAAATATACTAAAATTAATATGTAAATAAAGAGTTATCTGTTTGGTGAGGTCTTAACCTTTTTATTTTGTAAGTCTATGTCTATTGCCTCATGCAAGCCTTGAAGATACATTGTAAGTGATCCATTTTCACTCTTCCTTAATAAGCATTTAATTCCAAAATGGTAAATTTATAAATTTTCTGATATTCCTTGTTTTAAAATGTGATATTTTATAAATTAAAAATTACTGCAAGTCTCTTAAAATAAATCATTTAAAGTAATAATAATCTGACAGCTAATTGGTAAAGACCACAGGCAGATTCAGAATGTGGACTGTACCTTGTGTAACAATCGTGTTAGAGGTTGATAGAACTTAAGGCCATATGCTGCTTCTTTCATTGGCCTTCCTTCTGACTCCAGAAGAATGAATCCAAGAACTAGAATGGCTGACCAACTCGGAAACATCTTGATTGACTTTCACCTGTCAAAATTAAGAAATACATTAAAAAGTCAATCATATAGATCTAATTGAAATTTTGCTAGTACTTGCCAGCTGAATGTATATAAGTAATTACCTCCAAATGAAGATTAACACTTTGATTATACCAAACACTGTTTATTTATTTTTATTCAGATTATAGTAATGAATTTTGATGTTATAAGTATTGGTATGCATGTATGGTTGTAAAATGATACCTTTAGCTCTTTGAAAGAAACCAAGATAGCCAATAGTTGGGTCATATGCAAATTATACTTTTAGTTCTTTGAGAAATCTCCATACTGAACATTTTTTCAAATTTATTTGCTGTTTCTACTTAACATCAGAATTGTCTCTTCATTTTAAATGCCAATTTTTGGATTGAGTCTTAAATTTGGTGACTTAATTGGAGGGGTCTGATTTTTTAAGTGCTTTATATTATCCAGATACTGGTCTTTTATTTGAGGAATGCCTGATAAAAATTGATCTCATTATGTGGTTTTTTTCTTTACTCTGTTGGTGGTTTCTTGGGTTGTACAATAGTTTTTTAATATGTGACCACAGTTGTTAATTTTTTTAATATTCCCTGTGTGACAGGGGCTGAATTGTGATGTATAATCTTTTCATGATTTGCTGCATTTTGTTTCCCAGTATCTTGTTGAAGGTTAAATAAGCTGACCCCATCTATGAGGTCCCGATTATTGAATGTCTTCACCACACTTCGTGAATATAGGAATTTGGCCATTTTTATTTATTTGTTTATTTTTCATTGTTTCAGCATGGTATCTCTTGAGTCTGGCACCTATTAGACACTCAAAAAACAAATGCATAAATAAATGTCATCCTGCTTTCAAGGGCAATGTAACCTTGCAGTTGAATCATGTGCAATGCAATCTCTATGTGTATTATTGCTACATGGCATATAAAAATAAAGAAAATTAAATATTTTCACTGGAAACCCATCTCTCTTCTCTCTTTTATGAATAATAAAATCTTTCTCTCAGAGGTAAATATTTTTTATAAGACAACTGAATGAAATATTTTCAATGCAAGATAGAACACAATAACAAAGCAGAAATAGAAATAGTTGAGGTGAAGAGATGGTCTTCAGATGGCTCTGAACCATTAGTTTTTCTCTACTCAAGCAAGGGAGGAGAGACTGAAACAATTCATCTTTTTTTTTCTTTTTTAAATTTATTTAAAGAGAAAAAGAAAAAAACAGAAAAAGGGTACAAGTAATACAGAATTTCAAAACATAAACAGTAATAAATCACTAGTTAATAGATTACATATTGTCATTTTAGAAATAGTTGTTCAAGTTACAAAATTAAAGCATAGAAAGTGGACATTCAAACAATGAGACTGCAAACAGTTCTGTTCAATGATCCAACAAAAACTCAGTAAAATGGTTATCTATCTTATACACTTAAATATACATGCAGTTATATCCTTTAGAGCACTTTCTTTTCCCTTCTTTTTTACAATAACAATTACACATTTTGGGCTTTATTACTCCCACAGTTCTTATTACTTTTTTTTTTAAGAGAATAAAACCAGATGTGACATAACAAAACAGAGTCAGTCAAATCAAAAGGATGGGCATAGTACATGATGTAAAAACAGAATACAAGGTTTCTCAACAATGGTTACCATAATGCCTCTTGCTATCTTAAAAAGAATTGCCTGTATCATCAGTTATAATAAAATTGAATAAAATAGTACAGAACAAAACCAATAAAACCGAAACATTGGAGACATTACAGGACTTCAAAAGAAGATAATAGTCAAATCAGAATGGGCATCATAGTGAATCTTATTGTCTTCAAAGTACTTACATATACCTTCAAACTTGATACTATCAATCACAACAGAATATAGTAAAATCAGTCAAAACAAGATGGTGAGAGCAATACAGGACTTCAAATCAAGTTGATAGGAAATCAAAATGGTTACTATAACATATTCTGCTATTTTTTTATTTTTCCCTTAGTTAAAAAATAAAAATAAAAAATAAATAATTTAAAAAGGAGATTGAGATAAAAGAGGACATAACAACACAACAGCACAGGTCAGAACATAGTAATTTAACCAACATAGTGTTTCACCACAAGATATCCCAATATAACAGTAGTTACCATAGTGTCTCTTTCCTTGAAATATTTGAGTATAACTTCGTATACTGTAGCATCAAACATATCAAGAAAATGTAAAACCTCTCAAGAGAATAACAGTATTACAGGGTATTTAAAACCAACTATCAGAAAATGAACAGTGGTTTCTATAATATCTCCTTGTCTATAAAAGTTTTTTTGTACTATCACATATAATAAAATCCAATAAGATACAACATGTTAAGACTGATGGAGACAGAAGAACAAAAGCTTTATGGGACTTCAAAACAAGATGGTATTAAATCAGCACTAGCTATTATGATGTCTTATTTTCTTCAAAATAGCTGTTCATACCATCACAGACAATAAAATCAAACAACCCAGAATAAAACCATTCCATTAATGAATGAAAACATTATAAGGCTTCAAAGAAATATAATGGGAAATCATGATTACCACATACTTTTGTGTATTGTTATCATTTCTTACACTAGGGAATCTATTCGGTATTTATACATGTAGGTTTGATTTATTTCAAATACGAGTACGGTCTCAAGCTGTGCATCTTGACTGCTATGGGGTTATAGGTGAGGTCATACAGATCACTTAAGGTTTCTTTTCTCTGTCCTATCCCTCTTCTATCCTTTGCTGTTTTTTTCTCCATTGTGTGGGTTGATACACATATATGCATATATTTCACATAGCTACAAATACTCCATCCACCATAAAATATTAAGCAAATTAATAACTGTTGACTTTGAATAGGTACCAAAGATATCAGTAACCTTTGGTGAGAAAATTTCCATACACTCATAATTAGAATATTCTCATGTAATATTTGCTCTGTTGAAAGGCAGTAAGCTAAAAATACCTCACTGAAATTTTACTTCAAATTGACAACAACCAAAAGTTGTCACCATGTTCATAATGATGTTTACCTGAATACATTTTACCATGTAGGCCTCATGAGATTATAATGTAAATGAAGGATTTATGTTACCTAATGATGTTACAGAAGTCTTATTGTGTCAGCAAAACCCATGACTCATGTATTAGTCCCATTCCTTAAGAAAAGCCTACTGTGCTGTATTATGTCAAAGAACAGCATATATAATTATGTACACTAAATAATACTTGATAATGACATGTAACAGTGTTCTCATTTATGTATTTGCTACACTTCATATTCTTATAAAGAAAAGAGTTGATGATAAAATAAACACAGGAAGATCCTTTTTCCTACTCCATAAGAAGGCTTGTTGGAGGTGATAGCTCCAGGGTTGGTATGGCCCCTTATAAACTTGCATCGGGACAAGATGTGAATGTGATGGTGATATTCCTGATCCTATATAGGAATAGGCTGGAATGCGTACTTCTGTCAGTTCTTAACAAAGAAAAGTATCACAAGTAAAAATAAAAGTTTAAAAAATGTAATATAGAAAACGATTACATTGATTTGAACAAAAAAATCTATATACCTGCCCAATTTGGGTTTTTTGGAAAGTGTTATTGTAAAAATGATATACAAAGGTAAATAAATTAACAAAATAAAAATGTATTGTGCTCAGTTTTGCTTACTATTCAAGAAAAAGTTAAATAGAATACATACATTTAGTGTAGTGTGCAGCATTTGTAAATTTCATAGCAGTGTGCAAGAATGCCCCTGCCTTCACATTCCTTACCCAGCCACCCATAGACTAACCATCAGCAAATCCTTGTCCTGCAGGGTAACACCAAATGCCCCATGCAGAGGAACCATTTTCCACAGTACCTTTTCTATGCTCAGGTATTTTTAGATACATCAATGCTTACCACTGTGCTTACAATTGGCTATAATGTTCAAATCCTGTAACATGCTGCAGGGTTTCATACCCTGGGAGCTATAAATTCTATCACAAAGCCTATGTGTGTAGTGAGCTGTATTATCTGGTCTTATATAAATATACCATACGATGGTCACACAGGGACAAAATCATCCAACAATGCAGCTGTCAGAATTCATCCTGTCACTATATGATCCATAAATATATATACAAACACATTTATATTATTTGAATCTAAAGTTTGTACTATTAATTGTGATTAACTATTTTCATTGTTAGTCCTATGATTTTCAAGTCTAAAACTGACAGCCTGAATTTATATAAGAATAATATATGCTTGATCTCAGAAAGTTATAAAACCAATGTTATTTAAAGTTTAAGTTATTCACATAAAATCCCTAACAGAATTAAAAGACAACTTTCTTCCTTAAGGAGAACTTGATTTCTATTACAGATAGGCACTTGTGGTCAGTGATGTAGAGGAATAGCTGAAAGATAAGAAAAAGGACCAAGATTAGTTCCTTGTTTGTCATTTGTGAACATGTACCTTGCAATATTTTGTCCATTGAAATATTTTAAGAGAAATAGCTGAATAGAAATCTGAACAAAAATATGGCTCCTGTTCAGGTAATTGCCTTCTTCTCTCTCTTCTTATATGATAGAAGGATGTCATTATTGCATCTTTCTTCTTTACATTCTTCTTTCCCTTCTGCCATAGGATGGAAGGATGCCATTATTACATCTTTAAAAGTTAACTCATTCACATAAGGTATTCTGGAAGTTGTTTGCAAATGAGCAGCAACTGATCCCATGATACACTGCCTCATTATTTCATTTTCTTAGTATGTAGCCTCTGACCACCTGTTAGGTTTCATAATTAATTGACATCTTGTTGACAGCTCTCTGAGAACACTGGAAAGCACGTGCATAAGACAAGCCGCCTGGAACATATGGTGCAAAAATGATCCTCACGTTTCAAGTTGTAACTTCCATTTTCTTAGAACAGCCAGATAAGGAACTCATTATTAAGTTAGAGGAAAAACAAGTGTATGTACCTACAAAGAATCTGTCTAAATTTAGACTTTAACGTGTCAGAGTTTAAAATGGAGAGTGGGTGGACAGAGCTTTCTTTTCTTCAAATACTGATCAAAGGATTTTCTGTTTGCTTGTTTCCTCTCCTGTATAACATGGATAGTGCTTGCACTGGCAGGAGCCAGAGTGGTTACATTATTGAGTAGATTCAAGTTTGTGAGGTTTAGATGTTTAAATATTCTCAGAAATCTCACTTCTGATCACATGGTAAAGAAATAAGGGCTGTGGAATTCCTATCTTAATAATAAAATGCAGCATTTGAGATGATCAAGGAAATGAAGCTGTCATGACTACAAATGAAAAAGTACCAAGGGGAAGAGAAATCCTCAACATCACCAAATGTTTCAGAGAGGTCATCCTGTGGGTTCATCCTAATGTGTGCTCAACAATTACTTGTTTTATTCAAGAAAGTTTCTAACTCTCTCCTGGAAAACTATGGCAGATTTTTAATGGACATTTCCAAGCCCTTCTTTTGTCAGACCTTTCCTAAAAGTGCTACATAGGCTTTGCTGACCTCTTTCATAATTTTTACAACTTTCCTTAATGTGACATTGCCTATACCACTGTGGTTATCAATTTTACAAGGTCTCATATTCTTACCAAGGCATAGAGGAAAGTGCACTATGCTGGTACAGCTACAAGTTTCTTAACATTGGTAGATCTCTTTGCTCTGTTCTGTAGCAGAAAACAGGTCTAAATAATCAGGATAGCCTTTTGCTTTCTGATATTGCAGAATTATGTAAGATAGGGAAACTGCCTTCTGGAATACCCAGTGATTTGTTACATACCTTAAACAAAGTGAGTAGTCTTGCACTTGTGCTAAATTATTCCTTTTGAGCAAATGTATTGAGATGTAGAAAATATGTGTATTGGTCACTTTTACCTAACTGGAACAAAATAAACAAAACCCACAATTTAAGGGATGAAACTTTTATTTTGGCTCTCAGTTTCAATGCATGGCCAGTTGAATCCAAAGCATAAACAGGAACTAGAGATTTAGCTAGCATAAATTGTGCTGGTATGAACATGGGGGCACATATAACCATTCTGGCATGATGCTTTCTCCACAACAAAGGCAAGGCAGGAAGCACCACAATCCCTGACTTGAAATTACACTATAAAGCTAATGTAATAAAAACAGTGGCAAAAAACAGACCAGAGGATCAATGAAATAGAATACAAGATGCAGACACAGCCCCAAGCCAAAATACGTTCACTGGAAGAAAAACAGTCTGTTTAATAAACGATGCTGGAAACACTGTCTTTCCACATGGTGAGGTCTAAAACTAGACCCATGTGTGTCACCATACACTAAATTAAAATTCAAGTGCATCAAAGACCTAAATACTAGAACAGAAACACTAAATTTGCTGGAAGAGAAAACAGAGCTCTTAAAGACACTGATGTAGGCAAAGGTTTTATAAACAGAAGCCCGATCACAGAAGGAATAATCAGAATCAACAATTGAGATCTAATCCTATTATAGAGCTTTTGCTCAACAACAACAACAAAAAATTACCAACATAGTGAAGAGACAACCCACAGAGAGGGAAAAAAGTTTTAGCCAGCTATCCTTCAAACAAAGAACTTATATCTAGAACTTATAAAGAACTGAAAAGCATCAGAGCCCCAAAATGTAAAACATCAATCCAAAAATGTGCATCAGAAATACATACTACTCACATAAAGAACACAAGTGGTAAACAAGTACATGAAAATGTTCAATATAACTAGTTATTAGAGAGATGCAAATTAAAACAATGCTGAGATTCCATCCAGAAAGAATTGCTATCATCAAGAAATCAAACAAAACAAATGCTGCCGCGTATGTGAGAATAATGTAATGATGCTTCACTGTTAGTGGGAGTTCAGACTGGTACAACCAATGTGGAAATCAGAATGGAGTTTCCTCAAAAAAACTAGGATTAGAGGTTCCATTTGACTGAGCTGTTCTCCATCAAATGGTAATTTTGGAAAAATTAGAGATACATATTTTTACTGAAAGGGAATACCTACAAGCTACAACCCTTATTGTCAGTGGACATGCTGTGCAAGGAATAGATGGCAAGACTTTCCAATCCTTCAGGCTGACTTTTCAATCTGTTGGCTGTTTCTTTTGCTATGCAGAAGCTTTTTAACTTGATTCCACTTGTTGATCCTTTGTGTTATCTCTTATGCAATTGGTGTTCTATTCAGAAAGTCCTTGCCTACACTCCTGTCATTAAGAACCTTACCTTTTTTATCTTCCAAAAGATTGTGTTTCTGTTTCAGTAGTTATATCTTATATCCATTTTGATTTCAGTTTAGTACACGGTGAAAGCTGGGGGTCTAGGCTCAGTCTTCTGCATGTGGAAAGCCAGTTTTCCTAGCACCATATGTGAAAGTTGCTGTCTTTCCTCCGCTTAACTTTCTTGGCTCCTTGTGAAAGTGTGCCTGCAGCTGTTTCTGCTTCCTCTATTCTGCTCCACTAATGTCTGTTTGTTGCGAATATCATTTTTTTTGTTTGTTTGTTTTTGGTACCTGGGATCGAGCTCACAAACTTGTGCTTGCCAAGCAGGTGCTTACGCTACTGAGCTAAATCACTGGCCCTTTCACGTTTTTTTTTTTTTTTTTTTTTTTTTTTTATTACTGTAGCTTTGCAGTATAACTCAAAGTTCAGGGTCATAATTTCTCTTACCTGCTGTTATTGCCCAGGACTGTGTTTGCTATTTTAATCTTTATATAAGCTTTGGAAGTATGGCTGCTTTGACTGTATTGGTTCTACCATTCCAGAACAGGGTACATCTGTCCTTTTTTCTGAGGATCTATTTGATCTTATTCAGAGTGTTGTAGTATTTGTTGTAGAGGTCTTTCACTTTCTTGTTTGGTTAATTTTTAAGTATTGTTATGGATTATAAACTGATGATCAGCTTAATGCCAGCTGAATTAAATCAGCATGGTGCAGAGCATAGATGTTCCACCTGAGGAAAGTTGCCAGCATAAATAGACATGGAGAAGGAGAAGCAGGGTGTCGAGGCATTGTGGGTTTCTCCACCTGTTGCTGTTTGAGCCGTTGATTATCCTGGAGGAACTCGTTATGACAAGCTTCCCCAGTGTGAATTTGACCATTATCATTGGAGGAGTTCGGGACCTTCTTGGTGAGAATGGCTGTGGTTCACTTAGGGGGAGCTCTGGTCCTTACGCTGAGGATCACTTCCTGGTTCTAGAGGGGAAGATGTGTGCCCTTTAATCTCCAGGAAAAAATGCATCACGCTGGCTTCCTGGAATGTACTCGACTGTTCTTGTGATCAGGAGAGCTCAGGACTTCTGTGTCACTGAGAATAGCTTTGCTACTTATCAGGACAGCCCTGGTCTTATTTTGAGTGTGACTTCTTGGCCCCACAAAAGAACCTCCAACCTATCAGCACAGCTCTTTCATCCCGCTAGCATATGCTTTCTAGCTTCCACCACTGACCTTTGGGCTTTCCCAGTGCAGATCCATAAAAGACTGCTGTGAGTCCTTCTTGTGCGCTCTGGACCTCCAGTTGGACTTGGAGGCATTGTCATGAACTCTGGGTCTTCATCTGGACTCATGCAGGACATTGCTTTGGTATTTAGGCCCTTGGCTGTATATTCTATGTCTTTAGTGTTGTAGACAGATTTCCTGCACTTTCTTGTGTTAACTCTGGGTGACCACCATGAAATAATATTATAAATTCTGTATCCTGATTTTATTTGTTCTCTGCACAAAACCTCACTATAGCAAGTATTTAATTTTTACTGATGTTATTGTGATAGATATTGTTTCCCTAATTCCCCTCTTACAGAATTTATTTTTGTGACTTTGTATCCTGCTATGCTAACGAATTTGGATAATTCTGAGTCTTCTAGTGGAGTGTTTTGGGTTTTGTAATTACAGGACTGTGTCATTTGCACATAAGGATAATTTGACTTTTTTCTTTCCTATTCATAACATTTTGATTTGTTCTTCTTGCCTGATTGCTCTGGCTAAGATTTTGAAATCTATACTGAATAGTAGTAATGATGATAGTGGACATCTTTGTCTATTTATTTATTTTTATTTTAAAAATGAAAAAAGAATAAAAATGCTACAGAATTTCAGAACAAAATAATAGAAGATTAACACTGGTTAATATATTGCATATGGTTGTCTTCAAAATGCTTGCTCAGATTACAAGATATAGGCATGAAAAATGTTCAAAAGTCAAATTTTATTCAAATTTTATGAGGAAAAGTTTTAGTTCTCCCCCATTTAATATGATGTTAGCTGTTGGTTTGTTATAAGTGACTTTTATCCAATAGAGAGAAAGTCCTTTTTTCCTTTATTCTTCAGGTTTTTGTCACAAAAAGACTTGGCTTTTGTCAAAGGGATTTTCTGTGTCAGTTCAGGCAATCATGTGATTTTGTTCTTGCTTCTGTTTATGTAATGTGTTACATTTATTGATTTGCAAATGTTGAGTATCCCTGGGATGAATCTACTTAGTCATGACATATGATCTTTTAGATGACTTGTTGTATTCTATTTGTTAGAATCTGATTGAGGATAATTTTGGACAATGTTCAACAGAAAGATTGTAGTTCTGTAGTGCTCTCTGTTGGTTGGGTCCTTTTCTGGCTTTAGGATCAGGGTAGTTCCACCTTTCAGGAATGCCTTTGGGAGTCCTCCTCCATTTCCACTTCACTGAAGAGTCTGAGGAACCTTGCCATTAGATCTTCTGTAACTTGAAGCTCTCATATTTATCTCATTTTTCATGTCCAGTGTTTGTTTGTTTTATGAATTTGAGTGTCCCAGTGTTTGGTACATATGTGTTAATAGTTGTTATCTCTTCTTGTTGGATTGTTCCCTTAACCAATGTGCAGTGACCTTCTTTGCCTCCTCTGATCAGTTCTGGCTGGAAATTCACTTTGACTGATATTGGGATAGCGACTGCTGCTTTTTCCCATGTTCCCTTTAAATGGAATATTGTTTTCCATCCTTTGATTCTTAATACATCTATTGTCATTTGGATGAATGCATTTCTTGTATAAAGTATATCATTGAGTTTCCTGCTATGTGAACAAATTTTTTAATGCCCTTTGTGCCTTTTGATTTTTCAGTTATTCCAGTTAACCTTACACTGGACTTCTTTGCACCGTCTAAAAGCTGAGTTCATTTTTCATGTTCTCTTGTTTCTAAGGTATCTCTGAAAGCATCTCTGTCTTTTAACTCTGATATTATGGCCTACATTTGGTCACTGTGCCTGCTCATACTTTCCAGATAGTTTTTAATTTTCTGGATTTCTCTATGGAACCTTCTCATGGACTCTAGTTCTTAGCTAAATTGGTCATTCATGCTTTGTATTGTTTTGTTTAGCTTAGCTAGCTTTTTATTAGTATAACCTACTGATTAGTTTATCAGCCTCTGTGATCCATTTAGTTATTAGTTTATTGCCCGCATGACATGCAGAGGATACCTGTTAACAGCAATCACTGTGCAATCCTGGCAATATCAAATGAATCAGCATGGTAATATCACCCAAGGCACCCTGAATATACCCACGCCATGAGAACCAGTGATATAACACTCTCCACCTTGGAAAAGAAATGCTCAATTTCAGTACAAACCCTAAGACAAACTGAAATTGGCATACAACAGGTATCTACTAAATGTGTTAACTGTACCTCCACTAATGACAGAAAAGTGTCCAACCGAAGTATCCTAAGATTTAGATTAATGGAGCCCAGTGGGTTACTATTAAAGATATGGAGTTGAGCATGGAGAAGGTGAAAAAAATAAAAATTAAACAATTGGAGATGAGAAGGAAAGAGAAAAAGTGAGACAAGGGCCCTATTAAGGAGCAGAAAGAGATTTATAGAATTAAGATAAAGGTAACAGCAAAAAAAAGAAAAAAGAAATCAAGATAAAAGGAAAAAGGGAGAAAAAATGAATAATATGGAGAATAGGAAAACCTAAAAGAAAAAAAGGAAAAAAAAAAAAGAGGGAAGTAGACAAAGAAGAAAGAAAACAACAACAACAACAACAACAACAACAACAACAACAATGAATCCAGAAATTGGGAAAACAAAACTCTTTCCCTGTGTTCTGGTTGCACGGCTTCCACCTGGGACCCCTTTGCCATAGGAAGTCTTGGTTTTCCCCATCGGTCTGCTGGCCCCAGGTCTGAGAGGCGCAGCCCTCGACTTGCCCAGTGCGACTGGACTGCAGACTGGGCTGGGGCAGCCACAGAACAGTTCCTGGACCTGAGGCCTCAGGCGCTGTCAGAGCTGCTGTGTCCCTGGCAGCACCCTGCCCCAGGCTGTGCCCCCAGCCCGGTCCAGCCTCCTACGGCTCTGCTAGCTGCTCTCTGTCCTCAGCCCTGTCCTGCCCTGTCTCACCCAGGAGGTCGCTGTCAGACATCACTCCTGGGGGCCCTGAGCTGAAGTTTCTGTTTAGCTGTTTGAGTCTCAGATAGAAACAATGGGCTCCTTCCCCAGGTGGCACCAGCTCACCCACTCAGCCCGATGGGGGGTCCAGGTTCCAGCTGCTGTCCCGCATTCACCTGCCTGTGAGAGGGGTCCTGGAGCTGCCTCTCCCCATCCCTGGCCCCAGTGCTGACCCTGCGTGGAGCCCACATCTCGTTCCTAGAGCAGAGCCGCACGACAAGGGAGAGACCAAGCAGTTTCCTCGGCTTCTCCCCACTGTGGCCTGTCCTTGTTCTTCTGAGTTCTCTGCAGCTTCTGTGTTTTGCTGTGGTGCCTTCCTGATTCCTGTGATCTGCTTCTGCTTCCTCTGACAGGCCTCTGACAGTCCAGTATCGATTTGGCTCTCAGAGAGGCTGCACTTTGCTGCTGGCCATCACGGTGCCCAGTCACTTCTCCCCAGCCGGTTTATCGTGGAGCAGGCAGAAAGGTTAAAGCAGGCAGCCCCAAGAGCTGGCATCTCTGCTGAATACAAAATTTTTATTTATGTGACTTTTCAAAGGAAATCCTGCCATTCTGGCCCACACAACCCACCTTTGAGTTCTTCTGTGTGGTTACTGTCTTGGTAATACCCTAAGGAAAGACCCTGCCACTGTTTATTTGTGTAACCTCTTTGTTCCTTACTTTCACTGAGATCATCTCAATTCCTGTTTCTTTTCCAAGCTACCACAATACAGCACTTGTAACATTTTAAAGCTTGCGCTTGGCTGTGGGGACATGACTGGTGACATGAGTGTTCCTCGTGTGGAGGGGGCGCGGCTGGCCTTCCAGGGGCTTGGTTGCTGGCCTCCCCTGCCCTCAGGGGTTATCTTTCTTGCAGCCTTATGCTCCCCCAGTCCGCTCAAAGTCTGTTAAGAGGTTTTCATTCGAGAGCCCTTCATAGGAAAATACTAAGCTGAGTGTGGCATCATTTTTTTCTTGAATTGTACAGATTTTCACTCTTCTATATATCAGTGATACTATTTACCTCACTTGATAAAATACATCCTGGGAATTTTGACATTTGAAAATTGTTGGGAGCCGCAGCCGACACCGGTCGCTTTACTTGGCGGACGTGAGGCCTGTAGGAAGGAGCAAAGCCTGAGCTAAATTACCCCTCCCATCGAGTGAGCCAAGTTGGCGCCTGCTTCCTGCCCCCTGATTGCCCTGGTGACGTAAACAGCCCACGCAATAGACTGATCTACCCAGCAACTAATGACGATGACCAATCAGCTCACATGCCTGCTGTTGCCCTATTGGACAATGAGTCCGTATATATGTGTGTGACCCACGCTGCTAAGGGAGAGATAGAGAAAGTCCACCGGTGAGAAAGGACTGGTGGCAGAGCAGAGGCCTCGCGGGGCCCACGCGGAGACAAATAAAGACAAGGTTGCACACTGTCAGAATCTGTCGTGTGTTTTTCCTGCCGGCCGGGAGCGACACCGACAGGAAATGATATGAAAATTCACTTATATTACAAAAAAAATTGAGTCTGAGTAAACAGGAAAACATGAGAAGGAAACACCTAGGGTGTTGACAGGAGTAATTTGTGGAAATACGATTGTAGAAATGGAAACTTCTAATATATCTATATTACATAATATTTAAGCATTTGATTTAAGAATGTTTTGGGTAATTTTTCCTTTTTAATAATTTTCAAAATGATGTTTTAGAAAATATTATGGCCTTTATCTGGATGTCTCCACAAAGCCTCCTGCGCTCCTAGGTGGGGCTTTCCAGAGGTGGCTGGATCTGGGGTGTGTGATGCAGGGATCAAGGATGTGGTCCTGGGATTGATCCATGGTGCTATCCTAGGATTAATGGTACCTCATCTTTGGGGTGGAGCTCCCCGCCCTAAAATTGGGACCCTGGGAGGATATAAGGGACAGAGGGCTGCTGCTCCCTGCCTTCTGCTGGCCCCGCTCTGCTGTGGACTGCTTCTCCTCTGCCATGCTGCTCTGTCTTGGAGGCAGCTGACTATAGCTGAAACCTCTATGAACTGTGAACCAAAATAAACCTTTCCTTCTTTAACTTTGGATGTCAGGTACTTCGTTTCAGCAAGGCAAAAAGTAACTAAGATGGCATGACAGCTTGTTATAGCTTGTGCATAGATGTCCCCCCAAAGTCTCATGCAGTCATGGGTGAGGCGTTTCCAGAAGTGCCTAAATCTAGAGTGTGTGACTGGCTCATAGTGCAGTGCTAGGATTAAGGGAAGTGATTACTAAATCAATCCATTGATTGTTTTAGCATCACCCAAATCCCAGTAGCCTGGATACAGTAAAAGGGACAGAAAGAGGCTTGTCTTCTCTTGCTTTCTTAGCTACCTTCAGTTTGCCATGGACTGTTTTTCTCCATCAGTCCCTCTACCACACAGGCCTGTCTTGGATCCAGCCGATTATGGACTGAAACCTCTACAGACTGTGAGCTAAATGGACCTTTCTTTCTCTAACTTTGAGTGTTGGGTACTTTGTCTCAGCAACAAGAAATGTAACCAAGACAACAGCGCAATTAAAGACACAAAGAGGACTTTTACAACTGCTTCAGAAAGTGGCAAGTGTGATGGAATAAGTGTATTCAGAGTGAGGGGGAGTAGTTTTCTGGGGGTTACTGGCAGTGTTTCTTTTACTGTAATATGCTTTTAAACTTTACACATTCAATGTGTGTTTGGATTGTACCTTTATCTGTGAGGATATTAGACAAGGTATGAGTGTAGTCACATGTTTCACTGCTCCAAATGCCTCTTTCGGAACTCTCATCTGAAGCCATTTCACAGTGACATCATTCTGTTTTCTAAAAGACACACACTGCTGTCCTCCCCATCTTCAATTGTGATGTGAGCTGCATGGCTGGTGTGTATCAGTGGATTCCTAAAGATTCTGAATACTGAGGCTTTGTGCTGCAGGTGCTAACTAACTCTGTCATTCCTGCTGTAGATATTTGCTTGCAGCCTCAGCTTCTTATTCTGTCCCCTTTAACTTGTTTCTCTTCTCAAGAACACAGGACGGCTTCTTGGCATCATGCTAAATCCTAAGTGTGTGTAATGGAAGGCTGGGTTTTCAACTGTCTCGCAGTTTTCTTTTAATTCATAAGGGCTTCAGGGTCTGGAGAGGTCCAGTGGACTTGGGACCCTCAGGGCTGGGGAGTGGGGATCCTGCAAAACTCTCATCCTCCAGCTTCTCAGGATGTCTTTGCTCCTATCTGCCCCTCTGCTTTCTCTTCTCCCTGACATCTCCTATGTGAAAGGCTTTTGACCCAGGCGGAACACTGTACCGGAACCAGGAAGCCCCTATCTCCCCCGCCCCTAGGAATTTACCTGTGACACAGTCTTCCCCGCCCCTGGGAATTTGCCTATGGCGCCAAACCTAGGACCAATGGGCTACCCGTGCATCCCTGATGCCCCCTTAGATTCCACCCCAAACCGAGGCTACTTACATACCCCCCACGTCATGTCTCCGCTAGAGAGATCGCTGGACTCCAGCGATGGGGGGTGCCGGTCATCTCTCTCCATGTTCTCAGAATAAAGGCCTCTTTTTGTTTTATACTTCCCATCTTTTGGAAATACTTTTCATCTTTTGGAAATAATCCTATCACTATGCTGGCACCAGTCTGGGTTTTTGGATGAAGTATAGTCATTCTGCAATGCGATCTGGAAATTGGTTCTAGGGTCCCATGTGGATAGCAAAATCTGAGGATGCTCAGGTGTCTTCTATAAATGATGACAGACTTGCATGGAACCTACTCACATCTTCCTGTATGCTTCAAATCTCCCCTAGGTGACTTACATCTCCCATGGTATAAATAGGTGTCCTGCTGTTCGGGGAATAATCACCAGAAAAGCAAACTGTACAGGCTCAACACAGATGCAGTTTGGCCTTCTGAATCTTCCTTGAGTGAAGCTGGTTGGCTCTGGGTTCTCGGAACCTGTGAACAGAGATTCCCTTTCTGGTTCTCTCCGAGATGCACGCCACAGTGCCGTGGGGCTGCCTGACCTGCAGTCTGGGCTTCCTTTCCATGTGTTCTTCTCCTTGTGAACTTGAAGAGCACACAGACCATGCCTCTTTCTCCTTTTCTGGAAAAGGCAGACCCTGTCTCTGTTCAGGACCAGGTGTATTCGGTTCTTCTTGATCAGCCCTGACTGCTTTTCTTGTTTGGCTCTGTCTTATTCCCTTTTCAACACTTACCACTTTAGCCCAGCAAGGCAGAACTGATTCCCTGTTCTGCACACCTGTGTCGCACTATTTTAAAACACACATCCCGTTTCTCCTTGTTTCCTTGTCAGGGACTCCTAGTCATCCCCATCCTGCTTTCCTTTTCATATTCTTTTCACATCCAAATCCTGCTCCTCTGCCATTTCCAGCTCATACAGAAGCTTTGAAGAATTAGTGCCTAGCAGCCTGGACTTTTGATGTAGTGGCCTGTTCTGTCCCATCTCCCACCTGGCCTGCCCTAGCTGGGCAGCTAAAAGCAGTTCCTCTGATGTGAATTCTCACTGCATGTTTTCTGGGCTTCTCTTGTGTCTTACCTGATGTTATCATTGTCTGTCTTCTGTTCTGCATCAGGATGTGCATGTCTTTACAAATCAGTACTGATTGATGTTTCTGTCCCTTTGCATGGAGGACTGCTAGTGCTTTATAGAATGCTGATATTCAATAAATGCTTGTTGCTAGAGAAGAATGGACTGTCAGTATTTTAACTTGCCTTGGCCATGACTTGAGCGTTCCACAAGGGAGGTCCAAGCTCAGGACCTTGTTTAGTGACATGGAAAGATCATGAGGAGGCAAAACTAGCTGCTGTCTGGCTTATCAGAGATGCAGGGTCTAATTGGGTTTGACAATTAAGCTTAACTGACTTGACTGGCTTGAGTCCCACCCAAGGACTTAGCCGAGCACCCCTCTGGGAGTACCTGGAAGGGTTATAAAGGCTTGACCTCGGAGTCTATGTGTAGTCCCCAGACTCTCCTCTCTGGTGCTGCTCCCTTGTTCTGCTTCCAGATCTCCGCAAACTGAGCAAATTTGCTTCACTGTGTCTCCCACCATTATGGTTCAGCCTGGAGCCAAGGACCATGGAATGAACCCTCCTGAAACTGAGACCCATGTTAAATGTTGTGGGTTCAAGTGCTGTGTCTCAGTGACGAGGAGGCTGACTGACATGAGGAACTGGGCTTAGAACTCTGCTTCTCTGGGCCTGAGAAACAGCTTCATATCACTGACTCTTCCGTGGTGAGTCTTGGCCCACCTTCATCCACCCATCCACTATGGATACTGCATTTGCACACTGAGCTCCTTGTCGGCTCCCAGAGCATTTTCTGAAGTCTTTCAGAGAAAGAAGAGAAGCAGTGGGTTTGGGCAAGTCCCGAATCCTCTCCAGTTGTGTAACTTTTACTCACAAATTTGTGTCTATTCCCTTACTTTACCACAGCAAGGTACCTTCATTTCTGTACTTTATCACTACTTGGACAAATTCCTGGTCTGCTGTGAAGTGCACCAGGTAACTCACCGTGTGAGATGAACTATTTAAAAGTTTTCTAAACTTTTCACACAGAAGTGCTTTCTCACTGTGGTGTCTTGAGAGTCAATCTCTCTGGATGTAGTGGTCTCAGTCTTCCCTGGATGTTAGAGCCCTCCAGGGAGCTTGAACCCCAGGTTGTCCTGCAGATCCACTGCACAGGGTCCTCGGGGGTTCTTCTGCGCGTGCAGTATGGACAGCAGGGTGCTGGAAGACCTGCTCATTTTTTGTGTCTGGCCCTACTAAGAATCCTCTTTGGGGAAACTTTTTACTTTAAATAAATGTCTCATTTTCTTTGCTTCTCACATAACCTAAAGTTACACTCCCATGTTTCATTTACTGTTTTGTCCCAGAATCCCAATGTCCACAGCTTATACAGGGCTAACCTCTGAGTACATCTTCTTCAGAAATGTCCTCCTTTGAAGCTGACACTTTGATTTACAGCATTTCTCCTCACTCTTCTTAACTTTTTTCTTTCAGTTTTGGGTTGCTCTTTTAACTGCAAGATGACTCTTTTTGGAAGTGGTTGTCTGGGTGAGATTATGTTTCTTTACTTGTTAAGCATCTTATACTTATTTTGCGTCCCTTGAACTCTGTCCAGTGCCCCCTTCTCCTGGAAAGAATCTGTCTTAGTAACTTTGCTCATTGCTGGGACAAAATACCTAACACTTAAATGGGGAGGAGATTCTTGGCTCACAGTTTAGAAGGCTCGATCTTTGTTCCGTAGGTGGAAGCACAGAAATGACTGCAGAAGGAGTAGGCAGAGGGAAGGTGCACATGTGGAGAGGCCCAGGAAGCAGAGCAAGATGGGAATGGGGAGACACACCCTGGGCCACAGGGCAGTGAGCTCCTGCCCCAGCCTGACTCAGCTCCTAGCAGCAAGTCTGCTGCAGTGCTCCCATGGTCCATCCTCTCCTAGGGGCCTTGAGGCTCTTGGAGGACACCTGGATTGGAGCCATGACTAACTGTAAACCCACACCAGTGTGTAACATTCATTGCCTGTAGAACAAGGCTCCTGCCCAGAACTCTAATCTAGAATTATACTTACTATTCATTCCGGTCTTCTGGAGCTTGTGACTTCATTCCAGGCCCTCTGCTGTATCCTTTGATACCAGAATCCCTAGAATATTTTTCTTAGGCTTAAACTTCTAGTAATAGTTTCCACTTGGAGCCCCATAAGGAACAGCCCATTTTGGAATCATGCCTGGTGGGTTTTGGCATCTTTCACTTTCTAGGTAGTTTCTGATCCCCTCAGGCATCTGCATTTCTGGGTGCTGCTAGGATTTTCAGGTGATGATTCCCTGACTTACTATTGTTTTTAATTCTGCAGCATCTCCTTCCCTCTCTACCAGCACTCCAAGAAGACACATTTGTCTCTGGGACTTGAAGGGGTTCATAGATTACTGGGTGCCTCCATCCCATGACCAAGGGACAGGCACACCAGATACTCTTGAACTTTGTTCTAGAAGGGAAATAAGAACTGAAATGGTGTTTGTTTATCCCAGGGTTGGTGCTGCTCAGGCTGCAGTGACAATCCTACTGTGCTAGCTCCCCGCACTTAGGACACATGGTTCGCATCAAACCCTGACCTGGTTCTCACTTAAGTGCCAGAGATCCTGGAGACTGTGTTTCCCCTTGGTGATCCACACCCATTTCTGTTGCTTGAAACTCAAGCGCAGAGCTGGAATGGGTGGATGCTGGGGCCCTGGCTTCCTCACACACTGATTGCAAAGTTAGTGGGGAGGACTGAGTGGACGCCTGTGCTTTATGGCTCTGTGTCACCCGGCAGGAAGTGAGGGCTCACCCAGACCCCGTCTTCTAATCAAAGTGTGGGGGGCTCAGGTGTATTGGTGTGTGGATGTCCTCCGGGGAGCACAACACCTGCACCTACAGTGACAGCCTAGATTAACTAAGAGAAAATACCTCTCAGCACAGGGAAAACTTTAGTGTACAAATGGCATGAAAGCCCCACCATGCTTCATACCCATGGAGGGCTCATTGGGGCGCAGCTGGCTGGGCAGAGCCCCAGGCTTTCTGACCCAGGAGTCTTTACAGAGCTGGAGAACCTGCACTGGGATGAGTCCCCAAGTGATGCTGACTCTGCTGGGTTTGCACTATCCTTTGGCTTGCTCTGGACCTCAGCCTGGAGGACCAGGTTCCTCCTCCCTCCCTTGTGGCCAGTGCTGGGCTGAGCACTGTCTGAGCCAGCAGCTGTCCCCTCTCCTGGCTCAGCCTGGCCCTCTGCCAATGCTGGGGCCCTGAAGAAACCAGGTCTCCTTTGCTAATGTCCCATGTGCTTTTCTGTGGCCCTGACAGCCTCCCAGATGATGTGAACCTTGCCACCCCATACTGCTCCACACGATTCTGGAGCGTGGCCTCAGGCTGACTGTGCTACCAGTGGGAGGAACGCTGTCCTGGCAGTGGCCAACTACGTGGGCTTTTCCTTGAGCATGCAAGGCTCACTGAGTCTCTCTGAGTCTCTAGCCTCTTTATTTTATTTCTCTATTTTGTTTTGGGGACTGAGTCTTGCTCAGTTCTCAGCTGACTTCAATGATATGATCCTCTCACCTCAGCCTCCCTTGTAACTGGGATGAGGGGCACGTGCTGCTGCTTGCCTGGCTTCCTCCTTAGTGGTGAGGGTCCCACAGTTCCCTCCAGACTCCCCGCAGCTCCTTTTACAGCCACCTTCCCCAGGTTCCCACAAGGACCTCACACTCCACACACTGCCTTTTTTCTGTTCCCTAAAATGGGACTATCCCTTCAATTGTGAAGGACATGAATGAAATGAAGAAAAAATAGGCCCGAGCATATACTTTGGTGTTACTTTCTTATCTGAATGAGGAGCAGAGAGTGAACCGAGGGCACCAGAGGTGTCATTTTCAGAGGTGCAGTGGTGCGGGCCACCAAGTGTGCCAGGTGTTAAGACTCTCCTGGAGCCCCTGTTTTGTGATGGAGCCGTGGCCAGCTTCACTTTGGCCAGCACCTCCTTGACCAGGAGGAGCGAGGGGCAGCAGGATGGAGCATGTGATGTGCAGAGTTTGGTACAAAATGAAGATGCGATACTTTTACTAAAAAGCTTAAATTGATGATATAACAACATAAACCATGGGTGAGCATGGGGCCTGGTGTGGTCAACAATGTAGCCGGCCCTGGGTGGCATCCTAACCTGTCAACTGTCAACATGTGTCCTTTGCTCCTCGGATGGAGACATAGGGTGTGACACCCAAACCTACACCGCTGCTGCTCCTGCAGGCCTGCCTTGACCTGGGGCCACGAGGAAAACCACGCAGCTTCAGCCTTGGCCCACAATCTGCAGGGTCTCTGGCTGTCACGACAGAGCTCTGACTGTTCTCACACTCTGCAGGTTGGTGAAACACTTCCGTGGGAAAAAAGCGTGGAAGAGAAGAGCCTTCGACAGCAACCATCTGCTCACATGGGTCTGTGCCCACTTCATATACGGGGATTTTATGCTCACTTTTGAAGTTTGCTTTTGATTAGAGCTCAGCAGGGAGGAAACCAGGACCAGGATCGAAGAACAGATCACAGAGACCCTGGGCTGTGACCCAGGCATGAGGGAGCTCTGTGCCGAGGCAGTGCACTCGTGGCCTTGAGTGACCTGCTGATGGGACCCATGGCTTAGAGCAGGCTTAGAGCGGTTAATCCCAGGCTTCCTGTCCTCTCCAGTGAAGCACCTAGGAGAAGCCTGCAGCCCAGGGTCAGGCAGAAGCCCAGTGGGAAGCACCGCTCTGCTCCCACAGAACCCAGGAGAGGGGCTGCACTGGCCCTGCTGTTTTCAGGAGCTGAGCAGCTGTGAAATGAGCTCAAGAGCCGTGTATATCCAGGTACTCAGCAGCTTCGAGGTGTTTCATTGTGTGCTGTTCGTTGGGAAAATTCATGGCAGAAACGCCTTCAATCTGCTCTCCCCATCACAGTCAAGTTCGTGTTGTTACATTTCTGTAAGAGCTTACCCAAAATAAAACTTCTCTTCCCCTCCATGACTTTACAGTAATTTCAGAATCAGTCTCATAGGGTTGGGGTAACACAGTGGTAGACAGAGCGCTTAGCGATTCTGCATTCACGAAAAGCATGTAAAGGAAAACAAAGCCTCTCAAGCCAAGGTTATAGATGGAAAACAGGGTGCTCACAGCCTGTATCTGGTGTGTGAGCTGCTTAACCAAGCAGAACCTATCAGAGTTGCCTGAGTTGGAAGGAAGAAATGGTCTGACATTCTGTTTAGTCACAGGAGAAGGAAGAACCAGGTGGCCGGGGCTGGGGATTTAGCTCAGCGGCATAAGCATTGGCCTTACAAGCAGGCAGCCATGAGTTCGATCCCTGGTACCGATAAAAATGAAAAAGAAAAAAAAAAAAAAAAAAAAAAAAAAAAGAACCAGGTGGCCATTTGAGCTATTCTTTGGGTTCTTTGGCGGTGTGAATTCCAGATTCCATATGAAAATGTGCTTGGAAGAGCAGCAACACCCATCAGGAGAGTGGGGAGGCTCCAGATGGAGGGGTTTTGACCGAATGGCTCAGAAATTAAGCTTTTTATTAGGAAGGAAAACAAGCCTCTGCTCTTTTTGTTTTTACCACAACAGTGGTTTCTTCCCTACGCAGAGGCTCATTAGGATTCTGGGGTAAATGGCAGGAAATGGACTTTTGGAGTATTTTAATTAAATTACAGGGCTCTGTGGCTGCAAAGGCTTTAGTAGCTGAAGTAGGTAGCAGCCCAGGGGAGGCTGCCAGGCGGACACCCTGCCCCCCAGCAGGCCACTCTGGCCAACGCGGTCCTTCATGGCCATCTCCACTCCTAGGCCATGTTCTCATCTCTGAGATAGATAGCCTGGACCATTTCTGCAAAGGGGCCTGCAGCACAAGCAGCACAAAGCCGTGTCTTGGACAGCTGAGGGAGCAGCACAGGCAGGACAAGGTGGGCAATGCCGGGTGGTCCTTGAAGGAGGAACCAGAGGAGGCCAGAAGCTTCTTTTGCATTAGTTTTGTTAATGAACTGTGTTGCTGTTTCCTTTCAGCATTTTCTATGTAAACCTAACATCAGGTAAATGAAACTCTCCATGTAAGTGCAGTGCCTAGACCAGAGAAGATTCACTCTAAGCTGGTTCATGGTCAATTTAGAGACATCCTAAAAGCCTGGCAAGGAAAGCCGGTTTGGTATCAGGCTTTGCTTTTATTTCCTACGAAGGACAGAAGGAGAGGGTGGGCTCCCTGGCCTAGGTCTCTGTGTTTTCCCTCTGGGTGGCACTCGCTGTCCCGCTTCTGTGCTTACTTTGTCTTACTGGGCCACGTGATGACCTGGTGTGAGGCGGCTGGTAGTCCTGGCCTGGGGTTGGTCCACTGTATTTCCTGTTCATCCATTACCCAGGTAAAAGGCTACATTTGAATCTGGTTAAAAACAGTGCATTATCATTGTCCATTCCAGACTTCAGCACTGAGGAATGATTTGGGATAAATCTTAGTATTTTACCTTAGTTGTTCTGTGGGGTTTTCATCTATCTGGACTCCAACATTAATTGCAAGTTTGCTTATAAGAATGAAGGAAAGTCAAGCTTTACCTGGTGCACAGATGTTTACCGTTTTTGACTCCTGACAGTGCAGATGTGGCCCATGGGAGAAACCACATTCCTAGTGTTGCATTTGGATCCTTTCTGGGCTGGTGGAAGCAGCATGGTGTTTGGTCCGGATGCTGGGCAGTGGCAGGAAGCGTCAGCTCCGACCTGGCTGTGTGATCGGAGCCAGCTGGGGCCACACAGGGGCTCAGGTATGCAAGGCATCATGGGCAACACGATCATTTGATCACCCTGTGTGCTTTGGTGAGGTGGCTTTGCCTGGCTGCAGGCAGGTAGAAAGCACCCTGAGTGTGTTTAGGGTGGGGTGTGCTAAGCGGGGACCTTAGGCAGGTTATGTGTGTCAGTGGCCTCAGAAGGTATCAGGTTTTCAGTTTGTTATGGGTCCTCCAGACACAGCCCCATCAGGGACCAAGGAACAGCACATGCAGCTAGTTGGTGCTCACCCTGGTTGCTTTGTTCAGCTGGGCAGGGTGCAGGGACTGTGACCTCCAAGCCACAATCTCCCCTGTTATTAATGCCTGTGTTCACCGGGCTGCTGGTTCAGCTGCTTTGACCACAGTAATTGCTAAAGTGGAGGGCTCTTAATTCCCAGGATCCTTTCCTGCTATAGGTTTTGTTTCTCCATCAATCTTGGCCTCTTTCAGAGCAGCAAAGCCTGTCCTCACTGGGAAAATCCCAGAGTGCTGTTCCTTCCTGGCAGGGAGAGTAGAACAGAGGTGGTCTGATGGAATCCCTGGGGTAGCGGTAAATCCACGCCTTTATGTATTCCCAAGGCATTCCTGCCTCTGATGCCCTTCATCTTTCCTGAAGATCCCGGCTCCCTCTGGGACTGTTTTCCTCTTGGTCCAAAGATGACCACGGGACGTTTCTGGGCCGGGCTCTGCAGACCTCGGACTCTCAGCTCTGTGTCATCTTCACGTGTGAAGTGTGTTTTCCCTGGGCATACAATGCTTGGCTGATACTCTTTTATCTCAGTATCTAAGGACAATATGGACTGGATTCTGTTTGGCGTGGTCCCTGCCGGTGAGCGGTCTGTGTCTCTCAGCAGATGTGGCAGGATTCTGTCTCCGGCTGCTGCTGAGGTTTGCGTTTTCTCTCCTCATCAGCCTTAGGTGCTGACACGCCCCAGTGTAGTTTCTTTGTGCATGTCCTGCCTGAGTTTTATTAATCTTTTGAATATGGCAATTTCTGCTCTTCACCAAATACAGAAAGTGTGGGGCAGTGCTTCTCGGATAAACTGTGGTTCTCACGCTGTGTCACCTGTCGTCCTTGGTTTCTTCATAGTTGTTAGATATTTAGTGTTGTCTTCAGCTTCCTGCTACTCTCTTTCTAAAACACATTTTCCCCGCCATATCCCAGCACTCTGACGGGCTGAGGCAGGACGATCACAGGTTCAAGACCAGCCTGGGCATCTCAGTGACTTAGCAAGACCCTGTCTCAAAAAAATAAAAAGATTTCTTCTGATCTGCTACATATTTTCACTGATTAGCTTTCAAGTTACTGAATCTTCTGTCCATGTCTCCATCCTGCGATTGAACAGAGACCCAAGCCTGATACGCAAGTGCCTGGCCCCTGAGCTACATCCTCAGCCATTTTGTTTTTAAATTTTAGGTGAGCTCTTTCTAAATTCCCCAGGGTGGCTCGAATTGCACTGAATAAACCTTTTTTTTCTTATTTTCTGAGTAGCTGGGGTCACAGATGTGAACCACTGCGCTTGGCTGAGCTTCTGACTCCCTTTCTGTCGCTTCCTTTCTGTTCTTGAGCCAAGATGGTTGAATTTTAATTTCAGAAACAGTATGTTTTGGCTTTGGAATTCCATGTGGTTTTCATTGTTTATATTTCTCTGTTGAAACTTCATTGTGAATATATAGTTTTGCTTGCTTGAGCATAATTATAATGGTTTTACAGATCTTTCCTGCCAATTGCAGTGTTCAGGTCTTCTCACCAAGGGTTTTATTGGTTATCTTTTCTTTAATATGAGTCCTGTGTTTCTTCTTATATTAATTTTGTATTTATCCTAGACATTATTATATTGTATAAACTCTTGACTGCTGTCTTTCTACTAGACAATTTACTTGGTTTATCACAATTTATTTGCTTGGACTAAAATTTAAAACTCATTTTTTGGTAACAGCTCAAATTATAATTCAGTTATATTTACTTCACTGCATTTTTCTGATTGTGGGTCACACATACATTCACAGGAATGTCCCAGATTTTGCCAGAGACTATGCACAGGCCTGGTGCTATATTAGTCCATTTTCTGTTGCTATAACACAGTGTCTGAATCTGGGTGCTTTATAAAGAAAGGGAGTTCATTTAGCTCATAGTTTTAGAGACTAATTATCCCAAAAGCATTTTTTCAGCTCTGGCGGAGACCCTCACCTTTGGCAGTGTCACTGTCCAAATCTGCATGAGTTTGAGGGCAGAGAGTACATGCCAAGACAGGAAACCAGAAAGCCTGGTTCCCCCTGGACAGAAATATGTCAGAAATATTACCTGGTGCCACCTTTGTTCTGCTGCAAAGTCAAAGCTGTAACATTACCATGGTCCACCCAGTGTGGTATCCTTAGGTTGTTATTTTACTTCAGATGATTAAATGATGTTCTGTGTGGGTAGACCACATGCAGTGGAGCTTGTTTGAGGGTGCTGACCATGGGTGCTAATTTTATTTTGGCAAAAGTGTGACAGCCATAATGCTTTTAGAGTTTAGAAGACTTAAAGTCTTAATCCAGCTGTAGTGTGCTGCAGAGGTGAGATAAATGCTCGTCAAATAAATAAAAAATTAACTGCTGTGGTTACTCCCTTGGTAACTTTTTTCTTGTTGCTTGGACAAAATAGTTGACAACCAAATTGGGGAAGAAAGGGTTTATTTCACTCACAGTTTGTGGAGGTTTTAGTCCATAATCAGCCAGCTCCAGGGCAGGGTGGTATAGCAGAAGAGCAATAGTTTATGGGGGTTGAAGACAATAGTTTATAGAGGTTGAAGACAGCAAAAGCAACAGAAACAATAAAAGGGAGGAGCCTGGACAGAAGACTGTTTCTGTCCTTGATAATTCAGGCCACACATCCCCAAAGCTGTTATAATACTCAGACCCTTAATCCCATCATTGGACCATGAGTCATTCACAAACCCCAAAACCCCACATCTATGACTGCTGAGGCCTTGGGAGGACATCCAGACTCAAACTATAACAGTTACCTTTTTACTAAAATACAAAGTTGTTTGGTCTAAGTAGGAACACGGACTACCTGACTTCTTTTATTCAGTTATCTCTGTTTATGGACTTGCAGAAAGGAAACAGCAGCTTCTCCCTGATCTGTGTGGCTTTGCTTGGTGACTCAGTCAGGACTGTCATTGTTTTTTAGAAGCAGAGTTAATAAGCTGGAAGAGAAACACACAATCAGATAAACACTGTCATTGTCTTGAGAAACAGACTTCAGCTGTGAATCAGGTTATTGGTAAATCAGATTGCTTTCATGTCTAGTAAAATAATGGAACAAGTGCTTTGAAGAAAAAAATAACCACTCTCATTAAGTGCTGTAAGGAATATGAAATATGAGCAACAAAGAGTTTATAATTATAAAAAACTAATTTGATTGGCTTTTCTGAAAATAATTCAATTACTAAAGCAGTAGTCAAATGAAATACAACAGATGTTTGATCTTGTGTCTCATTAAGTATTTTATTTAGCTATATACAGATGAATTAAAATTGATTTTATGATGGGAATTCATTAGCAGTGGTGCTAGATAATAGAACCCCAAATCACCCAGATGATTTATTTTTGAGCAGTACTGTGTAACTTTGGATGGGGAAGGTTCACAGAAAACTGCAGAAAGTTATTAGTGACCAAGAATTAGAAACTATATCACTGAGGGGAATATTTAAGTGATAAGATTTTAAATAATATTGTAAAAATGTACTCAGTAGAATATTCACTACTAAACTGGAAGGGTTAGGGTGAGACGGAAGAACTGGGTGGAGGGTGTGGTACCTTAACATCTGCACAAACATTCTCAGACAGTCTTGCTCATTGAAAGGTACAGTCCAGTCCCTCTTGGTTCCATGAGTGAAGCCTGACTCCAGGACTTTCATTTCTAAACGAGGAAAGTAGCAGAAATGTAGAAGCCTGGCTTCCACGGCGGGGCCACACATGGATTCCCATCTCCCTTCCTGCTTCCACTTAGCTCCTGTAGCAGAGGAGCCTGCCAAGGCACGGGTCCCCTTCAGCAGCTGGCATCTTCTGTCCAGCCTCTATGGGGCAGACCCCAGGCAGCCCCAGGACCTCCTGGGAGTCCTGAGCTGGGACTGCAGGGTGCTCAGAACTGGTTCTGGATGAGTGTTGTCATGGCATCCATGTGCTCTGCTATGCAGCAACAGGAGCTTGCAACCCTCTCTGGCCCTGTGAATGTAAATTTTACATGCTGTGAGGAGGGAGCATCCCTCACTTAAGTCATGTTTATTTAGATTTGTGGACTTTCTCTTTTTGGGGTTGGTGAAGTTTCCTGCAGGAGGGCGGGTTTCCCCTTCCCTCTCTGGCACGGGGATCTGGAGATCCGTATGTGAGTTTGTGGGCTGGCAGTGCTATGAGTGGGGTGAGCTGGAGTTAGGGGGGTGGACAGCCAGTCCATCTGGGCTGGGGAAGAAATTCAGTGATCTGGTGCTTGCCTACATGCACAAGGCCCTGGCTTTGACCCTTGACGCTGCAAAGGGAAAAGTGCAGGGGTGTGTCTTGGAGATCTTTACCTAAAACATTCATCAATTTGAAATTTTCTGACCTAAGTGAATTGCTAGCAGAAAGTGCATACAGAGGGCGGGTAGGGCAAAGTCTATACAGTTTGTGGGGAGGACAGCCAGCCAGTGCAGGTTTATCCCATCCAACACAATGACATCACAAAGCATTAATATATGTAGGGCTGTGGAGGGTGTGGAAAACCAAATTCAGCATTTGGCTGAATGGCATTGAGCCAAGATGGCTTGATTTAAAGAACCAGGTTTGAGAAATATTTAACTCCCCTGTGAATTATATTTATTAAATCTTAGTCCTCAATGAGAAGGCTCCCCTCATGAGTGCATGGCAGGAGGAGGACACGGTGCTGAGTTTGGGGGAGCTGTTAAAAAACTGGATAGAACTGACAAGAGATAAAACAAAATAAGAAGAGGAGCAGACCTAGCTGTGCCACTGCTCTTGGGAAGTGGAAGAGGAAGACAGACAGACAGACAGACAGAGAGAGAGAAAAAAGGCGAGAATATATGAAATTTAGAGGGAACAGAAATGGACAAAAATTTGATAGTGAACAGAAGGTAATGAGAGATGAAATGCGTAAATGGGAGTGCAGTGATGTTACTAGGATCCCTTCTGATTAAGGATTATATCATAAATTTATTTAGTATCATGCTCCTCTGGGTCTTTAGGTTGTAAGGGCACCATTATAATACACACAGAGACACAGTTATATAGTTAGTAAAGGCACAATTGTGGAATAGCAAACATAGATATGATGTAACAGTTGAAATCAAGCAGCAGCCTCTGTCCCTGCTCCTGCTGTCTGTCATGTAAACACCACTGAATGCAGGCAGCCTTGACTGTCCCAGTCCAGCCACTTCCTTCTGATACTGTGCTGGGCCAATGTGACTGCTCCAATTTGCTTTAAGGACTTTGGCTGGGACAAAGTGACCCGGTGACTCAGACACACTATTAATTTTGCTTGCTCTGCTCAGACCCCTCTCCACTGTCTCCAGATATTGAGGTGAACCATTCCTTCAAAGTAAATCCCTTCAGAGTTGACTTGCCCGACAACATGTGACTTAGCTCATGGAACCAGTGCTGTGATCACCTGCCGTCTGCCTTGCACTTCCTGTTTGTAAACTGTATTTAAACTGGGCTCAAAGCTGGCTCCTTACTGGTGGTTTGGATGCTGTTACAGTCCCCCAGCCTGCTGGCATCATAAATAAGTTGCCTTCTACATTCCTCAGACAGGAATTGATATCAAACCATTTGGTTTGATACTGGTTTTTCTGTGGCAAGGTGATAGGGAGCTGAGATATGGAGATTTTAAAAGATAAATCTCCATCCAGACTGTGCAAGTGTTAGCACCAGGACAGCTGAGACCAGGATGGCAGAGCCATAGATCAAGCTTTTTCTCCACATGTAGGCAGCTGGGAGGTGCTGTGGCCTCTTGTTAGGAGGCCGCCTGTTCCACTCTGAGGGCCCACCAAGTCCTCACAGTTCACACACTGCACTGGGTGCTGTGGCTCAGATACGATCTGTCTTCCTGCGCGGGTCAGTGCTGTCACAGCCCCAGTCCCATCTGGCAGTACTGGGAGGCACCAGGAGGCCCTAAGAAGTGGGCACATAGTGCTTATTGGCCCCTGGGCCTCACCTTTGGCAGTGGCTCTGCAATGACTCCTCGGGCTCTCCAGAGAAAGGCTGTGTGGAGGCGAACTCTGTTGTGGACAGAGCAGTGTCTGCTTGGTTGCTTCCACAGCTCCCACCCTGCTACTGCCAAGTGACAAGGGCATGGCCCTGCCCAAGCATCTGGGTCTCCACCTCCCAGATGCAAGCTCTGTAGCCTCCTTTTCCTCACAAGGATCTTGGGCCCGCATGTATTTCCTTGCCGCTAACAGACTGGAGAGGGGAATTTCACCACAAAGATTTTAGGGGAACACAAACTTTCACTCTGCGGGGTCCTGTGTTATTTCACAGCTCCATATTTAACTTATTTTAGGTTTTCTCAAATCTTGTTCCTATGTGCTAGGTGATGTTTCCACTTTTACATGAGCCAGGCTTTCGAAGATGAGTGTCACCCCCCCTGGCTCTGAGGGAACAGCTCCCGGGTGGGGGGGAGGCAGGCCCACACCTATCCCTGCTACCTTGAACCCTGCAGTGCCTGCCCACAGCTCATGGGACCCTTCAGGGCTCTTCACACCACATTTTCAGACCGTGCTAGCCAGCAAGTGGTCCATGCATGAACACACAGCCCTGTCACATAGCTGTGCAGGGTTTTGGGGGCAGATGATATTAATGTCCTCACACTTTAAAGTTATCAAGGGGATAGCTGAGCCACAGAAACTGCTTTTTCCAGTGAGTCGTGCCTGTCACATCCCTGGAAGCGTTCACCTCCTGTCCGTGGCTGCTGGGAGTCAAGGAGGAGACAGTGTGGGTTTCCCAGGGTCAGCGGGCTGCATGGGCCCTTGGACTGTGATTCCCTGGGCTTGCCTGTGTCATTATTCTGAGGAGGCCCCATCAGCCACGGCGTCATGTTTGGAGCTGTCACAGTCTAGTAGGCTCCAGGAGACCCAGGCCAGGGCAGGCCCCCAGTAACGAAGTGTCGGTGTCGCTCCCGGCCGGCAGGAAAAACACACTACAGATTCTGACGGTGTGCAACCTTGTCTTTATTTGTCTCCGCGTGGGCCCCGCGAGGCCTCTGCTCTGCCACCAGTCCTTTCTCGCCGGTGGACTTTCCCTATCTCTCTCGTGCTTCTCTCTCGTGGCGGGAGAGGCACTCACTTTTATAGGGTAACAGTGGCCAATCAGTTCAAAGCGCGCGATGCGGGCTGACTGGCTAACATCAGTTGTTGCTAGGCAGACTATCTTACAGAGCGGGTTGTTTACCAAGCAGGAAGCAGGAGATAAGCGCCATCTTAGCACACTCGATGGGAGGGGTAATCTAGCTCAGGCTTTGCTCTTTCTTACAGGCCTCACGTCCGCCAAGTAAGGCGACCGGGCTCGGCCGCAGCTCCCAACAACGAAGGACTGTGGTTTGCATTTGCTGTGGGCCTTGCCTGCTGCTGCAGGTTCCCTGTGTTACTTCTTAATCCCAGAGACTCCACAAAAGCAAAAGCCAAGGAGGGGAAACACAGCAGACCTGTTGGATGCAGGAGGGTTTAAAAAGCTCAGATCCCACCAGGGAACAGAGGGTGCTTACAGAAACAGATTGTGAGCTAGCACACACAGTGCATGGATTTTCAGAAATCTGTGTGAACTTCTGGTTCAGTTTTTGTTTCCTGGAGGGCATTGGAGTAGTGAGAGCTTATATTTTTCCTTCTGTGGGCTTCACACTGAAACTCAGCCGACCTGGGCTATGGGTATAAATACGTTGAGAAATGTTCATGTTTGCAGTGTGAGCATAGTCTTGGAAGCCCTGATACATGGTGATGGGGAGTTTCTGCATCCGCTGGAGCAGTCTTGCCTTTGGTGACGTATGACTGTTGTTTGACATCCATGGAAAAAAGTGCCAAGTGATTAAGAGTACACACCTGGAAGCCAGACTGCCTGGTAAAACCTTCCTCTGCCACATACAAGGTAGACACATTAGGGATGGCATTACAAAAAAACCTACCACACTGTGCCCTGTTTCTAAGTCTTTGAAATGGGATAATAACATTTTCTACTTTATTGTCACAGCAGTTGCTATGAGAAGAGTGCAGATCTGTGAAAGTCTCAGACTTTCTTTGGTCTGTGATGAAGTCCATACATATCTTTGTTGCAGAGGGATGCACAGAAGGAACGTACTGGTGCACAAAGATGCGGTGCCCTTATAGCTCTGTTACACACTGTCAGTTAATTTCTCACTGATGAGGCAAACACTCAAAGTTCCCCGACAGTCAGAGTTAAAGGAGGAAGGATTTGTTCCAGCTCACAGTCTGTAGAGGTTTCAGTTCACCCTGGCTCTAAGGCGGGGTGGGCTGGCAGAGGGGAAAAAGCCCACAGCAGGGGAGGCAGGAAGCAGCAGGCAGCAAGCATGAGTAGCCTGTATTTTCCTTGTATCCCTTCCAGACCACCAGCGTACAGGTTGGTGTCCCACCCCAAATACCATTGGGTGGGGCCTCTGTTTTCAGTAAATCCATTCAGCCACACTATGCTAATTCCAATCAGTGGAATACTTTAATTATCATACACTGTATATCCAGCAAGCTCTGGGAAGCCCACTAGGAGCACATGAGGCATTAAGGGAACATCTGGATAAAGTCAGAACATCCTCCAACTCCTGGACTCTGACGGGCCTCTCAACTCCTACAGCTACAGGCAGTCCTTCCTCTGTGAAGTAAAGGCACTGACTCCGCTCCAGGCTATGACTCCAGGTTGTGGTGTTTGCAGTTGTTGGTAAAAACAGAATAATACTGTGGAGATGCCAGCCAGGGTCCATGCTGAACACTGGAGAACAGGCCTGGGCGATTGAGATGCCTTTTTATCCTTCTAACACTTGTCAGCATGGAATGGCATATGGGTAATTTTGGATTCCAGGGTTTAGAAGGACAGGCAACTGGCTCCATAAGAAGGACCAAGTGTCAGCCAAACTCTTATCAACCATGAGGTAGTTTTGCATCAAAAATGAAAACTTTATTTCTGGACCATGCAGAGCCTGGCTAATGTTGAGATTAGGAAATATCTGTATCTTAATCAGAAGAGTCTTTGAGCATTTTTCCTAAAGCTAAAGTTTGAAAAGTAGCAGGTAAGCTCATCTGAGGTTGAACTGTGTGGTTTCCATGCAGGCCGGTAAGCCAGCATTCATCAGACCCTCAGGGAAGGAACTGTGAAATAAGCAATTGAGCTGGATTTTTAAAAATATTTTTAGTAAGAGAAATCCCACAACATTTGGGCAAGTCACTTATTGTGGAAATTGAGAAAATTTAAATTTTCAAGTTGGATGGAAAAAGAAGATATAGCCCCGCAGCTCCACCATTTCACTGGAAAAGGAATGAGACACTTTATCTTCTGATGTGTAACTTCCATGAATCTGAGATGCTCAAAAACAGTTTTAAATTTCTACTCTCCCTTCATTCTTTAGTCACAGATAGATGTTAAGAATGACCTCAGCTTTTACTGGTGACTTTGAGTTCCCTGTAAAGAAAAGAATAAGGGCCAGGAAAGGAGGAGAAGTCAGGTGGATGTGGAAAATCTTTCAAAGATTTAGGGATCACTGAAATAGTAGAGAATGGGGAAAATGAGATGTCAAAAGAGAGAGCAACAACAAGAAATAAAGAAAAGTTTATGAGAGAACGCATAGAGAAGCGAAAACTTGAAATTAAAGTACATTGAAAGCACCAAGATGCTATGAAAATCATCAAGCAGAAAAACCTTTGAGAGGAGACACCCAGTAAACAGAAAGGAGAACTGAGCCAAGCCTTTGAGTGGGTAAGGCTCTGGATCTAGTGTTCTGTGCATAGTCTGATTTTCCAAACCTGTCAAAGTCTTTATTATCAGACAGTCATGGAGACTGTCACATTGCATTCAGTCTGAGGCTTTTCCCTGCCAGAAAGATGAAGGCAAACAGAGATGGGGGATGGGGGCTCAGAGTTAAAATAAACATGCACAACAAGAACATTCAGAGTCTATGGGGGACTGACTGCTCAAGGGAAAGCATGAATACATAATAGGTCGGCTTGCAAAGTCTAGAGAGGGAGGCGATAAGTGTGTGTGCCGGAAATTAAATGGTGCAACATCACAGAGCAGCAGGAGACGCCTCGTCAGACCACTGGAGTGTATGTGGAGCACAGCAGCTTCTGCTGTCACACGAGGTGGACATCCACTTGCTGGCATCTTACATATGTGGCATAAGTGTGACATATGTGTGTGTGCGCACACTCACACAGCCAGCAAATGTGTCTCTTCCTTTTGTGTGCCTTCACCTTCCTCTTCTTTGCTGTGATTTTGATCTAAAATGTGCCCAAAGTTCTCCTGTGTGTGGCGGTGCCTGGGTCACAGAGTGCTCGGTGACCATAGATTCGTCCATGGAGAGTCGCGGAGCTGGCCCTGTGCTGTGAGGAGGAGGGGCCTGTTTGGAGGTGCTCCCTAGGTTTGGCCTGGAAGGGCGATTCTTCCAGCTCCCCCTTCTCTGTCTGCTTCCTGGGACCTGCGGGTTGAGCATCTTCATCTACCAGATTCTGCTGCTGTCCTGAGTGGCTGACTGCGGCCCGGAACTGAGCCCCGGTGGACCTCTGCTCCCATCAGTTGTAGACAGTGGATGTTGGGTCTCAGCAATGGGAAAGTGATTCAGACAGTCTCCTTTTCCTTCCCTCCCTCCTTTTTCCTTCCCCCATTCCTTCTTCCTTTTGTTTTTCAGCACTGAGGATCACACCCAGGGCCTTGTGCAGGCTGGGCTGGCACTTTCCCATGAGCTACCTCCTCCCTCATCACTCCTTACATCAACCCCACACCACTGGAAAGGGAGCCCCTCTCAGTCTCCCTGAAGGGATGGGAGGTCTGCAGGGCTGAGGGCTGCTGTCCATTTTGACCACAGCAAATGGCGCAGCACAGCCCCTCAGACAACCTCAGCTCACAAAGGAGACTGGGCAGGGCCTCATGGTGTGGTCTATGCTATCATTTTGCTGTCACTGTGACATAAAAGAAAAAGCAACTGAGACCCACTGAAATAAATTATTTAACACAGGAGCAGGTAAGAGCCTCAAAATATATAGATGTAATACCGTTGCCGAGATCAAACTGTTGCCTTCTATTCCCAGTTATTGCGATCACTCCTTTCCGGAGCCCCTCTTAGGCCGCTTGCATATTAAGTGCACTAAATAAAAATATATGCAACAGTGAACACCAGGGGCGTCACAGAGAACCTCGGGAGGACAGGCCTTGTTCTCATGGGTGGGGGCCTGGCCTTCACTCAGGTCCCCCTGGTGCTGGAGCCCAAAGGACCCAGGACTCAGGTTCACTGCAGCAGCAGCTTTGGAGAAGACACAAAGTGACCACAGAATCAGTCAGGCTCTGGCACAGCCTGAGTGCAAAGGCACATCCCTCACCGTGGATGTCGTTCCTTTATGGCAGGGCCGCCAAGGGTTCGGTTTCATGCAACAATCAGATGGTGTTTAGCACACAGCAGTGATTCTCAGACATGATCCGGGTGCAGGGAACTGGGCCTCGGGAGGGGCAGCTGTGGTGGGAAGGGAGGAAGGGGAAGGGCGATGGAGGAAGGCCCCAGGTAGGTAGTCGGTGTCCTGTCCCTGAGGTCTGCAGGAAGGGCCTAAGACCAGGCTGAGGCCACAGTGACCAGTGACTCAGAAGGCCCAGCAGGCCACAGCCTCATGGGTGGAACCGGCCCATAGGATCAGTGCGCACAGCAACCTGGATGGGCCTCTTGGGTCATGTGTGCAGGGACAGAAGCTCCTGGGCCCTGAGCTACAAAAGCTTCTGTAGAATCCTGTCAAAAAATAACAAAAAAGGTCACACAGGCGGGTCTGAGCCTGCTTGGTCTGGGCCTCCAGGTCTGACCCACAGTCAGACACCTGGCCGGGTCCTCTCTGTCCCTCTCTGTCCCCTTCCATCCCCCTCTGTCTCCCTCCGTCCCCCTCAGTCCCCTTCTGTCCCCCTATGCTCCCCTTCTCCCTTGGTCTCTCTGGCTGGCACCTCCCCTACCTAATGACTGGCCTGTGCTGCCCCTCAGCAGCTCCCTCTGCTCCTCCCCGCTGAGTCTCACAGAGTGAGACCCTGACCCCAAGGCAATACCAATGCTCAGAGTCCTCGGCTCCTCCTCATGGACTCCAGAGCTCTGGCTGTGAGTTCATTTCCTTTGTGAGGCTCAGCCCCTGTGCCTCACTTTCCTGAGGTGCTGCCTGACCATGCTCCTGCGCTCAGGTTGACATTTCCTTCCTGAGTATTACATACCTATGTATAAAAGGGTGAAGGATGTAGCTCATTGTGAAGTCCCTGGTCTCAATCCCCAGTACAATAAGGACAAAAGAAGCATTTTTGGTTCCTAAAGGGACAGGAGTCTTGAATAGGTCAAGGGACCAAGCTCAGCGTGAATGGGCCATAGCATCAGGTGAGATGGAGTTGGTGCTGGTGGCAGAGGTTGGCTCAGGTGCTGCCTCAGGGGCTCAGCAGGGATCCAGGCTCCTTGGTCCAAGGAGAGCAGTCGGGGAATGGTGGGACATTTCACTGCCCAGGTGAACTGAGCGGGCATCCAAATGGGGCAGAGACCTGTGCCCCCCGGAATGCGAGAAGGGGCTTTTATGGAGACCCAGTGCAGCACTGCTCCCTGGTGGGGGTGTTGGGGCTCGGCACCCCCTCCTGGATTAATGACCACATGAAGACTTGAACCAGTGACATGGCAAAATCTGGTCTCTGGCTCTCTGCCCTCCCTCCAGGGGACATCATAGAAGAAAGGTGCCTACCAGGGTCCAAGCCTTGGAGTTTGGCTTCTAGGCCTCCAGAACTCTGAGCCAGCAAACTGTTCACTTGAATTTTCTACTTTCTGGTATTCTGTTAGATGGTGAGGCACAAGGCCAGCTTGACTGTCCATCCCCAACTCGGCAGAACCCAAGCCTGCTGTGCCAGTCTGGGTTGGAACCATGCAGCTCAACAGGAACAGGGGAGGCATGATAAACCATCGTGGCTCAACAGATGTAGAATTGCTGATTATGCTTCCCAAGGCTCATAACTGGGAAAAATCTACTTGCATATCATTTCCTACAGCGTCACCCTGATGACATTAATTTTTAGTATGGTTAAACTTTGTTTAAATTCGGGTTAAGATGAAAGCAATGATTAGTTTCCTCTGAAACATTTCCACTTTAATTTTTCACCGTTAATGACAGCTTTGAACTTCGTTGTCTGGTAAAGTCAAGAGGGGTGAGGTTTAATTGTAGTCAGTGAGAACCTATTTATTGAACTATTTATATTGAAACTGTTCATTAAAATGATTTAGATTGAAATCAGAGGCAGCTCAGAGCGGTCTACTGGTGCAGACCATTCACTGCGGAATTTCACCTTTCTCCTCTTTCCTTGCTGGACAGAAGGGGCCTCAGAAATGCTTGCATGTGTGTTAGCACAGTGCTGCCCTGCCAGCCCCTCACAGGTGCTGAGATTAATTCATGCAGGTGGCTTAGATTCCCCACCACCACAGAGAGGAGGCAGGCATGGAATCCTGTAATCTGCAGGGAGCCAGCTGCAAACGAGAAGGCCACATTTGGCCCACAGATGTGTTTTCCATGTCTTGGCAGTGATTTTATGTCTGAACAAACTACAGTGCCGAAATTTTGCAATTGTATCATTGCATTTTAAAGGTCTGCATTCTCAGGTTCCCCTGAATGCTTTGGAAGACCTGGCAGCTGGAGCCCACATGCTAGCAGTGCCCGCCTGGCTGAGCTCAGAGCCCAGCACCTCTAAGGGCAGCAGCTCCCAAGGCCCAGGAAACACAGGAGCTCTGGGTCTGCTTCACACAGCCTTGTCCTGTGCTGCAGCCATTGTGGTTAACTCCTGTGTCCTGCAGTCCACCCACTGCTCTGCTTGCTGCTCTGTCATTGTCTGGGGCTTTGGCACTCTCAGGGGGTCCCTGGCCCTAGGAGGCCAGGGGGTGGAGCAACAGTGGGTGGAGAGTAGTGAGGGAGAGTCCGGTTTCTTGGCCTAGGGCTGGACAGCAGTGTGGGGAGCAGAAGCCAGAATCTCTCAGAGCTTGGTCAGTCCCTCTAGAGGGAGAACAGGGGCCAAAAGAGGACCGAGAAGACAGACAGCAGAGGCCCCTCACCTCATCGTGGTGCATCTGCTGCCATGGGCCTGAATCTCTTGCCAAGAAATCCTGTGCTGCTGCTGCTGCTGCTGCTGCTGCTGCTGCTGCTGGTGCTGGTGCTGGTGCTGCTGCTGCTGCTGCTGCTGCTGCTGCTGCTGCTGCTGCTGCTGCTCTCAGCATCGGAGTGGGTGGGCAAATCAGGGCAGTTAGGGCTTCTGGCTCCACCTCTGTGATCACGTCTATGGGTTAGGAGGTGTCCCACCTTTCTCTTCCAGTTGTTTTGAAGGTGTACTAAATCATCATGGGCTGTCATTACTCTGATTCATTAAAGAATCCCAAAAACAAGGAGGAAATGTGAGATTCCAGCTCCGCTATAATGGCGGCTGCCGTTTGGCGCTTGAAATCCCCAAGTGTGCATCTCAGGGCTGGGCCCAGGTCCAGTGCTGCCAGGAGGTGGTGGGGTGTGCACCTGGGGGTAATGAGCCCCAGGCCTTCCCGGTCTCTATGCCTCCTGACCACTGTGTCAGGCTCCTCCATCACATGCTCCACCGGGATGTGCTGACCTACAGAACTGTGAGCCATAGCAAACCTTCTTCATAAGTTGGTTTTCTAGGATCTTTGTTATAGTAACAGAAGGCTGACAGTGGTCAAGCCTGTATTCAAAAACACATTTCTATAAAAGTTTTAAAGGTTTCCCAGGGACACGCTGTACTTGTTTGCATGTGCAGTGTCACAATTCAGAAAGGTGTGTCATAGTTGGGTGGACATCTCTAAGTGTTGGGAAACTGCAAAGCTTTTTCTTCTAGTTACTTTGAAATGTGTTATAAATCGTCTTAGATTATGGTTATCCTACTCTAACTACAGAATATTAAAATGAGTTCCCACACATAATTATATTTTGCTGCCCATTACCGGACGCCTCTATCTCCTTGGACCCTTGGCCCTACCCAAGCTTAGGTGACTCCTGTGCTCTTCTTCATGCAGTCAAAATGTTACAACATTTATTTATTTATTTTTGTTTTTGAGACAAGGTCTCACTACGTAGCACTGTCCTTGAACTTGTGGCAGTCCTCTTGCCTCAGCCTCCCCAGTGCTGGGATTACAGGCATGTGCCTGGCTTAATAGTTTTAGTTTCTACAAATGCACAGGAACATGTGGTATTTGTCTTTCTGTGTCTGTTAGCTTAGTGAACATTCTCTGGTTCTATCCATGTTGCTGCAAACAATAGGATTTCATTCTCTTTATGGCTAAATAATATCCCATGATATGCACATATACATGTGTATGTATAGATACATCATATTAACACATAGGTCTGGTGGTCTTTCTGTATGTGAGTAATCAGTCAAGTCCGCTTCAGCCCTCTGACTGTCAGGGTCTCCAGTCTTTCCGACTCTGGCTGCTACCTGAGGTAGCCCTCCATTCACCAGTCTCTGTACTGCTGCTCCTGTCCAGATTGGCCTCTTCTTCTGGGGGAGCTGCTGAGCCCCTGCCAGGCCTCTTGCTATTGTCTGAGTCATCTCCAGACTCGGGCTGCAGTGCAGTTGCTGCCAGACAGGACTGGGCAGTGGGGCCTTGGCAAGATGGCTTGATTGTGGAGACTTAGTCCTCCCTGGAGTGGCTGCCTGGGAAGGGGCCTCCCCAGATGCCAGTGCCTGCACGCTGGACTCCCAGCCTCCAGATTGGAGAGGAACACAGTTTTTTAAATTAATTACCCAGTATCTGGCACTCAGTGAGAGTTGCAGAAAACATGTGGAGAGACCTTATGCAGCAGGATGTGTGTGACTGCACGCACCCACGGATTGTCACTGCTTCAGATCTGCCACGAGACCACACCATGTGATGCCCATGTTACTGTGTAGTGTGTGGGCCACCTGGTAGGCGTTGATGGTGGTGTTTTGGGGAAGGACATCTATAATCCCAATGTTAGATCTTGGTACCAGGAGCTCTAACAGTGGTCTCCATGAGCACTGGATGTAGTTACGTTCATGTGGAAAGTACTGGGTTGGGCAGTATGACCTATGGTAAACCCTTATTGACCTGTCCCAAGGCCTAGCCAAAGGCTGCTGGGGACAGAAGGGAGCTGACCGCCCAGCGGGGTGCTTCCAGTGAAGAAGCAAGGACACCCACTGAGCCAGCTGCTTTCTAGATGGCCTTGTTGACAGTGAGCCCACTCTGCTTATTAGAGAAAAGAGTGATCTGCTCATGCTGGGTCTTCAGTCTCTGCAGTTGTCAAGCTGAGTCTTTGCGTGAATTAATTCACTTATTTCAGTGTGCACCCATTGTCTTGGTTACTTTTCTCTTGTTGCTGAGACAAAACACCTGACACCCAAAATCACTAGAGGAAGGGTTTATTTAGCTCACTGTTTGTGGAGGTTTCAGTCCATAATCAGCTGGCTCTGAGGAAGGGTGTCGTGGCACAGGGGCAACACTTCAAGGCAGCAGCCAGAGCTTCCCAGGGTGGGTGTAGCACTCACAAAATCTGTGCCTTGCTCTTGCACAGGCTGAGGATATTTACGAAGTAAGAGCCCTGGCTCACTGCTGAGTTTCTCAGTTAAACTTTTAAACTTCTCAAATTGACACCATGTATCAACCTTAACACCCACCAACTGGCTTTCCATGCAGCTAAGCTTTCACCCCTGGAATCTAATTAACACAATTCTCTACTTCAGAAGTGCCGATCTTTGATCTCAAAGCCCCAGCTCCTCAGCTGCTTAGTGATAACGGTTCTTCTCTACTTCCTTTTCCCTCACACTTGAAAATTCAGTTACCCAAATTTGCCTTTAATTCCTGGAATGACCCTCCATCTCCTCAGCCCCTTCTATTTTGCTCAGTTTACGTTTTCCTGGCTTGGAATATACATTCCTTAACTGTGTCTGTCTGTCTGGTTTCTATCAGTCCTTCAGGTTTTTCTAATGCATTGTTTTCTGGATGTGTCTTGAGTGACTTCTCCAAGTAACCCGGGGGTGGCTGTTTGTTCTAAGCATCCTTGTTAGACTTGTGACTCATTTTCAATGGCCAGCCGCAGTGATGCTGCACTGTACAATCTTTTTGCTTTTCTGTGTCTTCTTTATGTGGATTGTGGTTAGTTTGCTCACAGTTTTAGCTTTAATTAGGTAGTAATAAATATTAAAAAGGACTGCCAGGTGAGTGGATAATTTAGCCATAAAGGAGAGGCGGAAGTATTTCAAAGACAACAAACTTTACTTATGATATCTTTCTAAAAGATTTATGTTCATGAGTGCGTGCTTGCATCACACACATGGGGTGCAGCTGGTACCTGCACAGAGCACACCTTCATTGTTTTTCAACGCTGTCTGCTCTCTCTCCACCCCTCCATCTGCTGGTCCCCTTCCGTTTTATGAAAGGTCTAGCTCACTTATTCCTATTGTCTGTCTTTTCCTTTGCTTGTTATTTTTGTTTTGGTCTCTCATGTATAAGAAATCACTTGATATTTAACCTTATGCGGTTTGTGACATCCTCTGTCCTAGGACACCTGCACGCTTACAGCTTAGAAAGCAACTGCTTTATGGCCATAAGGAGAGGAAGTAGTTGGTTGGTAAATCTGTCCTGACCAGTCTAATTCATATGAATTTCCCCTATTTCCTACAACCTTTAAAATCCCACAGTTTTAAAAAATTCAGGATTGGAGGACTCTAATGAAAAGTATCTTCTAATAACTTTCTGTACACATTAAAATTTGGCTTTTACAAGGAGCTGAAATTCATAGCATCTAAGAAATTTGTTAAAAACAGCAAATACTTGGTCAGGCATGGTGACACACACTATAATACCAGCACTTGGGAGCTTTTGGTTGGTTTTGACCCCATGATCTGATTATTCCAATTAGACAGGGTTTACAATGCTACCAGAAGTGTCTCATCATTCTGTAAGTTTTGTGCAGGATGCAATTCTGAGGCTTTATGGCCTTCAGACTCAGCATACTCATGTTGGTCAGGTCTGTGTCTCTGAAAGTGAAAGGCCTCAGGGGATGAACTGATGATGAACCGAGAAGTTTATTTGGGCTCACTTTGGAAATTTAGGTCCACCTGTCTTCCCCTTGCCTTTGGCTTGTGGGAGGCTACAGCCCACAGAAGGCACACACAGAGTGGGACCCAGGCAGGAAGTGGGGTCCTGCAGCCCCGTTGGGCCTGCCCGTCCAGGGGCCTGACCCTCTTCTACAGGCCACACCACCTCTGGGAGGGCCAGGCCAGGCCGGCACTGATCTTTTAACACAGGGGCACCTGGGGTCCTTTGAGTTCTCAGCTGTAGCGAGACTTCTCTGTTTTCCCAGTGGCAGGAAACTGAGGCACAGAGCTGCTGTGTGGCTGCCTGAATTCAGCAGCCAGAGGCCAAGGAGGGGCTCCAGACCATGTAGAGTCCTGCTGGCCCCCAGAAGCCATGGATTGGCTTTTCCTCTGCTAATGAATTTACTAAAAACCCCAAAGGTTATGCATCACTTTCCCACTGATGTCTCAGGGGCAGCTGAGAGGAGAATGATGAGAGCCTTCAGGGCTCTCTTGTGATCGTGTTATTTGGGTCCTGAGGTTTGAGTTTTGGGGATGTTTATCCCAGGGGTAGGCTGAAAATAAACTCCCAAATTGCTTGGAATATTTTCTGTTTGGAAATGTTTTTCCCCAAGGCTCTGCCCTGAGAGCTGCCCTGTGAAAAGGCAAATGCATGTGTGTCCCAGGGGCCTGCTAGGAGTTTAAAGCATAGTCGGGCTCTCTCTTTCTTGCACCTGTGCTGTGCCTTGTGGGTTTATTTAGTCGGGAAACTGCTACAGGGATTGTGTTTAAACCACAAATTGAAGACTGAAAGCATTTTGAGTGTGGAAGAGAGGAGGTGCTCTAGCAGCCAGCTCCATGTTTGGGGGTGCAAAGAAGCACCCGGCCATGATTCCATCTAACCTGTCTTCATCCCTCAGTGTCTCACACGGAGGAAGCGGACTGGACCATGTGTCCCGCCATCTGTCTGTTGTGCAGCATCACCTAGAAACAGAACTTGGCTTTTGCTCTCCCCAGAACTGCTTCCATTTTGGGGAGTACTTTGGTTGATTCGAGACTCATTATCCTTATAGATGGAGCTCGGCCGTCTGTTTAACGTCACCAATACCTTGCTCATTTTAATTTTCTCCAGCCATGTGTTAGGGTTGCCATTCTTTAATCTGTCCCTGGGTTATGTTTGGTTGGTATTAATGGAGGACCGAGGACCCACTGGGGTGCCGTGTGGCTGACAGGAGACATGCTGGCATGGTGGACGGTCCCCAGGACATGACCGGGGCCTGCAGACAGCTGCTCAGTGCTGCCTGAAGCCTCATGTGCACACTAAGGCAGGGAATCCTTTTCTGTAGTAAACATTTCATACATGGGACATACTTCAGTTCACAGGGACTCCTTTTTCATAATGATTTGAACGTATTTCTCTTCCGGTGGTGCTGACCTCTCCAGATAACAAACTTTGTTTGAATTTTGGTGAGTTCTTAGGGTTGTCATCTAGGATGAACGTGTGCAATTTTTAAATATTTTGAAATAATTTCACCTTTGCACGACAAAGCCTGTGTCCCCGTCCCTGGGAATCCCTGGCCGTTGCACATCTACTGTGTGTGTATTTCATCCAAAGCTTGCTCAGAGGATCGCTCTACTCTGGGTTCTTGCCAGCTCACTCCTTGTTCACAGTAGGGAAGTAAAAAGCAGGAGTTCTGTTCTCACCTAGGAGGGATGGGGTTGCGATGAGAGGCGGGTGACAGGAGGAAGCCTGGTTTTAGTGGCAGTGTCTCAGGCGTACGTGATGCCTCTGACAGGGACTCCACGACCAGTGCTCTGGAGGTCTGGTGTCCCCGAGGTGCCCTGGTGTCTGATTTTCTAAACATCCACATCTCCGATGGGTCAGTGCTAGATGGCACTGTTTTTACTTCCGGCCTAATGGGAGCAGCATTGTGTGGAGCCCCAGGTGACCCCTTGGGGTGTTGAATGGAGATGCACATGTCCCAGTGCTGGGGACCGAGAAGATGCCTTGTTGCCCGCAGGTCAGCACAGTCCATGAGGCCGTGCTCTCAGTGGCTGTGCACGAGGATCCTGAGGACATCAGCCCCTGGCTTTTCTGCCTGGCCAGGGAAATGGGGCTGTGACTAAAATTGGCAAAAAAGCACAATTTTTCCCTTTAAAAGGGATATTTTAATCTTGAGGTGAAGCCAATCAAAATGCTCTGAGCTTGGGCCTTTTTATTCAGACAAGAACAATGAGATCAATTTTCAGCAGAAAATGGAGGGAAGAAGAGAGGGCTGAGGGAATAGGCCATATAGGAGAAAGTTTGAAATTAAATATCATGGCTTAACTAGTGCAGCAATTCCAGCCAGCCACCCCCTCCCTCAGATTGCATTAAAGGGGGAAAAAAAAACCTCCTGACAGCTCAGTGGAAGACAAGCTTTTTCTAATAGAAGGAAATTCTCCCTCCAACATGGATTTGAGCTATAGCTATTGGATTGCTATGGAGATAAAGAGGCAGCATGGTTAGTGCTATTTGGGAGGAAATGTAAATGCTGTGTTCAGGAACAAGGAAGAAAACTCCATGCATGCCAGATTACTAGAGCCTGCTGTATTTTATCCTGTTCCACTGAGCAGCAGGTAGGAAGCAGGAAGCTTTTTATTTAATCATTAGGGTGATTAGGGAAAAGAAACCTGGGCAGGGTGACTGTCAGCTGCTTGTTACTTTCTGGCAGGCAGAAGGAGCCTGCATCTTTTAAATGTTAAGATCAGATTATTTATAAGCTTCACTTCAGGAGGGCAGGGAAGGAAGGCAAACTTGATTAACAGTGGAAGCAGCCTCGATCCACAGCTGGCTTTGTCTGTGTGATAGATCTGTAGATAGATCTATCACAGCATCAGACACCAGGTGACAGGAGCATATAAGTTTCTATAAATGCCAGCAACTGCAGGAAACCCTCCACCCATGATCTCCTAAGGAAGGCTGTGATGGGGATAGGTGTCCCTAAATCTCATCTTGCCATGCTGTACTGGCAGTGTCAGCTCCACAGCACCCTGGAACAGATTACTGACCCTTTAGAAGTAACTGGAAGCTTCTCATACCGGGGTTCTGTTACTCTGCAAAACACATCTCCAATTGTTCTGCAGAATGAATGTGTCCAGGTGAAGGACGCTTTATAGCTCCTGAGTGCCTTCCTAGGAGGACACAGGCTAATTTGCATTTTCTATGGACTTTGCTGAGTATTTTGTCAACAGAGTTTTTGCGGTTTTCTTTGTGGAGTTCTCTGAAGGCTGTATTCATTAAAGAGATTGTAGGTAGAAATAAGAAGTAACGTGTTCTGGTTTATGCAGCTGAGGGACTTTGAAGTTATTTCTTGACTATGGAAGGGCAGACCAACCCAGCCCCAAGGAGGACAGCGCTGGCCCCCATGGCCTGCATGGCAGGAGTGTGTGGCAGGAGTGCATGGCAGGAATGTGTGGCAGGAGTGCATGGCTGCCACCGAGTCCTGGCATTATCATGGCTTGCTTGGATTTCTAATGGAATTGAATTGAATTGAATTTCAATTGCTTGGTTGTCTAATCTGAATGGCAGTTGCTGGGAAAGAAAATCAGGTCTTTCAGCTTCAGTCAGGTGTCCTTCTGAGGATATACCAGCTGTGGGCAGTGAGGTGGGGAGAGTCCCATAGGTAGCCTCTGTCCACCCATTGCCAGTGTGGAGACCCTTAAGGGGTAGAGATAGGAAATCCCTAAGAGTCTTCTGCTATGCTCTAGTAGTCTTTGTGTGTAAGGGAAGCAATTTGTTAATTAAAATCTCAGAAGACTAGTCACTTGTGAGTCCCAAAGAAATGGAAGTTTCTCCTTGGAAAAGATGAATATTTTGGCAGTGAGAAGCAAATATAAGCTTCAGGGAGAGGCTTGGGGACCATAAGAAAGAGAAAGGAAGTGAACTGCTTTACTAATGACACAGGAGCTTAGAGGTTGCCAGGAACCAGGCAGGGGTGAAGGGCATAGGGAGGAGGCTGGGAACTCACATGGAGTAGACACAGTGCCCAGCGCTATACAGTGAGTGTGACCTGACGTAGGCACCTTGTGTCCAGTCTGCACTTTAGCTGGCTGGCAGTGCTGAAACCTGCCCTCCTGTCACTGAGACCTTAGAGCACACTGCCCTGTGCCTGGGGTTTCAGGTGGGGATGGATTTGGGGTTGCCTGGCTTTCTGTTACTGTAGCTCACAGTGCTGGAGGTTGCAGTGCACTAGCGCAGGGTCCTGTACCTTGGGCGTGCATTGATGAGGACGCCCCTCACAGTGGGCAGTGGGTCCAATATCGCCACCCTGCGCAGGCCCGAAGCCACCCAAGACCTCCCACCTGGGCCGCCTCCTGCCAGAAGAGCCACAAACCTTTAACCAGGGGCCTCTGAGGGATGACTGAGACCTGAAGTACACACAGCAGTGGCTGAAGTAATAGGATGTGTGCAGGGCAAGGAGCTCATGAGGACTCCAAGCCAGAGGCAAGTCAGAGCAATACCAATGCTGCCTCTCCCTTTCTGGAGAATCTCCCTAGGTGGGCTGGGGATAAGTGTTTACATTCTTTTGAGCTGTACTAGAGAAGCCAGTTTCAGCTGAGCAAGACCCACACTGAAATAATACTCGTGGTGATATGGGGGATTTCTGTTATCTTTTAAGGGTTTCACCTGGAAACTACAGCCATCACCTCTCGAGGGCAGGTGGCATATCAGGGCTGAGGGCTGCTAGGGCTTTGCTTTGGTCAGGGAAATCAGCTCACTCTGATACAGTGATCTGGGGCTGCTTTGTTTGAACATAGGCTGTCTGTGGGTGGGTGGGCACATAGGCACCATTCCCGCTGCCCTCCTGCTGCACCAATCTGAGGTCAACTCAGGGAAAGAGAAGGATGGTCTACAGGAAATTCTAGCTGGTAAGTGAGAAAGTGCTTTGCTCCACTGGTTTCCAACGTTGCATTCGATGGAAGACATTGATGAAATTCCAGGTGCCATTTCTAAGGCACCCAGAAGAGTGGGCTGCTCCTCCAGGGTCAAGGCTCCTCTTACTGATGTCTCCATTTATTCATTCACTTTTGCTCAAGGACGGGTTTAATACGTGCAATACTTCAGGAAGAGGCTGGGCACGGAACACATGGAAAGATGGATGTTTAAGTGAGGCATTAACATACTGAGGTGGACGCCTCGGCCGGCAAGAGTGGTGTGCAGTGCTAAAGGGCCCAGAGGAACGGTCGAATGAGAGAGCTATGCCTAACACTGGGAACAGGAGAGTGGGAGGAGGAGAGAACTTTATATTCCAGCCTGCCTTTATTTCTTCTTTCCTTTTTGGTGGCAAGGTCTCATAATGTAGCCCCATGCTGGCCTCCTACTCACAGTCATCCTCCTGCCTCAGACTCCCAAGTGCTGGGAGCATAGGCACATGCCACCACTCCTGGCAGAATTTTGAATTTCACATGAACATTTGAAATACAATTTGTTTCAATTTGGAGTTGTCTGTGTCCCTGCTGAGATTTTAAGAGTGAATTCCTAGTTTAGGTATATTTCAACAGGAGGTATACAGAAGTATAACTGTAGTTATGCATGTACTAGTGAGTTTTCCTGTAGCTGACACAAAATACTTAACACTTGGAATTTAAAGAAGGAGAGGTTATTTTGCCTCACAGTTTCAGTGGGTTCAATCCATGTTTATCTGTCTTGAGGCTGAAATTACATGATGGAAAGACCTGGTAGAAGAAAGCCACTCACTTTATCATAGCCAGGAACCAGCAAGTAACAGGAGCAGCCAGGGACAAAAATACACCTTTCCCGGTCACACACCCATGACCTGAACTGTCCATCCAGCCCCTGCCTCCTAATAGCCCATATACTGCTGAACTTAGCCTTGAATAAGCTACTAGTGAGCACAGCACTCCCACAATCCACTTCTGAACACTCATGACCTCAGGCGGTGTTTTAGATCTAACCCATGACAACTGGAACTGTCCTGTTGGTGCTGACGATTCAAGTCTGAAATCCTAGCTAGCCATTAGCATGCATTTCAGTGATCAGTCTAGAAGTATAACTGTAGTTATGAAAATAGTACTATTGCTGCTGCGAACTGAAAAAGCCAGGAGACTAAAATCAGACTCTCTTACCCCTAGTTACTTTAACTCACGGTGTGACCCTTAGGCTGCAGAAATTTGGCATTGGTGACTAGTGAGTAACTAACATTGGTTTTCAAATCTTACATATTTTCTTCCCAAACCTGTGAATTTGTGTTTGGGGATAAGCACAGATCTGTTGTTTGATTTGGATTTCAAGTGTAAGCAGTAAATTCTGTGTTGTGGCTTTAGTTCTGAGTCAGCTGATGAGTGATGATGTTGATGATGACTCAGACTGTTTGAAGTCGCATGTCCCCCATGTACCCCTAGCTCTGGGGATGTTGTTACTATGACTCAAGCTGACTTTCTCCCTAAAAATTGCCCTTAGCAGAAGGGAGCCACCTCATTCAGGACCGTGTCTCTTCCCCCTGTCTGTAGCTGGAGGTAAAAACACCTGGTGACTTCCTTCTTGTGTGGGACAATGGTGAAGGATGATGTGTGGAAGAGAACAAAGCACCATTCCAGAACAGCTCAGGGGATGCAGAGGTGCATGCTCTGCACCCTGCTCAGGGCTGCCTCGGCTGGGCTGTTTGATTCCAGCGACAGGAAGAACTTGCTTGAATGCTGAATGTAACTCCTGAGGCATCCTTGAACTCCATGCTCAGTTTTCATGATAACTGCATAAATGCAATAACTATGGATAGAAAAGGGCCTGGTGTCCAGGGACTCAGGTGCCTCAGGACTGAGGGCCTGGGTTGCTGTTTAGTCTACAGAGATGTGAGACAAAGATGAGACCCTTGGCTCTCTCAACACTAACCATGTTGGTTGCTGTGTGTTATGGTTTGGATCTAAAACACCCCCCTAAAGTCTTACATATTCAGAGTAATGCACTGATGAGTTCATATGTGCTGTTGGGAGACTAGGCCCGTTGAAAGAGGCGGGTCACTGAGGGTGTACCCCGGAAGGGTGTATTCTTGTGTTCTCAGCCCCTCCCTTCTTTTTCTGACTGCTGGCTGCCATGGGATAAGCAGCTTTTCTCCCTCATGCCTTCTACCCTGCAGTTCTGCCCTGGAGCCAGCTAACCACGGACTAAATCTCCCCAACCTGTGAACTTCTCCTCCTTTAAATTGTGGGTTCTGGGTGTTCCCTGCAATGAGAAAGCTGACTAATATGCTCTGATCTGTTTTTTTGTAAGTTTCTGGGTGGGGGGAGTCTGGAGGTATTCTGAGGGGGCTGCCTCACTGTGTGATGCAGGTAGAGTTAGCTGATCCCGAGCAGACTTTCCTGGATGTGCTGGTGAGTGTCCTGACTCTACTGTTCAGGACAGGGACATGCATTCTCTAAGTTGCCCAGGGACTGACTCCACTGCTTTCCTGTGGAGAATTTTTCTGGGTCTTTTTTTTTGCCAAGGGGAGCTGACTTGCCCACATTCATGCCCCTTTTTGGGGAAGCCTTTGTCCAGTGACTGGGATATAAAGCCCAGATCTTTTGCCTCAATGCAGGGACTGCCCCATCTCTAGAGCTCCACAAGGGATTGAATGAGGCCTCTGATAAAATAGCGTTTCTGTCCGACTTCTCACTCTGCCCACTGCTGCTTCTCTTAGTTCTTTTAGAGCTCTTTCCTAGAGTACTTGCCAGTAAACCTCCTTTATCTGGTCTCCACTAGGAATCATGTTGTGTTCCTTACTTTTCTCTCCTTGCTGAGACAAAATATCTGACACCCATAATGAAGGAAGGAAAGGTTTACTTAGCTTACAGTTTGTGGATGTTTCAGTCAATAATCAGCTGGCTCCATGGCAGGGTGGCACGGTAGACACCTGGTGTCAGAAGACAGAAAAGCAACAAGAACAAAAAGGGAGGAGGGTGTGGAAAGAATACTATTTCTGTCCCTTATATTATATGTAGGTCACTGACCTAGAGCGGTGGGTGTAGCACTCACACCCGTAATCCCAGCATGGGCCCATGCATCAGTCACAAATTTTAGAAGCCTGCTTCCATGACTGCATGAAGCTTTGGGAGGACATCCAGACACAAACATAGCACATGTTTCCCTGGAAATTTGACCCTGGGCTAAGGTGATGTCTCAAAGGCACACAGCTCAAAGTCAGGGAAGCCTGAATGATGCAAGTTCAGAAAGTTAAGTCAAGGGATTCATGAGGAGCCACTGTATCTGGAAGTAGAGGTTTCCATTTCTATTTTTCAGGTATTTCCCTCAATGTGAGCTGTTTGTGCTATGTGAATGTACTCTTCTCTGCCTCTGCTAGTTTACACCTGCCTAATTCTTTACATGCTCCCTGATCCACTACAGACTACAGACTACAGAGAGAGAGAGAGAGAGAGATTTTTTAGCTCAGCACAATCCTTTCATTTTCCTCCTTGGCCATGGAACGAATGCTTTCCTGACACTGCTGCTCTTTTGCAGCCAAGAGAGGCCTGTCCATGGGCAAAGAGAGGTGCCCTCAGAAGATGAGTGCTGCCCGGAATTCCCTTTATAGAGCCCTGGGTATGAAGGTCACTGGGAAGAGTGTTCAGCACATTTTTCAACAAGGGACTGGAAATCTTCTCTCTCTCCATGAAAAAGCCAATGAACCTTTCACCTAGACACCTACCCACCCAACAAACATGTTTTCCCCTGATCACTTACACTTCGAGTGCTGTGCTTTCTTGTCAGATTTTTGGACTAACAAAACGAAACAGAAAAATAGAACAGCACAGTGCATCTGGGCATTAGTTCATGGGCTGCTGTCTGGCCTGCTTGTTGTAAATGCCCCTGCTGGGACAGGGAGGATGACGTGTGGTGGGCACATGGTGATGAGTGGATCACGGAGAGTGGCTGGTGTGCTGTGCGAGGCACCTGGGTACGGTTAGCTGTCTGCACCACTTCTGGGCACTGAGATTTTTACTTTCATTACTTGCTACCCTTCAGTCTGGGAAACCTTTTCTTCATTTTAATTATATTTGAGTGGTAAACCTCCAACACTGTTTTTGAGGAGAGAGATTTGCTTTGGAAACTGTCAGCCACTTATTTCCCTCTCTGTGCTCTTAGGTCTGCAGTCCTTGTTTTTCAGTTTCTAGGGGTTAAATGAGGACACGGAAATGTTAGCACAGCACACAGCTCCAAGCCTTTGGGTTATGTTTGGTTAAGTGCTTTATGATCCATTTTATCTGTTAGTTTCAACCCAGGCCTGTGAAGTACACGATTATTTTGATTTTTACTCCATAGATAGTTTTTAATTAGCTTAAGTGACTTCCTGTAACCTCTAGAAGGTCAAAGGTGGTACTTAAAATTCAATTCCTTCAAATTCCTAGTTTCCTCTGGCCCTCTGAGCGCTGCTGTTTTTCTCAATTTCTCCATTTTTGGCACATTTACAGGTGTAAGCTATTGTTCAAAAGGCAAAAAGCAAAAAAATCCATATGACTTTTAATGAAAGAAGTTAAATCAAGCAAGACCCTACCAGCTCACAATTAAATTACACTGATTTATTTTTAAAAAGTTTTTGTTTATACATGTCAGTTTCTTGAGTCTCATGCATGTTCCATATTTTTCCTTTACAAATCCATTAAGTGTCAGATCACTGAAATAATTTTAATTTTTAATATTTCACTTCTTGTGCATTGACTTCTCACCCTCTTGGTGAGTCCTCTCCTCCTGCTTTTGGGACAGAGTCACCCTGGTGCTGAGCTGCCTTCCTCTGAGGAAACAAGAGAACTCCAGAGGGTATACATTTGGAAATGGGTGAATCCAACATTACATGATGCAATTTTGAAATCCTCAGATGAAACCAGGGCTGCTCGGGAGTCCAGGGGAGGAGCCTGAGAAGAGGTTTCCTGAGACCTGTGAAGTTAGGGTTTCATCAAAAGCAGGCCACCTTCATTCCTGCCCTTCTGCTCTCCAGTCCTGAGACACAGAGGCAGCCCCTTCGACCATGTGACCTGTGGAATAGTGTTCAGTCTCCATTGTCTTCATTTCCAGACTTAATCTAATAAAAAGTTCAGTGCCAACCTTTATAGATACAAACTGGCTGTCTTTTTCCATGTGGCAAATTACTGTACACCATCCAGCACAGCATGCAGTCCTTCCCTCGTAGGTCCTGGGGGAGGAAGTGAAGGGGCTTCGCTGGCTCCTGGGTCCAGGGTGCCCATGGGGTTCTGGACAGCCACTGGCTGGGGCTATGACTTCACCTGAATTTAGAAATGGACTCAATTCCAAAGTAAGTCCTGTGGTTCTCAGTGAACATCCATCCATGGGCAGTCAAGCTCTGAACCAGTGCTTGACAGGTGCGTCCTTGAGGCAGCTCACAGCACAGCCTCCAGGCGGAGCTCAGCAGGAAGGAACCTGCCGGCCAGGGTGGTGTAGGTGACTGCTGGTCTCAGGAAGGAGAAGCAGGGAAGGAAAGGGCACAGAGCAGTGAGGGAGAGTTTTCCTCAGACAAATATTTTCTCACCTTAGAACTTAGGGGTGGAATGTGCGGCTGCTGCTGCTTCTCCTGCAGCTGAGGCTTTGCTCCATCTCCTCTCTCTGTGGAGAGGCGTCAGTGATCACAAGTTATTTGTCGATTTTACTTTGCTTTCCAGAGTAGTGGCCTTAGAGATTGAATCAGAATGACCAGAAGTAGATCATCTGACCCTCTGTGCTATGAGAGCCGAACATTTTGAAACTTATGGATACTCAGCCCACCACCAAGGAGGAGTTGGAGGCTGCACTGCTTGGGTCAAGGTCATGGCCTTGATTCCGGCCATGACTGTTCACACCACTGTGAGAGCTGCTGACCAGGAAGGAGTCCAGCCAAAACCAAAGTCAGCCTGTGGAGGTGATCAAAAAGCAGCTGCATGGGCTTTGAGAACCGCTGTATCCCAAGGTGCTCCTCTAGGGCCTTCTGCCGAACTCCGTGAGGAGATATGGCTGTCATGTCCCTGTGAGGTGAGAGGTGCGAGAGGTGGTGTGCATAGCATGTGGCCAAGAAAAGATGTGGGAAAGGCAGACTAATGATGCTGTAGGCGACACATGGAGAGATATGTACATAGCTAAGGGTTTCCCGTTATCTAGGAGGGCAGGAGACGCTCTATGGACCTCGAGTGGGCAAGCTTCTATGATCCTAGGAACTTTCACCACCTCTTTTGACATTTTTTCTTCATCTTGCAGAGACCTCACCCACATCTCACCAATTCTCCACTTCCCCAGGAGGGCAGCAGCAGAAGACAGGTAATTACAAGGCTGGGTTTGCACAAATGGGAGTTGGAATGAGAGCTAGATTCAGATTCTCACCCAAACTTAGATGTCAAGAGAACTCCGCCACTGTTTGTGTTGTATGAGGAGATTTTGCGACTGGGTTGTGCTCACCCCAACTCTGTCCTTGGATGTAGGCACACGTGTCCATTGCATCTCTCCAAATCAGTTTACCATGCATGACCCCAGTTCCAGATGTGTCTGTTTGGAGGAAGTGGTTCACCTCAGCAAACTTTTCTGAATAATTCATAGTGGATTTCTAGTGACTGAGAAAGAATGTGAGCCTCCATGTGTGAGAAATGAGTACCTGGTATCTGTTTTTATCCAGACAAAGAGTACAGTCACTAAGGGCTACAACATGCAACTGAAATTTGGAAATAAATGAGTGTGGTTTCGTAATACCATCACCTGCCTCAAGAGATGGTAGGTAACTGAAAAAGGCTTTCCTAAGGGGAACTGTTCTGTAGTTTGCAACTCTGAGCTGCTGACCAGAGCTTACAAGGAATTGGGAAGGTGTATAATTACATGCTCAGTGGATGTTTTAACAGTGTGTATATCTGCCCTTCAGTATGCCATCAGTCTCTCCTGCTTACTTGAAAATCCATAACAAAAGTAAGAAGTGGAATAAGAAAGAGGCAAAGGTTCCAAGAATCAGGAACCCATGCTGACTGACCTTGGCCTCTGTGTAGCTATGGGGGACTGTCCTGCCTCAGAAGCTTCATGTCATTCTAGAACAAGGGAATAGAAGGACATCCCCAATTCTTTGTTTTATTGAAATTGCTTCTTATATGTTCATAAATATGGAAGCTAATTAGTAATTTACAATTTTTATTTACCATGACTCTTAAAAATGGATTGTAGAAAAAAGCCAAGCTTCAAACAATACAAATTTCACATGGATAATTGTGGTAAACCACCCAGACAACTCTCCTTGACTCTCCTTGAATAGAAGAGTAACCATCTTCATTTTTGGTAACCTCTATCCCTATGCATGTATACATAAACAGCTGGCTGGGCTATTTTTTTTTGTCCCTTCACTTGGCTGTGAGCAATGTAGACTAGGCTGGCTGAGGAGCTGATGTGTCCTCTTTGAAGCAAGGTGGCAAGTCAGAGTTATTCCACCCAGTGACACCCAAATACACAGTTGAGCCTGGTAGGATGGAGAGTCATGCTCCGTGCTGTTGGCTGGAACAGAGCCTCGAGGAAGAGGCTATGACCTCTCAGGGCAAATAGGACTGTGCATCACAGCTGAGCACAGACCCCCAATTATTAGACCCTACAGCTGTGTTATGCAGATTTCTCTCTCTGAATTCCCGCCCTGTGCTTATCACAGCAGTGATCTCAGGCCTCTTATCTAGTCCAGTTCATAGTGCTCATGGAAGTCACGTATTTCCCACTCACTCTCACTGTCACTCATCCCCGAGCCACTCCCCTTATGGAGAACTAATGAAACCTGGAAAGGACTCTGGGTCAAGGCCTTTGTTCTGGTGAACCCCATCTTGGCTGGACTTAGGACCCCTTGGCTCCCCACAACATTATACATGTGTTAGTCTTTCTTCTCACCATGGACTGTACTTGGAGTGGTAGGTTGGAATTATCTGACTAGAATTTCAGTAACTTCTCCTTGGGGTTACAATTATAAACCTTCCTCGTCTGTGATGAGGACCTGAAAGGGTTCTCTATAGATAACTGTGCATCTTATGGGTTTATCCTAATGTGTATATCCCTAGTTCTTTTAGTCACTTCAAATGCACAAAAGCTTTATACTATATTTTGCTTTTGGACCATCCTTAAACATTTTCCTGTCCTTGCTTTCTGCCTTCCCCAGGAAAGTCATGCTCATCCTGATCTCCCTCAAAAAACGAGTTAAGGGAATAGTGTTACGCGTGTACCTTTGTCAGGACAGGCTGGGAAATAACCTCTAATTCTCATAGGACTGAAATGACAAGTCTTCACTTCCCTGCAGTACTGGATGTGCAGTGATGGTTTGGGGGAATTTCTGGTCAGGTACACACAGGGACCCCACTGATGGAAGCTTGGCTATACTTGCAGGTCCATGATCGGCTCCACGGGGACAGAGTCTGGCTCTTACAGTCCGCAGTGGGAGCTATATATCACTGCTACCCGCATATCAGCAACCAAAGCAGGACATGGGCTGCCCTTCCAACTTTCAATATTTGATCAAGAGCATTGATGATTTCCAAAGAGCACAACAGTGAAGAGCAGCACCTTGTCATCTGCTGTCTTTCACCTTTAGCAAGTGTATCAGTTACTTTCCTCATTGCCGAGATGGAATACCCAGCACTCACATTCTAAAGGAGGAAAGGATTATTTGGCTCACAGTTTGTGGAGGTTTCAGTCCATACTCAGCTGGCTCCAAGGCAGGATAGTGTGGCAGAGGGGAACTGCAGAGGAGAAACCATGGCAAGCAGGAGACATCAAAAGAGCAACAAGGGGCAACCACAGCTGTTTTTATGGCTTAGATCTTATCCAGGCTACTTAGAGCAGGGAGCGCTCACACCCTGAGTCCTAGCATTGTACCACATCAGTGCCAGCAAAGCACACTCTCCATCCAGTGGGCTCTGAAGAAGCCCCACCTGTGACCACATGAGGCTTTGGGAGAACATTTACATGTGAGCCAAAGCAGCAAGGTATTCAGTCCTTCTTTGGCTTGGTTTCTCACCTGTAGGAGATGTTTTTAACAGCACATCCTCATAGAACTTGGAAGGCTGAATGAGTTCCTGTGCATAAAACACCAAGGACAGTGACTGACCTGACAGTGAATTAATATGCGTCACTGTGCCCAGATTCAGCCTCAGCAGTTTTACTGTTTTCAGGGTCGTCTTTGCTGTACAAGTGTAAGTTCCTTGTGAGTGGGGGCCTCTTCATCGAGTGTTGTACCTTTAGTGCTTAGAGGAGGAGTGCAACAGATGCCCAATTCCTTCTGAGGTTCCGACATTGCATGAACTATTTCAGTCACAAGTGTATACTTATGAAAGCTTAGCCTCAGTGCAGCCAATCGCACCTGGCAGTGTGGAGAAATTAATTAAACATTGTCATGCACCCACCCAATGGCAGAGTGCCTAATCCATGGAAGCGTAATTTGATGTATTTAGTGAACATGATTTGTTTTAGTTGTTTTGCTTTGGTTTACTTAAAGAAGCAATTACTGTCTGCTTTTTTAACTTTTTATTTTTAGAATGATTGATTGGGGAATTTATGAAACAAAGAAAAACAATCCTAATACGCATCCCATCATTAAAATAAAATAGTTCCACAGCCCTAAGAATGGAAAATGTCTCTTTCCCTCCAGATGTTTTCAGTAAACTTTCACAAACAATATGAATTACAGACAGAAGAGTTTAAATGGCATGTAGGTAACAAGAACACATCAAACCTCAATACAATTTCACTCACAATTTGATTCTGCAAGGAGAGAAAAATAGGCCACTTAAATGTGGTCAGAACTGGAGCCCGGGATTGAGGGCAGCACAGAAGAAAGGCTGAGAAATGCTGCTGGAGAGGCCAGTGTACTGTGTGGCCTTGATGGAGGACAGGAAGGGCCTTTGGGGCTGACAGGGCCCTCTGGGCATGCACATTGCAGTGGACACTGTGGGGGTCAGACCAGGTGGGGAGTGTGACCGGTTTCCTCACAGCAGCTCTGAGCGTAGGGGGTCACACAGCAACTCCTCTGAATCACAGAGTGCTTGGTCCTCAGGTGGTGCAATTTTGTGACAGCCACGCACAGTGTCAGCCAACAGTGGGTCACTTGCTGTGTTCTCGGCTTTCTCTAATTATTGCATACGTGTGAACCCAGTGTTCCCCACCTAGGTCAGCAAGGAGAGGTCCTTTTATTCCCATTTTACAGATAAGTTAACAGAGATACAGAGAGGATTTCCCAATCTTGACAAAACAGTTATGGTAATAAGCAGGGAGCCATGAATTAAGATCCAAGAGATCTAGCTCTGAAGCCCTTGGCTCTTAAATTCTAAACTGGAGGATCTGGCTGGGCTTCCCGATTCTCAGCCTCGAGACAGGATGGCCATGGAAATATCCTTTCCACTCCAAGCAGGAGTTTGCTGTTTTGGACTCCCCCACCCCCAACTCAAACCTATTTTCTATAAAAAATGTTTTGTAGTTAAATGTTTTTCTTTAGCATTCTGTAAGAGGTTTGTAGAGGTGATCATAAAAGCCTTTAATTCTTAGCAAGCTGAAGTTCATTATATTTATCTGAGTTAAGTAACTAATTTGTTGCCTCACTGGTTTCTTGCCAGAGTCCTGATAGCCGTCTGCTCTATTTGCCCTTGATTTACCTTACATAATGTGGGGGTGATGCAAGAGCAACAAAGGAAGACTCACATTCTGTAAAGACCCACGACCTCCTGCCATGTTTGGAATATGGAAAATCCAGTAACTTCTAAACTCTCTTTGTTATTAAGTAAAATATTCCACCATAGATAGGAAAACAAGCATATACAGTAAAATAAAATAACTATTTGCCTTGTGTTTTGCTAGTTATGAGCTGACAGAATGGCTGCTGTCTGATTTTCTGTGTTTATAATGCAAGAGGATTATGCTGAGTGAAGCAAATGGGAATCCTGGTAAAGAGGCTGGACAATTATTCTTTTTAAAACAAGAACACAAGTACTCCTAAAAGTAAAGCTACCCATTATTCCTGTGCTCAGTTGAATCTCTAATTGCCTGTGTTTGCCTTTTGCCTTTAGAACATTCCAGGCATGTAGCCTGCTAGAGAATGTTTATCACAATTACACTGCATCCAAACACCTAGCAGACCAGTGCTGAAATGCTGCATGTAAATCCTTCAGTGTAATAAAATTGCTTATCAGAACATGCATAGAGGTAAAGAGAATTTGAGTAGAATATTAGATATTAGTAGCAGTGACTATATGAATTCTTGAAGATGAATAGTATTATTCCTCTCTGCTACTTTAGTTCCCTGGATGAGGGTAGAGTAGGTGTCCAAGGTCATTGTCATTCGCTTCACCAGGGCCCAGGGACCTCTGAATGATTCCACAGAACCAAGTGTCCACACCACTTTAAAGGACATTAACATTCCAATTAAACTCTGGAGAATCTTGACCTTTCCTAAATGTCACAAAGAGATAATTTATCTGCAGATAAATTGTGACCAACCAGACGCATAATACACCAAGTGTTTTGGCTTTTCTGTCTCACTCAGGCCCCCTGGAGGTGGAGGATTTAATGAAATGTTGTTTCTTATTATGTGAGAGTATCTGGTAATTTGCTTAGTGGCTCTGTTGGCACAGAAGGTGCTGCAAGAGCTGACGCTAGTGATCACTGAACTGTGTTCATCTGAACAAGTCCCCACAGTTTACAGATGAGGAAACCTGGGCCCAGAGAAATAAAATGCTTTGTACACAAGGCGGCCAGGTCACAGCAGAGCCATGGAGGAGCACAGGTCATCTGACCCCAGCCCAGCCTCCTCCCTGCCTCCTGCATCAAGCTGAATGCATGTCACCCTCCAGGCTTTCTGTCCTTTGATGCAGTTCATTAGATGCTGAAGGTCCAAACAAGGATTGGATATTTCATTGTAATTTTAATAAGGTGCCACAAAATATGAGATTTCCATTTGAATCCCAATTTTCTTTCTTCCACCATAAAAATGCTGAATAGTAATAAAGCTCACAGTGTAAATTGTGGCTGTCTCTGAACCTTCCAATTTTGATGGCTGTGTATGTGTTACTGTAACTCTCAAGCGCTTCTTACTGTATACTTTGAAGCTCTTCAGTCTTGTATACAGCTCATTATCAACAGGCCCGGCTCTTTGACTGATTTTGTTTTCCTCTTGTTCTAGTATTTCTAGCTTAGGCCCTGGAAATCTCGGATACATTAAAGCACAGCAAAACATTTGTCAGGAACACTCAATGACTCTGTGTGTGTGTGTGTGTGTGTGTGTGTGTGTGTGTGTGTGTGTGGTGTGTGTGTGTGTGTGTGTGTGTGTGTGTGTGTGTATGTGTATGTGTGCTTTCTCCACAAAAACCCAAGGAATCGTTTCCCCATAAACTCTCCCCAACCCAACCACTTGCTAAGTGTTGGCTTAGCTGTGCTTCCATTGCTGGCTTCCCCTGTATGAAAGGCTGGCCAGGGTGGTCTTGGTCACGCACTAATGCAGTTGGGTTCACTAGGATTAGGTGAGAAAACCATTACTTAAAAGATGACATTTTAAACATGATATCTTTTTTTTTTTTTTTTTTTTTTTGGTCTTTTTCGTTTTTATCGGTACCAGGGATTGAACTCATGACTGCCTGCTTACAATGCAGGGGCTTATGCCACTGAGCTAAATGCCCGGCCCCTAAACATGATATCTTAAACCAAATAGAAAACTACATGAAGTCTGTCTATTATTTCTTAACATTAGCTGGGATCCCTGTAAGCAGCACTTTAATCTAAAATAAAAACCACCCTGCAGTGTTATCTGCGAAGCTAACTTTAACGTGTGTGTGTGTGTGTGTGTGTGTGTGTGTGTGTGTGTGTGATATTGTAGAATTCCGAGGAGGTTTTTTATTGTGTGTGTGAAATGCCGGGGCTGGACTATATGCCAGTTTTCACACTGCGGGTATAAATTCTGCAGTCTGAGCCTTCCTGCTAGCTGCCACCTCCCACTCCTCCCGTCAGCTCTGCAAATCCCTTTCTGGTGCCCACAGCCCCTGCTGGGTACAGGCCTCTCACCAACTGGGCACTGCACCCTTCTTTCTTTTATTTATGACCAGCCCTCTGTTCCAGGTTGCTTAGAGAACCATCGTATCACTCCCAAAATAAAGTGTTACCTTTGAAATGGTCTTTGACAGCCTTTCAGGCCAGCACTTTTATGTGACAAGAGGAGGCCGGGGTATCAAGCGACTTGCTCAAGTTTGCACAGCTTAGTGGCACCGTGAACACGGAGCCCTGACTCCCGCGCTGACCTCCCAGCTCTGTTTCTCTTCACTCCTTCCTGAGTAGGGTATGCGAACGCAGCTGGATTTTTACAAGGTTCTTGACAGAGTTGAAAGACCCTTATGGAACAATGGCTGCATAGTCGCAGAAAAGGGCACCCTGAATCTGCAGCCGTTTCTCTGAATTGTCTCCGCAGTTCCAAAGCTCAGCTACATGCCTCACGGTGGATGGGTCCCTGAGGGTACCAGGGACACCCCAACCTTTCTCATTACCCAGGGCAGCGGGAGTCTGCTGGATGGAGGCACCAGGCACTGATGTAACCCAGAGACTGTGGAGAAAAGACAAGAATCTGAGCCGCTGGACAGGGAGGGAGTAGAACACAGAACTGGACGTGATGAGAAGGGAAGTAACAGGGAGACAGCGGGGGATTACAGCCACATGGCTCTGCCTGCACCGTCCATCAGCCCTGGCCCACAAGCAAGCCAGAACCCAAGGGAGAAGGCCACGAAGGTCAATCGGAAGAATCTAAGTAGGAAAAAGCTATTTGGACTCAGATCTCTGTAAGATATTTGGTGTAAAGCAGTGTGGTTTTGGTTAAAACTGAACATGAAAAGCACAAGCCTGAGTTTCAGCAGCCCTTAAATCCTCAGAGGTGTCTCTAACTGTGCTGTGGTATTTGTGCAGTTTAGGGCTCCAGCTTCTCCTCCTTTCCAGCTCCTTCTCCACCTCGATGTCTCTCTCTCTGTTTCTCTCTCCCTCCCTCCCTCTTTTTTTCCTTCTCTTTGATTCCCGCTTTCTTTCTTTAACTTTTCTCTCTTCTCCCTCTCTTTCTTTCTTTCTTTCTTTCTTTCTTTCTTTCTTTCTTTCTTTCTTTCTTTCTCTTCCTCTTTCTCTCTTCTTATTTCAAGTTGGCTCTTGAACTCAAGCCTCACACCTATTAGAAAGCCACTCTATCACTTGCCCCAGCCCCCAACTCCTAGCCATGTTCTTACTTAAAAAGACGAGGAGCAGCTTGGAGAATAGACATGACTTTTCTCTAAACTCTGTGGAAACAGTTATATGTTGACATATGTCCTAGAGAGTTTAGGGCACAGCAAGAGGGTGACAGTCTCTTTGCCATCTTCTTCATCACCAACCACTATTTAAGCTAGAGAGCCCCACGCCCCTGATGTTGGTGGTGTTCAGTGTCACCCGAAGGAAAGTGGCTGCCATGCCTGGAAGACAGAACGGGAACTGCAGGGCAGAACAGAGAGAAGAGCTGCCTTTCCAGTGGGAGAAGTACCATCAGTCTGAGGGGGCAGGGTCTCCCGGGGTGCTCATCAGGTGCCCTGAAAACTTGTGATAACTTTCCGAGGACCTTACGGAGACATGAAGGAGAGCACAGGCTGCTGAGCTTGCAGAGTGGCAGGCGAGAGGCCCCTGGAAATTCCAGAATTCGAGCTGTGCTCCTCACTGTGTGTCGGGTCTTTCAGTTCTGAGTTGCTAGTGTTGAGGGCTGGAAGCACACCTTCTGACCTGGAAATATGAATTTAAATTAAAGAACAATTTGAAGAACGCTGGCACTTGCGTCAATGATGTCAGCATATTATCATATTTTATTTCTCTTAAAATAATAGTATTCCTCAGGGAACAAACCACATTGCAGCTTCTCTGCAGGTCTCACTAGAATCTCAGAGGTTGTGGTGGGGATTTGTGTGGTGAAACTGTGAGTCCGGAGAGTTCCAGGCCCTGGATGCGATGCCAGGCCCAACAAAAGTGAGAAAAAACAGTAACAGAAGCACGTGGTTCATTTATTGTCTTTTTTGTAATGTTTAATATCTGGAATGAAAAGAATTCATTTTCCAACAGTTTGGCTCTCTGCTTTCCCCAGCAAGGAATAGCAGAGGAGGAGGAGAGGAAGCCTGAGGCCGGTGGGCGCCGTGTCCCGAGATCAATTCGGAGGATTCCACATCATGATCGCCTGGGGCTTCAGATGGCTCTGTTGTTGGAAGGGTGCAGGGAGAAGGAGGACCCCAATATGCTTTTATATCTTGGTTTCAGCTGATAAGTCAGTGGCTTTGCTTCTGAACCGTTTGTCAGATCAAAGCAGCTTTAAGACCCCTCTTTACCAGCTATTTGCTATTCTTCCCATTTTCTGTGTATCAGAGTCTCCTTCAGTCTGAAATTTATGGTTCCCAGTATAGCACCGAGCACAGACTTCTTTGAAGATTTACTTTTCATCCTTTGGTCGAGTTATTGTAGTGTTAACAGAAGTATTTATTGTTTGTTTTTGCAGAATTCCAATCAACATAAATCAACATGAAGGACACTGCCAGCTGGATATCTGAACCTCAAATGTGAGAACTTTCAGGTGTCAGGTGGGAATGTTAGTGGGGTGATGGGCTCACAGATGGTGTCTAGGTCTTTGTGTGTGGTGAACAGAGAATTAGATGCAGCACATGATGGTGGAAAATGGGTAGAAAGTTTAGTTCAGAGGACAGAGTGCTGAGGGCAAATGGACTTGTACCATGGAGAGAAACAGGGCACAAGTGCAGAAAGAACTGAGTCTAAGGATTTAACATACTGCTCCCGTTCGAAGACCCTTCTCATCAGGTCTTTCCAAGTGTGATTGACAATGCAATTGGGGTGCTGAGTCATGGTGGCTGTGTGTATTGGGCATTTACTTTCCCATAATTCTCTCTGTCATAATTGGATGAGGGAGGTACAGGCCACCTTCGTGAACTTTCAATGAGCTCTAAGTGAAGAAGGGTCTCTGTAGGTCATGGAGGAGGATCTGGCATGCATGTGTCTTGGTTTGGGACTCTGGAATTTTCCAGGGAAAGTGTAGGAGTCATTGCTTTTCTTATTTCTGCCTCCAAGCAATAGACCTTAGGAAAAGATCAGGGGTGGCCTAGGGCCTTGTCCAGGGTCAGGTGAGTGGAGAGGGTGGTTTCACTGCCCTGTGTGTACTAGGTATGTCAAGAACACTTACATGGGGCTTCCCCTCTTAGAGCTTTACGTTGCGATACAATATTGATGGTAGGCACAATTTTATACAGCAGATCTCTTGAGTTTAATGTAGTGTGTACTTTTGCATTTAAGCGTATTTCTGATTTCTTCTTTAGGATCTTCCTTCCTATGATGTGCCCTTTATTTTGCAATAGACCTTGGGCACAGCAAACACAGAGCTTGTAAGCAGAAGCACATCCTTTGAAAGGTTCTTGCCCTAGTATAGATTACTGTACAGTTTAAGGCGGTGGGCTAACATGGCAGGAAGTCAAAGCAGAAACACCTACAACTTCCTGCTTCTTCTTCAGCCCTAATTACATCTCCCTTTCCTGTTTGCATGCACAGAGAATTCCACATCATCAATATCTGCTCCCTGTGCCACTTCAATTAGAGATCATAGAACCCTCTGCCTCTCCACATCTGGTCAAAGGAGACAGCCTAGCTGCCATGGGTTGGGTGCTCCTTTGCAGGTCCTCAACTCAATAAACCTGTTCATTTGTACTTTTACTTCTCTATTGTGCCAGAATACTCTATAACCCTTATTACAAGTAATCCAGGTATTGTGTACCACCTCTCCATGCAAATCCTTTATACAGCTCTGCCCTTGGAATTACCTCTCTGGCTTGGGGTGCTTTTGTACATCTGAGGATAAAAAAGCAGGTCTGTTTTTTTTTTTAGGTTTACACTAGTTTGCAGAATCTATTCATTATTGTTTCTTACATATAGTATCTTCATTAGCATGACAAATTCAAAGCTGAAGAGCACCTCCTTTGTTGACTTAAGTGATTCAGACAGTTGCATTTATAAATGACCATAGGGCCATGGCAAGGTCCTCCTCCTTGAACCACCTGTGAAGCATGTAGACCCACCTTACTCCACCTGGCTCCCTCTTCTAACAATAGCTTTCATGTTATGCATTAGCACAAGGTCTCCCGGAAGCTCCTGTCTAAGTGTACAGCTGCCTGGAGGGACTGCAGAGCTGTTTCATTAGCTTGGACTGACACACTGCCACCCTCAAGCACTTGACATAGTGTAATTGAGCTCCTTTTATGTGCCTGACAGTGTAGTCAAATGAGAAGCAAGGTGGATCCCTGAGAATATGGAGCATTGCTAATGTTTGATGCTGCCATGGCAGGAAGACCTTTGAAGTTTTGAGGGAGGAGAGATGGTAAAGCGGGCCCCTGAAGCTGGGATCATGCACAGCAGTGGGAATAGCAGGAAGTGAAAGCCTCATGAGACTAATACTGATGTGTGGTGATGGTATCTTTCAAGAGAGCTTTTTATTCATTCAGCAGATAGTTATTGAGCTCTACAGTGTCTGGCTGCCAGGATTCAGGACCCAGACTCAGGACAGGGAGACACATGTGCACAGGCAGATGATAAGGGACACAGAATAAGGCAAGGGGAAGAGGTAGGGCTGGGGGAAATGAAGTGGGGGCTCAGTGCCAGCATCTCCTGCTGTTCATTTAGGGAGAGCAGGGCCAACTGGATGGGAGGAGGGAGCAACCCCACAGCTCTGGAGGTGACAGGACAGCCCCCAGGACAGAAAGAGTGAGCTCACAGCCAGAGGCGGGGGACTGTTGACTGTGTCCCAGGAATGGTTAGGGGTTCAGGTAACTTCAGCCAAATGGTCTAGGAGAATATTGTGGGAAAGGAAAACAGACAGGGCTTAGAACTTGTCTGCTGCTGTTATGGGTGATACACTGTGTCAACTTGAGCAGTTTACAAATTTAACTAAGAGCCTCAGCAGGGAGTGAGGGTTCTTACTTTGTAAACATACTCATCATTGCTTTCAAGAGGAGAGCATGGAGATTTTGTGAGTGTTACATCTTTTCTGGAGAAGGAGTGACCTGCTACAATATAAGGAAGGAAAAAAAGAGTTGCTTTTCCTGCCTTTTGCTCTGGCTGGTGTTATTGTCCGCTGCCTTGAAATGTTGCCCCTCTTCCATGTGCAGCCTGCCTTGGAGTCAGCTGATTATGGTCTGAAACCTCCAAAAACTATGAACTAAATAAACCGTTCCTTCTCTAAGTTTGGGTATCAGGTGTTTTGTCTCAGCAAAGAGAGAAAAGTAACCAAGATAGAATTTGGTACCTGTGGAATGGAATTGTTGCTTTGACTGTACCTGTTCTTGTGGTTCAGGAGACTTTGGGAATGGCTTGTGAGAAGAGTTTGGAAAGATTTGGAGATGTCACCTCAAAGACTATCCCTGGAACAGCTTAGGCTATTCTGTATGGGAGATTCTGGTCAGAGCTCAGAATACCAGAAAGCCAGTGAAGATCAGGCTCAGGAGGTTTCTGCTGCAAAGAAGGACTACATTGGTTGTTGGATGTGTGTTATGGTTTGGCAGAAACTTTGTCTGCATTTTGCTCATGTCCAGAGACTTCTCTTGAAACCGAGATTAAGGGCAGCAGACTAATTAATCTGGCAGAAGAAATTTCAAGGCAGTCGAATGTTGAAGCAGTGGCATGGCTATTGTTGGGAGATTTAACCAGATTTTTGTTGCAAAAATAGCCCAGCATTTTGTTGCAAAGAGCCCAGCAGGATGATTTAAAACATTGTGAGTTTGGTGGGAAATGAAGCACCCATAAAACTGTGAAATGCAAAGACAGAGCTGAGCAAATCTTGATTGTTGAAAAGGAACAAGGAATAAAAAAGATGACCTGAAGGTATCACAAGAAGCTAAAAGTCTCAAACCTTTGCAGCCTCACAACTGTAAAAATTAAAGACTTTGATTTGAGGTGAAAATTGCAGAGCACCATGTTCCATAATGGGGGTGGCATAAGAAATTCTTTACTCAGAACTGGATTCAGAGTGCCCAGCAATCCAGATACTAATTCCCTTCCAAGAGAGAGGAGAGCCTGACTACTGCTCCATCTAACAGCAGACTTCAGCATCATCCAAGTGGTGCTGTATCGGGTTCTGGCCTAGATCCCCGATCTTCCAAAGGAGTGTACAGTGGAGGTTAAATAAAAAGAGACAAATTGTATGATTTGTAGGGCTCCAGGAGGGTCAAAACCCTTTAATTAAGCTCAAACCTTCCAGGGTAAAGACAGAGGATTCTCTGGGCCAGTCCACTTATATTAGCACCAAGGACAAAGGGCAGAGAAACTGAGGAAAATGCAGGCAATGAGCAGGACCTTGGGAGTCACTTCAAGGATGTCTCCAAGTAATGAATTAAGTCAATTCAGTAGCACTGTCTTATCCTGAAGACATGGTAGAAGTGAGACTCTAGGAGTCTTTGCAGCTGCAGTCTCTACCTTGTTAATTGGGGTTGGAGCCAGAGTGTCTGCAGCTGTGACCTTATCTTGCCTTTTGAGGTATCTCTGGACTCACAGATAAACATAGAAAGCCAATTAGTAAAATTTGAATCCTGCTCAGAGCCACTTCATAGTGGTCTCCACCAGTGCTGATTTTAGGTGCCTACATAATTCAAGAGCTCTGAGATTAAAAAGATTTCTGCCCCAATTTCAGAAGGCCTGGGAGGCCAGGCTGTGTGTCCTTAAGAGAGCAGTGTGTGAAGCTGTGAGTGTGAAGCCAAATATGCAAAGGAGACTGCAAAAGTTTAGAAAAGCCGGGGATGTGGATCATTTAGGGAAATCTGCAAGGAGGGAGCAAAGCAGGCCTAAGAGAAGAGCTGTGGGAGCTACAGCCACTGGAAGTACACAAGCCTTCTGGAGCTCACATTTTGCCATGGATTGCTCCAGTTGCTGGATATGCAGCTACAGGACTGAACGTGGATGCTGAATTTTGGACTTGCTTTGATCCCAGTGTTTTGTATCCCCATTTGTACCTTTTGGAATGACAATGTTTATCTTGTGCCATTGAAAGTTGGAAATGTTTAACTTTGTTTTCATTTGTACAGGGACTTGCAGCTAAGAGTTTGTCTTTTATCTAGTAGAAGTCTTGGGGCTTGAACTTTTCAGCAATGCTGAAACTGTTAGGACTTTGAAAACTGTTAGGACTGTGGCAGCTCCTGCAGATGGACTTTTGCATAAAGGGATGTGCATGAGTCTCTGGCAGGCCAATGACAGAATGTTATGATTCTAATGTAATATAGCATGGATACACCTAATACTGTTTCTTATGGATTGTTACTCCTGTGTTATATCATTCAAGTTGTGAAATACTAAAAATAAACATGCCTTTGTGTCTGGAGGCTGGTTTAAAGAAGTATGTCTGGTTGCCAAGCTGACAAGGGGTGGATTGTTACTGTTAATACATTGTGCCACCTTGAGAAGTTTAGAAGTTTAATTGAGAGACTCCACAGGAAGCCAAGATCTTTATCTGTAAATCTCATCTTGTGCAAGAGGAGAGCAAAGAGATTTTGGGGATGCTACACCTGCCTTGTAGGGGTTTGTGGTGGCCTGGATACAATAAAAGGAGAGGGAACAGGCTTGCTCTTCCTCCTTTTTTGCTCTGGCTGCTTTTGCTTGCTGCTGCCTTGAAATGTTGACACCCTGCCTTGCAGTCAGCTGACTATGAGCCGAAACCTTCAAAAACTATAAGCTAAATTAGCTTTTCCTTCTGTAATTTTAGGTGTCAAGTGTTTTGTCTCACTAAGGAGAGAAAAGTAACCAAGACAGCTGTCAGGAGGGCGGAGGAGCAGTTTATAGAGCTGTGAAACCATGGTGCTGTCAGGTGGTTTCTTTAGAAGTGGCTCATCAATTTAAAGTATTATGGGTCCTTCTTGCCTCAAACAAAGAGTTGGACTAGACAAGCCAAAAACAGTGGCAAAAGCTTACTGAAAAGTGAGGGGTGAAAGGATAAGTGGAGAACAAGCTCTGCAAACTGTGAACTTTGGCCAAACATAGACAATCAAAAATAAAAGTGCAACTGGTGTCTCCTGGACACAGGGTCCACTGTGAGAAGTCACGTCTACAGCTCCCCTTGGTATCTCATCCCTTTTATGTCAATCTCATGGGCACCCCAAGAAGCTCCACATCCAGAGTCCTAGGAATTATTTGATGCTGTCCTGGGATCTTACAACTGACAGGTCCTGCTTACCCTTTCCAGCTTTGATGCCCCATATTCTATGTCAGCAATATGTACACAGAATTTTACACTGAATAAGTTGACAATCAAGTAGAGAATTTTCATCTGAGCTGTGATGTCATCAGCTATGTTTTAGAAGAACTAACTGACTGTGGTATAAGGAGCAGGCTGCATGTGTTAAGAGTAAGAACAGAGAAACATTCCACACTCCCAGGAGAGGAATGGGGGTGCTGTGTACAAACTGTACCAGTAGAGGAGATGATGAGAGGTCAGAATCTGGATATGACAGTGTCTGGATTGGTAATACCTAAGTGGTTTTCTACGGTGAGGGTGGACTCTGAAAAGCAGGCACTCATGAGCTGCCTGCAATTAGGACTTGGGAACCTAAAGCCACAGCACTCACCATTCAGGAGCCAGAAGCACGTGTAAAACACATTAGTCGCTGATGCTGTCTCACATAATCACAGCCTGTCCTGTGGAGTCTGGAGCCTTGGTATTGTGGGAAGGCACAAGCAGAGCTAAAAGCCACCCTGGTACCAATCTTGAGAGCCAGGCTTCTCTCAAAGTCAGTGTTGGACATAGGGAAAGGAGCCTTTCCCTGTAGCCCAGTGTGATATAGGAGATCAAACTTTCTTTCCACTGTGGAGATCTGTGGGGCTGCAGGAGGTTTCTAGTTGAAGCTGTGGTCAGTGGCAAATAAAGTTCAATTCAGAGAAATTTTTAAGGAGATGGAATTCTCTTTGATTTACCTCCACCTTCAGGGAGTTTACTTTAGATTCCTTTTCAGGCACACAAGCTATTACATTCACATCGTTCTTGCCCCTACCTGGCTCTAGCTCCTAGCTAGACTATTTCCTACTTACTATATTTACTAGAATACTTTAGAGACCATCATCTTTTTCACCTGCAAAAAAAGTCTCAGAATTTTTGTGATTAGTGGAGACATAGTACTTTATTTTTATATTGTTTTTTTTCCAGGAAATCATGCTTGCTACCACAAGTCATCTTTTGTACAACCATGCTGTGTTGAACACAGTTACTAAGTCTAAATGACCATTTATTTATCAACAAGTATTTCTTGAGTGCTGGGTCCTATGCTGGGCATGCACAGGGCAGCAGCTGTAAGGGGATAGGACAGGGACTGACAGAAAGTGATTTATTGCAGAGTGCTTTTGAGAATGCGTATGAGGGGGTAGAATGACAGGAGAGGAGGAAGGAGGATCTGCAAGTGTAGCATATCGGTGTCCCATACAAGAGAGCTAGATCAGTTGTATAAGGAACTCTGGAGATAGACTATGCCTCAGATTGTCCTGGCTAAGAGCAAGGAACCCACCCTTGGAGGAATTAGATTCCAAGACTCTTCCAACTCTCCTGTTCAGGTAGCTGGGGCAGGTTCCAGAGCCTGAAAAAAAGCAGGTGCTTAATTGTTATGGTTCATGACTGTGGCATCACACAAAAGATGAAAGATTACTCAGAATCAGTGTCCAATCCAAACCCAAAAGGCTCAAAGGGGCTCCCTTAACCGAGACCCCTTATGAGAGGGTCTTATCAGGAGAACCTCAGACTGAAGCCTCTGTGCCTTTTTGTTGATAGAACCAGGAAATGGGGATAAAGGACAAAGGAGGGATGATTATGTGCATACTCCTGTAGGGGTCAGGGCAGGTCTGGGTGGTCTGGTACATGGCTGACTCAGGGCCACTCTAAGTAGCAAAGTGGAGTAAGAAGCCCGAGGGCCAGAGCATCCGTTCCTTATTGGCATAGTGTTTGATCCTACTTGGAGTTGTGGCCCTGTGGGCTCGCTTTTAATCACTAATAGCGCATTCTCAGAGTTTTTGTGCGTGTGGCTCCACAAGTCCTTCACCAATATGTATCCATCTTGTACAAACCTCTGGCCCTCACCCCAACACTCCATGTTGGGAATAAAAGCACACTGGGAAATCTTATGATCTTGCATACTCTCTGGTCCTTTTGTGGGAATCCCTGGTTATATATGTGTCTGTTAATATCCTAATCTTACCAAAGGCCTGGTAATATGCTCCTCCCCAATTTGTTTTCCCAAATTAAGTGTAGATTTTGCTGCTGTGAATGTTACAGCTATGCTTTAGGCCATGAAAGTGGGCTGGGCCTCTCCCGTTTGGGTCATTCTGAGAGTCCAGACACTGTCTTCACAATGGAGGCTCCAGTACCAAAGATCTATTTGTTCACATGGCCCAAGACTCTACTAAATTACAGAGACATCTAATACAATGTTCTCTTTGGGTCTGAAAGCCATTAGAATAACATAATAAAGAGTTGAAGCAACTTCTCCAAGGCAAAACCTGGAGAGGACCACTGATCAGTGTTTTTTCTCAGTGGTAAAAGGGAGAGATACAAGGCATAGCAACTTGTTTCTGTAGCTCAGAGTGAAGCCTGTCTTCTTCCAGTCAACAAACTGCTAAAACTGCACTGATACAACAGGTCTCTGAACCCCAGTAGATTTTATGTCTCACATATGTAGCAATTTGTCTTACTCAGCACCCAAAATACAAAATTTACTTGATATTACATTTAATTATTAGAATATCCTAAGTCAGAGGGCCTGTGATTTATGTGAAATTTTCAGATGACAAAGGTTTCTCTCAGTTGTATCATTAGCGATAAAAACCATGAAGTTCTGTCTGTTTTGTGGTGGTGGTTTACTGGTGGTTGCTGACAAGGGCTAGCACAGTACAAGAGCATTTGTGTTAAGCAAAAAGACAACTCAGGTGGGGTAACTACTGTAGTTGTAGTTATCTGTATGACTGTAGCTATTCAGGAAGCAAGCAGGTAAAACAGTGGAGATTACCACCTCTGTCTGCGCTGAGGCTCTGAGCAAATTACTTATTTCTATCATTCTGCATTAACAGGGGGGTTGTTTCTGATTCAATATATTTAGGCAAAATTTTGGGGGCTTGCATGTTGACTTCTCTGCTACTGTGGTTCCTTGCTGAAGATTAAGGAATTCATTCAAGGTTAAGGAGTGTTTGGTCAGTTGCCAGATACATTTATCTTGGGTGGCTATGCAGCAGTTATGGAACTACCTGCTAGATAGATCTGGGGTCTGTGTACACCCATGAGATGGGCTTGGGTCAGGGTTCACATATTATCTGACCTGGGTTAAAATACTCCTTCGCAGTATTATAAGGGTACCATGGTGATATAATCTGCATATCCATGTTATCTTGAACCCTACAAATACAATGCAAGGAAAACGTGGGTATTTCTTGTCTCTCAGTACATTGGTAATTGGGTAAATGCCCAAGATCTTTGAAGGAAGACAGGGCATTAATATCATATGTGTTTGCAGTTTGTGTGTGTGTGGAGGGGGCAGACTCCTCCTGCAGGGAAACTTGTCCTCTTTCACCAGTGCGTTTGGTGTCTGAGAACTGACTGAAGCCTGGAAACCAAGGCTAGCTAGTGATTTGTCCGTGAGCACAGGTGACGGCAGGTTTTTTTTTATGTACTGTATTACTTATAACACTTTTTGATTTCTTATATTAAATAATACCTTAGTTGTCTGCTCATCTGTTTTGCCCATGAAATACTGTGGTTTATTAGGTGTCATTGTAGGTAGCTGCAGCTTTGACCTCTGTTGTGGAACTGTTCACCTTGCTCTGGGAGTTCAGTGCCGTCACCTGCACTCTGCTCTTTCCAATCCTGTCTCCTCCAATAGAAAGGAGTCGGTGGCATGACTTTTCCTGTCAACAACCCCAGCATACTGAGGAAGGTGAAGGCCGTGCTTCTTGGTGACTTCAAAGTCCCCCTCGTGTGGGATCCCTTGAGCTGATGAGGAAGCATCTGTTGGAGTTTTTCAGGGACAATGGTCATTGGTGGACTCTTAGGTCCTGGGCAGTTCTCTAGCAGATTGCCAGTCGATCTGTTTCACAATACTTTGCCATAACATTTCTAGCGTTAATTACTGTTATCACGAATTTCTCCAAGTCTGTAGGGACAATCTGCACCAGTCAGCATTGGCTGCAGATGGCCCTGTGAGAGATGGGGAACAGGAGCACACTCTCCTTTCAGCAAATTCTGCTTTCTCCAGCCTTATCATCCGGGTGCTTAGTTTAATACTGTCCTACCTACTTCTGGGCATAGTACTCCTTCAGCTGTGCCAGCACTGATCCACAAGTTCTTCCTTTGGTGAATAATTCCTTTGCTTCCTCAGCAGAGGCAGTGCTTGCCCAACCAGGCCCTGCTTGACTGTGGAAGCAGGGGCGGGGGAGAGGGGGTAGAGGTATGGGGCCACCCTGAAGGACAAGCGCATTGGTCTTCCTGGGAGCTTTGGGCAAGGGGAGTCTGCTAATCTCTGGATGGATGCCTGGGAGCCCTGGTTTAGGGGCATTGGAAACTCCGTGTGTTTTGTTTCAGGGAAACTGAGGATTTTCACCTCTGAAACTACCTGAAAATAAACCGATGGGCTCTTTCAACCCTTCGTGCACAGTGGCAAAGGATTCTGGATTCTGTGTTGGTCTCCTGATAAAGGGAGGCAGTCGGCAGCTGCTGACAGTACTGGCACATACTGGCACTGGCGGCTAGATCTTACGAGGGCACAAGAGTGTTGCAGGAGCTGGGGGTGCTGAGTGTGTCCTCCACCGGCTGATAACGGAGGCCTGTACACAAGTCACTGACCGTCTGAGCAAATAGCTTTGGAAAGACAGCAGGAGGGCATGGCTGTATTCCACTGTGCTGGCCTCGACCTCGGGCCATAGGGGTTTAGTCACTGGATGCCTCACAAGGGACCCCTCCCTGCTTTCTCCCTACTCCACTTCGGCTCTTTTATGCCTTAATGGATCATTACAGAAATTTATGGAATGACCAATCCCTGACCATATTGTGGACATTTTCCCTCATTTTTTCTACAAATAATTTTCAACAATTTTATTTTTGAAAGTATTTAAAAGTACTCATCTATTTCTTTTGTGTTTTTGAGACAGGGTGTCACTATGCAGTTCAGGTTGGGCTTGAGAGCTCACTTTGTAGCCCAGGTTGGTCCCAAACTTGCAGCAATATTCTTGCCTCAGCCTCCCAAGTGCTGGGATTACAGGTGCGCACCAGCACACCTGGCTCATCTTCTTAATCAAAAGAAACTTTCCTAATGTGGCTTAGTCATGCAACAAAAATATATGGTATCTTTTATGTATTTGGCAATGTCTTGGCCACTGGGATTAACAAAAATGAGCACAGAGGTAAAAATAGGTGCCCTGTAGCTGGAGGAGAAAGGTTGTAACTAATCCATGGTGGGGGGAGAGAAACATCAGAGTGGAAACAGCTTGGCAGGCTGGAGGGACGGGCAACCCAGCACAAGCCTGTGAGTGCTACTGGCACAGTGCTCAGCCAGAGCTTTTGATCAGGGGTAGTGAGAGGAGACCCGCAGAGAATGCGCTGCAGAAGTGACAGCAGAGACCTTGCGGTGGGCTCAGGAGCAGCTAAGAGTCACGGAGGAGCTGCTCTCCGTGTGCACAGGAGGCAGGCAAGGAGGAAAGTTAAAATGACCACAGCTGTGACCAAGTGGGGCATCGGCAGTGGGGAAGTCAGGACCCTGGGCTCCTGTGTAAGGACTTTGCTTTTTATTCTGAGATGAAAGGTCATGGGGACACTTGAAGGTGAGGAATGTCATGAGCTGATCTGCAATTCAAAAGACCCCCTCATACTGCTTAGTCAGAAGAGACGGGACAGAACAGAGGTGGGAATCCAGATGAGTCCGAAGCTGCTGCAGGGATCAGACGGAGATCAGAATGAGAACAATGGAAATGGAACCGTGAAATCTGGCCAGACTCTGGGGGAAAACCCCCTGCGTATATTTGCCAGAAATGCTAATAGGCTTTGCTGAAAAATTGAATAGATTGCATCCAGAGTTTATAATTTGGTAGCAATATTTCATATGATTTTATTCAACTCTAATTCATATTTCTTCTGATGCTAAAGCATAATTTTTAACTTTAGAGAAGGAACATTTCTTTACAAATAATTCAGTTACAGAGAGAAATGCTAAAACTACTGGCATTTCTTGGTGTATTGATAGCTCATGGTAGCAGAATAATCATGCAAACACAGTTTTAGTCATACATAAGGCTACACAAAAAAGTAAAACTTCTCCCCCTGAGCTACACACAGAAAATATGATTTCTCCCTCTTGAATCCAGAAGGTATTGGATTCCTGAAAATAATAAACATATGAGACCAAAGTGTTTTATTATCTCCAATATATTATATCTCCAATATATTATTATATTTTGGAGAGATTCCCTTGTATGAAAAACAAACCAAAACACACACACATACACACACAGACACACAGACACACACACACACACACACACACATATACATGCACACTCTCAAAGGAATTTTCCCATACTGTATACAACACAGATTCAGAAATAAGGAAAAAACATAATGAAATTAATAAATTAGGAAAAACCACAAAATAGATTCCAAAATAAGGAAAAAGCAGTGTAGGGTAACATCATTCACTGAAAACCTAGCGAAGAAGTGCTGTAAGGTCAGCTTTCCAAGAAATACATGATTGGGACAGAAAGTTGGCTCATCACCAAAAGCTAAAAGAAGAAATAGGCAGAGTGTGTAAGTGGGGCTGAGGCTGGCCCAGTGTGAATGAGTGAATAATAATGAAACAGGTATGAATTCATTATTTTGAGATAAACATTTGTGTAAACAACCTTTGATTTTTCAGATCACTCCTCCCCAGGACTTTCTGAATAACCCAGGGATTCTTAATCTCATTTGGTTACAGACATTGAAAATATAGTAAGTGGTAAAGAATATATACATTCACACAAACCTTTACATGCAATTTACAAAGTTCATAGATATTCTGAAATTAGGCAGTCCGTGGAGCTCAGATTGCAGACCACCTATTGTTTTTAAAGTGCTTTGATTTTATCAACAAGCAATGATTGTTTTTATTGTGCATCTTTTTTCCTGATACATTGCAACCCACTTTGCAGACATAGAGAGAGAGAAGCCTTATGAAAATTAGAACATCACAGATTCAACTGTAAGTCATAAAACAGATTGACACTGTGTCTTGAAATATGTGTATCTTTAGTCTGTCATTATTTCTGTGCACAGTAAGAAGAGGAAGACATGCTTTGGTTATTCTCAACATTTGATTGGACCCCACCTAGAGCAGGTGAGCCTGCTGGGGAAGGGAATGCCATTTTACCCATGCATAGATGCAGTTGCTCCATGAAACATGCTGTCCTTAGAGTGGAGATAAGCAAGGACATTTGAGGCAAGCTGAGGAGCCATCCATCAACTAACAGTTTTAAGGAATAACCTGAGAAATGAAATTCAGCTCTTTTGCACCATAGAACTCTGCAAGTAATCACCAGTGGCATCAGGCTATAGACAGTAAGGGCAGCAAGTCATGGTTGTTTTTCCCTAGTAAATTACATATTACCCATGAGCTATTTATTTATTTACCTAGTCTAGGCTGATTAAAATGCATACTCTGTAGAGCTCTCTGGCACAGGTACAAGATAATAATGGCTCAGTATGCTGTGTGCACTGGAAACCTTGTAAGCCAGCAGCTTGTAGGGAAGCCAACATGGCCAAGCTGGCGGCGGTCGGTGAAGTGTGGCTGACCACCAAGGTGCAAGTATCACCCTAGCAAAGTACTCTGCCAGCCAAGGAAGATGAGCAGCAATTTCCCTTTTGGAATAGCAATCTCAGGGACAGTCATTTTCCTTCTCTGGTTTCTAGGCTGAAAACTTTAAGAGATGCCTTGAATTTTGTGTATCGTAGGGACCCAGTTGACAATTGGTACCTGGAGGTGAAACTGGTTGGAGCCATTTAAAACAGCAGACTTCACTGATCCAAGTCACAAGAGCGAAAGACAAGAAGTAGCAAGGCTCTTGGCGTCCACATGGTTCGCCCCACCCTATGTGTGTAATGGGCTAAAGGCATGGTTCTGGCAGGCAGGCAGGGCTATCTTCTCAAGACTTGGTGCTCTGTGCTTGCTGTTGGTGCTGGAGTGTTGTTTTCTTCCTCTCAGAAAGGGAGGTAAAATAACTCCTGCGTTATTCTAAGGGTGAATCAGCTCATCTCTAAAGTTTTCAGAGGTTGCTTGTTGTGTGATTTGTCTGGACTGGAGGACCTTGGCCTTACCCTGCGCTTGGGATAGCAGGCATCCTTTTATTGGAAAGGTGAGGCAGCCATGACTCCATGGGCCTCCTCCTCTGCTCTCTGGAAAGGTCGTGGCATTTCATCCATTCCTGCTGTTGTGACTCAGTTTACAGGAGAGAGAAGAGAATTCTCTGTCCTCATCACAGCTGTTGCAGGGCTTTGGTGTGTGTCTGCTCGAGGCTCTACAGATGCGGTGCAGATATTTTTTTTCTCCATGGAGATGGCACCATCAGTGTGTAGGCTCAAGCTTTTCATACATTTTCTCAGTATGAATAAATTTAAGAAGTCACAGTGGTGTGATTTACAGTGGCTGGGAGCCTGCTTTTTATCCCTTAAAAATTGTGAGCGTTTTCCATGGTCATGGAATATCCCTTGATCATTGTTTAAAATGAGGACAAAAGTAGAGACATTTCTAAGACAACCGGTGATGAAAGTCTCTCACTTGACTTCCCCCAGAATAATTGCCCTTAAGAATTTTATTTTACCTCATTCAAAATGCTTCCATAAGTATAAACCTGTTGTGTCTGTTTTATATCAGTGTGGTTACACTATGCATTCTATTCCATAATCTGATTTTTTAATTTAACAAATTATAGTGTATATCTTTCTTTGTTGATATTTAAAGAAAGCTCCTTGGGAGAAAAAGATAATAATATTCTGGTACATGGAAATCATTATTTATTGACTCAAGCTCTTCTTATTGGGTTTTTATTTTCAATATTCTTTATTATGCAACATCCAGCGATTATATAGCATATTTGTTTCCTTACACTTTTATGTTTTTAAGATAAGTGATGAGAAATAGAATTGCAGAATCAAATGGTGCACATATTTTGGAATGTGGTACAAATAGCCCTTGAGAAATCCTATTTGACAGTCCCTTTCAAAATTCATGAGATACCTTATAACCTATACTTTTGCCTAAACTGAACTAGGAGTTCTGGTTTTTCAATTTTAAATTTCATGCTACATTTTTGTAATATGTCTTACATTCTTATTAGAATATAAAGGTGAATGCATCAGATCCAAATATTTGGCAAAATAATGTACCCGATTAGTCTTCAGTACACTGTCTGTTATTTGTACAACACCAGAGAAAAAAATATTTCCTAAGTTCCAGACCTATGACAAAAATCTCAAGACTATAAACTTTTCTGATGTAATGGCTGAATTTCTCAGTAAATATTCATTCAATATCCTTAAATAGGCAAAAAAAAAAATCTCCTACCAGACAACTTATAACTTTGATTTTCATAAAGGCATTGTGACTCCTTTTAACATCCTAAGAGAAATCCTCTGTGGGTTAACTTCCAAGGACTTCACTGAAGGCTGGAGGAAAACTTGAGGGCCCGGGTTCTCCTTCCAGACACGCTGTGTAGGACGCATTTATTTTGTCCACTGCCATACTTATCTGGAGATCTCATTATCTGGGAATATGCCAGGGGTCTGTGGCTTCCCATTCTAAGGGAAATGTTTTCACCACCATAATATTAGTTTCTCAGTTCTGGAAGTGGAATGTAAATCACAAATTTTTCCTCTAGTCTTCAATTTGTAAAAAGATAGCACATAGATAAAATGAACAACATGTAAATGGAATGGAAAGCTCTTGTCCTTATCCCCAGTGTGCTAAGATGGGCTCAAGGGTAGGGTAGTCTTGAGAGGGACTGACATCTCTAAACTGCAGGGAAGTCTGTTCATTAAAAGAGCATTTCAGTAACGCTGGCTGCCAAGTGGATGTGCAGTGCATATGAAAATAGCCCGAAAGTGCCTGCGGAATATATGGTTTGATGACATGCAAGTGGCAGCACGCATTTAAAAGGCCACTCCATTCCTTATAGAATACATGGCATCTGTGACAGGTAACTGATCTCTGGGAACATGCTGGGTAGGACTGTGTAACCTCTCTTCTCTCTTCTCCCTCCTTGTAAATTTTTGTTCATCAGTAATGACAATGAAACCATTGTTTTATTCCTTGTATATTTTGGAAGAGCTATAGAAGAAGTTTCTGGATGAAATCTAGAGAATTTTTAGTGTACTGGTTAATAAACTTTTAGAAAGTGAGAAAAAGAACTTGTTACATAGTGCTGTGGCTCACAGGATTTTATTCACATCTCTGAATGGCGCTTACCGCATCACACCTTCCAGTGGCCTTACCACCTTCTTCCTCTCCTTACTTCCAAGAGCACCCTACATGGAGTAGAGCAGCAGTAAATTAGGTTGAGGAATATTTTTATTATTGTTTAAGTGCTCCTCAAAGGCTCATGTACTGAGGCTGTGATGCAGTGCAGAGCTGGGGGACCTCCGCGGGTACTGGACCCTGAGGGTGCTGGCCTCTCCCATGGAACAAAGCACTGGTGAGTTCATTAGCCAAAGGGGCTGATAGGAGGTGGGTCCCCAGGGTGCACCTTCGAGAGCTATGGTTTTATGTCTTCTCAGGCTCTTGGCTACTCCCTCTGATTCCTGGCTGCCCCGAGACAAGCAGCTGCCCTTGCCATGCCTTTTGTCATTTGTTTTGTGCCTTGGAGCTCTGGACAGTGGGCTGAACCCTTTGGAATGCTGAGCCAGAATCAGCCTGTTCTCCAGCAAGTGTGTGTGTCAGACGTTTTGTACCAGCAGCAAAGAGTGACTAACGTGGTGCTGAATGGATAGAGCCTTAGAGATGTGAGCCTTAGAGAAGCCCTGTAGCTCCTAGTGGGTTATTTTGGATGTAAAGAAGAAGGGCTCACGAATCGAGCCCATCTAGAGGAAAACAAGTTTGGTGGGCACAAGGAGGATATATAGGAGGACAGAAAATCACAGAGTAGGAGAATGAACTCAAAGAGGCTAGTGTAAAAATGTTAAACTTAATTCTTAGAAATAAATCTTGCTGAGAGTAGGAATCATTACAGTGGTAATAGGATCCTAGAAGACTAGTTTCTTATTAAGTAAGCTAATGGAGGGTGTTAAACTTTCATTCATTCTCTTATCCTCAGGGACATTCCAGTATGTGCGGGTCTGTCTTGTGTGTAAGTCAGGGTTCTCCAGAAAGTACCGATAAGATATAGATAAAGTAGACACCAGTAGACATATGACAGAGGATTTATTATGGAAATTGGTCTCACAATCCTGGAAGCTGAGAAGCCTCATGACAGGCTCCCCATAAAGTAGAGACTCTTGGAAGTTAGAGTGTGAAAGTCTCAGGAAAGTCTCAGAACTTGGGAAGCTGATGGTGTAACTCTCAGTCTGAGGCCAAAGGTCTCACTTTTAAAAACCAATGGAAAAAGGGAATTTTACTTAATAGATAAAATGGTAGCTGGTTAACAAGTTGAAAAAAAAATTAAAAAAGGGAAATACATCATATACCACATCTCAAAATAATGTTACAGGAATCACTCATCAACAAATATTAATGACAGAATATTTACAAATTAATGAAATAAAAGAAATTTAAGGGGTAGATTTGACTATAAAATTTCCAATTTTCCTGTGTGAAAAAAACATAAAACAGTTACAGTTAAATAAGCTACAAACAGTATCACAGCCATCCGTAATATAAAATGATCTTATCTAAATTAATAACAACAATAGGATCCACATAAAAGTACATGAAAGCCACACACTGATGAAAAGAAAAGGTAGATTTGACGTCAATACCGCTTTCCTTCTCCCGCCATCCAGTATCATGGCATATCCATCCTGTGTGCTTGGGGAACCTGACCCATCCCCAGATTCAAGGTGGATGACAGATGCTTTGGGCACACCAAAGGTCAGTCCTGGCTCTTCATGCCTGCTGTGGTTTCCAGGCTGTAATTGATCCAGTCTGCATAAAATGGCTTATAGCTTATGGCAGGGATGAATTTCTCTTGATCTGTCTTGCTGGATATGAGCAAGCAAGCACCCATCTCTCGTAGAAATAGAGCCAGTCTCAAGAGAAATAGGTGCTAAGCAGCCAGAAAGAGGAAGGGGCCACGTTCCTAATGGTAGTAGAGAGATGACCACGCTAGTCTCCATTCTGCCAGTGAACTTTCAGTTACCTGAGGCAACCAGTTTTTTAGGCAACTAGGGTATTAATACTAAAATGATACATTGCAGATATAAACTACAGTTATAATAAACATATTGATAATTTTGAGATATGATAGAAATTACTCATAAGAAACTCAGGCTTATGGTTTAAGTTTCAGAATCAAATGGTTGAAGAGCCTAATGTTCTGATGATCATTGTCAACTCAAGGAAACAATCCCAGTTCCAGAAGCAGACAGAAAAGGAGAGAGAGAGGGGTAAAGAGATGAGGGGAGGGACAGAGACAGAGAGACAGAGATAGAGACAGAGACAGAGGGAGAAGAGGAAGATGGAGAGGGAGGGGGAGGAGGAGAGACAGAGTGAGAAAATGCAAATATTAACCTTCCGCTGTCTTTCTTTCTGTTCTCTTCAGCCCCCCACCAGCTGGATTTTTTCCCCCTACACGAGAGCAGACCTTCCCCACATGATCTGCCAACTCATATGTCAATATCTTTTAGAAACGTCTCACTGACAAACCATCCTACTCTGTAAAGGGTTCCTCATCATGTGGAAAATAATGAACCACATACCGCAATGTTATTTATCTGGTTGTCTTAGTCTGATAGTGGTGCCATAAGGAAATAAATAGACTGCATGGCTTATAAGTAAAAAAAAAAAAAAAAAAAAAATATTTCTTACAGTCCTGCAGCCTGCCACTTTCAAGATCAAGTCACTGGGGATGCAGTGCCCAGTTGGAACGTTGCCTCTTCCTCCCTGAATTTCCATGGCAAGGGTGGGCGAGCGCTCTGAGAGACTCTCTGCAGGGCTCAGCCCTGTGAAATTGTCGCTTCCTCTCAAAGGCGCCACTTCCAAAAGCCGCTGCACTGAGGATTTGGTTTCAACATAAGAATCTTGGTAGAACATCAGCGTTTATTCTGTAATGCTAGTCAACCAGTGGACACAGATGCACCACGCTTAGCTAAAGCACACCCCCAGACGCTGGCAGTGAACTCTAAGTGGTTTGTACACGAGCTGCCTTCTGACCTCCATCGCCCAGCTGTGATCCCCTTAGCAGTTGAGAACTGATTCAAGTCTGCTTGACAGAGCGACGTGGGCGGCAAGGCTTCTTGAAAAGCTGTGGAAATCACTAAGACACTGATTCTTTAATATCTGTTTAGAAGATTAAATTGGAATTTCAGGCAGTACTTCAAGCATTTGTAAGCAATTTCTGTTTGGTGGTTTTCAACTTTGCTTTCTCCCGTATGACAGTTCAGCTGCAAATATCATCTTTAGAAAAAAAAAAAAAAAAAAAAAAAGAAATCAACTGTGTTCAGGGGCAGAATCCTTATTATGAGCTAAAAATGTGTTTCAGAGTCGTTCTTCACTTGTGGCTACAGACGCACACCTGCGCCCTCTGCTCTCCGCCTCACTGTACTTCAGAGGTGGCGGCCTGGGGCAGTGTGCCATGCCTTCTCCTCTGCAGCCCTAGCACAGGTGTCTGTGGCGCAGATGGGCGGAGTCTAAGGGCCAAGATGTCTTTCAGCAGAAGGGCAGATGCGAGGCTCTGCACAAAGCTTTCAGATCCTAGTTTGAGGCAGAATTTCACATCATGCGTTTTCCCCCTGAGGGTGCTGACCCTGCAGTAGCCACGGGCCAGCGAGTGTCCTGACCTTATAGCAGGGCTGCTCCTCTCAGCGTTGCCCTCCGCTTTCCCTTCCTCTGGGCTCGTGAAGGGCTGTTGTTGCCCCCCAATCCATGGCAAAGTTTCTCTCCCCTCCCTTTTGCCCAGTTCTGTAAATCCTGGCATGAAGTTGCTCTGAGGGGTTAAGGTGCTGAGTGATGAACTTTTCCTTAGGGTTTCAGCCTCCAGGCCACCGATGACTTTTGCATCACTCAACACAGAGCACGGGGGTCACTCTCTGTTTCATCACACAGCAATGGAAGACACGAGACAGTCTGTGTTCAAAACTAAGGCAGACAATGACAGCGACACTCTCTGAAAGTCATGGAAGTAAGTCAGAGTCTGCACTGTGCCCTCACTCATAGAGAGGCGGCAGGGGAAGCAGCTTCCCAGCAGCTGTTCCCTCGTTCCTTTTGGAAGATGGTGGCTTAATTGAATTAATTTCCTGAATTTGCATATGTGCCCATAATGTCATTTGTTGTTTTCCCCTATTTTTCACCAAATACTGGTCTTCCCAAGAGTGTTTTGGGTGCTGATACTTCCTGCCTTTTTGGTGCTGTTTCTCCAAGATTAAAGCCTGCAGTGCAAGCATCTCAGTCAGCTGGTCATGCTTTGTCTGGGTGCGGATTCTTTGGCAGTCCATGCTTTCTTCTTCTTTTTTGTGTGCTGGGTTGGTGGGAGTGGAACCCAAGGCCTTGCTCATGCTAAACATGTGATCCCGTACTTCTCCACTGCCCACATATTATTCCCGAATCCACAGTTGATTCCTGCTGGAAAACTTGCTCATCAGTGTTCTGGGAATGAACCGTTTGGTCCTACAGAACGTGGTTTGTGTGCTCCTGTGCGCTGAGTGCATTCATATTGTTCCAGAGAATTGGAGCTGACTTCTGGGTCAACAGTGCTCATAGAAGGAGCCCAGCTTTCACTTAGATCTTGCAGTAGTTAAATATAAAAGTAAATAAAGTTCACACACTCTGCCGTGCAAAAAGATTTTTTTTCCTTCCCAATTACTCACAGAGGAACCCTCAGCAAGGTTGACTTTAAAGCCAGAAAAAAACCATTTTACCAATTTATTTTTGTTTTTACGAAGTTCAACATCTATATAAGTACTTCTCATATTTAAAAAATTGCTTTAATACTGCTTGTAAAATCCTTTTCTCCTTCTGAAACCTTCTCAGAAGGAAGTGGAGCTCATGGTTCAGTCTTCTCTACTTCTCTTCATTTCTGGCACACGCATGTGGCTGCATCTGGGCAGAGTGCTGGGCTCTGGGATCAGCCCTCAGAGGCCCCAACACCAATGTGCCTGTGAAGGTTGTTCAAAGTGACATGGCTCTGTGCTCTGAGGGTCACAATGCGCTCAGCTCCCTCTGTGCCTTGCAGCCCAGTGTGATTATCCTCACCCCAACTTCTAGTCCTTAAGGCCCAGAGGGAGCAAGAATTAGTGAGGGAGACACATTGATTGCCTGACCTTGTTCATAGCTTCTTTTCCTCTTTTCTTTCTAAACAGCTGGTATAAAAACTTTGCTAAGCAGCTGTTCTTTATTCATAGAAGGGCTACGGCATCTTGTCTCCAACTTGCCCTATGAAATATTCTGAAATTAGAATGTGCTTCCCGACATTATCTAGAGTCCTCTCAGTGAGTCACAATTATTTGACATTTTCTGCCCCACGGATGTATTTGAATACACAGACTGTGTGATTTAATGTGGTGGTGTGAAGCCCAGTACCAGAGCTGGAATCACATGTTTCCTTCACATGTGAGTTTGGGAGTGGATGGTCTGGTTCTGAGGAGTTTATGGCGATGGCTCATTTTTTGGGGTATTTGCTGTGTGGATGAGAAGACATAATGGTCACAGCTGCTGCTGATAGCTGAAACTTCTCGTGACTACAGAGTGAAAAACATTTGAAGAAAATGCAAGTTAATCTGGAAGTTCTGCTGACAGAGTGCATTCTGTAAACGTATTTGACATTTTCTGATTAGACATTTTGAAAACCTTATGTTTTAATTCTCATGACTGCAAATTTCTCAATTATTTCTAAATAGCAACCTTCAAAATAGTTTAATTAAGATAAAATTTATTTATTTTAAAATCATTTAAAATTATTATTATTATCATCATTATTATTATTATTTGTGTGTGTGTGTGTGTGTGTGTGTGTGCATGGTACTGGGCATCAAGACCAAGGATGTTCTCCTACTAAGCTATACTCACACCCTTATTTGCTTCTTTACTTATTTATTTTGGAGACAGGGTCTCACTAAGTTGTCTCTGTAGTTCTGAACTCCTGCTTCAGCCTCCCAAGTAGCTGGGATTACAGATACTGGCCACCACTCCTGGTTAAAACAGGTCTTTAAAGAATTCATTGTTGTTTCACCATCATGCTCGGGAGGTTGAGGCAGGAGCCTTATGAAGCCTGAGCAGCCTGGACAGACAACAGTGAAAATTTAAGGCCAGCACAGACTAGAGTGAGATCACGTGTCAACAATCAAACAAACAAGCCCAAGTGCATTTAATTTATGTCTGGTGCTGAGGGTTGTAACCCACCCAAAAAACAAGGCCCCATTATGAAAAACAGAGCAAGACCTCCGAGATGATAAACAGGGCAAGACGTCTTTTAAAAGAATTGCTTTTATTTTAGCTGGCCAGGGACACAGTACAGATGGAATTTGCAAAGCTGTGCAACTGAGTTAGAATTTTGACTGATTTTTATAGTTCATTTATGATTAGCTCATTGATCATTAAGTACATAATGATGAGAAACAGAAACAAGGTGGGCCTTTGTTCCCCTTTGCTTGAGGTCAGAGGCATTTCACAGTGGGTGGTTAGCCAAGTCATAGCCCTTGGTCTACCATTTCCAGGAACATTTATCTCTCATAAAGGGAACAATGGTTGACATAGCATCATTTGTCTCTTACAAGGGGAACAAAGGTTGACATAGCAGACAGGTTATGGGGGGGGGGGGCGACACGTACAGAGCAGCATAACAATGCGGTCATTTAATCTATAACTATGTGGTTGGTGCTTGGTTACTAGGGTAATGAGCTCAGCACAGAATGACAATACTACTAATAACTATCTTTTTAACTATTTTTGCTAATTATCTTTTAATCAATTATTTTACTTTTTCAGCATCTTAGTATAACACTGAGTGACTTGGGTTTATTGACCATTGTGCTGTAACTGGGAGTACAGAAGAGTGAACCAATTATTTGACCTAATAATGCTTTTAAAAAGCTCCTGACCAGTTATTCTGAGAACACTTCAGCTAGGGTGATATCTACGGCAGCATTCTGAGTTTCTATCCAAACAGATCCTTTGGTGGTGGAAGGATCGATGTGGACAGAGGACCAGACGTCCAGCGGCTTCTCCTGCCATTGCTGGGCTTCAGCCACCGTCCACCAACTCTCACTCCACTGTCCCCAGGCTTTTCCTGAGGACACAGCTACAGCTGACTCCCTTCTCACAGGGAAAGTTACACATCATGGAGAGCCATAGGAAGTCACCACCCTTCACTCCGAGCATTCCTCCCTGCCTGTGTTTTCTTCTGCCTCCTCCTATCCTTGGAAGAGTTCTCCTCATACTGTGTCTCTGCATGGCACAGTGTCTCTTTCAGCATTCTCTTATCACTGCTTCCTGCCACAAAGCACTCCTTTATTACCACATTTCTTTCAGATGTAGTGCCGGTTCCCCTAGGACCTTCATATCCCCTGCCACAGACACAGCTATGCAGCCACAGACACAGCTGTCCAGCTACAGACACACCAGTCCATCACAGACACAGCTGCCCAGTTGCAGAAGGGCCCTCTTCAAGTCAATCTTCAAATCCTTGCATTTCTTTTTACTTGAGAAAAAGTCTGAGCAACACTGATAATTCTAGCTAAACAACCTGCTGCTGAGGTGCTCTCCTATACTTGTCCCTTGTGATCATGCCAGGGGCGTCAAGGCAGACCAGATGGGACACTCCCCAGGCTAACGCACCTGGAACATGACTGAGGCCAGATGGGACACCCCCCAGGGCAATGCACCTGGGACCAACACCTGGTGAGTGAGGGGTCTCAGAACCTCCTCCACTCAACATCTAAGGAAATAGATAGAAAACAGAATATTATTTATATAATGAATAGATTTTAAGAGTCCTTATTGATATTTTCTTAATACTAATTTAAATAGTTTTCCTTGAGGCTTATGTTAATGAGGGAAAGAGGACCTTAGCAGGAAGAAAACAACCACAGACAACTAAACAGTACTGCAATGGAATTCTCACTTTTTTTTGGAAAACATAAATTCTTTTGAAGTGTTTTAGAAGTACTGACAAATAAATAATATTTGAATGTGGTTAACTATGCTTTGACATACTAAATGAATTAATTTTTTCATTTTATATGAGTACTAAGACTACAATTAGCCTGATTTTGAACCTAAAAAAACAAGAATTTAAAAAGTATATAATTCAAATTATAAATAATTCTATAACAAGTTTCTCCCAAATTTTTAATTAAAAAGAAAGTTTCTCCTTAAGTAGTAAGGTGAAAATGCATATCTAGGTATAGGAATAAATAGGCACTATCCTTTGGTCTGAAATATACCCCATTGGCCTTTATGGTAAGGGCATGGTCCTCCGTGTGGCCCCACTGGGAGATGGTGGGACCTTGAAGACACTGTGCTCCCCGTGGGAACTTAGGTCTTCACGGAGGGCATGCCCTGGGAGGAGACATTGGGACCCTCCTCCTCTTCTGTCTCTTGCTGCTGTGGGCAGTGTGGTGAACAGACTCTCTGTCCCTTTCCCCTATCAGTGATGCAGTACTGTATTGTCAGAGCCCCAACACAAGGGCTCACACTGTCCATGTACCGACACCTCTGGAACTGTGAGCCAAAACAAGACTTTCCTTAGTGCTGTTGCTGATTATCTCAGCTATTTTCATAGTGATGGGAAGTTGACTAACACTGTAAAGAGTACAGAGAGAGGATAATGCTTACAGATCTGTCAGGAGATATTTCTCATACAAGAGTGTATTGCCTTTCTGTGCACACATATGTGTTTGTGTGTGTGTGTGTTTCCAATCATGTGTGCATTAGACAGCTTTCTCTCACTGTGTAAAAACACCAGAGATAATCCCCTTAAAAAGTAAATACTTCTTTTAGCTTTTGGTTTTGGGGGTTTCAGTATGTGATCAGCTCACTGCAGTGCTCTGAGGTTTGCAGTGAGGCAGAGCACCGTGGTGGGAGTACATGGAAGAGCAGAGCTGCTCACCTCAGGGAGACCAGCAAGCAGAAGTGGCAGGGAGCACCATACCCTCAAAGCACACACCAGTGAACTTGCTTCCCTCCTGCAGACCTCAGCTCTTAAAAGTTCAACCAGCTCCTAACAGGGCTATCACCCAGGGACTAAGCACTTAGCCGATAGCTTTTGGGGGCTACCTAAAATTCATATTGCGACAATGTACTATACTGATAAATGTTTATTACAGGATTTTATGCAGGCTTGAATCACAAATTTGAGTGATTTAAACTCTTTGAAAGCATCATTTTTATTGGCTGTATAGCATCCTATAGAATAATTTATCCCATAATTTATCTACTTTCCAAATGCTGAATATTCAATGTGTTTCAGGTTTTTGTTCACATTTCAAAATTCTACTGAGATAAAAAAGTTTATAATGTCTTGGTCTACGTCTCAGATGATATTAATATGTGAGATTACTAGAAATAAATTTACTGGTGTCAATATTCTCAAATTCTTCCTGCATCTTCATAGAAAACTTATATCATGTTATAGATTAAGAACTAGTAGTCAACTTAATGCCAGCTGGATTACATCAGCATGGCGCTGAGCATAGATGCTCCACCTAAGGAAAGTTGCCAGCATAAATACAGAGGTGGAGAATGAGAAGGAAAGCATTAATGTGTTGTTGTTTTGAGATATTGAGGGACTGTGGGTTCTCCTACGAGTTGCTGTTTGATCCATTAGGTTCTCCTCGAGAAGCTCTGGTCCTCACATCAAGCACTGCTTCCTGGCTCTGGAGGGGAAGACAGGTGCCACTTGGTCTCCAGTTGGACTGATGGGAGGCATTGTCATGAGCTTTGGGTTTTCATCTGGACTCATGTGGGACATCGCTGTGGGATTTAGGCCCTTGACTAAATATTCTATGTTTTTGATGTTGTGGATAGATTTCCTACATTTTCTTGTGTGAACTCCCAATGACCATCATAAAAATATTATGAACTCCATGTCCTGATTCTAATTGTTCTCTGCACAACCCCTAACTACAAAATATCAGCCAACTTTTTAGCTGGCAGTAAAGGGGATTACCAAATTTTTTATTTAAAAGAACAAAACTATGATACAGAATTTCAAAACAATATAATAGGAGATTATAGTCCTTAATGTGTTGCATACTATTATCTTCAAAGCAATTGCTTAAATTACAAGATAAATGCATGAAAAGATGGTCAAACAATGAAAGCACAGACTATTCTTTTTGATGAACTAACAGAGATGAGTAGTATAATTAATCACTTTTTCCCTTCTTTCTCTTCTCTTTCCTTTGCCTCATTTGTTCTTTCCCTTTAATCGGTTTCTTCCTTTCACTTTCACAACATCTATTGTACATTTTGGATCCTAATTTGTTAGATGTTTACACTAGGAGACAATGCAATGTTTATACATGTGAGTTTCATTTATTTTACTTACCACTATGATGTGGCTTGAGACCACCAATTTTACTGTCCTACCTGATAATTGAGTATTATTATTACATTATTTGGGGATCACCGTTAATGTGATAACTTGTCTTATTGTGTGACTGGAGGTCTGGAGATCACACTGAAGGTCGCACCGATGTTAGTCAACACTCTGTCACCCCCATCACCACAGCAGCTTGTTTTAATTTACCTTTCCTAGTTACATATGAAATTGAATACCTTAAAATGTTAGTTTATAGTGAAGCAACACTTAAATGATGCATAGTTCAAAATGTCAACCTGTAGTTAAAATGACACTGAAACCACACTCAGCTGAAGTTTATTGAGGGTTAAGAGCCGGGATGTGCATACTGAGGTGTTCGTCCTCATCCACCAGTGGGACGACCTTGAATAAGTCTTTCCCTTGTTTTCTGTAGTCGGCACGTTTCTCAAGCCGAAGCAAGAATTGCCCTTGTCCTTGTTTTCTAAGCACGTAGGGAAGGTCAAAATGTAGTGAAATTGTGAATGTGAAATATATATGGATTACAGTGGCTTACAGTATACATCTGTGTTGAAATCTTAATATCTGCTCTTAATATCTTTGTAATACTCTTAACCTTAGACTTTTTGTACTTGAAATGGGAATTAGAACCCATCTAGAAAGGCTGTGTGTAGTAAGTTCTAATAATGGAGATGGATAACGCTTATGGTGCTAAGGAGATGGTCTCACACATTTACAAGTAAGCTCTAGTAACAGGTGAGAAATCTTAACAACAAGAAATGTAGGCATATGATTTTATTAATTTGTCATTTGGATAGTGTACCAGTTATTTCAGGCAGGTGCCTTGTTTTTTAGTGATTTTTTTGGCATTGATTTTTTGTAGGGTGACATTGACAATGTCTTTAATAATAAAATTTACTTTGAAAATAGTCTTTATGAAGTTATACTCAAAGATTTCAAGGAAAGAGACAATATTCCAACTATTTTTATGTCGGGATATCTTGTGGTGAAACACTGTTTTCCTTAAATGGTTATGTTTTGACCTGCGCTGTTTTGTTGTTATGCCCTCTTTTAGCTCAATCTCCTTTTTTATTATTTACTTTTTTTATTTTTATCTTTTTAATTAAGGGAAAAATAAGTAAAAACAGCAGGATATATTATAGTAACCCATTGTTATTTTCTATTAACTTGATTTGAAACCCTGTATTGCTCTCACCATCTTGTTTTGACTGATTTTCCTCTATTCTGTTTTGCTTGATAGTACCAAGTTCGAAAGTATAGGCAACAACTGTGAAGACAATAAGATTCATTATGATGCCCATTTTGGTTGACTATTATCTTCTTTTGAAGTCCTGTAAAGTCTCCAATATTTTGGTTTTATTGGTTTTGTTCTTTAACATTTTGTTCAATTTTATTATAACTGATGATACAGGCAATTCTTTTTAAGATAGCAAGAAGCATTATGGTAACCATTGTTGATCCCCTTGTATTTTGTTTATACATTATGCATTATGTCCATCCCTTTGATTTGACTGGGTTTTACTCTCTTCAAAGAAGTAATAAGAACTGTGGGAGTAATAAAACCCAAAATGTGTAATTGCCATTATACAAAAGAGAGGAAAAGAAAGTGCTCTAAAAGATATAACTGCATGTATATTTAAGTTTATTTAAGATAGATAACCATATTACTGAGTTTTGTTGGATCACTGAACAGAACTATTTGCAGTCACACTGTTTGAATGTCCACTTGATATGCTTTAATTTTGTAACTTGAACAACTATTTCTATGATGACAATATGTAATCTATCAACTGGTGATTTCCTACTGGTGTTTATTTTTTTTCTGAAATTCTGTATAACTTGTACCCTTTTTCTGCTTTTTTCTTTCTCCTTAAATAAAATTTAAAAATGCAGAAAATAGTCTTTAATATTGTAGTGGAGAAAAATATTGCCACAATCTTCTATGGTTCTGGCCGGGTCTGGAAGGGTCCTCCGACATAAGCAGCTTGGTAGGAAAAACACACATTTATTCAGTAGGTTTTAAGTGCAAGTTTCAAGGGAGTCTTCATAAGAAAATGAAGATCTGAAGAAAAGGTTTCCTTTTTCTCTCTCATTCATTTCTAATTCAGATAGAATAGAATTCTTTTATTATTTTATACCTTAATTTTTAAATACCATTCAAAGGTGGTGAAATATATACATACAACAAATGCACACATAGACAAATACATAAATGTAAACAGTGATACAAATTGTGTATTATGATTTTCATTCTTGAATTTTGGTCATGTGTCAGGTACAATAATGTACCAAACTTAGTAGTTCCTGAATGTATAGTTAGACCCACAAGAGATTTCTGAAAGATGGAATCAGTTAAAGTTACTTGCTCATTACTAAAACTTTTACTGATATTTATAAAAACAAGTTTAATATTTTTAATTTGCTCAATTCATTTCTAAGCAAGTATTTTTCCTTCCTCTTCAGGTTTGAAAGAAGACAGGGAAGGTTTCTGTCTCAGAGACACAAACAAAAAAAATTTTGCCAAGAGTGACTTTGGGGGCATATGTGCTTATTACCAGAGGTCTGAGGTAATGGCTGTTTACATATTTTCCTCTCCCAAAGTGAAGTACAGGTGCATTCCTGACCTGACGCGTGACAATACCCAAAAGTCTCCTGGGATGAAGAGATGAGGGCTGGGGCTAGGTGAAGACAGATGGGATTTGGATTGTTTTGCAGGACTCCTTAGAAAGGACAGTTATTTTTCATTCTTCAGGCACAGGGACACAAGTGCCTGACCTGCCCTGTTCCGGAGTCTCCCCATTTGGTCCCTAACTACGATGGAAATCAGAAGATTCCTAAATTGTAGACTTAGAACCATGTGCCTTTGGAATGTGTAATAAATCCATTCACATTTTTTTTCTGAGTACATAGTTTCATCTTAGTTTAAGACAGAAGGACTTTTTAAAAAGTCCTCATACCTTTAATATTAGCCTCTAATCTGACAAACTCTGGGCAATAGAAAAAAATGGCTTCACATATTTTCTCAGATTTCAGCTCAGAAAGACAGAAAATATTCTTACATTCTTGCCAGTATTACGCCTCTCTCTCTGACTCTCTCCTCTTCTCTTCTCTTCTCTTCTCTTCTCTTCTCTTCTCGTCTCGTCTCGTCTCATCTCCCCTCCTCTCCCGTCCCCTCCCCTTCCCTCCCCTCTCCTCTCCTCTCCTCCCCTCTCCTCTCCCCTCACATCCTCTCCTCTCCTCTTCTCTTTCTTTCTCCCTCCTATCCCCTTCCTTATTCCTTCCTCCCCTCTCCTCTCTTTACCTCCCTTCCCCTCCCCTCCCCTCCCTTTCTCTCCTCTCCTCTCCTCTCCTCTCCTCTCCTCTCCTCTCCTCTCCTCTCTCCCTTTCGCTTCCCAACTTTCCTCTAACCTGAAAGCTACTATCAAGTAACTTAATACCAAAATGGTCAGCCTTTTGTGACCTAACCATTGATGCTAGAGGTGTCTTCAAAGAGGGCATAGAAAGATCTAGTCCCTCCCAGGATCCAGAACGGCTCTCAAATACCACTGAAAGACACAGCCTGTGCTTAGAGCTGGTGACTTGGGTACATTAGCTACAAATGGGCTGCAGCCTGCATTTCTGTTTGGCCACATTACAGGGTCTCTGGCCTCTCTGCCAGGCACCTGCACAGGCCCAGGGACCACCTGACCAACTGGTGGCTAAGATAGCCAGGCTCTTGCAGCACAAAATGAGATGGCATGCAAGTCACAGCTGTCCTGGGAAAGGCAGGACTGAGGACTGATGGTTCCCCCCACTTACCTCGCTTCTCAACTAGAGGTGCAATCAAAACCCACAAAGTTTCTTTCCTTCTTTATTCTTTCTTTTCATTCTTCATTACTTTCTTTTTTTTTTTTTCTTTTCCTTTTTTTTTCACTTTCGAGATAGGATTTCTGTATGCAGTTCAGGCTGATCTTAAACTCACTATGCACTCTAGACTGGCTTTGATGTCACAAAATCCTCCTGCCTCAGATTCCAGAGTGCTGGGATTACAGGTGTGTGACACCATGCCTGGCACAAAGCTTTTTGTATGACCTTTGGCACTACCATTTTTAAAATGAAATTTTACTGAAAATTGAAGCTGAAACATAAAACACGGAAACATACTAACTGGGTACATACAATATTTTGGTACACACACATATATATATATATATATTATGTGATGTTTACATCAGTTTAAACATTTTTTGGAAAGAGGCTCCTACGACCTGCTTCAGGAGAAGGTTGGAGTGTCAGTCTCATTATTTCAATCTGCTTTGGAGGAGGAGGGTGGCTGAAGGAAACAATTCTTGCTGTTTCCTCCATCACCATGATGCCACATCGTCACAAGTATATCATACTGTAAAATATCATTGAATCAGAAAGCACATTTGCTTTTAATGTAAATAACCATCAAGAGTAAAATGTTATATTAAACATGCCTGCTCATTTTTTCCCTATTTTTTAAAACAAGCGGACTCTTAATTTTACAGAAGAGAATCCGCAATCATGAACAATAATTAGGCAGAAAAACTCTACCCAAACAAATTTAGGTGGTACTTACTCCCAGAAATAAGAGTGAACCTGAACATGAGTAAGGGAAAATTGCTTTTCATCCATGGGCTTGGCAGTGGTTCTTTCAGAGGAAAAGTTGAAACACTGACTCCAGTTATCTGTGGTCCTGAAGTTCTAAAGGCAGGAACATGGATGGCTGCTGTTCACAGCCTTGGGGTAGAAGGGAGAAACCAGTATCGAGTCCCTAACATCAATGCAGGGAAAGAAGGGGAAGAAGAAGGGGACTGAACAAGTCTGCATTTCCTCCCAGAATGCCATGGCCATTGCTTTCATTTGGCTCTGAGGTTTTGGAGAGATCAATATGGATGCTTTCCAGGGAAGGAAATCAGGGAAGGACTCGACCCTGGGGGAGCTGCTTAGAATATTGAGCAGTTTCTGACATAGCTCGATGCAGAGGCGAAGTTATTCTCTCCAGGCAGAGAACTGCTACTGTGGTTTGGAGCTATTGGAAGAAGAGGTGCGAAATGAAACCTGGAAGGTGAGCAAGTGGAGGTTTTGGTTCTCACTGTCCCTAAAGCTCACAAACAGGGTGGCGAGTTGAGAATGTGTGCTCTGGAGAAGAGCACTTTACCATGATGAACGCTGTTTCCCATCTGACCATCACTGCAGCAGAGGGCAGTGAAAATGGCTCTGTCTCTGCTCTAAATCAGAATTCATTCCTGGGGGTGACACTTGCTTTCTTTCTGTTTCATTTGATGGTTGCACTGCTGACATAGACTTGGAATGGCTCCTAAAATATTCCTTGCAAAGAGCTGGTGTGAAACAGTCTCCTGTGCTGCTATTGTCTCACTCATAAGGATTAACCTTTCTCTGGCAATTGCAGTATTGTAAACACCCCTCAGCATTAAATAAAAACAGCATCAAGCAGGTTTAAATGATTGCTGCAGCTTTCATTCTGGCCCCATGCTTGACTTGTTTTATTTAGCAATTCCTGCATTCCCCCAAGGTTTAGCAACTGTGCCCAATTGAAAGTTTTGCCTTTACTTTTCTTTCCTTGTTTAATGAGGTACAAGATAAAATATTCAGGCCTCGCACTTCATTCCCTTCAAAAATCAAGACTTAGGCTAGTATCAAACTTGGAAGGTCAGCGTTCAAAGGTTTTAGCCACACAGTGCTAAGAAGATCCAGATAACTGCACAGAGAGAGACAAAAATCAAGTCAAGATTGGCTAAGAAGCTGGTATGTATTAATGCAATGCTGTGGCTGAGAATTTAAACTCATAAAAGTCAGGAAAGTCAAAATTATGATCCTCGGTCCAGCCAAGTGGAGGCCAGCCTTGCTGCCGCCTATCCCTCCCAGGGCCCAACTACCACCACTGGGGACCGGAAGGTGCGCATCCAGCTGAGCGGAGGCGACTCTGGTCCGACCCTGAAACTGTGCAAATTGAGGAAGCTTTAGGTCTACCTGAGAGGAGCCTGGCAAGCCTCTTTTAATCCAGGGGCTCCGCTGCCCAAGGAGGGAGCTACTACAAGAGGAGTCCCAAGAGCCCAGGACATAAGAGTCAATTTACAACACAACCAGGGGAAACTCTGAAACAACACTTGAAACACAGTAATATAGGAAAATGACAAAACGAAAGACCAAAATGCAATCTCAAACACCCAACCCATCCCCCCAAGAAAGCCCAGGAGCCATGTACATAGAAGAAAATACATACCATATACCTGAAATACCTGAAACAATAGTAACAGAAATAAAGAAGAAGCTCCGGGAAGCTTTGAAGCAATTCAAACTAGAAATAATATATCAGGTAAAAGAAGAAATAATAAAAGAAATTAAGGAGATGCTGAACATATCTAAAGAAGATACAGCTAAAAAATTTTAGGAACTAAACAAAAGATAGAATCTCTGGATGAACAATATAAGAAACAAACAGAATATATAAAACAGATGCAAAGAGATATACAGGAAATCAAAAGCAACATTGAGAGTTGTAAAAACCGCCTGAATGAATGCGAAGATAGAATTTCAGACCTCGAAGACAAGATTGCAGCCAGTGAACAGGAAAGGAAAGATCTTTTAAAAATAAAAAGAAATCAAGAAATAACAATACAACACCTGCAAGATGATGCAAAGAAAAACAATATCAGGTTGATACGGATAAATGAAAAAGAAGGAGACAATGCAAAGGGTGTCAAGAGGATATTTAGAGAAGTAATTGCTGAAAACTTCCCAAACATGAAATTGGAAACTGATATCAGGATCAATGATGCATATAGAACTCCAAATAGCCATAACCAAAATAAAACTACACACAGACATATAATAATCACCATTCCAGAAATCAAACAAAAGAATAGAATATTAAAAGCTGTCAGAGATAAAAGACAGATCACCTATAAAGGAAAACCTATCAGAATCACAGCAGACTTCTCAACACAAACAATAAAGGCAAGAAGAGCATGGAGTGAAGTATTTCAGACCCTAAAGGAAAATGATTTTAAACCTAGACTGATGTACCCTGCAAAACTGTCCTTCAAAATTGATGAAGAAATAAGATACTCCCACGACAAAGAACAGCTGAAGAAATTCATGATCACCAAGCCAATCCTGCAAAGAATACTGAAAGACAGTCAAGATACACTTAAGAAAAAACCACTTAATAAAGCAGACAATTGAATAGAACAGAAAGATAAAGATGCAACAGCAGAAATATAATGTCACTAATAAACCAATATATAACACTTATAACCGTTAACATAAATGGTCTCAATGCACTAATTAAAAGAAATAGACTGGCAGAATGGATCAAGAAAAAAAATCCAACCATATGCTGTCTACAAGAAACCCATCTAACCCAAAAGGATACTCACAGACTGAAAGTCAAAGGATGGAAAACAATACTTCATGCAACAGGAACCCCCCCAAAAAGCGGGGGTAGCTATTCTGTTTGCAGACAATGTGAACTTCAAACCAATAATAATCAGAAGAGACAAAGCAGGTCATTACACACTGGTTACGGGAAAACTTCAAGAGGAAGAGATAACTATCTTAAATATATATGCACCAAATTCCAAAGCACCCAGTTATATAAAATAAGTAATATCAGAAATGAAAAACCAAATTAGCAGTAAAACAATTATAACACGAGATTTTAACACACCATTGACACCAATGGACAGATCAACAGGTCAGAAAATCAGCAAAGATTTAAAAGAACTGAAAAACAACTGTGAACAAATGGAATTGATAGACATATACAGAGTATTCTGTCCAACAACAATAGAATACACATTTTTCTCAGCAGTACAGAGGGTCATTCTCTAAAATAGACCATATATTAACTCATAGAACATATTTAAAGAAATGCAAAAGAGTTGAAATCATCCCCTCCATGTTATCAGATCATAGCGCTATGAAATTAGTAATTAATGATAAATGATACTGCAAAAATCCCATAAACACATGGAAACTGAATAACACACTCTTGAGTAATCAGTGGGTCACAGAGGAAATTAAAGAGGAAATTAAACAATATCTACAAACAAATGAAAACACAAATACAACTTACCAGAATCTGTGGGATGCAATGAAAGCTGTCCTCAGAAGGAAATTTATTGCACTGAGTTCACACATCAGGAAAACAGAACGAATACAAATAAATAACTTGATGCTACACCTCAAACAGCTAGAAAAAGAAGAGCAAGTCAAGCCCAAAGCCAAAAGAAGAGAGGAAATTATAAAAATCAGAGCAGAAATCAATGCAATTGAGACTAAGAAAACAATACAAAGAATCAATGAATCGAAGAGTTGGTTCTTTGAAAGAATAAATAAAATTGATAAGCCCCTAGCCAACCTTATTTTAAAAAAGGGAAGAAAAAGCTCAAATTCATGCAATAAGGAATGAAAAAGGAGAAATCACTACAGACCAAATAGAAATACAGAAGATCATCAACACCTATATCAAAAACCTCTACTCTCAAAGGTTAGATAACACAGAAGAAATAGACAGATTTCTAGAAGCATATGAAGTACCAAAGCTAGGTCAAGAAGAAGTAAGACTGCTGAATAACCCAATTTCTATTCATGAAATTGAAAATGTAATTAAGTCATTACCTACAAAGAAGAGTCCAGGCCCAGACGGATTCACTGCAGAATTCTACAAGAAATGCAAAGAGGACCTAATGCCGACACTCCTCAAACTCTTCAATGAAATTGAAAGGGAAGCAATCCTTCCTAAGTCACTCCTGGTAGCAAATATTACTCTAGTACCAAAACCTGAGAAAGACCCACCTGAAAATGAGAACTACAGACCAGTCTCTCTAATAAACACAGATGGAAACATCCTCAATAAAATATTAGCAAATAGGATGCAGCAAGTCATCAAGAAGATTATACACCATGACCAAGTGGGATTCATTCCAGGTATGCAGGGATGGTTCAATATACGTAAATCAATAAATGTAATCCACCATATCAATAGAGTCAAAAGTAAGAATCACATGATCATTTCTATAGATTCAGAAAAAGGCTTCGATAAGGTACAACATTCATTTATGATAAGAACCTTACAGAAAATTGGAATAGATGGTCTTTACCTCAACATAATAAAGGCCATCTATGAGAAACCAACAGTCAGTATCATACTAAATGGCCAAAAATTGAAGGCATTTACTTTAAAACCAGGCACAAGACAAGGATGTCCCCTGTCACTGCTCCTATTTAATATAGTACTGGAAATACTAGCCAGAGGAATTAGACATGAAAGAAAAATAAAAGCCATAAAGATAGGAAAAGAAGTTAAATTATCACTATTTGCAAATGATATGATACTCTACATAGAAAACCCCCAAAACTCCATTGAAAGACTCCTAGATATAATAAATAAATTCAGCAATATGGCTGGATACAAAATCAATACTCAAAAATCAAAGCATTCTTATATACTAACAACAAAATCACAGAGAGAGAAATAAGAGAAGCCACACCCTTCACACTAGCAACCAAGAAAATGAAATATTTAGGAATTACTCTCATGAAAGAAGTGAAAGACCTATACAGGGAAAATTATAATACATTGAAAAATGAAATTGAAGATGATCTCAGGAAATGGAAAGACATCCATTGCTCATGGATAGGAAGAATAAATATTGTGAAAATGGCCATTCTCCAAAAAACTGTTTTATAGATTCAATGCAATCCCACTAAAAATACCATCAACATACCTCATAGATCTCGAGAAATCAATCCTAAAATTCATCTGGAACCAGAAGAGACCTAGTACAGCAAGGAGAGTTCTAAGCAGCAAAGGCAAAGCAGGAGGCATCACAATCCCTGACTTGAAGTTATACTACAAAGCAACTGTAGTAAAATCAACATGGTACTGGAATCAAAACAGAGCCGAAGACCAATGGAATAGATTAGAAGATACAACCACAACTACAAACACACTCAACCACCTCATCTTTGATAAAGGGGCCAAACAGGTTCACTGGAAGAATGACAGTCTCTTTAATAAATGGTGTTGGAAAAATTGGCTCTCCATATGCCAAAAACTAAAACTAGACTCATGCCTGTCACCATATACTAAAATAAAATCTAAATGGATCAAAGATCTAAATATTAAAACAGAAACACTAAATCTATTGGAAGACAAATTGGGTAAAAACCTTGAAGACATAGGGGTAGGTAGAGAATTTATGAGCAAGACTCAAATCGCACAGGAAATACTTCCCAGTGTCAATAACTGGGATCACATCTTATTAAAAAGTTTCTGTACATAGAAAGAAATCTCTAATGTAGTGAAAAGAAAACCCACTAACTGGGAAAAAATCCTAGTGAACTGTCCCTCAGACAAAGGACTTCTGTCTAAAACATACAAAGAATTAAAAAAAAATCAGACCCCCAAAATTCAAAGACCCCATCCAAAAATGTGCATCAGAGATGAATAAACAGTTTTCAGATGAAGAAATACAAATGGCAAATAAATATATGAAAAAATGTTCAGCATCACTAGGCATTAGAGAAATGCAAATTAAAACCACACTGAGATTTCATCTCACTCCTGAAAGAATGGCCAAGATCAAGAAAAACACCAATAACAAATGCTGGAGAGGCTGTGGGGAAAAAGGAACTCTCCTGCACTGTTGGTGGGAGTGTAGACTGGTGCAACCATTGTGGAGGTCAGTCTGGAGATTTCTCAGAAAGCTGGGACTGGAAGCACCATTTGACCCGGCTATTCCACTCCTAGGCATATTCCCAGAAGAACTGAAAGCATCATACCACAGTGATATATGTGCACCCATGTTTATAGCAGCACATTTTGTAATAGCCAGATCTTGGAAACAACCTAAGTGTCCCTCAACTGAGGAATGGATAAAAAAGTTGTGGTATTTTTATACAACAGAGTACTACTCAGCTATAAAGAATGATCACATTGAGACATTTATAAATAAATGGATGCAGCTCGAGACCATACTTATAAGTGAAATGAATCAAACTCACCTGTATAAATACCGAATAGTTTCCCTAGTATAAGAAACGATAAGAATACATGAAAGTACGTGGTAATCATGATTCCCAGTCATACTGATTTGAAGCCACATAATGTTTTAACTCATTACTTGGAATGGTTTTAATTTGGGTGTTTTTATTTTATTGTCTGTGATACTACAAATGACTATTTTGAAGAGAATAAGAGTGAAATAGCTAGCGCTGATTTAATATCATCCTGTTTTGAAGCCCCATCAAATTTTGTTCATTTGTTTCCATTGGTTCTAACATGTGATACCTTATTACATCTTAATGTATGCAATAGTACAAGCAAGTTTTTTATAGACAAAGAGATAATATAGAAATTGATGTTTGGTTTCTGTTAGCTGGTTCTAAATTTCCTGCAATAATTTCATTCTCTTGAACGGTCTCACACGGTCTTGATAAATTTGATGCTACAGTATACGAAGTTAGACTCAAATATTCCAAGGAAAGAGTCACTATGGTAACTACTATTAATGTCAAGCTATCTGGGGGTGAAACACAGTGATGGTTAAATTTTCGATTCTGACGGGTGTTGTTATATTGATACGTTCTTTTTTTATCTCTTTCTCCCCCCTTTTTCTTTCCTTTTTTTAAAAAATTAATTTATTTCTTAGTATCTTTTAACTAAGGGAAAATTAAATTAAAAATAGTGCTATAGATTATAGTAATTTTTTTTGTTTCCCTATTAACCTGATTTGAACCCCTGTAGTGTTCTCCATGTCCTGTTCTGACTGATTTTTCTATATTCTGTTTCACTTAATAGTATCAAGTTTGAGGGTATAGGCAACCATTTGGAAGGCAACCACATATTCTATGATGCCCATTATTATTTGACTATTATCTTCTTTGGAATCCTGTAAGCTCTCCAATGTGGTTTTATTGGTCTTATGTACAGTTTTGTTCAATTGTTTTATACTAGCTAATATAGGCTACTCTTTTTAGGATAACAAGAGGCATAATGGTAACCATTGTTGATCACCTAGTAACCCCCCCCCTTTATTTTTATTTATTTATTTTTTCATTTTATGCTATGTCCATCCTCCTGATCTAAATGACTCTGTTTTGCTTTGTCACATTGGGTTTTTCTTTGGTCCGTCTTGGTTTGTTTTTTTGTTTTTTGGCTTTTTTTTCAATCTTTTTTCTTTTCCTTTTCAAAGAAAAAGTTAAAGAAAACTGTGGAAGTAATGGAAACTAAAATGCGCAATTGTTAGTGTAAAAAAAGAGAGGAAAGAACGTGATCTCAAGGATATAACTGCAAGTTTATTTAAATGTGTAGGAAAGAGAACCATATTGCTGTTTTTCTTAGATCATTGAACAGAACTGACTGCAATCTCACTGTATTAATCTCCACTTTGTATGCTTTAATTTTGTAATCTGGACAGCTGTTTGTAAGTTGACAATGTGTGATATATTAACTGGTGAACTCTTACTGTATGTTTTTTCTCTTGAAATTCTGTGTTGCTTCTAGCCTTTTACTATCTTGCTTTGTTTAATTTTGTTTTCCTCTTTAAATAAAAAAAATTATGATTCTCTAAGGCATCATTATTCACTCCTTGCATACATGATAGTATTTTAGGTACGTGTTTGCTGTTATATTTATGACTTCTACACAATGTGCCAAGTTACAGTTACTAGGGGAAGCCTGAGTTCCCATTTCTAACTTCCTGCATTTTAATTCTCCAGCACAGTTAGCATTAACCGACCTTCATATTCCTCTCTTGATTTCTTAAGAAAAGAACATGAGGTGGCTATGTGTCTCCCTAAGTAACGGTTCATTGATCTTCAGATGTTTTTATGTATTTTGGTTCAAACTTTAAGGAGAATAGCAAATTTCCTTTGTTTGGGAGGAGAGCTTCTGCAGTTTGCAAAGGTAGCCTGCCTAATCCAGCAACCCTTTGGGAGAGACAGGGCCTTAATCCCGTGGAGCTCTCCAAGGTGCTGACTCCCCTAGGTCCACAGCTTTGTATAAATTATTCTATGCTTCAGTAGATGTGGCAAGTCTTGGAATAAGAACATTAAATACAAAAAGTAAGAATAGTGACACAGCTCTGTGACACTTCAAGGAGAATAAAAATCTAAGGAAAAAGCCCAGTTTCACTAAAGTGAATAGTGCTTAAGAGTTATAAGAAAGCAAAAGATCCTTAAGGGAAAGTGCTTAAATCATCTAAGTAATTCACCAGGCTGGTGGAGGCATTTGCTGATGAAAAGTTTGTCCAGACTCATTCGCAGACTCTGTTTAGTTTAGCACACTAAACAGAGTCATGGAAGGGGGTTGGGGTCTGAGGGATCTGAATTCAAGTATTGGTTCTGACATGAATGTGTCATTTTGGATTAGCAAGGTTATCTCTCTGAGCCCTGATCTAACTGATTACCTTGGTAGCAATCATACAAGATTCAGGACTACATAAAATTAATGGGCAAATTATGTAAATTTCCTATCACATGACAGCTTCTCAAATACTCTTTATGAGTGATTAAGCAGGATGGCCTAGGTTTCAGTTTGGGCTGTGCCACTTGCCAGCTAAGTAACCATAGGCATATGTGTTGGTCTCTAGTTTCCCATTTGTTATCTGTAAGATAGACATATTCACTTCACTTACATCAAGGAGCTTTTGGGTGGACTACGTTAATTTATATAAGTTGTTTGGGGCTGTGCCTGCATATATTAAATATTACATATTTCACAATGAAGACTTATCAGAAATTCCTTCCTCACTAGATTTTTGCAGAATTTCCAAATTGCTTAATTTGTTTTCCAGCATTTAGAATTCTTCCTACTTGACAAATACCACTTTCAAAATGTTTCCGCTATCTGGTAAGACTCATGGGTATCTTAGACTTGTTAGAGTTCCAACATAGCCTAGTTTATATAAATAGCTGCTTTGTTATGATATCAGTAATCATCATTATGTCATCTTTAACCTGTTTTTCTTTCCATATGATGCAAAAGATTCATCAACATGTAAACTATATTTTGCTTAAACTTATTTAAATCATGACCTTGGATAAATTGCTGTCATCATAAATGCTCCAAATATAATAAATTATGTTGATCTTTAGTTATGTTGCTGCCTTCCTTATAAACTATATATATATATATATATATATATATATATATATACATTACACCTTATAAATATATCTTTCTTTGCTTGGATGTTGCAACTTCAAACCAATAGTTTTTATTCTAAACATAATTTCTTTACTTCCCACTTGACCTCTTTCAGGTGAGCTTCAAGCATTCAAGTTGCTCCTCTGTACTCATGGAACATTTTTATTTCCTAGGGGAAAATGTGCTTGATAACTGAGGAATTGTTTATTTGCTGAGCGTTCATTGAGCATCTATTTTATGCTTGGGGACCGGGGTTTTTAGAACCTGTGTCAGTCATGGCGGCACAGCATAGAGGATGCAGGCCCTAATCTTGCCATGGCACCCCTGAAATGTCTTTCTCAATGCTTCCTAGCAGAAACATAATGCACACCAAGTATGTAATTTGTGATTTTCATGTAATCATATTAGTATAGAACAAGTGAAATTAATTTAATAGTACATTTCTGTAAGCTCAAAATAGCCAAAATCTATCATTTCAACACATAATTTATGTAGAAACTGTTGATGAGATAATTTACATTCTACTTTCCATAGTCAGCCTCTGGAATCTGACGTGTTGCTCCCATTTACAGCACCTCTGCTTTCTGACTGCTGCACTCTGCTGATCAGCAGGCTGTGGAGCCGCCACCTGCCTGTGGGGCAGCAGAGCATCCTGGGAGAGTCCTCAACCCCTTGCCCAGTGGTCTTGGATATTCTCTCTGAAATCAATAACACTAGAATTCCCAAGGTAGAAATTGGCATTAAGAGAAATTAGTTAAGTCAGAGATTCTTGATGAGATTGGAATTCATTAATAAAGTATAAAAGCCTTTACAATTGAGATTATCTGGAGTTGTTGACATATTATTGCCTCTGATAAATGTTTTTCATCTTACATTTTTTAGAAAAGCTTGGAGTTTAGATTTTAGGGTACACACAATATACTTGCTGGAGTCTGAATTGGGACGACCTCTCTCTTTCCTTAGAGAAAGTAACACAGAAGCACACAGATCAAAGAGAAAGTATACAAGGCGCAGGCACTGTGGAAAGGGGCTTTCCTCTTCCAAATGTTTGCGCTTTTAGTGACCCCCAAGGAGCCCTGAAATTCACCCACTGCAGCCTGACAGTGAGGCCAGCACAGTGCCCATTGCAACCCTGAGGGGTCCAGCGATCTGGCAGGAATGTTGTCCTATATTTCAAGGTGAGTCCTAGTTCCCACGGAAATCTACAAGTGTGTGCTGCGAGCCAAGCATTTAGACTCCCTGAAAAGGAGACCAAAGACCAAGGCAAGGGGGATCTGAATGAGAAGCCAGGGACCTCCCAGGAGGCTGGGACAGTATGCACCAAAATAAAACATGCGTGGAAACACAACATGAGGCATTCTTTTTTTATTTTTTGCTCAGAGTCGGCACCCATGGCAGTGCTGCAGAGGACATGATGCAGCACACACAGAGGCAGAGCTTAGAGCCTGGAGTCACCCCACGAGTCTCCACACCAGGCAGGAGAGCACTGTCCTTCCACCCGCCCAAGGTGGCTCTTGTCCTGCTGCACTGGCCTGGGTCGCAGACACAGCACAGCTGGTTATGTGCAGCACCCGGTCTCCAGGAGCCTGGGCCATCATGCTCTCCAGAAGGGGAGGACCTGTCCTTCCAGGCTGCCAGAGGACATCTGCACAGGTTTATGACAATCTCTTCTCTTTCACTGCCGAGCCAAGAGAAGACTAAAATTCCTGGAGAGAATGGTGCTGTAAACTCAGGGGGATGGGCAAGGTCTCACAGGGAGGAGCTCCTCAGCTGTCCCCCCTGGACACCTGACATAAGAAGAAGCAGAGCAGAGCAAATATCAACTGTAAGTCTCCCAAACCTTCGGACAACATCCGTGATTTACAGCCAGTTGTGTCAGGCATGGTGTTGAACTAAGAAACACCAAGGACTGGCGTCTTTATGTGGTGTATAACTGGACAAGAGAAGAAAATGATTTGAAGGTGATGCTAATGACAAGAAAGCAATGTCGAACCACCAGCTGGGAGGAAAAGAGAGTACAGAGGGAATACACTGTGCCCAGCTCAAATTTGCGAGGGAAAAGAACTTTGGCCAGAGGGAGAATTTTTTTGGGAGCACAAAAATGTAAATGCAAAGAATTATTTATCTGGCTGTGTTCTCATTGTAATCAGGATCATCTCTCATCAGGCTAAACGTGCTGTGGCTTACTGAGTATGCTCCTGACTGCTCCTGGGTGACTTTCTGGTGGTCTGTAACCCCACCTATTTCCAGTGATGATGGTGTACTCCTCCCAGTTCTTTTGGCATGAAATAACTTCGTGTTCCAAGAGTGGCCAGGCAGTTTGACTGAGTGCACTCTGGCCATCTTCAGGCTGACATTCTACTTCTCAGCCCTCCATAGCTTCCCTCCCTGACCCTGCACAGACTTTATCAGTCACCCATCTGCCCTGGCTGCACAGGTTTGGCCTCTCTGCCTGGCCTTTTCCTGGGTCTTAACCTTGAGCAAGACTGATCCCTCCCTTATTCTACTAGGACTGCACACCAACAATAACAAGAACGTATACAAAAAATTTTCAGGAAAGTCAAGCATAAAAAAGTTAGAAAAGTCCCAAGAATGTTTAAATTCCTATCAAATATGTAACATAATCTTGAAGACACAGATGTAGGCAGAGAACATGAACAAGAGCCTGACTACAAGGAAAATACTACAAAAAACCTACAAGTGGAATCTCACCTTATTAAAAATCTTTTGCACAACAAAAGTAATCACCAAAAAGACAACTCACAGGATGGGAGAAAATTATAGCCATCTGTCCCTCAGACAAAGGACTTTTATCTAGAAATTATAAAGAATTGAAAAAAAATCAGACACCTCAAATTCAAAGACCCAATCCAAAGATGGGCATCTGAGATGGATTCATGCTTCTCAGATGAAGAAATATAAATAGCAAGTGAATATATGAAAATATGTTCAACACCATCTATCATTAGAGAAATACAAATTAAAACAACACTGAGATTCCATCTCACTCCAGAAAGAATGGCTGCCATCAAGAAATCAACCAATAACAAATGCTGGAGAGGCTGTGGGGGAAAAGAACCTTTCTTCTATGTCGGTGACATTGCAGACTGGAACAGAAAACTAGGATTGGAGATCATATTCCACCCAGCTATTCCCCTTCTGGGTATCTTCCCAGAAGAATTAAAAACATCATACCACAGAAATATATGTGCATCCATGTTCATAGCAGCACAATTTGTAATAGCCTGATCTTGGAAATAACCCAAATGCCCATCAACTGAGGAATAGATAAAAGATACGTTTTTGTTTTGGAGTAGTGCTGATCCATAAAGAAGTATAAACTTAAGACTTTTATATGTAAATGGATGCAACTCTAGGTCATACTCCTAAATGAAATAAATTAAGCTCACATGTGTAAATATCATATTGTGATACTGGTGCGAGAAGCTGGAAAAGTAAATATGATCTAAAGTATAGAATAGATACTGGGAATGGAGAAGAAATTATTCAAAGAAAAACTGATGGGAGAAAGGGAAAGGAAGGAAGAGAAAGAGAATATATATATATATATATATATATATATATATATATACACACACAAGATAGTTAAGAGAGTTATACAGATAGTTTCTCTTAGTTCATTGAAGAGAAAGGTTTGTGTTAATATTGTCTAGACAAGATATCATACCTGTGTCCTCTACTCTCAATACCTCCTATGAAAAGGGCAATGTATTATTTATCGAAACTCTCCCACTAACCTGTTTTGAAACTGTTTTGTTATTGTTATTTTTTCTCTTTAAATGTGATGCTGCATTCTGGATTTTAAATGTCTTCCAGGGCTGGCTGTGGAAGGCTTGCAGGTTGAGTGGTCAGCTGGGAGATCCTGAAACTTGAGGAGATGAAGCTCCCTGCCAGGTCTCTGGGAACCTAGAGGGTGAGGTAGGGCCATGGCTGGTCCTTCTCTGCTTTGCTCCCTGTTGGAGGGGGTGCTGTGCTGCCCTTCCTGCCCCAGGGTCCTAAGCAATGAGTCAGGTGTAGTGGACCTCAAAACTGTGAGCCCAGAAGAACCTTTTCTCTTTTCCTTGTGTGGTGCTTAGGGCGGGGCCAGGGTCTTAACCCTGAGCTATGCCCCCAACCCACCAGCCCTGTTTTCACTCTTGCTAAGTCACTAAATTGGCCAGGCTGGGCTCAAACCTGGGATCTTCCTGTCTCAGCTGCTCAAAGTGCTGGAAGTGAGCTGCTATACCCAGTTCCCTTCTCTGCAAATTGATCATCTCAAGTATTTATCACAGTGATGAGTCTAACCAGCTTTAAAAAGCCTTACATCTCCAGTTTTCTACAAAGTCTCAGTTAATACATTCTACACTAGTGTAAATCCATATGTTAGAAAATACCTTTCTATTTCATAAATTCAGAATCACATCCTTTTTATTTAATATAATGCAAGTCTAATTTTTTCCGGTTAGTACTCCATCTGAAGAAGAGCTTGCAAAATCTCCCCCTATTTTGTAGGTTTCCTCTTCACTCAATTGGTTTTCTTTGATGTTTAGAAGATTTTTAGTTTGATATGATCATGTTGGTTGGTTCTTGGTATTATTTCTTGTGCCACTGGTGTTCTGTTCAGAAAATTGTTGCTTACACCTGTGTTTATAAGAGTTTTACCTATTTTATCTTCCAGCAGATGACGAGTTTCTGTTTCAACCACTGGAATTTTTTTTGTGTGTGTACCAGGAATCAAACTCTGGACTTTGTGCTTAGCAAACAGGCAGTCATACTGCTGAGCTGTGTCTCTGGCCAACAGTTAGGCTTTTGGTGCATCTTGATTTTAGTTTAATTCATGATGACCTGTATGGATCTAGGCTCAATGTTCTGCATGTGGATGTGCAATTTTATTGGTACCAGTTTAGAGAGGCTATCTTTCCTCAAGTGTATGTAATTTCTGCTTCCACTGATCTACATGTCTGTGTTTGTGATAGTAGCGTGCTGTTTTAATCATTTAACTTTGTAGTATAGCTTCAAATCTTGGATTGAGATGCCTCTACTTTGCTTTCCTTGCATAGGATAGCTTAGAGAGACTGGTTTTAGTTCTCTTCTGTAGTTGAATCCTTGTCTGGTTTGAAGATCAAGACAATGTTAATCTACAAGAATGATTTGAAGAGTATTACTTTCCTCTTGATTTCATTCAAGAGTTTGAGGGATAATGTTGTTAGTTCTTCCCTGAAATTCTAACAGAATTCGTCTGTGAATCTGACAGGTGATAGGCTTTTCTCAGTTGATGAGTTTTTTATTACTACTTCAATTGCACTGCTTGTCAATGAGCTATTCAAGATTTTTCAATTCTCTTCATTCATTCTTGGCAATTCGTATGTATCTAGGAATCTCTCCATTTCTTCCAAGTTCTCCAGTTTTTCAGCATTTAGGTTTGTGAAAACTTGCTATTAATTTCATTGATTTCAGTGGTGTTTATTGTGATTTAATTTTTTCATCCATAATTGCATTGATTTCTCTTTTTTATACCCTGATAAGGTATACTACTTGATATTGAGCAGGCTTGATGCATACAGATTATGAGTATAAATTGTAAGTTCTTAACTGATATTTTCTAGAGAAATTGCTTGACAATGTTTCATTTTGTGAGGGTGTTAGGTCTTGCATCTAGATGTCCCCCAAAGCCTCTTGTGGTCGTAGCTGGGGATTTTTCAGAGCTGGATCTACAGCATGTGATTGATTCATGGTACAATGCTGAGAGTAAGAGTGTGTAATTACTAAGTCTGTTCACTGATTGGCTTAGTTTTGCCCCGATCCTGGTCATTTAGGTAAGAAAAAAGGGGCATAATGATGCTGTTAAGGCCTCCTATTGCTTTTGCTGACTTCCGCCCACCATGAACTGCTTCTCCTCTGTGATGCCTGACTGCCATGCCACGCTGCCTTGTAGCCGGACAACTGTGGAATGAAGCCTCTACAGACTGTGAGCTAAAATAAATCTTTCCTCCTTTAACTTTGAGTGTTGGATATTTTGTCTCAGTAGCTAGAAAAACAGCTAAGATAGAGTGAATAAAAGGCATTGGTTTGGGGATGATCTGAGGAACCATCTAGAAACCTCCTTTAGAAAGTGAAAGCCTAAGAAATTCTATGTGCATTGTTTACTCAGTCACTCTATTTACTTGACTCCTTTTAATTTAAAAATACTTATATTCTGTACAGCTGATCAATCATATGGCTCAAAATAAAGGCTGTTCATCACAGATATGCCTCCTACCTCTGTAGCCCAGCCACAAGGTTCTCCTAAGTGCAGTAAATGAATGCTTTTAGTTTTGTGTATGTTCTTTAACTGTTATTGGATATCCTAGTGAGTGTAAGCTGGTATAACAGAATGCCATGTGCAAGGTGGATTATGTAGCATTATATAGCACAGACCTTTAGTTCTCAGTGCTGGAGGTTGGAGGCCCAGGATCACGGTGTGAGCATGGCTGGGCTCTGGCCTGGGCCCTCTTTTGGGTTCCATACTGCCAACTTCCTGTATGTGTACAAGAGAGAAGGCCACCAGGCCTACAGTCTGGCGCCTTCTGACAAGGGCACTAATCTTCCTCACGAGAGTTCCACAGTTTTGACCTAATTACCCTTCAAGGGTTCCAAGTACAAACATCATCATCCTGGGGAGTAGATTTTAGCATTTTAGTTTTTTGCAGGGTTGAAGAAGAAATTCAGTCTATAATACAGATATATTTATTGTGACATGTTCTTTTATCATTATTTTTCCAAATATTTGCATATTACTAGTACATAGAAGGGCTCCACATCTTGTTGTTTTAACCACACAGTATATATTGAAAGCAAATTCATTATAATGTATAAAAAACTTTTTTTAAATTTTCTAAAAATGATTGAATAGTAGTCTCATCTAATTTTTAAACAAGTCTATATGTGAATATTTGGATTTGCTTACTTTTCTCATAAAAATGTAATACATTTCTCTAAGATGTAGAGGGTATATACATGTGTAAAACCCACAGGCTGCATTTCTAGAAATGGAATTTCTGAATACATAGGATTTATAGTTTGCCTAGATACTGACAATTTTCTTCTTTTTGAGCTCACAAGCGCTGTACCAAAATGTCAGTCCTTCGTTTCCCCTGCAGGGATGTTGCTGGAATTTTGGCATCACTGGGCTTGTCTTGGTGTGTGTATACTTGGAATTATTGCTAGAGAGACACACTCAGGTCCATTACTGAGTTCTTCAGTGTGGACCAGAAAAGAACTAAATAGCATATTCTTTGCCATTTTCTGAATATGTCATTAGACTTTTGAAACTGGTGTGTTGAGCTCTTTGCATGCTAAATGGGAGATAAGCTTTTGGGGCACAGACGTTTCTACTCTAGTTTGCCATGTTTTGCCTTTGTCTGATAAACTTTGATGAGCCGAAATGTGTGCTATTTATGTAGTTACATGTGTTCACTTTTAAACACTTCTCTCTCACTGTTTTATTTGTATGACATTGAGGTATAAGCTGGGGATGTAGCTCAGCAGCATAAATGCCTGTCTGGCAAGTGCAAGGTCATGGGTTCCATCTCTTGGGTCAGGAAAAAAAAAAGACATTGAGGTGTGTGTGTGTGTGTGTGTGTGTGTGTGTGTGCATGTGCATATGTGTGAGCATATGTGTGTGAGTGTATGCACGTGAGAGTGTATGTGTGCTCGGGATTGAGCCCAGGGCCTTGCACACCCTCAGTGTATGCTGTACCACACACTCACTTTGTATTTTTTAAATATAGAACGGCATTTCCCTTCTGGGATGAAGACAGTCCTTCCTGGATAGCACTTCCTTTCTAGCACTTTCGTAGTTAATTTTTCCTTTAAAGACATGCAACACCCTGCTTATCCTAAAAGTACCAACTCTCGAAGGACTGGGGCCTGAGTGCTTTCTCCTTGGTTCAGGCTTTGGAGGTTACCTGCTGTGGACAGGGCCTGCCCACGCCACGGCACCCAAAGTAGACAGAGACAGCTGACTTGCACTGGGACAATTCAGGATAATGTGTCCTCCTGCCCACGCATATCACTAAAATGAGAACTTAATGTTAGTTTGTGCAGAGCAGTGGAAAACAGTTGGAGGCGCCCACACTGTGGAATAGATCAGATATCATTAACTTTAAGGTTAAATGCTTCTTGGTGAGCTAACTGTGCAAGCAAATTAAGTCAAACATTTAGTGTTAGTGATGCAGGTTACTGCATTTATGAAGGTTTAACAGCTGAGTTGCAATTTAATTTTTTTAGCTTGCAGTGGTAGAGCTCTGCAAAGAGCGCCTCTTGTGGATACCTTTTTGCATTATTTAAGGAAAGCAGCTATGCATAGGGATTATTTATTTTCTCACCTTTCCAATGTGGTAATGAAATGACTAGGCAGGAAGTAACGTAAATTAGAACTGATGCATAGCAGTTAAGGGAGGGCAGTGGCTGTCTGCGGAGAGCCTTGCTTCACCTCAGGGTCCTAGCGGAGGCTTCTGAGGAAGCAGAAACAGGAATGCACATTGTTCTTAGTGACTCCTGTTTGTTTAAAGACGTGCAGGGAAGGGAGGAAGTGGAAATAATGCCCACTGCTGTTGAAGGTGAGCATTCCCCAGGGATGGCAAGTGACACAATGCAGGCTTACTCCAGGTCCAGTGCATAAGACGAGTCCGTGGAGCCCAAGACAGCATCCTCCTAATGGTTCTGGGGGAACTGGTGGCAGCTTGGATTGGGGGTAGGCTGAAGGGAGACAGGATCAGGAGCTTCCAGACAAGCTGTGGTTGTGCTAAGGCTTCTCAGGTAAAGGTAGGAGGATGTAGCAGGAGGTCTTTATGGCTTATTCACAATTCTAACATCTCAGTGTCCAGTAATCAGTAAATAATGACTTATGAACTCCCAGGGAGCGTGGTTCTTAGATCTGAAAATTTTAGTACAGTAGTTTTCATTAACTAATATGAATTAGCTTTATTATACAAGTTCTGGGTGCTGTGATTTCCACCTGTTGCTGTGGGGTCTACATTTTGAAGTTATTCACAAGGGTGATGGATTTGAAAGTTCAAATTCCATTTGGAAGCTCATAGAAGAGGATTGGAAAGATATAGGAGGCAGAGCAGGAATAATTGGGGACTATTTCCTGTGGCAGAAATATTTCAGAATTCATATTCATCTGACTTACTATCTCATAGATTCCATTGTGTTTTGAAAGATTTAAGGTTACCTCATAGAAAAAAAAAACTGGTATAATCAATCAGACAGACAGATTTTGCTTAGTTACACTGGCACACAGTGGCAGCTCAGGTCTTGAATTTGATGCATCAGTGTTTTTTTTCCTTTATTGCCTAGCTTCATGTAAGCGAGTAAAAGCACTGAATTTCTTTAATTTGACCTCTTCAAAGTCCTTTATAATATCAAGTCATAGTGCTTACAAGGCTTAGCTCAACTGTCTCCAAAAATAATAGCTGAGAGCAAGAATGAATTGTTGAAAAATAAGAAACAAAGTGAAGTCTCTACATTAAAATAGAATCTGACTTTGAGAACTCTCTTTTTAAATGTAATACTTAATCAACTGTTAATATTTGCTAGCTATTTTTATATTGCATGTATAGTTTATTGACATGTATAAAATAAGCATATAAATAACTTTTAATGTGATTAAAAATCTTTTATTAAATTAGGTGGGAATCAATTTGTTTTTAAGAGAGCAACATAATTACACAGATTCTATGTGACTTAATCAGCCTGCGTGTGATCTTAGAAATGAATCAGCATTATTCCTAAATGAATTTGATTCCAGTTCTGCTCTTGATCTAGGAGCCTAGTAGCAATATGCCAAGTTCAGAGTGGAGAGAGAAAATGTTCTCTTTGTCCTTTTCAATTTCCTTCCTTAAGAAACTTAAGGAAATCACTCCTAAAATTCATCTGGAACCAGAAGAGACCTAGAATAGCAAAGGCAATTCTAAGCAACAAAGACAAAGCAGGAGACATCACAATCCCTGACTTGAAGTTATACTACAAAGCAACAGTAGTAAAATCAACATGGTACTGGAATCAAAATAGAGATGAAAATCAATGGAATAAATTAGAAGATATAACCACAACTACAAACACACTCAACCACCTTATCTTTGATAAAGGAGCCAAGCAGGTTCACTGGAAGAATGACTCTTGTCTAAAACATATAAAGAATTAAAAAAATTCTGACCCCCAGTTGTTCTCAACTGTTTTGTTCAACTTTATAATACCTAATGAGATAGACAATTCTTTTTAAGGAAGCAAGAGGCATTATGGTAACCACTGTTGATAACCTTGTACTCTGTTTTTACATCATGTACTATGTCTATCCTTGGTTTTGACTGACAGTTTTGTTTTGCCTATTTGTCTTTATTCTTTTCCAAAAAAAAAGTAATAAGAACTAAGGAGTAATAAAACCCAAAATGTGCAAATTTTGTTGTAAAAAAAGAGGGAAAAAAAGTGCTCAAAGGGATACAACAGCAAGTGTGTTTAGGGGTGTTAAATAGCTGACCATATTAATACTTCAATATTAATATTTAGGGGTGTTAAATAGCTGACCATATTTTGGTTGGATCATTGAACACAACTGTTTGCAGTCTCTCTGTTTGAATATCCACTTTGTATGCTTTGATACTGTGACTTGAGCAACTATCTCTAAGATGATATTGTGTAATCTATTAACTGGTGATTTCTTACTTTTTTTGTAGTTCTGTATTACTTGTACCCTTACAACACTTTGATTTGTTTTGTTTTTTTCTCTTTTTCCTTTTAAATAAAATTTTAATAAAAAGAAACTTAAGGCTCCTCCATGGCTAAATTAGTGCTATGTATTTTTCTGGTTTGGTTGGAGGGAAAATATTTTTAAGAGTGGAATATTGGCCACTTTTCTATTAGTGGGATAAAGTAAATGACATGTACATCTTAGAAGAGAAAAGGCTTATTTTGGCTCAGAGTTTCAGAGGGTTAAGTCCATGGTCTGTTGGCACCAAGGCAAAGACATCATGGTGGAAGGTGTGGATGGGGGCAAAGCCACTCACCTCATGGCAGCCAGGAAGTGGAGAGCAGAAGAGAAGAGAGAAGGGGCTGGGACTGTGTACACCCTTCTGGGGAAGGCCCCATGACTTTCTTCATCTGACCAGGCTCCAGTCCTAGCACAAGTAAGCACCCTCATGATTCAATCACCCTGTAAAAAGTCCCATCTTTAACAGGAGTCTTTTGGGTATCATTTTTGACTCAAAGTATAACAGGGAGAAAAAGATGTGGTCATTTGCTACCGACTTGGCTTCCGGCATGTGTGAATGTTCACTGCTGATGATAAATATGCTGGGGCTGAGTGCCAACACTTTACTAGAATCAGTGCTGGGTACATATGCAAGTAGAGTGCTTATTTTGATGTTTGATGGTCAAAAACCAAAAAAGAAACATGTGTCCTCCAAAAACAAGGCCCCAAGATGGTCTTACCAGGTCAGACCAGCATGAAGGCTGAGAAGACAGTGGTGACTGCTGTGCCATTCGGGTGATACCAAGAGTTTCCAGAGCTTTGGCTGGGCTTCACTGTTCCAGTTTGCTCATAACAACAGCCTCCAACACAAGTGAGGTTGTAGTAAACTTCCCAGGAGTGGTTTACCCTGATGGGGTTCAGAACTCATTGCCTCAAAATATGGCCTTAATACTTAAAGAAGTTTAAGAAAAGAGCAGAAGCCCTGGGTCTCATTCACTTCTGGTCCTTCTTGCCCAGAGCAGGCTGTGAAAGGACCTTCTGATCTTCCTCTACAGGAGGCTGTGAAACTCATTATAAAGGGATCTGTCCTGTGGGTGGAGGAAGGGACCTCCTTTCCCCATGGACAGAGACTCTAAGGTCTGCCAAGCCCCTCTCCCCAGGGCATCACCATTAAACTGCACCACTGTCGCCCAGTTCCTCCTGCAAGCGCTTACTTCACAGCACACACAGCTACAGTACTGTGGGACTGGAGAATTTTCAGGAAAGAAAGCTTCCCTGAGGTGGACAGTAAGGGATTGAAGTCTCGTTGGGATCTGTCTTCCTCACTGGTTGAAGGGAGGAGCAAGGAAGCTTCTTATGGCCCAGCTGGGAGAAGGAGTCATCTTAGGCTTCCCTGTGGGCCTAGGTATAGGCATCAGACCTCTATGTGGCATGGTGTTCTTTGGTGAGTGTTTTCATCTTCTGTGTTCTGCCCTGGGGATCTGGAGATTATTACAGCCAAATGTCTCACTGGGATCTTTCTTCCCCGTTGGCTGAAGGGAGGAGCAGGGAAGCTGCTTGTGGCCCAGCTGGGAGAAGGAGTCATCTTAGGGTTTCGTGTGGGCGTAGCTATAGGTGTCAGACCTCCATGTGGCATGGTGTTCTTTGGTGAGTGTTTTCATTTTCTGTGTTCTAACTTGGGGATCTGGAGATTGTGACAGCCAAATGTCACTGTGGGAGCTGACCAGGCCAGCATCTTCTGCTCAGGTCCATTCAGTGACTGAAGGACACTGAAGGACAGACTGTCCTTCAGTGACTCCAGGGGCTTCCAGCCAAACAGCTTCAGCATCTTGTTATTTAAGGAGTCCATGTCTGTGTTTGTCCTGCTCTTAACTGATTTTTAAAGATACATAGATATCCCTGTTCTTAGGATCTTTGTTTCCTGAAGAAGGCTCTCATGTCAGCTGATAAAACTTAGAGTAAACGAAAAATTCTCTTTTCTTGTTCAAATGGTTTTGAATATGTGGTTCTCAGATATGAATCCGCTGGTGGGTGAGAAGTCTGAGGCCAAGCAGAGCATGAATTTAGGAAATTCCATCCAATCAAGTCCATCTGCTCACCCCAAATATCAAACAGAAATGAGTAATGGTGAAAAATGGGGAGAGAATTTAACCACTATGACCATATGAAAAAGTTGAGCAGATCCAGGAGTCCTCAGTGGCTTTTGGGGGGCTTCCTAGAACTGCAGGATGATGCCAGGAAAGGGCAGTACCCCTAAGGCTGGTCATGTCTGAGGTCTGTGTCAGCAGGGTGGCTCTGAGGAATTCACTGCGGGAGGGGACAATTTGGTTGCCACTGGGAGGTGTCTCGCAGTGGATTGACCAGTCTGTGAGGCTCCATGGTTCCTGGAATCTGGGGTGCCACTTAGCACATTTCGTTCTGAGTCATTCTGTTCCAAGTCACCAAAATCAGGATGTAGCCGGCCTGTGAGAGGTCAGACAAATCCCACTGGGCAGTTTTCTTCCAGTTCAGGCTGTTGTATTAGCATCCAAGACACTGTTGGATGATACTTTGGGCTTATTATCCCCTCAAATGACACTAAAGTGAATTCATTAATTTTTAATCTGAAAACACTTTAATTAATTCAGAATGTGGAAGGTTAGCTTGAAAATAATGGTATGCTACATCGGGGAAGGCTGACACATCAGCATGCAGCAGATTGGCTCTGGTCTGTGCAATCCAAGCCAGAGGCTGTTGTTCTGCCGCAGATGAAAAGGATTATTATTTCACAGATAACTGCACAGATGCAGTTCCGGTGAGGTCACACTGCACTGGGCTGTGGGTTCCCAGCCAGACATACACTTGAACTAATTGACAGTTATAGGTGCAGGGAACCATTTAGTGTACTGGGGCTTATGACCAACCCCACAGATTCTCTTATAACCAAAGTATCTGAGGCTGGATGAGCTAAGAAATTGCAAACATAGAGAAGAAAGAACTCTGCCTTTGTTCTGCTACCCAGTCATCTGCTTTGTGGTGCTCAGGTCTGACATCTCTCAATAGGTGTTAACAGAGATTGCCTTGTTAACTTTTAAAGTCTCGTAGCATAGGAGGATAAGCAGGAAAATATTTTAATGCCTTTATATCCTGCTTTACCTTTTTAAGCTCACCATTGAGGTTTCAAGGTTTGTGAATACAGTTGAGATTTTGAAGCCCTCAACACTGTAATTTTCAGGAAAATACACTCATAGAAGACCACAGTCCAGAGCGTGGAGGTTTGATGGAGGAAAGACAAGCAGGAATGTGACCTCTCAGATCCATTTCCTCTCTTCGGTGTGAAGGCCATGCTCGCTTTGTTCTCTAAATTGCAACATTTCATAACAGCTCTATAGGCGGGGCTGTCTGAATCAAAATGGAATTGTATAGGTAACCACAGGTCTTTTTCTCTTAGAAAGACCATTACCACTTCCATCAGAATGAAGAGTGGATTTTATGGGTGACCATTGCAGGGATATTAATTATACTTTTGTCCGGTGTCATCTTCACCCAAATAGGTGGAGTGTCCAATACCTAGAGGAAAAACACAAGTGTGGAATGTTGAGTTTTGTGGACAGATGTGGGGAGATAAGATGTCTGGTGAGGTCTGGTTTGAGGTGTGGAATAAACCAGACCAATGTGGAGAGCTGGGAGCCTTCACGTTGAAAGGAAGGTTCCAGACAGGTGTGGGAAGCCTTTCCTCCATGCTGCCTTGATTTAATAGGGTCTTCCTTTGAGAGCTGAGTCAGAACTTCTATCCTGGAATGGCACAGGGGTTTTGCAGTTTACTTATATAAATTAATTGTAGCTGATCTGTTTTATGTGATGTGAATTTACTTGTCAGCTGTGCGATATTGCTTTTTGCTTTCCCCTCTGGATGACAGGCTGCCTGCCCGCTGTACAGAGGGAGAGGTAATCCTGCTCCATGCCTGCTGCAGTGGCCGGGATCAGCTGGGCTGGCCTTATTTTGTCTCATTTTGGATGGAGGCAGGAGGGAATTACTGTTATTCTCTCTTTCCTGGCTCTGCAAGCCTTTGCCTGCAGAGCTGCCTGCAGCAATGTTGCATTTCAAGGAGGAAGCTTCCAGGGTCCAGCTGATGCCTAGAGGTCAGGCAAGCCCAGGGGCTAGATCCCTTTGAAGTTCCCAGTTCTCTGCCCCCAGCAGCCCTGCTTCCTGTGTGACTCCCTCCTGTCCCGCCGGGCATAGCACCCAGTGACTAAAGTCTCTGAAGACAGAGAGCTTACTTGAGGGGAGACCCTGAACCTTGCCACTTATCTGCCCCAGAACAAAGCTTGCTTTGGTCTCTGGAGATGGAGCAGACATGTCTGTTCTCAAATCCGAGGGCCTCTGTCCTGTGGACACTGCCCTCAGCATCTGCCCTTCCAGAGTCAGGGAAGTTTGCCCCCAGCAGCTCTTTCTTGGCCCTCCATTTGCAGGCTTTGTGTTCCTTGGAGCTAATCTTTTGTCTGTGTCCCTGCTGCAGGATAAACTGCCTGTGGGCAGGAACTCTCTTACCCAGTTATTCTATCACCTAGCTCTTTGTGTAAGGCATTAAAGAAATGACTAAAACAGCTCTTTACTTTTGGCTCTTTTCATTCATTCTTTTTCTTCTTTTCTTGAAAGCAGCTCATTGTGTTTCCCAGGATGGTATTGAGCTTTGGGGCTCAAGTCATTCTCCTGCCCCAGCTCCCTAGTCACTGGCCTACAGTGTGTGCTACTTCCTGCTGCCTCTTTTATTCTTGGTTAAGCTAGAGGTTTTACAGGAAGCTCTAGCAGTTGGGGCCTTACTCTACTCCACAAAGCAGACAGATCAAGAGAAATTATTTATAAGATTGAAGAATGTGGTTGTGGTTTACTACAAATTCCCATCTCTTTGCAAAAGACACTTGAAAGTTTTCCTACGCCACCGGGGTGGAGTGGAGGTATCCTTGGAAGCTCTGTGTACTTTTCCAACAGTTTGTTTAGGAGGCCTGGGTGGAGGGGGCCACGGCTTTGTGTTCTGAGGTTTCTTCTCTCCTCCATGGAGACCTGCAGGGAGAGGTGTGCTGTGAAGGCTGCTGAGGTCCTCTTGTGATAACTTGGACCCCGGTATAAAATCCAAGGAAGCAAGAAATTAAAATTTGGGGAGCAAAGGCTTTATTTTAAGCCAGACCTAGTGACACAGCCTCGAGGAGCCAATTTAGAGACTGCACACCTGACAGTTAAAAGTCAGGGCTTTTATCTTATAAATCCACAAACAGCTGCTGGTCACACAATGTAAGGAGGGGGATGGGGTGTGGTGCACTACAAAACAGAAACTAGGGAAGAGCAAGATCAGGTAAGTGTTGTGCTAACAAGCAAGTCTCCCTTGCTTACAAGCAAGTTTAGATAAGAAGAAATCTTGTTTTCCTTAGCAAAGAATAGAGAAGTCTAACAGCAATTAACAACCTTAGTTACCTTACTTTAGCACCACAACTGTTATTTGTAGAGGGCAACAATGGTTAACATATCAATTAGGTAAGATTTTTACAATTCTTTACAGAGGAGAGCATTGATTAACGCATCAATTAGGTCACCCAAAGAGAAAAGGAAAATATATATACAGTAAGGCCAAGTTACAGGTATTGCTATGACACAAATATAATGAAGCTATTTTTGTGAAGAATAGTACAATCTAATACAATCTAATGCAATTAACAAAATTTGTGACAGGCCACTGGGTAGGGAAGGGGGTTGTCAAGAGCTATTACCTCAGGCCTTTGTTTTATGGCCTTTTGGGAAGTTAAAACTTAACCTAGTTAGATGAGAAGGGATAAGGGGAGGGGAAGCAGCAAGTGGCGCTTATACAGAACAGGCTTCGGTGAGATAGTTAGGGGGGATTAGGTTATAACACTCGGGCTACTGCCTGGAGGGGCAGAGCAGAGGTGAGGAGAGTCACAGAGCCAGCCACCTGCATAACGCCCCACAGCGGTACTTATCTAGAGTTAAAAGGCCCTGGACTGGGCTGCTCCAGAGGCCACTCTTACAGAGGATTTCTTGATAGAGTGCAATGGGGTAGTGCTCTATGTGGGGATTATAAATTTATACTTTGTTAGGAAAAGACAACTGTAAATAATAAAGCCTTGAGTAAGGGCTGGATACTAACAGATATTTTAGTCACTTTTGATCAGATTCTGGAAAATGTTCCTAGATGATGATGCGATGTGGGTAAGTTCTGATCATTTTATAAGCAAGGAATATTAGAAAGGACTTCAATGAGGCAATGCAATTTAAAATGATGTGTTTATTTCCCACCTGTTTCATTTAGTGACAGGAAGTGAGTGCCTACCTCAGGCTGACTGGAGCACTGAAATGACTGCTCTGATAGCTCCCAAACTGAAATACACTCAGGAAAGCCATGCTTTCTTTTAGATAAGTATGTCTAATTGTGCTTAAGAAATAAAGAGGTTCTTAGTATTTATGAATCAGTAAAGTTCTTACTGTTTTCCAACTGTGTTTTCTCTCCCTGACGTCTGTTAAATAGAAGGACAAATGTACTTATTATTGCTTTTGAAAACTTTTCTATTTTTAATTTAAAAAGGCTTCACATTTTTAATAAAAAACCTTGAAAACAATAACCAAACCTAAATGATGGACAAAAGAAAAAGAAGAAGTCTCAGTCTCTGCTGCAACCGTTGATGTTTATTTTTTTTAAATTTTATTTAGAAGGAAAAAGAGAAAAAACAAAACAAAACAAAGTGGTGTAAAGGTACAAGTAATACAGAACTACAAAAAAAAAGTAAGAAGTCATCAGTTAATAGATTACATATTATCATCTTAGAGATAGTTGCTCAAATCACAGTATCAAAGCATACAAAGTGGACATTCAAACAGTGAAACTGCAAACAGTTGTGTTCAATGATCCAACCAAAAACATTAATATGGTCAGCTATTTAACACCCCTAAACACACTTGCTGTTGTATCCTTTAGAGCTCTTTTTTTCCCTCTCTTTTTTACAACAAAATTTACACATTTTGGGTTTTATTACTCCTTAGCTCTAATTACCTTTTTTGCGGGGGAGAGAATAAAGTCAAATATGGCAATACAAAGCTGTCAGTCAAAACCAAGGATAGACATAGCACATGATGTAAAACAGAGTACAAGGTTATTAACCATGGTTATCAACAATGTCTCTTGTTTCCTTAAAAAGAATTGTCTATCTCATTAAATATTATAAAGTTGAACAAAACAATAGTGAACAAGACCAATAAAACTTAAGAATTGTAAACATTACAGGACTTCCAAAGGAGACAATAGTCAAACCAGAATGGGCCTCTTAGTGAATCTTATTGCCTTCAAAGTAGTTGCCTATACCCTCAAACTTGATACTATCATACAGAATGGAACAGAGTGTAATCAGTCAAAACAAGATAGTGGGAGTATTACAGGACTTCAAAACAAGTTAATAGGAAATCAAAAATGTTACTATAATATATCCTGTTAATTTTTTAATTTTTCCCCTTAATTAAAAAGAAACATAAAAAATTATTAAATATTTTTTTTAATTAATAAGGGAGACATTGAGATAAAACAGGACATAACAATATAACAATACAGGTCAAAGCATGACAGTTTCAGCAACCTAGTGCTTCACCACCAAATAACCCGACTTAATAGTAGTTACCATAGTGTCTCTCTTTTTCCTTGAAATATTTGAATAAAACTTCATATATTATAGCTTCAAATATTTCCATATCAAGAAGCCCAGAATAAAGCCTTCCCAATTAATAAGTGAAAACTTTATAAGGCCTCAAGGCCACATAATGGGGAATCATGATTACCACATACTTTTATATGTTCGAATCATTACTTACATTAGGGAAACTATTCGGTATTAACACATGAGAGATTGATTTATTTCACTTATGAGTATGGTCTCAAGATGCGCCCGTTTATTGATAAATATCTCAATGTGATCCTTCTTTATAGCTGAATAATACTCCATTGTATAGAAATACCACAACTTTTTTATCCATTCCTCAGTTGATGGACACTTTGTTGTTTTCAAGATCTGGCGATTACAAATTGTGCTGCTATAAACATAAGTGCACATATATCACTGTGGTATGATGCTTTCAGTTTGTCTGGGAATATGCCGAGAAGTGGAATAGCTGGAATAAATGGGAATTCCAATCCCAGCTATTTGAGAAATCTCCAGATTGACCTCCACAAGGGCTGCACCAGTCTACACTTCCACCAACAGTGTAGGAGAGTTCCTTTTTCCCCATAGCCTCTCCAGAATTTGTTGTTGTTGGTTTTCTTGATCCTGGCCATTCTTTCAGGAGTGAGATGGTATCTCAGTGTGGTTTTAATTTCATTTCTCTAATGACCAATGATGATGAACATTTTTTCATGTATTTATTTGCCATTTGCATTTCTTCATGTGAGAAGTGTGTATTCATCTCAGATGCCTATTTTTGGATTGGATCTTTGAATCTTCGTGGTCTGAGTTTTTTAATTCTTTATATGTTTTAGACAAGAGTCCCTTGTCTGAGAGAGAGTTCACTAAAATCTTTTCCCAGTTTGTGGGTTTTCTTTTCACTATGCTGGAGATTTCTTTTGACATGCAGAAACTTTTTAATAAGAAGTGGTCCCAGTTACTGATTCTGGGAAGTATTTCCCAGGTGGTTTGAGTCCTGTTCATGAATTCTCTACCTACCCCTATGTCTTCAAAGTTTCTATCTAAAATGTCTTCCAATAGAATTAGTGTTTCTGTTTTAATATTCAGATCTTTGACCCATTTAGATTTTAATTTAGTACATGGTGATAAGCATGGGTCTAGCTTTAGTTTTCGGCAAATGGAGAGCCAGTTTTTCCAACACCATTTATTAAAGAGACTGTCATTCTTCCAGTGAATCTGCTTGGCTCCTTTATCAAAGATAAGGTGGTTGAGTGTGTTTGTAGTTGTGGTTGTATCTTCTAATTTATTCCAATGATCTTCGGCTCTGTTTTGATTCCAATACCATGTTGATTTTACTACTGTTGCTTTGTAGTATAACTTCAAGTCAGGGATTGTGATGCCTCCTGCTTTGTCTTTGCTGCTTAGAATTGCCTTTGCTATTCTAGGTCTCTTCTGGTTCCAGATGAAATTTAGGAGTGATTTCTCTAGGTCTATAATGTATGCTGATGGTATTTTTATTGGGATTGCATTGAATCTGTATAACAGTTTTGGGAGAATGGCCATTTTCACAATGTTCGTTCTTCCTATCCATGAGCAAGGGATGTCTTTCCATTTTCTGAGATCATCTTCAATTTCTTTTTTCAGTGTATTATAATTTTCAGTGTATAAGTCTTTCACTTCTTTTGTAAGAGTAATTCCTAAATATCTCATTTTTTTGCTTGCTAATGTGAAGAGTGTAGTTTCTCTTATTTCCCTCTCTGTGATTTTGCTGTTCGTGTATAGGAATGCTATTGATTTCTGAGTAATGACTTTGTATCCAGCCACATTACTGAATTCATTTATTGTATTTAAGAGTGTTTCAATGGAGTTTAGGGGGTCTTCTATGTAGAGTATCATGTCATCTGCAAACAATGATAATTTAACTTCTTCTTTTCCTATCTTTACCCCTTTTATTTCTCTCTCTTGCCTAATTGCTCTGGCTAGTACTTCCAGTACTATATTAAATAGGAGTGTTGATAAAGGACATCCTTGTATTGTGCCTGATTTTAGAGTAAAGGCTTTCAATTAGGCCATTTAGTATGATGCTGGCTGGTGGCTTGTCATAAATGGCCTTTATTGTATGGAGGTAAAGACCATCTATTCCAATTTTCTGTAAAGTTCTTATCATGAATAAATGTTGGACCTTATTGAAGCCTTTTTCTGCATCTATAGAAATGATCATGTGATTATTACTTCTGGCTTTATTAATATGGTGGGTTACATGTATTCATTTACGTACGTTGAACCATCCTTGCATTCCTGGGATGAATCCCACTTGGTCATGGTGTATAATCTTCTTGATGATTTGCTGCATCCTATTTGCCAATATTTTATTGAGGATTTTTGCATCTGTGTTCAGTAGGGAGATTGATCTATAGTTCTCTTTTTTAGTTGAGTCTTTCTCAGGTTTTGCTACTAGAGTAATATTTGCTTCCAGGAATGACTTAGGAAGGATTGCTTCCCTTTCAATTTCATTGAATAGTTTGAGGAGTGTCAGCATTAGGTCTTCTTTTTATTTCTTGTAGAATTCTGCAGTGAATCCATCTGGGCCTGGGCTCTTCTTTGTAGGTAAGGACTTAATTACATTTTCAATTTCATTAACAGAGACTGGGTTATTCAACAGTTTTACATGCTCTTGATCTGGCTTTGGTACTTCACATGTTTCTAAGAATCTGTCTATTTCTTCTGTGTTTTCAAACTTTTGAGAACAGAGGTTTTCGAATTAAGTGTTGATGATCTTCTGTATTTCTATTGGGTCTGTAGTGATTTCATTTTTTTCATTTCTTATTGCATGAATTTGAGCTTTTTCTTCACCTTTTTTAATAAGGTTGGCTAGGGGCTTATCAATTTTATTTATTCTTTCAAAGAACCAACTCTTTGATTTGTTGATTCTTTGGATTGTTTTCTCAGTCTCTATTGCATTGATTTCAGCTCTGATTTTTATAATTTCCTCTCTTCTTTTGGCTTTGGGCTTGACTTGCTCTTCTTTTTCTAACTGTTTTAGGTGTAGCATCAAGTTATTTATTTGTATTCATTCTGTTTTCCTGATGTGTAAACTCAGTGCAATAAATTTTCCTCTGAGGACGGCTTTCATTGCATCCCACAAATTCCGGTAAGTTGTATCTGCATTTTCATTTTCTTTTAAGTATTGTTTAATTTCTTCTTTAATTTCTTCTGTGACCCACTGATTACTCAAGAGTGTGTCATTCAGTTTTCATGTGTTTGCCGGATTTTTGCAGTATCTTTTATCATTAATTTCTGATTTCATAGCGCTATGATCTGATAACATGCAAGGGATGATTTCAACTCTTTTGCATTTGTTTAAATATGTTCTGTGAGCTAATATATGGTCTATGTTAGAGGATGATCCATGTACTGCTGAGAAGAATGTGTATTCTGATGTTGTTGGGTGGAACATTCTGTATATGTCTATCAAATCCATTTGTTCACAGGTGTGATTCAGTTCTGTTATTTCTTTGCTCATTTTCTGTCTGGTTGATCTGTCCCTTGGTGTCAATTGCGTATTATGGTCTCCTGTTAAAATTGTGTTACTGATAATTTGAGTTTTCATTTCTGTTAATAGTTGTTTTATATAACTGGGTTCTCTGGAGTTTGGTGTATATATATTTAAGATAGTTATCTCTTCCTCTTGGAGTTTTCCCCTTACAAGTATGTAGTGACCTTCTTTGTCCTTTATGGTCATTGTTGATTTAAAGTTCACGTTGTCTGCAAACAGAACGGCTACTCCTGCCTTTTTTTTTTTTTTTTTTTTTTGGATTCCTGCTGCATGAAGTATTGTTTTCCATCCTTTGACTTTCAGTCTGTGAGTATTCTTCTGGGTTAGATGGGTTTCCTGTAAACAGCATATGGTTGGATTTTGTTTCTTGATCCATTCTGCTAGTCTGTTTCTTTTGATTGGTGCATTGAGACCATTTAATCTAATGGTTATTACTGTTAAATGCTGGTTTATTGTTGACATGTTATCTCTCTGCTGTTGCATCTTTATCTTTCTGTTCTGCTTAATTATCTGCTTTGCTTAGTGGTTTTTTCCTTTGTGTATCTAAACTGTCTTTCAATATTTTTTGCAGGGTTGGTTTGGTGTTCATGAAGTTCTTCAGCTGTTCTTTGTCATGGAAGTATTGTATTACACCATCAATTTTGAATGATAGTTTTTCAGGATACATCAGTCTAGGTTGGAAATCATTTTGCTTTAGGATCTGGAATACTTCCCCCCATGCTCTTCTTGAGTTTATTGTTTGTGCTGAGAAGTCTGCTGTGATTCTGATAGGTTTTCTTTTATGAGTGATCTGTCTTTTCTCTCTGACAGCTTTTAGCAATCTATTCTTGTGTTGGATTTCTGGGATGGTGATTATTATATGTCTGGGTGTAGTTTTATTTTATTTTGGTTATGACTATTTGGAGTTCTATATGCTTCACTGATCTGATGTCAGTTTCTGATCTCATGCTTGGGAAATTTTTAGCTATTACTTCTCTAAATATCCTCTTGACATACTTTATGTTGTCTCCTTCTTTTTCATTAATCCCTATCATTCATATGTTATTTTTCTTTGCATCGTCTTGCAGTTGTTGAATTGTTGTTTCCTGATTCCTTGTTATTTTTAAAAGATCTTTCCTTTCCTGTTCACTAGCTGCAATCCTGTCTTCAAGGTCTGAAATTCTATCTTCACTTTCATTAAGGCAGTTTTTACAACTTTCAGTGGAGTTTTTTTTTTTTATTTCCTGTATATCTCTGTGCATCTGCATTATGTACTCTGTTTGTTTCTTATATTGCTTGTGTAGGGATTCTATCTTTTGTTTAGTTCCTCCAATTTTTTATCTGTGTTTTCTTTAGATATATTCAGAATCTCTTTTATCATTTCTTCTTTTACCTGGGAGATTATTTTGAGTTTGAATTTCTTTAAAGCTTCCTGGAGTTGCTTGTTAATTTCAGTAGCTATTGTGTCCGATATTTGAGGTGAATGGCATATATTTTCTTCTATATACATTGCTCCTAGGGTTTCTTGAGATGGGCTGGAGGTTTGAGGTTGTAATTTGGTCTTTCGTTTTGTCATTTTCCTATATTTCTGTGTTTCAAGTGTTATTTGAAAGCTTTCTCAGGGTCTGTTGTAAATTCCCTTCTATGTTTGCAGTTCCTTAGACTCTGGCTCCACGTTACCCCAAGCCACTGGGCCTGCAGAACCAATGGCTCTCCTCTGCCTGTTCAGAACTCTGCAGTTCCAGATAAGCTGGGCCTCAGGGACACCATGCGCCCACCTGCCCGTTGGAAGCTCCACAGCTCTCCAAGCGCAGCTGTGATGTGGAGGCGGATGTAGATGCCTCAAACCCACCTCTCCACTTCACTGCACCCAGAAGCCTGGAGGGGACCAAACAGTCTGGGCTTTGGGCAGAGTGCGCTGAGCACTCACCACAGGCTGCAGGGCCTCTGGAACCTGAGATGCTCCACTGCCTGCTGAGACATCCACAGTCCTCCAGACACACAGGGAGGCTGATGCAGGCACCCCAGATCCACCCAGCCCCTCCTCTGCACACTGATGGCGAGGTCTGTATGTCTTAATTTACATTTAAGATCCTCACATAGTGGACAATTCTCATACAGGGTTGCAAACTGGTGATTTTTCTAAATGCATTACTTTTTCATTTATTAACTAGAATTCTCCGTTGGTATTTATTTTTCAGTCTCGAGTCCCTCACGAATCACTCCAATAGATCAATGAGCAGGTTAAGCCTTGTGTCAGGATCACTGACTTCTTCCTGTGAGCAGGCACTGAGTTTGGTCCTGGAAGTGCAGTCACAAGAGGCACTATGGTGGGGGAGGAGGGACAATCATTAACGGAGTATTTTTCTAATGGTAAGAAGGTTCAGGGTGGTGAAGTAATGGCTACTTCAGCACTGGCATCAACCTTCAAAGGGAGGGTGACAAGAGTTCTCTCTCTGGGTTCAGGGGCTCACACTGGTAATCCCAGCTACATGGGAAGCTGAGTCAGGAGAATGGAAAGTTTGAGCCCAGCCTGGGCAATTTAGGGAGATGTCTCAGTGAGACAGGGACTGGGGCTACACATAGCGTAGTGACAGGACATTTACCTGACATGCAGGGGACCGGGCTCCATCCCCAGCACTGCCTCCCACACAAGAGCAGGTCAGATTAAGGAGAGAGAGAGACAGACAGGCAGACAGACAGCTCCCCGATGAAACAATGAATGCACAGAGAGCCAGATCAGGAAGACAGGCAAGGGCTTTGTAAGTTTTTCATCTTTTTAGGCTGTTGGAGCCAGAAAATGCTGGGCAGTGACACCCGGGTTAAGGAGCTGCTATATTTCAGCATTTATTTCTGTCAGTTATATCTGAGCTCATCAAGATATTAAACTTTCAAGAGTGAAAATTCTGAATTTGGGAGACCGAAATCCAAGGATGCCTTGACACTCCAGAGGAGGATGGGAGAGGATGAAGAAATGCAGATGAGGGTCAGAAGGCTGAGGTCAGCAGAGCCCCCACTCAGCAGTGACGTTGCTCAGACTCCCAGCAGAGGAGGCCACTCACAGAGAATCTAAGAGAGGCTAAGACCCCAGACAGGCTGAGCAGCTCATCTTCAGTGAAGCATCTTGCCTTTTTGGTACAGGGGAAGCAGAGGGCAGGGTCTGTCTTACCTCAGGGAAGGTCAAGTCACTTTGTGCCTCACATCCTCCTTCTTGTGGAGCCCTACCAGGCTCATGGGAAGCAGTGATCTTGTGCTAGGCAACCAAGGGACCCACAGCTTCGCTCCCAACATAAGGAGATGAATATTTATCTGTGCAACATGCAAAATGTGAAGAAATAACAAAAAAAGAACAAATGAACTCTAACCACACCTGAAGGATTTAGATTAAACTTACTGAGAACTTGGAGAAAGAAGAGCTTGAATTACATCATTCATTCTGCCAGTTATCAAAGGCCCACCACAGGCCACAGCGATTCACAGTTTGCACAGATGTTAGGCCCCGGACCATCTCCTAGACCTCTGTGTGCACTTCTTCCTAGAACTCAGCCCTTGTGAAAAGCCCTGCACTCACTTTAGCACCCTCTCCTCTGTAGGAGCTGAGTCCCTGGATGTTGGCTCCTATGTTCATCCCCAGCCTGTCTTCAGCAAGACCCTCGCTCCCAGACTCCTCCTAGTAACTCTGCCCATTGAGCCCCTGCCCAGGTCTTAGCTGTTAATTCCTACTTGCCCCTGATACATTGTAGCAGAGTTTCTCTCCACTCCTGCCAAATGCCACCAAGTAGTCCCTGAACCTATTCCCACTGCCTTAATGCTTTAACAAGGACCTTAAGTAATTTTTCCTTTCACCCAGTGTTGGCATAAGGGAGGGAATTTAGGGTTTGTCACTGATTGCTGATTATTCTTTGAGCGATTTTAAATCTTCCTTGCTGTTAAATCCTTTAACGCTTCTTTTGCAAGGCTGGTCTGACTGGGATTTTTAGGGAGAAAGGTCTAGTAGACCAGTGGTGGTGAACCTATGGCATGCATGTTGTTTTTCTTTTTAGACAAAAGATGTTAATGTGTGAGGTTTTTTTTTTTTTTTTTTTTCCAAAATGAAAGCCTCTCTGTTCAGGTTTAATTGCAGTGTTGGCACTTTGCAATAACACAGTGGGTTTGGGGTTCCATACTAAAACCTTAGGGTCACTGGTAGACTTGGTCATGCAGCCCAAGGGCAGCTGCAGAAGTGCTGCTGGGCTGAGGAGCATGGCACTCTGAGGGCAGTGAATACTTTGCTTTAATTGAGGGGGCCAGGGGCTGTAAATTCAGGAAATCAGGATAGCAGCCCCTTCAGCACACAAGGAACAATTGCTTTGCCTGCGGTTGTCTCTGTTGGGTCTTTGTCATTTCTTGGTGGATTGCTGTGGGAAGGAAGCCCCTAACCAGTTTGGCTCCCTCCACTCTCCTCCCTGGGACACACCCAGCACTCTGCTGTCCTTCTCTAGAAGGCCACTCTGTTACCCTGCTGTGAGGACACTAGTCAGCCTCACAAAGTGTGTGGCTGTATGACTCTACTCTTTTCAAAGTTTCCATCTGGCCACTTCTTCCTGCTTAACTTTTTACTTAGCCAATACTTTCTCAGCAGTTCCAGGCAGAGCACCTGCATCCCCAGACCCATCTTTCTGCTTCTCTGTGTGCCAGTGAGACCTCCGTGTCTCTATAGCTCCTACAGCCTTGATGGCCAGCTCACCTCAGCCAAGGCAGGCTGGGTCCCCATCACACCTCCTTTATGAGTTAGCTTGGTGCTAGCTGCAGTGGTTCAGAACTAATGGACCACTTCTCTTTCTTTATATAGTATGAACCGTGCTAGGGCAGGGAATCTGGCTTGTTTGCCTTATATTAAAAAAAAAGCTTAACATAGCATTGCAAAATGGAAGGCTTATGACAGAGCCAATCAGGAGGATGGCTTAGTTGTTGGGCTCATGCACTGGGTGAGTTAACCAGGTTTTGCCCCTGTGACAGACACCTGAGTAACCAGCTTCTAAAGAGATAAGTGTGCAGTGTGGTGATGCAGGGCCCGGGGTTTTCAGTCCATGATTGGGGGCTGCATGGCCCTGGGCTGTGGCCAGGCAGAACCTCAGGGTGGAAGTGTGGGGTGGAACCAAGGAAGGAGAGAGACTGCAGCCCACGGGTTCCTTCAAGACCACGTCCTCATGGACACACAGTCCTCCTCTGGGTTGCACCAAGAGACCTCTATCGACCTCCCAGCACTGTGGTACCACAGGCTGGAATTTTACTCTGTGAGCCTGTCTGGGGCACTGAGGATTCACACTCAGACATCGGAGAGATCCCTGAGAAAATACTCTGCTTCCCATACTCTGCTCTTTCTGAAGGTGCACACATCCTTGCCATCAAGGCCTAGGTCTGTAGTTGGGGATGGTGAGTCGAGCTTTAATAGTGTTCCAGTGACAGAGTTCACTGGCTAAAAGGGAGGTGACTGGAGTCAGAGTAAGTGCGCTCCAGTCTCTGGTCTTTTTTGGCTGTGTGCTTTTGGACTGATTCCTTAGGGCTGGTAAGGATCTGGTTTCTCATCTGCAAAGCAGCGGTGCCGACCATGCAAGGTCACTGCAGGATTTATCCGCATCAGCCTGATTAAGCAACTGGGAAGTCCTGAGGGACCGGAGGTGTGGAAAGTGTGGATGCTGTTACTTTGGGGATTCCAGTGCTTCTGTCCTGGGGCTGTTGGGCTCCCGGGGTGTAGGCAAGCTCCTGTAGAGAAGAGAGGGGCTGAGGGGACTATGGCTTGACCTGCTCACCATGTAGAAAGCTCCAGGTGCTGACCCTGCTGGACTCTCTGCCCCACTGGTGGCAGCTCGTCTAAGGCCTCAAGCCCTGCATGTGCTTGGCTTTATTCTGCCCTTGGAGTGGCGATGCCAGGCTGTGTGCCCCTGGCTGGGAAGCTTCCAGATGCTGCCACCTGCCCAGTGCAGGCCTTGAGAGGTTGGGGCTGCTCTCAGGTGAGCACCAGGGTGCTCAGGCATGCAGAAATGCGGTTGCATCTTAGGGTGAAGTCAGACCAACAGCAGATTCAGTTTTCAAATGAAAAAGGAAGATCAGAAGAGACTTTGAAAATTCACCTTTGGGAAATTGTTGAAAATTATTGCTCTTCATCTGTGTAAAGAAAATGAGTGCTGGGGTTGGGGAAGAGTTGCCTGGATGTGAGACTCACCCACCACACCAGGAAAGGAAGATCAATGAATGAGGGCTCCATGGGTCCCAAGGCTGGGATGACACAAGGCTTCTGACCTTGGGAGCTCCTCTGTAATGAAGTCCCCACAGCCAGAGGTGTTTTATGAGATGAGTTTATGACACATATTAAGAAGCACTAAAGAGGTGGCTGCACCTGTATTTAAACAATGATTCAAGACACTAAGAAAGGCACTGGTGGAAGATGCTAACAAACTGTCCTGGAGCTAGGGTAGAGCAGCTTTGTAGGGCTCAGTCAGAAGGTTTTCCCCAGCGATGCAGGAGCAGCTGGGGTGGGCAGAGCTGGATGAGAAGAGGGAGGTGTTTCAGTAAGGGAGGGACCCTGCACCCTGAGCACCAGCCAGGTGAGGATGCAGCAGAGGGCTTACAGGGCCAGCTTGGCCTGGGTTGAGGGCTTCCGAGTCCATGGATAGAGCTGAGGGATGCACAGGTTGCATTTGCTACAGGCCAAGTATTAGCACTGATGCACGCACTAGTGAGATGCTCTTTGGACCTGAGAGTCACTTGCCCCTCAGCTCCTTGCCTGTCTGGGGCTCGGGGCTTTGGACAGGATTGGGGTGACCAGTTGCTGCTCTGGCTGGGCCCAGGTGGTCTTTTCCCCCATGTGCTTGTTATTAGCCTGGGAAACACACTCCTTTGGGTGCTGTGTGCTCCCTGAAGCTGTGCTTTTGAGGGGTGAACATGACTCCTGTGCCTGTGGGATGGCTGGAGGCTTATGTCTCCAGAATTCCTTTTCCTTCCCTTTTCCTCAGATTCCCACTGCTGTGCTTGGGTTGTGATAATTATACCTTCTATGATGAACAGCTCACAAGAATGCAGGGCCCCACTGAGTAACTCAGTTCACTGTCACATTTCCACACCCCACATCCTCCAGGATACACATAGAGGTGAATAGAAGTGGCAAAGTCAATCAAAAAATTAGCACTAAAATTTAACCACCATGCTGGCTGCAGTCGAGCACGCCTATAATCTCAGCTACAGGAGAGGGTGAAACAAGACCATGGCAAGGCCGGCCTGGGCGACGTAACTAAAGCCTGTCTCAAAAACACAGATTCTAAATTCAAAGGCCACCTGGTGTCTGGCCCAGGGAAGATAACCAGCTCCTTTGAGGAAAACATGTTTATGTAGAGCTAACATTCTTAGGCTGTTTCTCCATATGGCTTAAATCTGTAGGTAAACAACTATCACTGTGCATGGCCGGAAGGCTGTGTCCTCCCTTTCTTTACCAAAGTCCAGACATCCATATGGTAGCATTCGAAGGTGGGGCATTCGAGGATTAATCAAACTGGGCTGTTTTCACGAGGATGGTCCCTGTGGTGGGACCTGTGCCCTTCCAAGGAGAGGAGAGACCGCATCAGGATCCTGTTCTGCCCTGTGAGGCACAGTGACAGCCAGAAGAGATCACAGTAGGAGCAGGATCACCTGGCCTCAGGCTCCAGAACCGAGAGTTATGTCCCTGTTGTTTGCACCATCTAGTTGATTATGTGTAACAATGGCAGCACCAATGCCTAACACACGCTGCAAACATAGGACGCCAAATATGTGTTTCATTCTCAGAGCAGCTCTAGTCAGGAAGTAAAGCAGCTTATCCAAGCTGTCAGCTCTGCCTCTGATAAAATGGTATGTGACATGACTAGATCAGGACGGAAGTAAGCTGAGTACCTGGAACTCCATGCTTGGGGCCAGGTCCGGAAGGGGTTTCCATGAGTGATGAAGATGCTGCTGCTGCGATCCAGGACAGGGTGGCCTCAGTTTCCATCCTGTCCATGTGACCAGAGTCTCAGTAGGCTTCTTTCCCATTCCTGGTCCCTCACCAGGACCCAAAGAAATGGGGCTGCCAGTCCTGGGACTGCATCCTCCAGGGCCATAAGCTGAATGAAGCTGTTTTCTTTACCTACTAACTGCCTCAGGAACTGCACTGACACAAAGCTGATGTCAGAGGCTTAAGGCCTGGGAACCAGGATGATTTATGCTTTGTTCTCAGTCTTGAAATCAAGGGTTGGAATTGGCCAGCATCCCAGCTTGAAGACCATCAGCCAGAGGAAAAGGAAGAGCTCTTCTCAGCCAGACTTCTGCTCTATCCAGGCTTCCGCAGGTGCAGTGAAGCCGTCCTTTCTGGAGGATGGATCTGCTTCACTCAGTCTCTCCAGCGGTAGTGTGATCCCAATGCCTTCTCAGCTCAGGTACAGGGTACCATGCAGTGTGCGTCTCACACGCATGGCCTGGTGAGTCAGCACAGAACTGTAACCTGCACAGGGTGCTGCCTTTTCTGTCTCCTGTCTTCAGCGAGGTCACACAGTCCCATCCTCTTAGGGATGGGGTTTCTGATGACACCGGTGCAGCTGTGTCTCGGGCAGGTGAAAGGAGCTGCAAACGGCTGCTGTCACACGGGGAATGAATGCAGCTGGTCTCTGGGTAGCAACTTAGGCATGGGGTTTGAAAAATAAAGCATGGGGTAAAATTGACATTTATACAGTGCATCCAAGACACTCTATTAAGTATCCTTAAGTATATGAAAATGATGATTTTCCTGTTCCCAGAATTTGTAATCTTAGAAAAATGCTTGTCAGGGGCAATAATGGTGATGTAAATGCTAATCTCAGTGCTCAGCAAGGGTGGGGGACAAAGAGGTGGAGAGAAGTAAATTATCAGTGACCAACACATAAATATTCATGAGTGGTCAGTCTCATCAAAGTTATGCCATGGGCTGGCTCACCCTGAAAGGTCATTACTAATCTCCTATGATTTTGTTGTTTACATATAAAAGAGAAGCTCGTAAGATAAGAAATAGTCCTGATAAATTACACAGGATAAGAACACCTCTCTGACATAAAGCACAGCACCCCCTTTGCCAGTGCTGTGCACAGGGGAATTTATATTTCTAAGATGCAGTCTCACCCTTTCCCTTTCCCTCCTAATCAGTCCCCTCCCTCTGCTTCAATGGGCCTGGTGTCCCCATTCCTGCTCCTGTCCCTATAATTTCTCAGCTCCAAGTCCTTTCAGGGTGACCTGGGTGGATTATCCTTTACTATGTGTGAGGTTAGGTGACTTTGCTTACAGCTGGAACAATTTAACCAGGTGGTGCTGATGACCATGGCGGGTCTGGACTCAGGAGAGGTTGAAGGGCAGGTGCCCTTGCCATTCCTTCTCTCCTGTGGCCCTGCTTAGATACTTTCCAGGGAGAGTGCTGTTTTTGCCTTGACAATTGTCAGAATTTGCCCCAGAGTTAAACAGGCAAGATGGCATTGTCCAGCACTGCTGAAACAGGGGTCAGACCTCTCGCAGTTTGGGAATGAGACTGAATTCAGCTCTAAATGCAGTAAGGACAGCTGGGAATTCCTAGCAAACAGATAGAGAGGGGATAATGTGGATAGGAACTCCTAGGAATTTGGTTAGGTACCAGTGGTGGGGAGAGGAGGAACTCAAGTTGACCTCAGTGTTTGGGGGCTGTCATTGGGTAGGATTAGCAGGATTACGGATGACACTAGACTCAACAGCATTCTTTGGTAAAAGCAGGTTCCGAAGGCCAAGAGCGAGTCCTGGGCCAGACAAGAGCCTGACCGAGGTCTGGTCAAGGAGAGAACCCTGCTGAACCATGAGAACTTTGTTATGCATATGGCAGAGAGGTGCCTGGAAACGTGGCTGAGTTCATCCCTAACTGCAGTGTCACAAACCCCTGGTCCTTCTCTTTAACTGTCATGGATCGCTTCTGTGGCCACAGGTCCACCACTGAGCGCCTCTCACATGCCAGGGCCTCTGTCCTCACAGCAGCTTTGCCTGGTCAGTCTGACCACCACGCGTGTGAGAGCACTGCCACTCGCTGAGGCGGGCGACTGAGAGGTCAGGTTCACACACTGGAGGCCATACTCTGCACCAGGAGCTACAGTGCCCAGCCATGAGCCTTCCTGGAGCAAAGGCTCCTCACCCCCATCCTCTCTCTGGCAGAGAACATGCTCAGGTTTCACAGTCTATGCTCTCGTGGTGTCCGGGTCCCAAGTTCTTCCTCTCTCTGCAGCACAGTGTTTCTGTGGAAGTCGCTGGACAGGCTCTGCATAGCCACACGGCCCAGTGCAAGCTCTGCATACTTATCAATGCCACTGCACCCCTCAGGGACGGACAGTGCTCCCAGAAATCATCTCCTTGGAGAGGGAACACAGAGAAGCCTTGTCACCAAATCCCCAGCTTCTGAGCAGTTGTCTGTCTGTGCATGTACTGAGCTAACTCTACCCAGCATGTATGCAGTAATAAAATAAAACCAACATTTAGGGAAGATAATAGTGACTTACAGAAGAAAAAAGGTTTTATAGTTTGGATTTTGACAGAGCAGTTCCAAACTGAGTAGTACTTATGCCTCTGTTTATACATTAAAAAGTCATGGCCAGCAACAAAGAGGGGCCCTGAACCCTGCCATGCCAGCAAAAATTTGGGTTATTTCTATGTGCACTCAAACTAGGACATCATTTTGTTGGAGGTTTAGAGACATTAGTTGTTGCATTTATTTTTTTCTTTAATGATAACATATTTTAATTTGCCATTGATATAATAGCCATCTATTGAAATGATAGAAAAGGTTGGACAAACCTAGTAACAAAAACATGCATGCTAAGCTTTTGCCTTGAGAGCCTTAAAGAAACCAGAGTAAATCTTCCTTGTGTAATTTTGGAAGCGTGTTTTTCCCCCCTTATGTTTCTTTCATTCCTGAAGATCAGGCATGAAATGGTTGAAATTTGTGCCCTGGAAAAGCTGGTTTGTAACCTGGGTGGGGGGGGGTACCATTTTCCTGGAATCACTATTTGGAGAAATGGCTGGCTCCTTAGCAACCCAGAAAGTTTTGTCCTGATCACAGGCAGATGTAACACAGTTAGAAGCCCACGGTTGCCATGGTCACAGCAAGAGTCTTCAAGTAGCTCAGATGCTGAAAGAGGCTGCACCCCTGGCAAGGACTCTCTGTACTGGAGCAGAGAGCTTTCTCTGGGGAGGAGCTCTCTTCTGGTGAGAACATTCACTTTTTCCTGTGTTTAAGCTTCATTTGACATAATACTTATGTAACATTCCATCAGCGCCCCCCCCCCCCGTACTTTGATGTTTACCAAACAACCAAGGCAGATCAGGAACACTTGTGATGTTTGGAGTTTCTGAATACATCAGTTACTCTCACTTCTTCTTCAGAGAGAATATTATCTAGCAATTAGAGTTGCATTTTCCAGTCAGTTTGCCAGCTTACAACCTGGACTGTGGTGTTTGTGAGTTCATCTAATTCGGAGAAGCAATGGTGTTCCTCTCTCTTCATCCCCCAATAAAGTAGGAAATGATAATTGGCCTCCCCAGTAGAAGGCTTTCATAGGACTGAGTGCTATGACGCAGGTGAAGCCCTTGGAAATGGGCTTGGCACAGACTTGATGTTCAGGAAAGCCCAGTTAATGTTTCTGAAATGAGTCACAAATAGAGCTTTGCACATCCAAATGAAGATCTCACTTGAAAAGTGTTCAATTACTTAATTTCAAGGATTTTAAAGCACAGTGAGAGTGTCGCATGTACAGTGTGCTCACGGCTGGCACCGGGTGCGAGGAAAGGGTGAAGTCTGGGCACTGGCTGTTTACCTTGGGTATTAAGGCTACGAAAGTACTAAAACCGCAGTACCAGCAGCGGAGCACGTCCTTTCTTCAGGAACTTGCTTTATCTTTGCTAAGTTTCATTCTTGGGCTGAAGACTTCCTCTACTGTGTTTCACTCTAGTCGAGAGCACAGGGAGAACGTTACTTTCCACAGGCACATGGGACCACGTTCATGCACTGTCAGGTTACCCGTGACAAGTTTGCTTCACTGACACGTGAGGATGAGGTCACATGGATGCAGGGACACTGTTCTTTATCACTGAGCTCAGCGCTGACTCACGATAGCAGAGAAGCCTGCGACTGCCCTGAACCTGCGGCAGACTTTGTGGTGAAGATGTGGGGCGTCCCTCACAGCCCGCCTCCTCTTGCTAGGAGGAGTTAGGTCTATCGTGCCGGGAACTGTACACTCTTCTCCCCATTGTGCCTCTACTGCATGGCAGTGGCTAGAGCGCAGTCTTCGGCTATTAACTGCTCTTTCTAATCAGTCAGGAATGAACTCAGGGAAACAGATGCCTAAAGCTGTTTTGCTTGCTGATAAGAGTGCATTGCTGCCGGTGTTCTGTTCTTCCCATCCAACTCTCCTCCCTCTCCTATCTCCTGCTCCCTGTCGGGTGCTGTAGGAAGGACAGAGTAGCTTCTGTTGGTCTGGAGAAGGTGCTTTCGCTTCTCTGTCACTGAGATCTTGATTTCACCAAAGCACAATTTAAACTTTGTGTCTGAGGCAGTGATATAGTTTGAAGTGCGTATTTTGTGAAAAATTGTATCACGTGATTTAACTATTTGGAAAACTTAATTTTCCATGTCTCTCTTATTCATGCTGCCATGTCTGAGAAGCCATGCTACCCAAACACAAATGGGAATGAGGTGGTTAGAGATGTATCGGATGTCATGGGACCTTGTGCTTCCTTGTGCATCTCTAGTCCTCACTTAGGCCTTCCCCTGCTTTCTTGGTTTAACTGTTGCATGTTTCCTGTGATGGTTATAATTGACATGTCTCATTGTCTTCTAATTTATTACGGCTGGGGATTTAGCTCAGTGGTGTAAGCAGCTGCCTGGTAAACATGAGCTTGTAACTTTGATCTCCATATGGAAAAAAAAAAAAAAAAAAGATATTTATTCTCTCTTCTCCTAATCCCAGCCAGATGGCACCTGCCTACTCATTAGTTTGGCTTCATAATTCTTGGCTGTTTCCAAGACAGGTGTGTGTGTGTGTGTGTGTGTGTGTGTGTGTGTGTGTGTGTCTGTCTGTCTGTCTGTCTGTATACATGAATATCTCTATGTAGCTGGAGACAGCTTTTCACTTCTCAGATACCCAGTCTTTCCCATGGTCAACAAATACTGAAATGAGAGAATCTTGTCTCCTTTCTCCCTGGAGATTTTTTCTTCTCTCAGACTACTTTGGCTGCATGACAGGAAAAGGAATTATCCTATAATCTACTTTATCTCCTTTGAGAATCAGGGACGTTTGTGGAAGAGACCTCTGCAGAGGCATCGTACGCCTTGGACCAAATGCTGAGTGAAGACGGCCAGGACTGAGGGATAAGGAGCTTGTTCCTCTCTTCAGGAATGAAAGTATCCTTCATCCCTTAATTATGCGGACAGCAAGAGCAGCTACTACAGCTCATTATTTGTCCCACATGTTCAAAGATCAGTGGGGATGGATAAATGTTAAGAAAACAAGCCAGAGATGACAGGATTTTTTAGCTTAAGCATGACCTTTAATCATTATGGTATGAAATCTTTAGCAGGGAAAATGTGATTTGCAGACTGAAATGTATAGGGTGAACATGTTTGGTCATTAAGAGTTTGCTATTCACTACTTGTATTAGTTCTTAGCAAAATGATTTTGTATATTCATTTTTAACATTGACTTGTAGTTACACATAATAATTATACGTATTTAGGGAATACAGTATGATATACATGCATAATGTGTAATGACCAAATGAGGATAGTTACATTTCCCTATTTTAAAACATTTATTCATTTATTTGGAACCTACAAACTCCTCCCTTCTAGTTCTCTAGAAATTGCACAATAAGGTACTATAAACTGTATTCCCCCTGTTGTGCTATAGAAAATTAAAACTCACTCCTCCTATCTGTTTGGATAACCACTCCCCAGCCTCTCTCCATACTATGCCCTTTTTCTCTTTCAAGTGTATTCTTCTGTTTGTTTATTTTAGTTTTGCTACTGATGACTGCACCCAAGGCATGCATGTTGGGCTACTTCCCCTGCTGTCCCTCTTTTGACACAGGGTCTCTCGAAATCACTAAGTTGTTCAGGCTGCATTCAAACTTGAGATCTTCCTGCTTAAACATCCCAGAATCATAGGATTGCTAAGATGACAGGCACTCACCACTACCCCCAGCCACACTATTGTACTCTTTACTTCCATGAGAAAACACTTCTAGATTCCACCTGTGACAGCATGTAGTATCTGTCTTTTTGCCTGGCTTCTTCTAGTTACTGATATCTTCAACTTCCATTCATTTTGCTTTAAATGACAGAATTTCTGTTTTCAATGGATGAGTAATATCACAGGATGTGTATACACCATCTTCTTTACCTCCCACCTGCAGCAGACCATGAATACTGCCATACTAAACTTGGGAGTGCAGGCATATCTGATGCCCTGGACCTGAGCAGGGCTGGCCATCATGGCATAAAAATTTCACTTTTCAGGAGAGTCTCCTTACTGGTTTCCATCAGTGGGAAACAGAAACAACATGCAGGATTTGGAGGCAGATTTATTTCATGTCAATGAGCACTGATTGAGATCATTTCAAAATGTCAGCCCCTGATCTCTGGTACTCTTGAGTATATATGGGATAGGCAAGCAGGTAGTATGGAGACAGAATGGTTTGTCAATTGGGGACTGGTTCTTAAAATATGCACTACAGTGACCAGTTGTTTCTAAGAAACAAAAGTAACAGGACAATTGGGCGATTGACAAACTAAAATATACTGGCTGGGCGGGGAGCATCTTTGGTCATGTTTTACCTTTTTAGTTTCCCTTGAAAATGTTTGTCCAACTTCTTACATGTGATCTTCTGAAACAAGGCCCAAGTAGAAGCAGTAACACTGGGGCTGTCAGTGGTCCTCAGATGGCCTCTAGCCAAGGTCTCCAAGACTGAAAATTCCCCCTGGAGTTTGTGGTTTATTTCCCTTATTATACAGTTTCTCCCTAAGTTGATTCTGCCAAGCAAATGAAAGAGTTATTCAGAGCTAGGATAGTGTTTACTACGGCTTAGATGCTCACAAAATCTTTATCATTTGCAATAGCCTTACTGGTTACTTTTTATTTGATAAGAGAAATCATCCATAGAGCCAAGGCAAAGCAAGGACTGGGTTAAGTGTGCTGAAAAGGGACAAATATCAAGAAGGGTAACGCACTGAGGTATGGAGTAATCCTATGAACTGTAACCTCATTCCTCAGCTGTGCATGGACTAGTCAGTGTCCGGAGTGAAGGGCAGGGCTTTGATTGCATTGTCTCCTCAGAATGAGCCTGCAGGAGCTGTCTAGTCCAGGTAAATTCTCTAGAAACCTGAAATTGTGGATCTAATGTTGAATTTCTGAAACTGAAAGAGGTCGCTAATATGTACCTGGGCTATATGTATGTCCAAGAGTATTTACATGTATAGTTAGTCTCTTACCTAAACTTCTGTGGAGTTATGAATTGTTTTTGTGGGATTTTTTTCCCCTTCCAGTTATTGTAGAGAAGCTTTTGTGACCTCCTAGAAGGCAGCTTGGGTGTCATTAATCAGAAGAGCTTTTTCATTTATTTTATTTTTTATTTGAAAGGGAATACAATGGAACAATAAAATGAAGCGAAGCAAAACAAAATAGTGATAAGACAGTAGAAATCCTTAGTAGTTACTATATTGCATATCTTTAACTTCTAAAGAGTTGCTAGTTTACTAGCTTTGTGCTTGCAAGTCAATCAAACAATACAAGCAGTAAGTTGTTTTCTTACTTCAGTTGTTATCTCAGCTTGTGTTCCTTGGAATTGGCCAGTTGTTTATGGTGGTAGTGGGAGTCTTCTCTGCCACCCCACACACTGGCTGGGTCATGGCTGTGTGTTGCCTCCTCCCTGACTGGCAGAGCCTCTGCTGGTGCATGGGGGCTGGGTAGCTTCCTTCTTGGTTCTCTCTCACCAGCAGGGCTGTTGCTGGCTCACAATGTGGGGCATGGCCTCCTTCATGGTTCTGCACAGCCAATGTTGTCACGCCTACTACAGGGGAGCTGTATAGCTTCCTTCCTGGTTCTCCCGACATTCTTTTTAAAAAAGGAAACAAGCTTTTGAACCTCTGGGATGTTGAGTCAGGTCAGTTGCAAAGAGGCGCTGGCTGACGGGAGCCAATCAAAGGCAGAGGATGGCATTCTTTAGGTCCTGGGAGGTGTGCCAGCAGGCTGTGGCTAGCAGAAGATTGAGGCATTGTATATAAAGGACAGTTGTGGCATAAATGGCAGCTCAGAGATCTTGAACTGACTTTACATGCAGAAGAGGTATATTTTAGCAGTTTGACAATCTGCTATATTTTCTCAAGACGCAGTGCTGGGAAGAAGGAGGGCCAGGAAAACAGACTGGCTCAGAGAAAAGGTAAAGGTGGCTCGGCCAAATCTGTTGTTAGAGCCTCCCTCCAATTAGTGGGAGAACTCTTAACTCCTTGTGGCAGTTGAGTCCAAGTGAGCCGGCCTTTTATCTCCAGAAATACCCAGTTAAAGGGGCTTATGGGAGCAACTCATAAGCACAGGAAGGCACCTTTTAAATCTAGATATGTAAACTGAGTGGCATCTGGAGTTAACAGTCCAAAAAAAAAAGTGTATGAGTTAGGAACTGCAGAGTGCAAGGTGATGGTTGTACTGCTGATGGGAATGAGATTGTGCCCAAGGTGATTAACAGTCTATCAGGCTCCTGAGCTGGAATGGGCAGCTGAGGCATGGCTGGAGCATGGGTGGTAGTTAAGCTTGGAAACAAATCTTGGCTCACACCACTGCGAGGAGAATTTTCAGAATTTCAGGATTGAGTTATCCATCTCAGGCTGATGTAGGTATCACCTTTCTCTTGGAGACACTGTAGGGTTAAATGAGAGAAGCTGATTGACTTGGTGAGAATCCCCCAGGCTGAAAGTTTATGTCTGGCAGAAGGAAAAAGAGGCAAGAGACCCAGCTGTCCTAGTGATAGTAACTTTTTGACAGCAGGAACTCTTGAAAGCAGACAGTTCTATTTAATTGTCTACCAGGAAAGTCACAGGTTTGCTCTTGACTTTTTCAGTGACTGCAGCTCCAATTCAATGGAAGATAGTCTGTCTTATCCATCCAAGCCTGATGGGGAGGAATGGTTCAGGTTGAGATGAGCTTGCATAGTCAGGTTTCTTTGTGACTCACAAATTGTGGGGGCACTGACCTTTCCAGTGTTGAAAAACTTTGCATCAAACATATTGTTTGGCTGCTAAGGCATTGGGTCTGCTATAATTACTGGACTGTGAGATCTGAGGAGTTCCCTTAGGTCAGTTGCCAAGATGCAGTTGTAATCTAATTTAGGCTGCAGCTTTTTAACAGTTTTTAATCTGAAGGGGCATTTTTTTTAGTGTGTATAGCCCTTATCTTTAGCAGAGGGTATTATCATCTATCAAATCAAGATTCTAGGTAGTGGTGGTTGATGGGCCTTTTGCTCCCCTATTTGGTGTCATTGAGAAAAACTCAACTGGGTTCCTTTATTTAGATCAGAAAATCTTTGGCAATGGTTAGGGCAACCCATTCATCAGGGCTGACAGTCCAAGTTCTCCTTAGTCAAAATGTGAAACTCAGAAAGAATTGCTGACAGTCACCTCAGGTGCATGTTAGATGACTGGAGATCTGTCCAGGATAGGCAAGGCCATGAGGCAAAATGCAGGGAAGGCTGGCTGGAACCAGTTCAGCTGGCTGGAGGTAGATAAATTGGGAGTGGGGAGTGAAGCTATACTGCCAAAGTGAAATTCTCAGGATGTAAGGGATTTTTTTCCCCTTTTTTCCCTTTGAGATACAAGGAGTGGTTTGATTTCATTTTAAACTCTGTAAAAACCCTTTTTCCTACAGTTAGGTATGATGAGTTTTGACTAACTCCTATCTTTGACTTCCTACATGTATCTTGTGTATCCTTGAATGATAGTACAACAGACAAAGAGTGGATGCTCCTCAGAAAGAGAGCATTCAGATGCACACCTGGCTGTGCTCCTTATGGAGACTTAGGCACAATTTTGCTAAGGAGGGTGTTATGTTATATGTTATGCTATATGTGGATTGCCAGGAAACCATAGGTGAGGGCCTGTTCAGCACCACCACAATCAGTGCTTCCCAGTGATCAAGGTCTCCTTCTGCTTGAGCTGAGCAGGAATGACAGGAAGTCTAACTAGGGTGCTCTCAGGGTCTTATTAGAATCAGGAAGACAGACAGACAGACAGCATTATCCTCCCTTTGGGGTCCAATGTAATCCACTTAAGCAAGGTGCTAAGAATCTTCCTCCAAACCTCCAAATGGACTTGAGAAATCTCAAGGGCATTCCTTGAAAAGTCCTTGCTCCATACGTGAGGGCCATGACTGGTGAATGGCTGATACAATGGTAAGCAGAAACACTAACATGACAAACAGTATTTGGAGGCAGATTTATTTTACATTGACAGGCACTGATAGGGATCATTCCCAAAATATCAGGCCCTGATGTCTGGTGGTCTAAAGCATATATGGAATAAGCAGTCAAGAAGTATAGAGGTAGAATGATGTGTCAGTTGGAGATTGATTCTTATAATATGCATCATAGTGACCAGCTGTATATCACAGTGACCAGCTGTTTCTAAGAAACAAAAGAAACAGGAGCTGCAACTGGAACTGGAACTGGAACTATTACTTAGGGAACTAACAGACTGAAGTGTACTGGCTGGGAGAGCATCTTTTGCTACAATACTAACTTACATTTGCACCAAAAGCATGTGTGTTTCCTTTCATCTATGCTTTCTGGCATTTGCTGGTTTTTTTTTTTTCCTTGTTGATAACATCATAGCCAGGGTGACGTAATAGCTTACTGTGGTTTTGTCTTGCATTTCCCTAATGAGTAGGAATTTGAACATTTTCTCACTCACTTATCTATTTGGATATCTTTTTCTGAGATGTCTATGCAGTTTATCCATTTTAAAATCAGATTTTTTTTTTGCAGGTGAACTTTCTGAATTCTTTGTGTATTCTAAATATTAATCCTTAGTAAGATCAATAATTCAGGGCCAGGGATTTAGCTCAGCAGCTTAATCGCCTGTCTGGCAAGCTCTAGGTTGTGAGTTCGATCCCTGGTACAAAAAAAAAAAAAAAAAAATCAACAATACATAAATATTTCATACCCTTTTGAAGGCTGTCTTTTCACTTGTTTGGTTGTTTTTTATCATTTACTTTTTTCCTGTGGGGAAACTTCTTCACTTGATATAATTTAACTCGTCTACTTTTGCTTCTGTGGTCTGTGTTTGGGATCTTATCCAATATATTTTGTTTGCTGTCTTAAAGTGTTTTTTTTTCCTGTTTTCTTCCAGTAGTTTAGTAGTCTTATGTTTTGCGTGTAATCCGTAGATGCATTTGGAGTTGAGTTTTGAGTATGAAGACAAATACAGTCTCAACATTTGGATATTCAGTTTTCACAGCTCCATTTCTCCAGTCTTCCTTTTTTCCAATGCATTGTTTGGCACCTTTATCAAAATTATTTGACTTTAGGGAGGAGTGAAAGATGGTGGATCAATAAGCAGCAGAATACAGAGTGTCCCTGAGACAGACAATTCAGATGCCAGAATAAAACATCCTGGAGAGGTCTGGACAGAGGGATCCTCTCAATCCAGAAAGAAAGTAAAGGGAAAAGAGCTGGTCAAATATGCAGTCCCATGGCTACCATTGGAGCAGCTAAGATTAGCGGCCATGGTGCTCTCAAAGGAGTGCCCAACTCCCCACTGAGACTTGCCTGAGCTGCCCAAACTCCCAATTGCTGTGACTCACTGCAGCTGCAGTTGCACTGAAGTTAGAGGTCCGAGAGAGCCCAATATAAATGCAGCCAGAAAGGGACCTGCATTGACCTTCCAATGGGAAAAGGACAGCTAGCTGGAAGAAATGTTCGAATCAGGCAGGACAGGCATGAACAAGGAACAGAAATGACTTCAGTTCGTTCTTCTCTTCCCAAACCAGATTGGAGGGATCTGCTTGGCCTGGGTCATGCCCCCAGGTGGGACCCAATAAGTCCTCCCTAATCAACTCCATATGCATAGCACACACTAATGCAGTGAAGACCCCAAGGGGTTGACTGACCTGGAGAGGAGGGGCAAGCATATGCCACCCCTGCTTGAACCTCAATGACTAAGAGCAAACTGGAGAGGGCAGAAATCCCTAGCCAATGTGCTTCATAAGAACCATAATCAGCAAGGAAATGGGCTGGGACCCCCTCTATACACCTGTATGGGAGAAACCAAAAACATGACAAGAGAAAGAAATAAGAAAGAGTCCCCAGGGCCCAGCCCTGAGAATATTGATAAAGGAGAGGTAAATATAAAAGATATTGGGGGCAGCAAACATGCATTATCAGACACGGCATCAGTGGATATAAAGAGATATCTTTGAGACCTCATAGATGAGCTCAAAAGTGAAATATTTAATCAAGTAAAGCAAGACATAAGTAGATTAATAAAAGAAATTCTAAGCACCTCTCAAGAAGAAACAGACAGAAGAATGGAGGAACACAAGAAAAAGAGAGATACATTTGATGAAGGATATAAAAAAAACCTAGACTACAAATAAAGCAGATTCAAAGAGATTACCAGGAAATTAAAAACTCCATTGAAAGCTGGGTAAACTGCTTGAAAGAAACTAAGGACGGATGGTCAAAACCTGAAGATAGGTTTGCGATGTGTGATCATGAAAGGAAAGATCTCTTAAAAATAACAAAGGAAACAGGCAGTAACAATACAAAGGCTAGACAATAACAAGAGGATCTATAACTTAAGAATAAAAATGTGAATGAAGAAGTATAAAAAAAAGGAAATACAAAGGCTATTCACAGAAATAATAAAGGGAAAGCTTCCCAAGCATAGGAAAAGGAAATGATATTCAGATGTATGAGGCATACAGAACTCCAGCCACCTACAATCAAAACAGAGCTACACCCAGACATACAATAACCAAGATTCCAGAAATTCAATGTAAGAACAGAATATTAAAAGCTGTCAGAGAAAAGAAACAGATCACCTATAAAGGAAAACCCATCAAAATCATGGCAGACTTCTTGACACAGACTATCAAAGCAAGAAAAGTTTTGAGTGAAGTATTCCAAGCCCTGAAAGAAAATAACCTCCAGCCCAGATTGTTGTACCATACAAAACTTTCCCTAGAAATTGATAGAGAAACAAGATGTTTCCAAGACACAGAGGAACCAGGGGAATTCACGACTATCAATCCAACTCTACAGAATATATGGAAGGACATTATATAGAGAGAAAACAGTACCAGGATTTCAGGAACAGTTGCAGAGACACCTCAATGAATGGGACAAAATGTGGAATGAGGACAAAAGTGGACAACTATTGGCAGAAAAATTGCATAGCAGAAAGGAGGCAGAGAAGGTTGGCTATAACCTCTAAGATAGATGGGCTTGATACACTAAAAAAAAAAAAAAAAAGAAACACAAGCAGAGTTGATCAGGAGGTAGGGCTCATTGACATGCTCTCTATAGGAAATATTCTTAACCTGAAAAAGGGTTTATGGTCCGGAAATCAAATATGAGAAAATAATGCTTTATGTGACAGGGAACCAGAGAGTAATAGTGGCAAATTGACCAGCAACTGCAGATAGGCTGGAAAGACAGGCTTTTGTACATAAAGGAATACAACTTGATATCAATTCCAGGAGTGAGAAGGTTTGGAACCACTTAGGTAAATAGCAGGTTGCCCCCCCCCAGTCTAAAAACTGAGGGAGTCGATGGGACCCAATAGGCACAGTGCACCCTGGGGGAGTGAAATGGGAAGGATTGTCTAAAAAATGAAGGCAGAGAATATTGATAGTAGTATATCAGGATTTAAAACCCACATTACTCACACCACTGTTTAGATAGATTATATTCTATTCCACTTTGTCTACTTGCACTAGATTTGAGGGCAAAGACAACTATACCAAAAATAAGAGGACATAGTACAGCAGTCGGCCTTAATTTCCTATTAACTTAATCTGAAGCCCTGTATAACTTATACTGTTTTATCATTACTGATCTTAGTTGAATCTGGTTTGTTAGATTGCTGTTTGGTTTCAACAGATTTTATTCATGTCTGTTATGATTGATAGTATCAAGCCTGAGAGTATAGGCAACGACATTGAAGATGACAAGACTAACTATGATACACATTCTGGTTTGATTACTGTCTGTTTTTGAAGATTTACACTGCCTACAATGTTTTGTTTTTATTAATATTGTTATGAAATGCTGTATACAATTGCACTATGCCTGAAGATATAGACAATTTTATTGAAGATAACAAGAGATAACACAGTAACCATTATAGAACACCTTGTACTGGAGTTCTATATGACCTTTTTGTTTCATGTTTTTATAGGAATATGTTGCTTTGTCTGGCTTGTTTTTGTTTCTCCCTCTAATACAGAATGATTATAAATACATGTAGAGACTCATGCTTGCATAGAACCTATAAACAGTTTATGAAAACAATTATATAACACATGATGAAATAAACAACTACAGTACACTGTGCTGATTCCATAGCATCATAGTGTGAAATCCAGAAATACTATTATTCTTTGTTCAGAGTGATTTCAGCCCTTTTGGTTTTGTTTAATTTCAACATACATGAAGGTATGGACAGCTGTTTTGAAGAGAATGAGGGACACTATGACAGCCATTATTGACTTCCCCATTGTCGGGGCTTGAAGACCTAAAACACATTCCTCATCTTATTCAGATCAGTTCTATACTATGTTGTTTCATGTGAATTCTCTCAGTGTGAAGATATGGTCAAATGTTTGGAAGAAAACAGACAATATGGTAGTGAATATCTGTGACTGTCTTGCTTTGAAATTTATATCTCTTACATTGCTTTATGTTCTATTTTGTTATGTTATGTGGTGTTCAATTTTACCCTCTTTAGAATAAAAAAAATGAGTTGGCTTCAGATGCTTAAATTTATTTTTGTGTTTCTTATTCTGTTCCTTGAGTCTATGTGTCTACTTTTACGCTAGCACCATGCTGTTTTGGTTACTGAAACTACAGACTGTATATTTGAGGTCAGATACTGTGATGCCTCAGATATTTTACATTTTTAATTTTTATTTTAAAGAGATTAAGACAAAACAGGACATAACAAAGGAGGTCAGAACAGAACAATGTAAGCAACACAGAATTTCACTAGAAGACAACACGCAGTTTACAGTAACTACCACAATGTCACTTTCTTTGAAATAGTTGAGTATAACTTCGTATACAATAGTATCAAACAGAGCAAAAGAGTATAAAAACATTCAAGAGAATGAGAGTATTACAGGGCATTCAGAATCAAATAACAGAAAACAAACAATGGCTACTATATTATCTCATTTTCGATAGAAAATGTGTTTATACTTTCACATGTAATACAAACCAATAAGGTACAACATGATACAGCCAATGGAGACAGAAGAGCAAAAGCACAATAGGACCTCAGAGTAAGATGATGTTATACCAGTACTGGCTATTATAATAACTTGTTTCTCTCAAATTAACTGTTCATACCATCACATGATCATTCTTTGTAGCTGAGTAGTCAGCCATTGTATAAAAATACCACAACTTTTTTATCCATTACTCAGTTGATGGACACTTAGGTTGTTTCCAACATCTGGCCATTACAAATTGTGCTGCTATAAACATGGTTGCACATATATCACTGTAGTATGATACTTTCAGTTCTTCTGGGGATATGCCTAGAAGTGGAATAGCTGGGTTGAATGGGACCTCCAATCTCAGTTTTTGGAGGAATCTCCAGACTGATCTCCACAGTGGTTGCACCAGTTTACACTCCCACCAACAGTGTTGGAGAGTTCCTTTTTACCCACAGTCTCTCCAGCATTTGTTGTTGGTAGTTTTTTTGATCCTGGCTATTCTTTCTGGAATGAAATGGAATCTCAGTTTTGTTTTAATTTTCATTTCTCTAATGACTAATGATGATGAACATTTTTTCATGTATTTATTTGCCATTTATCTTTCTTCATCTAAGAACTGTGTATTCATCTCAAATGCCCATTTTTGGATTGGGTCTTTGATTTTCAGGGTTCTGATTTTTTTTTTTAATTCTCTATATGTTTTAGATAGAAATCTTTTGTCTGAGGGACAGTTCACTAAGACTTTTTGCCCAGTTTTGTGGGTTTTCTTTTCACTAGGCTGAATATTTCTTTTCTTTTTTTTTTTTTATTTAAGGAGAAAAGAAAAAAAAACAGTGAAAGGGTACAAGTTATACAGATTTACAGAAGAAAAAAATGAACAGTAGGAAATCACTAGTTAATGGATTACATATTGCCATCGTAGAAATAATTGTTCAAGTCACAAAATTAAAGCTTGTAGAGTGGACATTCCAACAATGATACTGCAAACAGTTCTGTTCAATGATCCAATAAAACTCTGTGATATCATTTTCTATCTTATACACTTAAATATACATGCAGTTATATAGTTTAGAGCACTTTCTTTTCCTCTCTTTTGAACAATGACTATTACACATTTTGGGTTTCATTGCTCCCACGGTTCTTATTGCTTTTTTGGAAGAGAGTAAAACCAAATGTGACATAACAGAACAGAATCGGTCAAGTCAAAAGGGTGGACATAATAGATAATATAAAAACATAATACAAGGTGATCAACAATGGTTACCATAATGCCTCCCGCTATCTCTAATAGAATTGGCTATATCATTAGTTATAATACAATTGAACAAAACAGTAAAGAACAAAACCGACAAAACCAAAACATTGGAGACATTGTAGGTCTTCAAAAGTAGATAAAAGTCAACGAGAATGGGCGTCATAATGAATCTCATTATCTTCACAGCTGATGCCTAAACTTTCGAACCTGATACTATCCAGCAAAACAGAATAGGGGAACATCAGTCAAAAACAAGATGGTGAGAGTAATACAGGGCTTCAAATTGAGATAATAGAAAGTCAAAGTGGGTTACTATATTATATCCTGCTATTTTTTCCCTTTAATTAAACAGATAAAAATAAAAAAAGTAAATAATGGAGTTGAGATTGAGAAAACAGAGGGCATAACAGTGAAACAGCACAGATCAAAACATAACCATTTAAGCAGAATAGTGTTTCACCACCAGATAATTCCGACCCAAAAGTAGTTACCATATTGACTCTTTCCTTGAAGTCCTTGAGTACAACTTCGTATACTGTAGCATTAAGTATATCAAAACAATGTAAAACCATTTGAGAGAATGACAGCATTACATAGTATTTAGAATTGACTAACAGAAAATGAACAATGGTTTCTGTATAATCTCCTTGTCTTTAAAAGGTTTTTGCTTATACTATCGTACATAATAAAATCCAATAAGATACAACCTGTTTAGACCATTGGAGACAGAAGAACAAAAGCTAGATGAGACTTCAAAACAAGATGATACTAAATCAGTATTACCTATTAAGGTGTCATTTTCTCCAAAATAGCTGTTCCTATCATCCAATCTTCTGTCTCATTTCTGTTGAGCTCTTTTTCTGTCAGTAGCTGTCAATGTGTCTTCTTCATTTTGTTCTCTGCTCCATTCGTTGTGGCCTCCCCGCCACTATTTCTGGGTTCTTTGTATTTTTCTTTTTTTAGAATATCCTGCAATACTTTCTGTAGAGTTGAATTGGTGGTTGCAAATTCCCCCAGTTCCTCTTTATCCTGGAAGCACCTTGTTTTTCCATCAATTTCCAGGGACAGTTGTGCAGGATATCTCAATTTTGGCTGGAGATTATTATCTTTCAAAGCTTGAATTATTTCCCCCCACGTTCTTCGTGATTTGATGGTTTGTGCAGAGAAATCTGATGTAATTCTGATGGGTGTTCCCTTGTAAGTGGTCTGTTTCTTGTCTCTTACAGCTTTTAATATTCTGTTCTTGTATTGAATTTCTGGAATTTTTATTATTATATGCCTGGGTGTTTCTCTGTTAGGGTTGTAGGTAGCTGGGATCCTGTATGCCTCATACATCTGAGTATCTTTAACTTTTGCTAAATTAGGAAAATTCTCCTGGATTATTTCTGTGAGTAGCTTTTGTAGTTCACTTGTTTGTGTCCCTACTTCTTCTTTTATGTTCTTAATCCTTAAGTTATTGCTCCTCTTATCATCTTCTTGTCTTTGTATTATTGCTGTTTGTTTCTTTGTTATTTTTAAGAAGTTTTTCATTTCATTCTCCCATATTACAAGTCTGCCCTCCAGTTCAGATAGTCTGTCCTTAGTTTCTTTCAAGCTGTTATGCCAGTCTTGGATAGACTTCTTAATTTCTTGATAGTCCCTTTGAACCTGCTTCACGTACTCTATGCTTTCTCTGTTTTCTCCATCAAACAATTCTCCCCTCTTTTTCTGTTCTTCCATTCCACCATCTGTTTTTTTCCTGGGTGGTGCTTAGCATTTCTCTAACTATTCTGCATACTTCTAGCTTCAGGTCGTCGATAACTTCATTCGTGAATTGGTCTATGAGGCTCTCTATATGGTGCTTAATGTCTATTGGTGCGGTTTCCGCTATTGCCTGTTTCTCAGAATTGGGGGCCAAGGAGCCTTTCTTGTTGCTGCCTTTTCCCATATTCTCTGTTCCTTATATATATGCAAGCTTACATAGGAGGCCCAGCTTCCCTGCCTGTCAGCCACAGCCTGATCGAATTGCGCTGGCTAGGTGTTCCCGCCCTCCGCTGCACACCAGGGAGTTATGGACTAGGCAGCCTACGCGGGAATCGCCCCTCTGGGCCACCATCCGGCTCTGGGATCTGGGTTGGGCCAGCCTACCGAGTCTGCCAGCAGCGTCACGCAGGCCAGGCACTTTTCACCAATCCCATCCAAGAGGGGAATGTGTGGCTGGAGTCGCCACCGTACCCTGCTCTCGCAGGACTGCCCGAGCCCAGAAAGTCCTCCGCTGGAGTCAAACTGTGGTAGAGTGTCAGTTTCTCTCACTCACCTCCCCACAAGTCAATGTACGCCTCCCTGTCCGTCCTGTTTTCAACTCCGTTCACAGACTCCCGTTCACAGAGCTTCTGCGCGTCTCTCTCCTTGCCGAGCCAATGTAGAGGCAGCCAGCCGCCAAGCGGTGGGAAACCCAAATCGCGGCTTCCAATGGCGCGGGGTCCAGCCTCCACACCGAGTCTTTTCTGATCCTATTTTAGCGCCAGGACTGCATTCCAAGTTGGTTTCTCTCAGCCCAGTTCGTTCCTGAGTCAGTAGAGCATATCTCTACCGGCTTATGTCTCCTTAGTCCGCACCATTCCTGACTTCTGAGCTGAGCCTGAATATTTCTTTTGACATACAGAACTTTTTAATCAGATGTGATCCCAGTTATTGATTCTGGGAAATAGTTCCCATGAAGTTTGATTCCTGTTCATGAGTTCTCTACCTACCCCAATGTCTTCACAATATTTACCTACCTTGTCTTCCAACATATTTAGTATTTCTGTTTTTATATTCAGATCTTTGATCCATTTAGATTTTAGTTCAAAATACGGTAATAAGCATGAGTATAGTTTTAGTTTTCAGCATATGGAGAGCCAGTTTTTATAGCACGATTTATTAAAGAGACTGTCATTTTTCCAGTGAATATGTTTGGCCCCTTTATCAAAAATAAGGAGGTTGAGTGTGTTGGTAGTTGTGGTTGTATCTTCTGGTCTATTCCATTGATCTTCAAATCTGTTTTTATTCTAGTACAATTCTATTTTATTACCCTTGCTTTGTAGTATAGTTTCAAATCAGGGATTGTGATGTCTCCTGCCTTGCCTTTGCTGCCTAGAATTCCCTTTGCTGTTCTACGTCTCTTCTCACTCCAGATGAATTTTACGAGTGATTTCTCTAGATCTATGAAATATGTTGATGGTAATTTCATTGGGATTGCATTGAATCTGCATAACAGTTTTGGGAGACTGTCCATTTTCACAAATTTATTCTCCCTATCCATGAACAAGGGATGTCTTTCCATTTTTTGATATTTTCTTCAATTTATTTTTTCAGAGTATTATAGTTTTCCCTGTATAGGTATTATACTTCTTTCATGAGATTAATTCCTAAGTATTTCATTGTTTTGGATGCTAGTGTGAAGGGTGTGGCTTCTCTTATTTCTTTCTCTGTAATTTTGTTGTTAAAGTACAGAAATGCTATTGATTTTTGAGCATTGATTTTGTATCCAGCTACATGCTGAATTTATTTATTATATCCAGGAGTATTTCAATTGAGTTTTGAGGGTTTTCCATGTAGAGTAACATGTCTTCTGCAAACAATGATAATTAAACTTCTTGTTTTCCTATCTTTATCCCTTTTATTTCTCTCTCTTGTCTAATTTCTCTGGCTAGCATTTCCAGTACTATATTGAATAAGAGTGGTGATAAGGGACTTCCGTGCCTTATGCCTGATTTTAAGGTAAAGCCCTTCAGTTTTTGGCCATTTAATATGATGCTGGCTGTTGGTTTTTCATAGATGGCCTTTATTATATTGAGGAAAAGACCATCTATTCCAATTTTCCGTAAGGCTCTTAACATGAATGAGTGTTGGACATTATCAAAAGCTTTTTTTGCATCTATAGAAATGATCATGTGATTCTTACTTTTGGCTTTATTGATATGGTGGATTATATTTATTGATTTACGTATATTGAACCACCTCTGCATGCCTGGGAGGAATCCCACTTGGTTGTGGTATGATCTTCTTGACGATTTGCTGCATCCTGTTTTGACAATATTTTATTGGGGATTTTTGCATCTGTGTTCATTAGGGAAAATGGCCTGTAGTTTTTTGTTGTTGTTGTTGTTGTTGTTGTTGTTGTTGTTGTTGTTTTTTAAGTTGGGACTTTCTCAGGTTTTGGTACTAGAGTTATATTTGCTTCCAGGAATGACTTAAGAAGAATTGCTTCCCTTTCAATTTCATTGAAGATTTTGAGAAGTGTCAGCATTAAATTTTCTTTGTATTTCTTGTAAAATTCTGCAGTGAATTTGCCTGGGCCTGGGGTCTTCTTTGTAGATAAGGACTTAATTGCTTTTTCAATTTCATTAATAGAAATTTGGTTATTCAGCAGTCTTACATCTTCTTGACCCACCTGTGGTATTTCATATGTTTCTAGGAATCTGTCCATTTCTTTTGTGTTATTGAATATATGAGAGTAGAGGTTTTCAAAATAGGTATTGATGATCTTCTGTATTTCCACAGTGTGCAGTGATTTTTCCTTTTTCATTCCTTATTGCATGAATTTGAACTTTTTCTTTCCTTTTTTAAATTAGGTTGGCTAGGGGCTTATCAATTTTATTTTTTCAAAGAAACAACTCTTTGATTCATTTATTCTTTGGATTGTTTTCTTAGTGTCTATTGCATTAATTTCTGCTCTGACTTTTATAACTTCCTCTTTTCTTTTGGCTTTGGCCTTGACTTGCTCTTCTTTTTCTAGATGTTTGAGGTGTATCATCAGGTTTTTTATTTGTATTCGTTATGTTTTTCTGATGTGGGATCTCAGTGTAATAAATTTTCCTCTGAGGACAGCTTTCATTTCATCCCACAGATTCCAGTAAGTTTTATTTGTATTTTCATTTTCTTATAGGTATTGTTTAATTTCTTCTTTAATTTTCCATGTAATCCACTGATTGCTCAAGAGTATATTATTGAATTTCTATGTGTTTGTGGGTTTTTCCAGTTACTTTTATTATTAAGTTCTAGTTTCATGGTGCTATGATCTCATAACATGCATGGGATAATTTCAATGCTTTTGCGTTTATTTACATATGTTCTGTGGGTTAGTATGTGGTCTGTTTTAGAGAATGTCCCATGCGCTGCTGAGAAGAAGGTATATTCTGATGTTGTTGGTGGAACACTCTGTATATATCTATGAAGTCCATTTGATCACATGTGTGATTCAGTTCTGTTATTTCTTTGCTGATTTTTCTGTCTGGGTGATCTGTCCTTTGGTGTCAATGGTTTATTAAGTTCTCCGGTTATAATTATGTTATTGTTTATTTGATATTTCATTTCTATTAATTCCTGTTTTGTATAACTGGGTGCTCTGGAATTCAGTGCATATATATTTAAGATTGTTAACTCTTCCTCTTAAAGATTTCCCCTAACCAGTATGTAGTGACCTTCTTTATATCTTAGGATCACTCTTGGTTTGACATTCACATTGTCTCCAAACAGAATATTTCCCTCTGCTTTTTTTTTTTTTTTTTTTGAGTTCCTGTTACATGTAGTGTTGTTTTCCATCCTTTGACTTTGAGTATGTGAATTTCCTTTTGGGTTAGATGGGTTTCTTGTAGACAGCATATGGTTGGATGTTGTTTCTTGATCCATTCTGCCAGTCTGTTTCATTTAATTGGTGTATTGAGACCATTTAGATTAATAGCTATAACTGTTATATATTGGTTTATTGTTGACATGTTATGTTTTTGCTGTTGCATGTTTATCTTTCCATTCTGTTTAATTGTCTGCTTTGTTTAGTGGTTTTCTTCCTATGTGTATCTGAACTGTCTTTCAGTATTCTTTGCATGGTTGGTTTGGTGATCGTGAAGTTCTTTAGCTATTCTTTGTCATGGAAGTATTTTATTTCTCCATCCATTTTGAAGGATAGTTTTTCAGGTACATTGGTCTAGGTTGGAAATCATTTTCCTTTAGGTTCTGAAATACTTCACTCCACGCTCTTCTTGACTTCATTGTTTGTGTTGAGAAGTCTGATGTGATTCTGATAGGCTTTCCTTCATAGGTGATCTGTCTGTTCTAACACATTTTAATATTATATTCTTATGTTGGATTTCTGGGATGGTGATTATTATATGCCTGGGTGTAGTTTTGTTTTGGTTATAGCTATTTGTAGTTCTGTATGCTTCACTAATCCTAATGTCAGTTTCTACTTTCGTGTTTGGAAAATTTTCAGCTATTACTTCTATGAATAGCCTCTTGATATCATTTGTGTTGTCCCTTTCTTTTTTATTTATCCCTATCAATCTTATGTTTTTTTTTTCTTTGAGTCATCTTGCAGCTGTTGGGTTGTTATTTCCTGATTCCTTGTTATTTTTAAGAGATCTTTCCTTTCCTGTTCACTAGCTGCAATCTTGCCTTCAATATATGAAATTCTATTTTCACTTTCGTTGAGGCGGTTTTGACAACTTTCAATGGAATTTTTTATTTCCTGTATATCTCTTTGCATCTACTTTATGTATTCTGTTTGTTTCTTATTTTGTTCATTCAGGGACTGTATCTTTTTGTTTTGTTCCTCTATTTAACTGTGTCTTCTTTAGATGTGTTCATCATCTCTTTCATTGTTTTTATCATTTCTTCTTTTACTTGGGAGATTATTTCTACTTTGAATTCTTTTAAAGCTTCCCAGAGTTGCTTCTTTATTTCAGTTACTATTATTTCAGGTGTATGGCATATATTTTCTTCTATGTACATGGCTCCTAGGGTTTCTTGTGATGGTCTGGAAGTTTGAGATTGCATTTTGGTCTTTCATTTCATCATTTTCCTATATTTCCATTTAAAGTGTTGTTCCAAAGCTTCCTTTGGGCGTGTTAGAAATTGTCTCCTGTGTCCTGGTCTCCTAGGACTCCTCTGGTAGTGTAGCTCCCTCCTTGGGCAGTGAGGCACCCAGATTAAAAGAAGGTTACCAAGGGAGGCTCAGGCTGCCTAAAATCTCAAGCTGTGCAGCTCACCCCTCCAACAGCAAAGCTCTCCGGGTGGAAAGAAGGCCACCAGACAAGGTCCAGGCAGGCCCAAATCCTGTCAAGCCCAATCTACTGTGGCCACAAGGCGGGTGGGTCCCCAACAAACCAGAGCAGGGATCTCAAACTCTCCCAGAGGCTGGATGTTGTGCAGGCATCCATCTCGCGGGTTGAAGGCTCTCTGGGCTGAAAGGTCACCTGCGTAGCCTAGACAGGCTCCAGATTTTCTCCACAGTGCAGCTCCCTCCTTCAGACAGCAATGGCAGTGGTGGCACTCCCCGGACCAAGAGATGGTCACAGACAAAGCCTGAGCAGGTCTCTGCAATGCAGCTCCCTTCTCCAGGTGGTGGCAGCAGCAGCAGTGCTCCCTGTACTGACTGAGAGACTGTCACAGGCAAGGCCTGAGCAGGCCTCTGCAGGGCAGCTCCCTCCTCCCTATGCTTGGCTTTGTACTTCTTGTTGCAGATTATTTTGGCTGCCACAGGTCTTAGATAGATTCATTGAATTTTAAGATTATTTGTATTTCTGTTAAGAATGCCTTTGAAATATTTATGGAGATTGTACAGAATATGTAATTGGCTTGGGAATTTACAAACATATTCAGGATAGTATTTCTAATCTTTGGACAAATTTTTCTACTTTGTGTGTCTTAAATTTGTTTCATCACTGTTTTATAAATTTCATTGTAGAGGTCATTGACTTTCTTTTAAAAATTCATTCCTAGGGGTTTTATTTTTGCCGGTAGTTTTTAATGGGATTGCTTTCTTATTTTTTTTTTTCCTGGCAAGCATGTTACTGGTATATGAAAATACTAAAATTTTTTACATGTTGATTATGTATCCTGAAAATTTTCTGAATTCATTTATGAGTTTTAACAATTTTTTTATGGAGTCCTTAGATTTTCTTTCTTTCTTTCTTTCTTTCTTTCTTTCTTTCTTTCTTTCTTTTTTTTTTTTTTTTTTGTGACAGGTCTTGCTGTGTACTTCAGACTGGCCTAGAGCTCACTATGTTGCCCAGGCTGTGCACCTTGTGCCTCAGCCTCCTGAATGCTGGCTTGTGTTAATATGCCTAGCTAGGTTTCTCCATATATAAAATAAGGTCATCTGTGCTGGTGCTGGTCCCTGAGCTGCAGGTGTTTGTGGCTGTGTGGCCTGGTGTGCTTTGGCTGGGGCTGGGTCACCTCTTGCTTCCTATGGGGCATGGGGCAGCTGTCCACAGATGCCTACCTAAGCCTCCAGGCTGTCTGTGGGTGCTTAGTGCCCAGTGCCGCCTTCTGACCCCATGATGGGCTTAGTAGGCCTGTGCCTGACTCCTTCACTTTCCTCATAGTACTACATAAGAAGCAATTTATTGTTTTTTCAGTATTTTATGCATATTTTAAAACACTGCCAAATGCAGTGTTACTAAGACTTTTCTCCTGTGATTTATTCTATAATTTTAGTAATTTTAGCTCCAACACCTTAGTTTGACTCACTTCTAAGCTTTATTAAACTTTTTTTTTTTACATTTTAGCATAGAATCAAGGAATGAATGAGGTCTGTTTTTGATAATAAAGCTATCAATTTGCTAGCCCAATTTACTGAAAAATATTATCATTTCTCCATTATTTTCCTTGACACCTTTGTTGAATTCAATTGACCGTATGTATGTATGGATCTATTTCTGGGCCCTATTTGGTTGCATTAAATTATCTATCTATCTTTTTGTCAATATCACACTTCTTTATTAATGTAGCTTTACAATGCACTTGCAATCACAAAGTCCTTAAACTTTGTTTTGTTTTTAAAAATAATCTTAGCTTTTGTAGCTCTCGTGCATTTACATATAAATTTTATAGTCAGATGGTCAATTTCTATCAGAAACCTTCTAGAATTACAATTGAGACTGCTATGAACACAGACATCAATTTGAGAAGGATGAAATCTTATCAACAATTGACTTCATCTATAAAGTTGATATGTCTCTTCTTTGTATGACTTTAAGGTGTCTTTCAACAATGTTTTAGTGTACAAGTCTTAGACATATTTTATCAAATTTATCCATAACTTCTTTAAAAGTTTTGATTGTTTTTAATGGGTGGAGTTTTATTATGCGTTTTTGCTTACGCTGTTTTATAGTAATACAAATGCTTTTTTACTGACTTTGTGAACTTTGATAAACTCTGTAGTAGTTCTAATAGAGGTTTTGCAGATTTCTTCATATTTTCCACATAGATGTCCATGTCACTAAGAAATGAAGGCAATTTTGTGTTCCCTTCCCATCTATGTGATCCTGTTTCCTTCTTCTGCATGCCCTGAATGACATTCAGTTTAATGTTGAATGAAGCTGACAGGGTGATTTTTTTAATTCTGTGTTGTGTGCTATAGATTTATCATTTTAAAAAACATTTCCCTTGTTTTTTCATTTGATTCATTTCCTGGAAACACCAGAGTAGACTTTATTCTGGGGCTGACTTACCTCTGAGATTGCGAGAATGCATTTTTGAGAGTACAAATTCACTCTGTGTTGGAAGACAGCTGCCTCCTTTCTGTGAGGCCACGATTTATGCCCAACCAGTGTGACCTCAGGAACTCTCCGCTTGCTCCCACAGTGACCTCACATGCATGTGCAGAACATCCTCAGCCACACACACTTGGGGAATACTTTGCCGCCATCAGGACTCCCCATCTCTCTCTGGCAGGGTCCTCCTGTCTGTCTCTGCCCTGTGACTTGCTGCTGCTTTCACTTTTTCACAGTCCCCACTTGGTCCCCGTCTTTCATTAGCTGCCATCTGCACAAGACCCAGGGACTCTGCGGATGGAAGTCCAGAGTGATTCGAAGCGTCCTCTCCCCAGCTACCCTCTTTCTAGGGTTCACTGTTTCACAATGACTGTTGGCCGATGCCTAGAAACTTATTTCACAGACATCATTCACTTATAGCTGTCTATTAGGAAGGGATGAATCTTGATCCTGTTATTCCTTTATGGCTAGAAACAATTCTTGAGTGTATTTTTAGTTCATAAAATTTACCACATCTATTAGGACTCATTGAGTCTACTCACTCACAAGCAGAAAGTGGACCCACTCCTGAAGCAGCTAAAACGTGAAACACCTCATCTACAGGAAGTCCACTGCAGAGGACAGGAATGGAATTCAAACCATGAGGTGAAGCACATGTCCTCTTTCTATTGCTTGCCTGCTTCTCTTCTTGCATTCACTTGGTTTCATGTTATTCAGAACACCTGTCTCTGCGCAAAGTGAACCGATGGCTTCTCAGTGCTAGGTTAGCTGAGATGCTGAACGTCTGTTCTGGAGGAAGCAAGAGTGTCTTTCTTGGTGATGCTGGCTGCCCTTTGTTTGACATATGCATGCCCCCCATCAGTGCTTTCCTGCTATCTTGGTCACTAGGTTGCTGTTTTGGTGCTGCTGGACTGTGTGAGGATAATTCTTCCTTTCCCTAATACCTGCCCCAGAAAGTGTCCAGGCCATTCAGATCTGCCAAAGAAAACCAAGACGCATGTAGTGACAGTTACCTACTTACTAAAAATAAAGATCTATGCTGAGGTTGCTAAAATCACAGAAAAATAAATCCTCTACCCAAAAAAAAACCAGACATGACAATCAGTGGAACAGATTAGAAGAGACAGAAACAACTTCATACACAATCAGCTACCTCATGTTTGACAAAGGGTCCATATATGTTCACTAGAAGAAAGACAATCTCTTTAATAAATGGTGCTGGAAAAACTGGCTTTCCACATGCCCAAGACTAAAACTAGACTTGTGGCTAGTTTTATCACCATGCACTAAATTAAAATCAAAATTGATCAAAGATTTAAATATTAAAACAGAAATGCTAAATCTGCTGGGAGAGAAAATAGGTGTAGGCAAAAACTTCACTAATAAAACCCAGACTGCACAGGAAATATGTAAAGAATAAGAAAGTAGGATTTCATCTTACTAAAAATCTTTTTCAGAGTGAAAGATATCATCAACAGGGTGGAAAACAACCCCTTGAATGGGGGAAAAATCTTTGCCAGTTGTTCACAAATAACTTATATGTAGAATATATAAAAATTGAAAAAAGCCAGACCTCGCAAACTTAAAGTCTCAATTCAAAAATGGATGTCTGAAATGAATAAACACCTCTGAGAAGTAAAAATGGCAAACAAATATGTGAAAAATGCTCAACATCAGTGATCATTCAAGAGGCAAATTAAAACATTGCTGAAACTGCATGTCACTCCAGAAAGAATGTCTGTTTTCAAGAAATCAACCAATAACAAATGCTGGAGGGTTTGTGAGGAAAAAGGAACCCTTCTCCCTGCTGGTGGGAGTGCAGAGTGTGTGCAACCACTGCGGAAATTACTGTGGAGATTCTTCAAAAATACTAGAAGTGGAAGTCCTTTTTGAATTTGCTATTCACTTTCTTGGTATATTTACAAAAGAATTAAAAGTATCATGCCATGGAGATGTATGTTCAGCTATGTTCATAGCAGCAGAGTTTGTAGTAGCTAAATCTTGGAAAGAATTCAAATATCTATCAATCAATGAATGAATAAAAAAGATATGTTTTTATATACAGTGGAGTACTACTCATCCATAAAGATGGATAAACTGGAAACATTTCTAGCTAGGTGGATAGACCACAAGACCACAGTCTTAAGTGAAATAAATTGGACACACATGTAAATACTGCATTGCTCTCTGGTAATGTAGATAAGATAGGTATTGTGAAAAAGAAAGTAGCTGTCTAAGGGGAAAAGGGAATGGGAAGATGGAAGGGAAGAAAAAATGAGAAAAAGAGGAAAAAATGGAAACAAAGCTTTGTAACTGAGGAAGGGGAGAGGAATTGTTGTGAGAAGAAGGGGTGGGAAGAAAAGAGGAACTAGGATGTATCATGTTCAAGAACAAATTCTTTATGATGCATGTGATCATTGTAGATACCCAAATTGTACAGATGCACTTAATTAGAATTAAGAAAAAGGTAACCTGGGCAAGTGTGGGGAGGTCTGTAGAAGGAATTTCATGATTAGCAGCTTAGATTTGACGTGCGTACAGCACAAACTGGAAATTTTGGGGCTCTCATGTTTGCTCAGGGTGCACAAAGTCAGAAAGCAGGTTCCTACACTCTTAAGAAAAGTCAGGTCAGTCACCAAGTCATAACTACCCTATGAGCTCAGCAGAGAGCTGGTGTCACAGGCCACCCACAGAACCGAGATCTAAGGAAGCGCAGAGTTCCAGGGAGAGGCCAGAGCAGGCTTCCCCTTTCTTGGGGAGCAGCTAAAGACACTCCCGAAGAGGGATAGTGTAGTAGCCCCTCACCCCATGAGAAGGAGAACCTGGGTACAGGAGTCCTGCAGAGACAGGGTTACATTTCCCTACCCCTGATGACCTGCTGGGGAAACTCTTGTGAAGTAAGATCCACTGAATGTGCAGCACAGAGCTGAGCTGCTGTAGGAAGGAAGAGCAGTATCTAAAGGAACCCACCCAGAGGGGAGCACAGGCTTGCCTGGGAAGAGGGCTGCACCAAGACCACGGGGAACGCTGGCTCCCCCACTCCTGTGTGGTCATTCTGACCTCCAGTGTCGGGGAGAGACAGCAGGTGCACAGCCAGGCACCCACTGGGAGCCCACGAGCCTTAGATATGTTAATCAAAACTCAGAACAACAAAAAGAGCCACTTGAAGTGTTTGACCCATCTTGTTGGCAAATGTGTACCAGAGGAAGCAGAAGCTAGACAATGGTGATAACAAAATTCAAACCTCACTTAATTCCTGGCTCAACTAGTTAAATTCTACTTCTGCCTCAATAGCTAAACATAAAAGTAGTCAGCACATTTCATGTACACCTGCTGTCTAACTCAGTAACTGCTAATCTACAAGATGTACCACAAGCAGTGAAAATTATCCGATGAAGGAAACCTCCATGAGATGGCCCATATTTTGTATGTGTTCAGTGGACACTTGCAAAAAGTATCTTGTTGGGTGGAATATAATATAAATGTCAATCAGATCCTGTTAACTGAAGGTGGTGCTGAATTATTTTACATTCCTGGTGATGTTCTAACTAGATGTCCTATCGGTTGTTGAGAGAGGAATGTTGAAATGGCCAATTATAATTGTGAGTCTGTGTATTTCTTCTTCTATTTCTGTGAATTTACTTTCATTTTTTTCTATTTTTAAATTAACAAAATTGTATATATTTATCTATGACAGAATATTTTGAAATATATGCACAGTATATACTATATAACATAGCATAGTGAGTATATCTAATTAGAGTGTTACCTCACACATGCTTATATTTTTGTGAGAGCTTTTAAAATCTATGCAATGTGTTACTGTGAACTCAGTCCTCATGTTTCTTGTTTCTGTAGTCACATTTTACAGCAGATCTCCTGCCTCTACTGTTCTTACAGTGCTGCAATTATGTATCTTTTGACCAACATCTTCCAAGCCTTCTTTTTCCCTCAGCTGCTGTTAGCCACCATTTCACTCTGCCTCAGAGGGTTTGTTCCTCGAGGTTTCACTTACAAGGAAGATCATGTGTTATCTCTCCTGTACCTGACTTGTTTCATTTAACACATAGCAGATTGCTCAAGTTGTTGTGAATGACAGAATTTTTGAATGGCAGTAGTGATAGTGTGATCCTTGTCTTGTGCCTGATTTTAGAGTGAAGCTTTCAGTTTTTGACTATTTAGTATAATGTTGGCTGTTGGTTTGTCATTGGTAGTTTGATTTTTATTTTGTACTGGGGATTGAACTCATAATCTTGCACTTTCCAGATAGGTGCTTACAACACTGAGCTAAATATGTGACCTACATAGATGGCTTTTATCCGATTGAGATAATGATCATCTATTCTGATTTTCTGTAGGGTTTTGTCTTAAATCATGAATTAATGCTGGACTTCATCAAGTGCTTTATCTGCATCTATTGAGATGGTCATACAGTTTTTGTCCCTGACTCTGTTAATATCATGTATTACATTCATTGATTTGCCTATGTTGAACCATCCCTGCATACTGGGATGAGTCCCACTTGGTCTTGTGTACAGTCTTCTTGATGATTTGCTGCATTGTGTTTTCTAGCATATAGTGGAGAGTTTTTGCTTCAAGATAATGTTTTCTTCCAGGAAGGACTGTGGGAGTATAACCTACTTTTCAATATCATTAAAGAGTCTGAGGAGCAGTGGAATTAGCTCTTCTTTAAATTTCTTATAGAATTCAGCAGTGAATCTGTGAGAATCTGGGCTTTTCTTTGTTGATATTTCTTTTTACTTCTTCCATTTTATTGACTAATGTTGAATTATTTAGAACTTTTATATCTTCTTTATGCAACTTGGGTAATTCTTATATATCTAGGAACCTTTCCATTTCTTCTGTATTTTTCACTTTAATAGGATGCAGGTTCTCAAAGTAACTATTGATAATCTTCTGGATTTTTTCAGGATCCATGGTGATTTCACCTTTTTCATTCTTCAATGCATGGATTTTGGTGTTGTTACCCCTTTGTTTTGATGAGATTGGTTAGGGGTTTGTCTATTTTCTTTAAATTTTTAATGAACCAACTCTTCGCTTCATTGCTTCTCTGTATTTTTCCAGTCTCAACTGCGTTCATTTCTACTCTGATCTTTATAATTTCCTTTATCATGTGAGCTCTGGGTTTAACTCGCTCTTTGTCTCTAGAATCTTGGTGTTCAACATTTGCATGATATAATAACTTCAGTGTTTTAAATTAGCCTTGCAGGTCTGCTTTCATTGTGTTCCATAGTTTCTGGTATACTCTATTAACATTAACATTTAATTGTAGAAATTGTCTAATTTCTTCTTTAATTTCATCTGTGACTCATTGGTTGTTCAGGAGCGTATTACTTGATTTTCATGTGTTTAGTTTTGGTTGTTTCTTTTGCCATATATTTCCTGTGAAGAGTGATTGAAGCCGAAGATTGATCACACGTGTGGGGCCAGCCTTGGGAACACAGAGTGCCCAAAGTGAGCCAGATGAACAAGTGGATTCAGCTCCAAGAACATGGGGAACTGAGGTGAGCTAGGTGAGCAAGTTATTCGTCAGAAGAGTTTCACCTGACATTAACTGCCAAGTGTATAAATAAATGCACTGCAGTCATTGGTGGATTATTTTTCTCCCAAAGGGAGAGAGGGCTCCACATGATCTCAGCTTTCTGCATTTTCACTGTTGTCTTAATTTCTCCACAGTCCTCCCTCTGGGAGATTCTCAAGAGCTGTACTAGATGCAGCAATTTCCAATTTTATTATACTATGATCTGAGGATATGCATGGGTAATTTCAATTTCTTCCCACTTGCTTAAGCCTGTTCAATGAGTTAGTTTGTTGTCTATTTGGGAGAAAATCCTATGAGCTCCTGAGAAGAATGTGCATCTGTTGTTGGGTGGAACACTTTGTATGTATCTATTAAATCCATTTGGTCAAAAGTTCAGGTCAGCTCTGATATTTCTTTGTTGGTGTTTTGTCTAGGTAATCTGTTTATTTGTGACATTGAGGTATTGAGGTCCCCAATTACTGCTTATCTGACTTTTCATAACTATTAGTGTTTTCTAATGTAGCAAAGTGTGCTTGTTATATTGGGGGATTTGAGGATATTCAGCTGCATTTTGCTTCCATGTTTTCTCACTTTCTGTTTGTGTTTTTTGTTTTAAGATTTATAAATAATTTATGATGAGTAGCTTTTTTTTTTTTTTGCTAGTATTAACACCTCATTAGGGAATGACTACTTTTCAGAGATGCCTTCTAGGTGTAGCTGTCTTGTGGCCTTTGAGCCTGCCCCAGGATTCTACCTCTTTTTATTAGAGATGAAAGATTACAGCCTGTTTTTACTTAACACCCTGGTTTTTGATACTGGACTCTAGTTTTTTTTAAGTTCCCCAGAAAATCTAAATGTTGGCATACAACAATAATCTAAACCCAAACCAAAGTTCAGGAGTCAAATAATAAAGATCAAAGAAAAAATTAATGAAATCAAGGCTAAAAAAATACAAGGAATTAATTGTAATAGTTGGCTTATTGAAAAAGTAAATAAAATAGATGACTCCTTAGCCAAACTTACCAAGAAAAAGAAAAGACACATCAATGCAATTGGAAGTGAAAACATCAAAATCACAACAGATACTATTTCTTTTTCTGGTTTTTCCATCCAGTAGAGCACAGTCTTCTAGACGTTGTCTGCTGGGTAGGCTTCCCTTTACTCATCCTTTGGTGAGAGAGGTTTTTAAACATAATTTCATTGGTACTAACAGCTCTTCAGCCAGTTAGCTGTAGAGCTAGTGCATAGGAAGCTACAGGAAATGGCTGGTGAGGACCACATCTCCCCAGTCCCACAGTGGGTGGCCTGTCTTGATTTTCCCTTTGCCCTTTCCTGTGTGCGTGTTTCATTATCAGAATTTTTGTTCATATTTGGTGGAAGGATAAACAAAACTATATGTACATCATCTTCCCAGAAGTAAAAGTCTTTTAATTTTCTTCACAGTATTTCTCAGTCATGTTTTTGCATTTGCTATTTTACTTTGTAACTCATATAATATTTATACTGAAAGTTTTTTTTTATTTAGAGAAAAAAGCAAAACAAAAAAAAAAGAGTAAAAATAATACAGAATTTCAAAATAACAGTAAGAAATCTTACTGTTACTTCATAAATTACATATTGTTACTTACTTCATAAATTACATATTGTTATCTTAGAAGTAGTTGTTCAAGTTACAAAATCAAAGCATAAAAGGTGAACAATCAAACAATGACAAGACTTTTAAGTATAAAATATATTTCATAAGGACAAAATTATGCAAAACACATTGAGTAGAGATAGGAGTTCAGGGAGAATCAGTGTAAATGCTACAGATGTTTCTGAGTGTTACAAAAAGAGCTTGATGATGCATTATAAATCATATGGTGGTGGGCAAAACATGTTTAGGGTGCACAGACAAGTTTAAAAGAGGTGTAACAACTTTATCTTAAATGCTATTTTTATGCTAAACAGAATGACACCTTTTGGAGCTACAAAAAACATCTGATTAACAGCAGCGGTGAACTTAAAAATGGGCAGGAGGTGATGGAGGTTGAAGGAACCACATAGGAAATGTGTTAGTGAGCAGACAGCACTGAGTTCACCGCTCTAGACTGTGCCCTGCTTTCAGATTGCTTGATCCAGAATACACAGCCCAGGAACACGAGCCCCCTGTGCAAAGTGGCCTGTCTGTGTACACTCCTTTGACAGGCTGACTGTCCCTGGGGCCCCTTGTTCTTGACAACTCTGATGGTATCAGATTTTTAAATCTCTGCTGGTGTGGCTAGGCAAAAGTGTCAGCTAATTTTCATGTCAATTTGCATTTTTTCTGATTGCTGATGTGTTTGATATGGCACCTTTCCATTATTTATTTCAAAATTTATCTTTTCTTATTGAAGTAGGTGGCGCTGAAAAGGTAACATTTTCCCCAAATTTCTTATTGGGCTAATCATAATTTTTATATTAATCTGAAGGAATTCTTTATCTCTTCATTAATTTTTTGTCAGTTAGTATGTTAATTTAACTTTTATGGAGGGTGAGTTGTAATTTTGCTGTCACTTGATAAACTTAGCAATTTTGGTTTTATTAAAATACTATGCATCAATATTTTTCTACTGGAAAACTTTGCAGTGTTTGTCCTGTTCCTAAAATTTCTTCCTTACCTCTAGTCCATAGGATGCTCTACCTTTTTTCTGAAAGATTTTATAGCTTTCATGTTTACATTTAAATCTCTAACTCACCTGACATTCATTGTTTGTATAAATGGTGATATAGGACTCTGGTTTCCTGTTAGCCCATTGTTCGCATGGTGTTTGGAGAACAACTTCCTCTTCCTGTACACTACAGTGCCACCTGTGTTTAAAGACCTTCATGGGGCTGGGCTTGGGGTTAATCTTTTTGCTTTCTCTGACTACAATGCAATTTAACTTACTATAGCTCTAAGAGGAAACTCCATAGGAGAAGTAAATCATTTATTTTCCCAGATTCTCCTCCCAAAACGCTAGATGGGGAGCAGTGTGGCTCTAGAGTGGGGCACTGCCCTAGCATGCCTGCACCCTGGGTTTGATTCCCAGCACCACAAGCCTTTGTTCCTGAGGTCTTTATTAGTATCCATTATTGATTTTATTATCATCATGTAGTTACTGCTACCTTTTTAATGACTGAGGTTGTTTTAAGGTTAAGTACTAAAGAATCAATAGCATAGAGGAAAGACCAGCCTGAAGTCTGGCTATCAGAGTTTCCCTGATCTCAGCAGGACTCTGTAGGCTGAAGCACGCACATGTGTGTGTGTGTGTGTGTGTGTGTGTGTGTGTGTGTGTGTATGTGCTTGTATGTGTCAGTAATTAGCTCATCCTTGTCTCACAGTTTGCTGAGAAAATGAATGGCTATGGATGTGGGGGTAAATGCACAGCTCCCCTTTCAGCCTATTAACAGCAGCCTGACTAATAGGAGTAAGTGGCATGCAAATTAACTTAATGTGAAAGGGCTCACAGCAGTGTGATAACCCCATACCCAGTGAGGTCCAGATGTCCCATGTCCTTCTTCATAAGGAAGAGGGTAGGGCGTGTGATGATTTTAGGGGTAACAAATGGCTCTAGGTGAGTGCACGAGCCTACTGATTGGCTAGCACTTAGTAAACAGTTTTCTCTGGGAATTCAGCAGCCCGAGGGGATGGATGATGGACTGTGACAAAATCTGTACTGGTGTGTTTATATTCCTTAATTGTCAGCCCTGCACCTGTAACTAATTAATGAAAACTGGAAGGAGGGACAGAGGTAATTTGATTTTGGTGGGCCTGGCTTTCATGCAGGTAACGGAACATTACAGCCTCTTTGACATCATATGCTCCCAGACTGTGTGCATTTTAGGGTAACGGACACACCAGGCTGATGTATTTTAAGGTAAATCATCTCGGATTCCTTTGGTGTTCCTATTCTTGTGGCTTCTTCTCTGCTTGCTATGGTAATTACAAAGAACGTGTCTGTGTGTATTATCAGTTATCTTTGTCTTCCCTGCCATTGAGTATTTTTAAACAAGGGAGCAGAAAACTGCCACCAGCCCATTCACTGTTAGGGAAGCTTCCTCTGGAGTTGTTGGCACTGGTTTTCCTGCAGCTGCCTGGGGTACAGGCAAATCAAATAGCTTCTCTCCTCGGCCACTAATGTGGGCTATTTTTTATAAATTTGTATCTATCTATCTATCTATCTATCTATCTATCATCTATCTTTTATGTTCTTTCTTTCTTTCTTTCTTTCTTTCTTTCTTTCTTTCTTTCTTTCTTTCTTTCTCTTTCTTTCCTTCCTGCCTTTTTCTTTTCCTTGCCTTCCTCTGTCCTTCTTTCCTTCTCTCTCTCTCTCTCTCTCTCTCTCTCTCTCTCTCTCTCTCTCTCTTCTGTCTCTCTTTCTTTTATCTTTGAAACAGGATCTTGCCATGCAGCTTTGGTTGCCAACTCACTGTGTAGACATCGCTGGCCTTGAATTTGTAGCAATCCTCCTGCCTCAGCCTCCCAAGACTGAGAATGCAGGAATAGCCACTTATTTTGAAGTTAGTGTTAAAGATATTTATTTGTATTTGTGAAGACAGAATTTTCATTTTATTTTCTTACTCTTGCTGTCAGTTGATTTCAGAAAGAAAATGTTAGCTACAAGGTTTTCACACATCCAGTCTGAAACTGAAGCATGATGTTTGATATCACTGTAACCTTTTCTTTATTTTCTGGCAATATAGTTCAGTTGCACAGTGCCTGCCTGGCAAGCACGAAGTCCTGAGTTTGATTCCTGATTTGCCACATCTCCTCCAAAACAACTTCTTTACTTGTTTCATCTTTGATTCAAAATACTGGAGGATCCTTAAATGGTTGCAGAATGCGGGGCGTGGGGGGGTGCCAAAAGACTAAGGCATGATTGGAGCATGGGAACTTTTAGCTTTATCCCTGCCATCCAGGAAAGGGAGAGGACAATGAGCAAACATCTCTAAGACATGGAATCTGTGGTGGACACTCAGGAGTGGTGGGATGATGGAAGCTCCTCACACTGCTTCCCTAGACTTTGCTCCACCTGCCTCTTTCATTTGGTGGTTCCTGAACTGCACCCTTTATAACACAAGGGGACTTGTAACTACCAAGTGAAGGCAGCCTGCTGCCACTGAAGCCTTAACCCATGGCATCTGGTGTGGCTCAGAGACTTCCAGAACTCGACTGAGCTGTAGGACATCCAGCGGTGTTGAAGGGTTGAAGTGGTACTGAGACAACCATGCTTTTGGTGTCCTGCTGAGAGCAGACATAGCTCCCTAATGGAGTACTGAGGCATGCACTAGAAAAAATCTAATCCAATTGCTTACTTTATTTTCCATTTTTGACAGCATAAGCATAAAGTACTTACTAAGCTGTATAACATATCTAGTACTGAGCACGGTATTTTTGAGAAATGCAGAAACAGACTTTTTAGAGCTAAATAAATCACCACCTGTGCCAAGCACTATGAAGAGTCCCACAGTGCTGCTGGGGATTATCTTCGGTGCATTCCCAAACATCTAATTGGCAGGAAACTATGAGTCACACAATGGATGTAGAGTGATTCATGAATGTGATGTCATCTTATTACAGATTCCTTAATGGAAATATTTCTCATTTTAAGGTGGTATAATGCCAGGAAAGAAAAGGTAGTTTGGGGTACTTTCTGTTTCCCAAAAGTTGTCTCATTCTTGTTGGGTTCTAGATTAAAAAATAGTTTCAGTCTGGTCTTCAGGGAGATCAAGTGCTCCTAGATGGGTAATTTCCCTAGATCTCTGCAATCTTCTTGGGTTGCTTACTTTCCTCATTGCTGACACAGAATAGTTGACACCCAAGATTAAGGAAGGAAAGGTTTATTTAACTCACAGTTTGTGGAGGTTTCAGTCCATAATCAGCAGGATGGCCTAGTGAGGTGGCAGAAAACAGCAAGAGCAACAAGAGCAAAAGGGTGAAGAGCCAGCCATTTTTCCTCCCTTATGTGGTAAATCAGGCTATGCACCCTTGGGTGGGTGGAGCAACCACGCTATCTCTGTGCCCTCCTCTCACACAGGATGAGAATATGTACAAGTGAGGTCCCTGACCCCCTGCTGTGCCACTTAGTTACACTTTTAAATGAATCAAGTTGATACCATTACACTTTTCTACACTGGCTCATTTACCATTTTTCTTATAGTTCTTTAATACTATTTTTCTCAAATTTTCTACAATTTTTTTTGTATCTTCTATAGAAGGTAATGTGAATTACCTTGCTTACCAGTATCATGTATGGTAATCCTATATTTTACAAACTATCATAGTAACACTGATGTCCTAGTGACTACCCTAATCATACTAAGAAGATGAGAGCCCTATTGTATGTTATAGAAGATTGCTTGGCACCATTGTTTTTGTTCAATTTACAATGGCCAGAAGCACTCAGAAGCATTTTAAAGATGCATTTTTAAAGATGCCCTGCAATTAAATGAATTGTGATGAATATGAATAAAGTTACATTTATTTTATGACTATTCTATTTGGGGACAGTAAGGTATTCTTTTTTAAAATATTATAATTGATACAATATTACTCGTTTTAAAAATAAAAACTATTATTGAACCAATGATGCTTCCTCTTATTGATGATGATGCCTTCAAATAGAAAAGATACTGTATTTTATATATTTGGCTTTTGTGTGATGCATTGAATATTCCACTGAGCCTTCTAGATAAGATGCTGGCTATTGTCATCAACAATCTATTGTTCTCCTTGGTATCTGCATAGCACAGTGTTGTAAATAAATTACAGTCAGACACATAGGCAATTTGCAAACTTTCACAGATACAAAATGACCTCACATCACAAACATTTGTAGATGTTAACAAATTGCAAGAGAAGCTCAGGTGTCTGCCTACGCGATCAGGGTTGTGCAGCTTTGTGCTTGCTGCACAGTGACAGTAACACAGGGCACAGTCATCAGACCCAGGGTTTCTGGGAGCAAGAGGCAGGGCAGTGGTTCTGTGAAGGGGATGCTAGCCATGCACAGCATACATTTGTGCTGAAGGTGTGTAAGTCTCACTGTGTTGAGCTTACAAACAGATCTGATTTATGAATGTTCCTTGACAAAACTCATCTATAAATTGGGGACTTCCTGTATTCCTGACAATAAAGACTCCAGAAAGATCTTGACCTAATATTCCTTATCTAATTCTAATTCTTTTGAAATAAGTTAACTACTTTAAAACACTATAAAATAACCTCTCCAAGTTATAGTTTTAATATAAAATGATATCAAATTTTTATTTAATGTATTTAAAATTATTATTAAAACACTATGGACTGGAGATTCAGCAGTAAGTAAAACAAACCTTGCCCCACTGTTGATAAAGTTTGAGCTCTGATAACTTCAACTTTTATTAAATTTTATCAAGCCTATATAACCTAAATCTGGGTTTGTTACAAAGCTTGGATATAATCTTTCTTGGATGTCAACCTGATCCAATATTATAATCATTAAAGGAGCATTGTTGACTTCCTCTCTGAAGAAAGACACTAACTTGGGGTAAAGGATTTGCTTTAGGCTCTAAAATTCACAATCATAATATAATCATCATATTCTTGCTTTTGCTTAAACTAAAGCTATTTTTCCTTTTCTTAAGTTAGCAGGAAATAGTCCTGGAACTGCTCTTACTGCTGGGGGTTGAGGGGGACAGAGTTGGGGTAGGTGTACACTGAAGGCAGACCCGGGTCGGAACCTCGGCTCTGCTGAGTGACCCAGAGCAAGTTATCAAACCCTCAGCTCCCATATTTATTTTTCTACAAACTGAAAGTGATGACACCTTATCCTGGTGGACTTTGAGAGCATTAAACATCATAGCACGTGTGAAAATCTAGCATGTAGGGACTGTTAGGACTACAGTAAGAGACACCTCAGTAACAGCTGCTTGGTACCTTCTATTTCCCTCTGTCTTCAAGGTGGCACCAAACCACTAGTCCCAAAAGATAAGGAGAAATGCTTTCTTTTCCATCTACAATCTCCTTTCTTGGCTTTGCATTAAGGCATCCATAAAGAGTCTGCTGCTCTCCCTGCCATGTGAAAGCATTATAGTCATCTGACTCTAAATTAAGCGCTAAGCCTGCTTCACTGTGGGAGATGAAGCTTGTGGATCTGAGGTCAAATTTTTCTTGGCAGGGAAAGAACAAAAACAACTTTTGGCTGTTCAGGCAGAAAGGATATGTTTCTTGTGACATTTAAAGGCCATGGGTAACTCTTATGGGAGCAGGCAGATGATAACATCGCAGCAAATGCTCTCACTGGTTGTCTCAGTTCAAGGTTGAGTAGCCTTTCACTAATGCAGAAAGAGCAGGTATATCTCCATTCAGCTAAAGAAATAAGTATTCCAGAATACAAAGGGAAGTTGGTCAAATTTAACATCCATACTGTAAAGAGCTTGATACCGTGTCATATTTCACTTTAGAAAAACTGGGTTTAAACAAGTGGATCTCATCCTGAGTCCTGAATGTCACACTGGTTTACCTGACTTTAAGAAAAATTATTGACTCAATTTTTTTGAATGAAATTATTTTCTACAATGTGGAGTCTGTTCAAACTATTGCTCTCATGAGCTCCAACACAGTAAATTCTTTCAAAATTACTAAGCAGAGTATTGAAGAGAACATTAATGTTTTTCTACTGTGCCTAGAGGAAAATATGTTTATGTCATTATTGTATTAATTTTAAAGAGAATTTGATCATATTTACAAATTCCCCTAGAATAATAGAGTGCACACAGTGCTTATGAGAGCTCGTGACTAGAAGTTAAAAAACTGTTAGATACTGATAAGCTCTTGCAGTGAAGTTGATGGGAAATCCTTAGCACCATTTTCTATGTTTTGTCTGATTCTGGTGAAAACTTTCCCTGACACTTTAAACAAACGGCTGCAATTGAGTCTTGTTATCACATGTCCTCATATACAAAGTCAGTAAAGCCTGCACAGACTGAAGTTTAAAATCTGCTAGGTACTCACTTGAGATTAGGCTCCGTCATTCATCTTAAACCTACCCTAAGATACCTCATGTTGTGTTACCTTATGTTTTTCAAAACCTTCTGTAACTGTACAGAAGAGGCAATAGCCCTACCTAAAAGGCGATCTGTTTGAAGGCGTAAAGGGTTTGTGCTGTGCTTCCTGCCAAGCTTCCAGCAGGTAGGGCATGCATTGCACAGTACTCACTGTGGATATCTACCACATTTAATTCCAAAAATTTACTCCTCCCTATGCTGGTTTTTTCTTCTATCTAAATTGCTTCCTGCTATGAGAAACTTAAGCATGAGAGTAAATTTCCCATGAGGGCTGGAGTTTAACTTAGCATGAAGAAAGCTCTGAGTTCAGTCTCATGATCTCTACTGAATGGTATCCTGGTTGCTTTAATGTCCTAGTTACTTTCTTGTCACTGAGACATGATACATGACATCTGCAACTAAAGGAGGAGAGGCTTATTTTGTCCCATGTTTGTAGTCCATAGTCGTCTGGCTCCAAGGCAAGAAGGCACAGCAGAGGGCCTAGGTGAGGAGAGCTCCTCACCCCATGGAGACTAGGAGGCAGAGAAAAGAGAGGAGCCAGACAGTGAGGCACACCCCCAGTGTCCTACTTGCTCTAACCAGGCCCCACCTGCAGATGGCAGGTCAGTTACCGTGTGACCACAGTTCATTCACCTTCCATAAACCTCACCTCTGTGTGCTTAACACCCTTGTGAAACAGTTAGATATAGAATGTAATAGTCTACATTGGTCCCCAAGGAATTGTGGGTATCTCTTTATGCAAAATATATTTGGTCCATCTCTAAGAAGTGCCAGTCTTTACATTTCAGCACTGCTAAGAAGTCCAAGTCCAAAGTCTCTGAGACTCAATGTAAACACTTAGTTGTGAGTCCCTGTAAAATTTTAAAAAGTTGAACACTTTCAACATACAAAGGCATGGGATAAAAATTCTCTTTACAAAATTGAGGAATGAGGGATGGAAAATAATGGGACCAGAGCAGTAAGGAAACCCAGAAGGGCAAACATTAAACCCAGTGCCTCTGCCAAGCTCTGGTAAGATGTGAATTTAAAATAGCTCAGGTACCCCTGCCGGTACAGCACTGCCTGCAGCAGCCCTCTGACAGCTCTCTTGGGCAGTCTGACTCTGCAGGTGACCATTGCAAGCCAATCTTGTAATTTCTTACACATTTGTGCATCTCATGTTGTTTCTCTAGTAAAATACTAGATTACACACTTAGTATAGCTCGAAAGTCAAGTCTTACAGGGAACCTAGTCTTAGGCGATTTCCTAAACCTTTCATTTTACCTCAAGGAGATTTACTACATTTTATTTGTGAAGATCAGAAAAAAAAAAATTCTCCTTTTGCCTCTGATAGACTGAGGGAAAAGATGACCGTTTTGAATTATGCCTATAGATTTGTACTCTTTAACAGGGTCTGCATTCAAGGAAAACTATTTTACCCAGGCCCATCAACTTGTGTTTTTATCAGAGTCTAATTTTATCTCAGACAAGAATAATATTCAACCATGGTCCCTTCTAAACTTCACCGTGTGACAAGGGCAACTCAAACTCATCGATCAGCCGAGACTCAGCAATAGGACTCTTGTCATTCCTTCTAGACCTCCCACGTCCCAGAAGGAATCCTGTAAAATAACAAGGGAGAACAGCTAAATTAATTGCAAGATATGAGTGCTATTTAAGCAATTTTAGAAAAACCTAATACAACATGGAAGATTAGACAAGGATAGGATAAAATTTTAATCAATGATGTTCTATAGTGATAGCAAACAGTGAAGAGAAAGTGATGCCTAGCCAGATAAATATGAAACTTCACCCTAAAAGCCTGTTTACCCCAGTTCTTTTTGACAGATGCATCATATTAATCAATCAAGCAAAAGAATTAGGAGCAACTGTAAATAGTACATGATGAGGAGACAAAAACCATAACCATGATCAAATATAGTATGAATTGTTAGACCTGAAATATAAAACAGCTGAGATTAATATGCTCTTACAGACTGAATGTCTGTGTTTCCTCCACTGCATGTGCTGAAACCCTAGCCCTTAATGTAAGAACAGTTGGAGATGGGGCCCTTTAGGAGGTGATCACATTTAGATGAGAACGACAGGGTGTGGCTGTAATGGGGGTCTGTGTCCTAGTATGAAGAGGAAGGAAACTTTCTTTCTGTTTGTGATGTAAAGAAGCAGTGAGGAAGTGGCCATGTACAAGCTAGGATGAGAGACCTCACAGGAGCTGAATCCGCATAGTTATCTTGGAATTCCCAAGCTGCAGACCATATAAATATATGCTTGTTGTTTGTGTTAATCAGTCTAATTTTTTTTTCTGTCTTTTTGAGATATGGTTTTGCTATGCAGTTCAGGCTGGTCTTGCAATCACTTTGTAGTCCAGCATGGTCTCAAACTTGCAATGATCTTTATGTCTCAGCCTCCTGCATGCTGGGATAACAGGTGTGAGCCTCCAGGCCCAGCTAGCCTATGATATACTATTAGGGCAGCCTGAGCTGAGACTGGAGGAAGAAGTAAACAACAGGAAATAACAATGGAGGTGTCAGCAGACAGATAGGAACTCTAAGGAGAAATCAAAAAGAGGAAATTTGTCTACAAAGTCTTCCTTTATAAGAAATATCTAAATCAATAACTCATGTGATAGCTAATGATAAGAACTAGATTAACTCTTTATAGTTTTGGAAACAAAGTAAAAATGTCCCCCTCACCGTTCCCTTTTAACACTGTATACAAGTTCTAGCTAATGTAGTATGAGAAGAATAAGGAGTAGCAAACAATACAGATTGGAAGAAATTACTGTTATCATTCACCAGGATCCTGATGATCAGTGTAAAAGTCCCAAAGAACTGACTTAAAGAGTCTGCAACAAGTAAGCAAGTGTACCAAAGTTATTGAATGTAAGAAAACATGTAAAAGTCAATTACGTTACTGTATTACGGCAATAGGCTTTTGAAATTTACCACACACACACACACACACACACACACACACACACAAACCCCAAAGAAGAAGTACTCTAATAAAAAATCTAATAACATATGTGTAAATACCAAAATAGTGTTATAGTTGATGAATCAGTTGTTCTCTAACTAGCTTATAGATCCCATGAGGTCTCAACAAAAAAGTCAGCATGTTATCTTGGGTATCTCAGAAATTATTTTTAATGTTTATATCAAAAAGCAAAAGACCAAGAAGAAGAAAAGTTGGAAATCTCACACTTACTTTAGAGTATAAAAATATTGTAAAACCATAGGAATCAAGAGAATGTGGTGCTGGCAAAAAAAAATAAGACAAATCGATCAGTGAAACAGAAACAAAACAAAACAAAAGTAATCACTACATCTTTGACAGTTGACTAAAGGCAATTTAAGGGAAAAAGGATAATTTATAAAATAAAAATGACATTGAAACAACTGGACATTCATGCACAAAAATGAGGTTAGACACTGAAATTATTGTTTGAAAAGATTCAGTGAAAATGGTTCAGATACCTATAAAACTCCTAAAAGATAACATAGGACAAAAATGTTGGTAATCATGCATTTTTGCAGTGAATTTTTAGATATATCACTATAAACACTATTTGGGAAAAATATTGATAAGATACTACATTAAAATCACAAAAACTTGTTTTCTGTAAAGATTTCTTCCAAGAAAGAAAAGAAATACATAATTTTGGGAAGTTTTTGAAAACCATACATCAGAAAAGGACTTGCATGAAAATATACAAGCATCTCTTAGAATTCAATAATAAGAAACAAATGGCCAAGTAAAAAATGGGCAAAAGATTCAAACATGTAATGCACTGATACAGATATACTGATGACAGATGGGTTAATGAATTCTGAACATCAAACGTGATTGGAAGCCGCGTATTATGTAGCAGTGATGTCACCATGTGTCTGTCACAGTAATGACTGACATACACAACTTTGGCCACAGCAGATCTGAGGAAGAGTTGGGACTACTCCTGGCTGGCAGAAATCCCAAGTGGTCCTACCATCCTGGAAGAAAGTTTAGCAATTTATTTCAAAGCTACATGTCCTAATTACTTTTCTCTCCTTTCTGGGACAAAATACCCAGCACCCAAAATTAAAGAAGGAAAAGTTTACTTCACTCAATTTGTGGAGGTTTCAGTCCATAATCAGTGGGTTCCAAGGCAGGTTGGCATGGCAGAGGGGCAGCCATTCACAGCAGCAGAAGACAGCAAAAGACAAAGATCAAAATATGGACAGAGAAGGGAGCCCCTTTCCTTCCCTTAGTTGTTTGCAGCTCACCTGCCCTGGGGCTGCTGGAGCACACACACTATCTCCCTGCCTTGCTTTACAGGCTCCCGATGTTTACAAAGTGAGAGCCCTGAACCCCGGCTCTTCACTTAGTTAAACTTCTAGGTTTCTCGAGTTGACACAATGAGTCTCTGTTATACCACATATTATGGTTTGCGGCTAGATTTCCTCGCAAGACCTCATACAGTCACCAGGAGATCTTTACAGAGGCAGCTGAATCCAGTGTGTAGTGCTGGGATCAAGGGTGTGATCACTAGATCTGTGCACTGACTGGTCTGGCATGGTTCTGACTAGGATTAAGAATGTGAGTACTACATTTTATGTAGGGCAAGTAGCCTACACAAAATATAAGGAAGAAAATGGGGCTAATTCTCACCTGCTTGCTGCCATGGACTGCTTCTCCTGTAGGATGCCCCTCTGCTATGTTTCATCCTCCCTTGGAGCCAGCCAATTATGGACTGAAATTTCTACAAACTGTGAACCAGATGAACCTTTCCTCCTTTAACTTTGGGTGTTGGGTATTTTGTCTCAGCAACAAGAAAAATAACATTGTTTAGCACTCATAAATCTCAGTATTTACCCAAATGGGTTAAAAATGAATGTTTGTAGAAAAACCAGAATATAAATATTTACAATAAGCTTATTTATAATTATAAAAATTCTAAGAACAAAGATAACCTTCAATAGATAAATAAATAAACATAGTATGATATATATATATATGTAAAATATTTTTGAATGATAAAAATAAATTAACTATCAAGTCATGAAAAGGCTTGAGGAAAATTAATGGCATTTACATGAAAGAAGCCAGACTGAAAAGGCTACATAATGTGACTCCAAATACAGGATATTGTATAAAAGGCAAAAATACACAGTAAAGGTTCAGAGGGCCAGGGGGTTTGTGTTGGGATAGGGGCATTTGGGAGAATGAGTAGGAGAAGCAGAGGACAGCTTTGAGGGCAGTGTAAACATTTTCTGTAATAATTCAGGAGTGGGTACATGTTGTTGCACATTTAGTAAAACTCTGAGAGCTGTACAATATATGGAGTGAATCTCAGTGTAAACCACGGGCTTTAGATGCTAGCAATGGATTAGTACTGGCCCAGCTGTGGTAAATGCACCAGTCAGTGCAGAATGTCAGTAGTAAGAGTATTAAGAGGTGGGCTGGCAGAACAAGTACATTTTCTACTCATATGTATTTTTTGTAAACCCAGAACTTCCCTAAGAAATAAAATCTATTGATTAAAAATGCATCTGAATTAAAGAAAACGCATAAAACAGCCAGGATAACAACAAAGGAAATAGCTAAATACAAAACCTTATGTAAAATTATTTGAATATTTACCCTTAATTTCTACTTTTAAAATTAAAATTTGGGACTTTACTTTTTACTATTTTGATCTTTAAAAAAAGCATAAATTCACTAGGATTAGATATACATACTCATATAAACATAGCAGGGTTGTTCGGGAACAAAATTTTCCTCTTTCCTCCTGGTTAGTTTTGCTTCATTACAGTAAGTTTTGGGACATTCATCCTATTACTTACTGTTTTAAACTTTTTTCCTTCACAAATAAGTTTAAATATTTTTGTCTTTATGACAAAGTGCTCATATCATACCCATATCAAGCTAATTCTCTCAAGGTTTCCCCTAGACCAGACTAGGAGCCCGGTAAGCGCACGTGTGCCAGCCAGGCTCAGACCTCCTTAAACAGAATTTGCCCACCGGAAGCATCAGTTCTGCAAGATTTCATTTCACAGGTCTTCTCTACAGTTGGATTGGATCTATTGTTTTTATTACTCACTTATTTTATTTCCTGTTTCCATGCCTGGCGTGTGTTGGTGTGACCTGTACCCTAATGAGACTGTAAACTCCCCAGACAAACATTAGGTTCTCTCTTTGAATTTCTGCTTCTCAGCTAAGTTCCTCACAATAAGCAAAATTGAACATGAGTGTGTTGAAAGCAACTCTTAAGTTTTTGAAATTATTCGATGCATGTCATCTGGAGTTTAATGTTCTATTACCTCTAACTGTGTATTTGTTGAATAAGTAGTGTCAATAAACTTTGTAAGCTCTCTAAAGCACATCGGGAGTAAATGTTTACATTCTCGACAGTGGAAGTGCATGTGTGGGAAATTGTAGGTATTTCATAAAGCCAGGAACTTTATTAGAGGATCTTCTGTTAGTTCAGTTCCAGTCACACTGCCCTGAAAGGAGCACAGCAGGCATGGCTTGGGAATAACCTGCCAATATTCGCTATTTTATTATTTCACAATGCTTTATCTCAACCCCATTCAATGAATTCTACTGAAAAATCAAAATGCACACCCACAGAAAAGCTGTAGCCTTACAGCAACTTCTTCTGAATGTCATTGCCACGCTTTCAATTTCATGGGCTAACTTCCTTGTTCCGTAAATTTAAAAATATGAGGTGTTCACATTCACAGCTATAATGAATGAAGCAAATGAATTTGTGACTTGTACAGCGGTAAAATATAAATGCTCTTTGGAAATCTTGATTACGTTTCTGTTTTCCTCCCTGTAGTGTTTCAGAAAATGAAAAACAAAGAAACAAACAAACAAACACTAAGTCCCAGTGGTTAGAAGATTTTGTAGTGGGGAAAAAAACCAAGCATGCCGCAGAGGTCCTTGTATGTTCAATGATGACGTCCACTTCCCCTAGGGGACCTGGTTGCCTTGTGGGCGGCGCAGGCTGAGCAGATGCCCCTCTGTTTGGAGACTGTAGTGAAGGAGACATTTAGAGAAGACGATTCCACAGCATGGCCATGCAGAGTCCATAGAGGAGGACTGCGCTGCTGTGTGTGGTGTGGAGCAGGACAGTGGTAATTGTTCTTAAGATGATTATAGACCCTTCCTGCTGAACTGGAACAAACCAGACACCTGGGGGAGGTTTTCAGCTTGGACTCTGTCACTTCCCTGCTGTGCCGGGAAGCAGCTGCTCACTTTCATGTTCTGTTTCTGTTTTGTCCTGGAAACCTGAAACACTGCAGTTACTCAGCCTCACAGTTAGTTAGTGTCTCCAGTGAAGTCTGGGAAAGAAACTTGGAAGTAGGAAACTGACTTTCTAAACAGACTGAAATTGCAAGGGGGCAGTGCCCTAACAGATAGCAGCTTGACCTCTGGAAAAGTCGATGGCTTCCTTTCATTTCCAGCAGGCACCAGGAGAGCTGTAGAAGCAGCTCAGAGTGTGGAAATGCAACTGAGAATAGCAAACGAGGAGGGACTTCTTATCCATGTCAGATCAAAGAATGTTTGAGGATGGGTTAACATTTGGAGTATTTCAAAGGCATGACAGGAGTTACTCTCCTCACCCCAGCCTCAAATGTGCATCTAATAATTCTGGGGAAGCTTTCCTATGCAAAGTGAATAGGAAAAAGGCTCTCACTGAAAGGTTCTGTTACTCCTTGCCTTTCACTATGCTGGAATCTGAGAGCCCAGAAAGAGCAAAATGCAATGAAAACATTTAAGGGAGCCATTGTGGCTCTGAGGCTCTTGTTGAGCCCCCACACTTACTCTAAGGTGGTGACCACTTAAATCGGTTATCTCGGGTGGTAGTGTTGCTTCTCCCCACTGAATTCATCTGCTGATTGTCTAACTGTGGTTTAGATTTTGGAAAGAGAGAATGAGTGAGTGAATGAATGAATGAAATGAGAAACAACATGTGAAGGAGTATGTGAACAGTAAACCCTTGTTGCAGCCTCAGGTTTGTGGACTGCAGTGGCCTAAAAAGCAGGGAGTGGGAGAAATAAACCAGCTCTGTCTGTGATCTGTGGAAGTACACAGGCCTGCATGCTTTCAGCAGTCGAATGCATCTGCCATAGAAATGTGTCATGCAGTTACTGTCATTCTTCTTACAAAGTGTGGCTTGAGATAATATCATTCTGTTTGGGTCCTGACCCTTAACGGGTTCCATTTGGAGGCCTTTCAGCCTATAACAGATGGAGAAGCTTCAGAGGAACTGAGTGAAACAGACAGTCTTTTTGGATTTTAGTATAAATTTATTGACAATAAGATGATGCTGTGGTTTAAATGTTTCCTTCAGTGTTCACATATTGGAAATTTATTCCCCAGTGCAACGTGGTTGAATGGTGGGGTGATTAGGATTTTAGGATTCAGCCTTCTGGATGGGTGTGTACTGGTATCAGTTAGTTATTGCAGAGTGAGTTCTTTCTGGATAAAGGCTGAATCTCTGCCTCTCTCCACCCTCCTCCTTCCTTCTGCTAGGAGCTGAAGCAGTGAGAAGGCCCTTGACAGTGAAGCCCCTTGACCTTGAACTTCTCAGTATAACAAATAAATCTCTGTTCTTCATAAATTACATCCTCTCAGATATTCTGTTTCACTTGTGCAAGATGGACTTAGACAAATGGAAAGAGATGACTGTAAATGTAAATTAAAAAAGCTGATTGTCTCAGTAGATTGCTGCTGATTAGAATAGCAACTATCACCATGTAGTCAAATTCCTTTAAAAATATTGAGGGCAGCATTGGTTTAGAAATTTATGCTTTATTCTGAGCCACTGACAGACCCATCCATAATGGAGCCTCACTGACCAGCAGGCCCACTCCAGGTTCTGTTGAGGCATTTGATGACAGTGGCACACAGGTGGAGGCGACTTCAGGCCTCATATGTCTTGCTCTTCTTGAGACTCCAAAGGTCAGGGCACTGGCCTGTGCCACATGCAGTTGGTAGGGATTATCCACTGCTGTGTTCAAGGTTAACATTTTAAGGGAGTGTGTGTGTGTGAGTGTGTGTGTGTGTGTGTGTGTGTGTGTGCATGTGCGTGTGTGATAATTCAAACATACCCATCAAGATGAATTTAGTTTGTGCAATCATGGATAACTTCGAATTAGATTTCACATCTGCAAAACCCCAAACCCCAGAATTTATATATGACCAAGAACTTTTCCTGCTCATCGTAGGGACCACATAGCATATTATTCTGTAAAAATATTTAAACAAACAACCCATTGAAGCAATTTACATTTTTATAAACCCAGTTCCTCCTAGACAGTTCCTATTTACTGGTGATAAAAGGGTATTGAATTCTGTAAAGTAGCTTATGTTTAGATTTTGAGTTAAGCATCTTGTGTCCTGGATGGAAAACATCAAAAGTTGGAATCTGAGCAGCACAGAGAAGAGAGGTACACACACGTCTTCAGCCATGAATAAAACATCTGAAACAGGATGAAACTGACTTCTGCTTATAAATATTGAAGTAACCAGCGTATTCCTCTACCAACCTCTTTGTCCTTTGAGTCAAATGGAACATTGATGAATGTTACTTTGACAAATGACCCCAAATGTCACATAGCTGGTTTGTTAATCAGCTCTTTCTCTGTGTGTTTTCACTTATTCCGCTGTAGAGCAGGGCAGTGGTAATAAAAAATGAAGAGGACGCTGGGAAGATGCTGGGGTAGGAAGACAGAATCTGTGCCCTTCCAGCTTTCACTGGGATGATCCATCTGATGTGGCTACTTTGGATCTCTGGAGTCGACTGACTGCTGCCAGCTTCTAGCATAAGGTGCAGATGACAAATTGCAGTTAACTTTGATGTTCCAGTTCTTAGCTGAGCAGTCATCCTGGTCCTCCCACAAATCCAGCCCAAAGACAGATGGCAGTGTTCATGCTCCTGTAGCAGCATGCAAATTGATTTGGGAGCCAGGGTAATGAAGGACCATGTCCTCCAGCTCTGGCGGTCGAGGGGGCATCAGGTCACAGAGGTACAGAGCCAGGAGCAATGCCCCTGGGTCACTTCTATGGCTGCAAGCTGAAGGGGCTTCCACTGGACTCGTAAGGTTGGTGCCTTTAAAATCCTTGAAGCAGGTACAGTGGTACACACCTGTCATCCCAATACAGGGGTCACTGGGGCAAGAGGGTCCCCTGTGGCACACAATGAGTTCAAGCCAGATGGACTCAACTACCTCAAAAAACTAAAACAAATACAAAGAAAAACAAAACAAAACAAGCACATAGTAAAACTAAATCACCTTTGCTATTTTCTTTTTCCTGTTTTTGGATCCAGACAACAATGATTAGGAAAATCAAAGCAATTGCATAGCTGAGGGAGCTTAGAAATGGCAGAGCTGGAGAGACACTGAGTTCACTCTCAAGGCTGGAGCCTGGCACAGAAGTGGGTCCACCACAGGAGAACTCGACAAAACACCATTGTCTACACTGAGGTCCTGGAGCAATCTGACCTCCAGAACTACCAATGGTCGATTACAACCAAGAGTCAGAAGATGTGCCCAGAAATATGTCCTTTCCAGAGGAAAACACTAAGCCCACAGAAACTGTGCTGAGAAAGATAACATCCCCAACAAAACTTAAAAATAACAGTCTTAAAAACACTAGGGGAACCAAAGGAAGACATGGAGGAAGTCAAGATGATGCATCAGCAAAGCTGAAGTGTCAAACAAGAAAAAAAAAAAATTAAAGAAAACAAAAAGGAGACCTGGGAATTGAAGAAGTTCAGTTTGTCAAAATTTGGATAGAGGAAAGGGGAAAATTTACAGAAACAGTGCTTATCAAGACAAAATAATAAGAAAGCAGATCACCAATCAAAAATATTCTGACAAAGAAAATTCCTGGTCTGAAGGCTTCAGTGGTGAATTCTGCCAACATGTAAAGAGACGCTAACATCTACTCTTCTCAAACTTTTCCATAAGTTTGAAGGTGGAGGAACACGACTTAACTCAATATGGAAGACAAGCATTGCCCTGATTCTAAGGTCAGCCAAAGATACTACAATAAAACTGTGAGCTGACATCCCTTGTAAAAATTTTGCAGAAATCCCCAACAAAATACAAGATAGCTTACTTCTACCAGCTTTAATTTAATATTAAAATAGTTATATACCATAACAAACTGAGGTGACTCCTGGAATGCAAGAATGTGTCTCATATAAAAGGCCATTTAATATCCCGCACAAACAAAACAAACCTCACATGGATAAAAATTCTGATACCACCCAAAGCCCAGCCACACTAGGCTGTACTCTGCAGGTTTAAGGCCTGCCTCAGATATGCCCAGTGACCTTCTCTCAAACCTCAAAACTCAGCTGGCAGTTGGGGTGCATCTGTGCATCATCTTGAGACCTGGGAGACTTTAAGATCATTGCTCCCAGATCTCAAGGACCCGCCCAGCTCCCACCCACACTAGACGATCCTTGGGAGGTTTTGTGGACCAACTATATTGCGCCCAATGACCGTCTTCAATTACAGAAGTTGAGAGCAGGTGAAGTGAGTTCCAGGGCACTGGTCTTTATCCAGGAAGAGCTTTAGCCATTCATCCACAGTGGTTAGGTGCCTGCCCAGCTACCTGGAACACTGAAGGTGGAATAGGAGGGCCTGAGGGCCTTGAATGGACCATGCTCAGCAACCTCCATTCAGTCCTAGGAGCCTAGAGCATAGGAAATGATTGCTAACACATCCAGGGAAGCCTTGGAACAATACTTGAAACACAGAAATATAGGAAAATGACAAAATGAAAGACCAAAATGCAATCTCAAACCTCCAGCCCATCCCAAGAAACCCTATGAACCATGTACATAAAAGAAAATATATGCTATACACCTGAGATACCTGTAATAATAGACACTGAAATAAAGAAGCAACTCCAGGAAGCTTTAAAGGAATTCAAACTAGAAATAATCTTCCAGGTAAAAGAAGAAATGATAAAAGTAATCAAAGAGGTGCTGAACACATCTAAAGAAGACACAGCAGTTAAAAAATTAGAGAAACAAAACAAAAGATAAATCTCTGGATGAACAATTTAAAAAACAAACATAATACATGAAGCAGATTCAATGAGATACAAAGGAAATAAAAAATTCCATCAAAAGTTGTCAAAACTGACTCAATGAAAGTGAAGATAGAATTTCAGACCTCGAAGACAAGATTGCAGGTAGTGAACAGGAAAGGAAAGATCTTTTAAAAATAACATAGAATCAGGAAATAACAATTCAACAGCTGTAAGATGATGCAAAGAAAAACAACATAAGATTGATAGGGATAAATGAAAAAGAAGGGAACAACACAAATGATATCAAGAGATTATTTACATAAGTAATACCTGAAAATTTCCTAAACATGAGAATGGAACCTGACATTAGAATTATTGAAGCATACATAACTCAAAAAGCCATAACCAAAATAAAATTACACCAAGACATATAATAATCACCATCCCAGAAATCTAACATAAGAATAGAATACTAAAAGCTTTTAGGGGGAAAAAAAATCACCAATAAAGGAAAGCCTATTAGAAACACAGCAGACTTCTCAACACAAACAATGAAGTCAAGAAGAGCATGGAGTGAAGTATTTCAGATCCTAAAGGAAAATGATTTTCAACCCAGACTGATGTATCATGAAAAACTGTTTTTTCAAAATGGATGGAGAAATGACATACAAGACCCCCAAAACTCCATTAAAAGACTCCTAGATATAATAAATAAATTCAGCAATGTGGCTGGATACGAAATCAATACTCAAAAATCAATAGCATTTCTATGCCCTAACAACAAAATCACTGAGAGAAAAATAAAAGAAGCCACATCCTTCACACTAACATCCAAAAAAATGAAATACTTAGGAATTAACCTCACAAAAGTAGTAAAAGATCTATACAGGGAAAATGATAATACCCTAAAAACAGAAATTGAATAGGATCTCAGAAAATGAAAAGACATCCCTTGCTCATGGATGGGAAGAATATTTTATAAATAGTAATTCTCTCAAAACTGTTATACAGATTCAATGCAATCCCAATGAAAATACCATCAACATACCTCATAGATCTAGAGAAATCAATCCTAAAATTCATCTGGAACCAAAGAAACCTAGAATAGGAAAGGCAATTCTAAGCAGCAAAAGCAAGGCAGGAGGCATCAGAATCCCTGACATGAAGTTATACTACAAAGCAACTGTAGTAACATCAACATGGTACTGTAATAAAAACAGATCTGAAGATCAATGGAATAGATTAGAAGAAACAACCACAACTACCAACACACTCAACTACCTTATCTTTGATAAAGGGGCCAAACATGCTCACTGGAAGAAGGACAGTCTCTTTAATAAATGGCGCTAGAATAACTGGCTCGCCATGTGATGAAAACTAAAATCAGACCCATGCCTATCACCATATACTTTACCAAAATCTAAATGGATCAAAGATCTGAGTATTAGTACTGAAACATTAAATGTGTTGGAAGAAAATTAGGGTAAAATCTTGAAGATATAAGGGTAGATAGAAAATTCATGAACAAGGATTAAACCACACAGGAGGGAAATATTCCCAGATTCAATAGCTGGGGTCATGTCTTATTAAAAAGCTTCTACAAGTCAAAAGAAATCTCCAGCATAATAAAAAGAAAACCTACAAACTGTGAAAAAAATCTTAGTGAACTGTCCCTCAGACAAAGGACTTCTGTCTACAACATATAAAGAATTAAAAAAAAATCAGATTCCCAAAATTCAAAGACTCAATCCAAAAATGTGCATCTGAGATGAATACAGCATTCCCCGATGAAGAAATACAAATGGCAAATAAATACATGAAAAAATTTTCATCATCATTACACATTAGAGAAATGCAAATTAAAACCACACTGAGATTCCATCTCACTCCTGAAAAAAATGGCCAGGATCAAGAAAACTACCAACAACAAATGCTGGAGAGGCTGTGGGGAAAAGGGAACTCTCCTGCACTGTTGGTGGGAGTATAGACTTGTGCAGCCATTGTGGTCAGTCTGGAGATATCTCAAAATGCTTGGATTGGAAGTCCCATTTGTTCCAGCTATTCCACTTCTAGGCATATTCCCAGAACTGAAAACATCATACCACAGTGATATATGTGCACCCATGTTTATAGCAGCACAATTTGTAGTGGCCAGATCTTGGAAACAACCTAAGTGTCCATCAACTGAGGAATGGATAAAAAAAGTTGTGGTATTTTTATATTAATGAAGTACTACTCAGCTATAAAGAATGATCACACTGATATATTTATAAATAAATGGACACAAATTGAGACTATACACCTAAGCGAAATAAATCAAACTCACATGTATAAATCAAACTCACACATATAGTCTCTCTAGTAATATTAAGAAATACTAAGAATACATAAGAGTTTATGATAATCATGATTCCCCATTACATTGCTCTGAAGCCTTATAATGTCTGCATTCATTAGTTGGAATGGTTTTATTCTAGTTTGCTTGATTTTATTACCTATGATAGTATAAACAGCTATTTAAAGAAAACAAGACATTAGAATAGCCAGTGATGATTTCATATCATTACTCCGAAGTCCTAATATGCTTTTGTTCTTCTGTTTGTATTGATTCTATCGTATTATATCTTATTGGATTTTATTATATGTGATAGTATAAACAAATTTTCTATGGAGAATGAGATAATATAATAGCCATTGTTCATTCTCTGCTATTTGGTTCTGAAAGCCCTGTGATGCTTTCATTCTTTTGAATGATTTTATACTGTTTTGTTATGTTTGATACTATTGTATATGAAGCTATGTTCAACTATTTCAAAGAAAGAGCCATTATGTTAGTTACTGTTAATTATGGGTTGTCTTGTAGTAAAATACTGTGTTATTTGCATTGTTCTGATCTGATCTGCTTTGTTATGTCCTCTTTTGTCTTAGTCTCTTTAAAATAAAAAATTTAAAAAATAAATTAAAATTCTGATAAAATTCAACACATTTTAATAATAAAAACACTCAATAAACTGGAAATAAAAAGAAACTACCTCAGTATTATAAAGGCCACCCGTGAAAAACTCACAGCAAACATCATAAGCAATGGTGAAACAGTTTTCCATTAGGATCAGGAAAGGCAATGATACTCACTTTCACAAGTGAGAACTGGGAATTCTAATCAGAGTAATTAGACAAGGGGAAATAATAGTCTTTGTATGAAGATGATGTGTCCTTATATGTAAAAAGATCCTAAAGATTTCTCAAAAAACTTTCAGAATAAATGAATTTAGTGAAGTAGCAGAATATAATTCAATACCAGAAAAGCCAGTTTTGTTTCTAACCTAATATGGAGATTAAGAAAAGAATTCCATTTATAATAACACAATGAACAAGATACTTAGGAATCACCTTGCCCAAGCAAATAAAAGATTTATACCGTGAAAATTATACAATTAATTACAGTATAAAATAGAAAAATATCTCATTTTTATGGATCAGAGTATGTGATATTGTTGTCAGGGTCCTCTATAGCAGTAATCAGATTTAGTGCAATCTCTAACAGAATATCTATGTGTGTGGATATGGAAGATTCAACTAAAATTCACATGAAATCTCAAAGGAACCTGAATAGTCAAATATTCTTGAAAAAGAACAAGAAGTTTGGAGGATTCACTTACTTATTTCAAAACTTACTACAAAGTTTCAGTGATCAAAGCAATATATTCAGTGGAATAAATTTCAAAGCCAAGAATAAACACTTGCCTGTGTGATCAAACAGACAGTCTTTTAAATAATTGGTGTGGAAAAAAAACAGGTGTCCACATGCAAGAGAATGAAGCTTGAGCTTCCCCATCATGAGATACAAAATTTCCTCCAATGGGGTTCAAGATCTAAACACTTAAAATTGTACAAACTTAGAGAAAAACATAGGCAAAGTGCTTTGTGAAACTGAATTTGACCATGATTTTTAATAATATTATACCATCCACATAGGTAGCCAAAGGAGGAAAACAGATAAACTGAAATCTGTGAAAGTTAAAACATTTGTTACTCAAACGTTAATATGAACAGAATATAAAATATCTCCCAAAATTGTTGTTTGTTTTCAAATTATTTAATAAAATATCCAGAATATATAGAGAATTTGAAGCACTCCAAGGCAAAAACACAACTAAATTCAACAGTATGCAAAGGAACTGAAAAGACACTTCTCCAAAGAAGACATACATGACTACTAAGCACGAAAAAAGATGCTCAGTGTCATGGCTCATGAGGGAAAAGTAAGTGAAAAGCACACTGAGATCCTGTCTACCTCAACCTTATCACAACGACTATTATAAAAAAGTTTCAGAATTATTATAAAACAGTTGTGAGAATGTGGAAAGTTGGAACTCTTGGGCATTACTGAGGGGATATAACACATGAAAATATATGATCATTGCTCAAAATAAATATGGAACTAGCCTGTGATTCAGCAATCTGAGTGTATACCCCACAGAATTGAAAACAGGGATGTGGACAGATGCTTGCATGTTAATGTTCATAGTAACTACTGTAATTATCAAAATGTGGAGACAACTTAACTGTCCATTAACAGACAATGGAACATAAAATGTAACATCTGTGTACGAATACTTCATTACTCAGGATTTAAAAGGAGGACCATTCTGACATGGGTTACTTTTAAGGACTTTATTAGCAAAGTAACCTGATTGCACTAGCAGAAGTTCTGCTCGAGTTGTGAAAAAGGTTTCTCAAAGCCGCGTGTTCTCGCACGGGGTCTCCCAAGAGAGACCTCATCCTGGGTGTGTGATGCGGGATAGGAGCGCCTGATGCTGCATCGGTCCGCTGATTGGACGGCAGGCTCATGTGTGGCTGCATGGACCCACTGAAGACCGAAGCCCTACCCTGGCACCAGCCAATAAGCCTGGGGCCCGAATGCAATAAAAAGGGAAAAGGAGGCTCCCCACTGCTGCTTTTTTCTACTGCCCTGTACGGGCTGTGTCTCCTCGGCCAGGCCCCCTTCCATGCCACCGTGCCTTGGAGCCAGCCAGCTGTGGACTGAGACCTGTACAAACTGTGAAATGAAGCAAGCCTTTCCTCTTTGAATCTGTAGATGCCAGGTATTTTATTCCAGTAGGAATAAAGTAACCAAGACACGATAACAAAATGATGGCGACAGAACTAGAACACAGGTGTCTAGGCTGAAGGGATTGGACCATTTTTACATGCGTACTGAACTTCTGTTTGCAACGTGGAAGGTTGCCTAAAGATGGATAGCAGTGATGGTCACACAATATGACAACAGTACTTAAAATTACTGAGTCCTGCACTTAAAATGGCAAAAGATGGTAAATTTCATGTTCAATGTGATTCTCTACAGAAAAATTTCAGGAGGACAGTGAACCCTGATGGAGTATGATGAGAATTAGTCTATATAAAGTACTTAACCAAGTGTCTGAGAAGTAGTACTTGTTCCTTGTCACAGTTGCTATTCTTGATATGTTTATTATAATTGTAATTAACATGCTTTTGGAAACAGGATAGCTTCACATATAGTGCTTTTTCATTGCTATGTGAAGAATGATGCATGTCAAATGACTTTTTCTGCAGAGCAATGATATTTAAAGAAATGGTTTCACGTGGCCACTGTTCCAGAGACATGGTGGGTTGTATGAAGGCAGCGCCTTCTAAATAAAACACACAGAGAGGTTCCCACAAGGAGGTCTTGTTTTAGCTGAGTCCTTTTCATCTGGGAGACACTGGAGGAAGATGAATAAGGAGGTAAGACAGTGTGAAGCAGTCGGGTGTGTGAATAGCCAAGGACCTGAGCATTGATGTCATGCAGTGGACTCAGTAACTAATTTCCAGGGACAGAAAGGAGGGAGGAGTGAGCGGCGCAGAATGCAGAATATGCTACACCTGTATGGACTACAAGATCATTCCCTTAGGCACTCTCTCAGCACTGAGAAAAAATACTCAATTCTGTCAAAGGAGGAGAGGCTTACTAGGCTCAGAATTTCCTGAGGGTTCAGTCCATGGCTGGCTTGCTTCAAGGCAGAAGCCCTGTGGTGCAAGGGTGTGGCAGACAAATGCTGTCAGGAAGCAGAGAGAAAAGGGAGTTGGGACAAGAATTCCTCCCTCCAGGTCTTGCCACATGTGGCAAGGTCCCACTTCCTATAGCACACTCAATACTAAACTCACCAACCAATACATTCTCTGAGGAGTGTAGCACCCCCATGATCCAGCTGCCTCCAAAACTCATGAGACTTTGGAGGATGTTTTAGTTCCAAATTATAGCAATGTTAATACATGTAAGCATGGTTAGTGTTGTACTCTAAGAAAATAGCTTTGTTATATGTGTATTATAGCAAACCTGTATAGGGGCTTACTAAATGTGTTTGTTTTATCCTTTTTCCCTAACTGATATGTTAAGTGACCTAACTGATATGTTGAGCAACACTCTCCCCTGTAAAGAATTGCAAGAATCTCACCTAATTGATATGTTAACCATTGTTGCCCTCTATAAACTATAGAAGCTGTGCTAAAACAAGCTAACAAGGGTTGTTAATCACTGCTAGGTGCCTCTATTCTCCACTAAAGAGCTAAGAAAAACTAGAATGGCAATTAATTTACATTTGTTTAAAGTAACCTGCTTGTGTGCAGAGAGATTTGCGTGTGAGTTTAACCCTTTACCCTGACCTTGACACATTACCGCCGTTTTCTGTTCTGTATGGCGCCTTATTGCCTCCCTCTCCCCTCACCTATCTATCTAGGCCATAAAGAATTTGGGTTTCTGGTGACCTCCCCCCGACCCGGTGATGATCTGTCGTAAAATGAGCCTGCCCCAATTTTAAGAACTGCTTAGCTTAAACAAATTACCGGGTAATACTATGGCCCAAACCCCAATTGGTGCTTTCCTTTTGTTCTGTATGTATCAAATAAGTTAGATATCAGGTCTTTGTAAAACTTAAGTTCCAGCGTCTCATAACTTGTGACCCCTTCGCACTCACTAGCGAAGACAAGCTGTCCTGAGATAATTAACTCTCCATTTTCTTCTCCAAATATTGCTGCAGACGTGCCACTCTGAGATAATGTCAGTCTGCAAGATGGGAGTAATTTAAAAAAAACACCAGGAACTCCCTAGATTGTCAGAGCTAAGTGGACAGCAATACAGTTTCCAGACTCGGGTCAACAAGTTTGATGGCTCTACAGGTTTCTTTGTTTCTCTCCCCCCGCCCTTTCCTCCAGCCCCTTTTTAAAGTCCTCCCTTCAGCTTCTAGGGGAAAGTCTCCAAATTGGCTCCCGGAGACTGGTCGCCAGGCCTGGAAATAAAGCCTTTGCCACTAAATTTTCGGTCTCTTTTCTCCTTGGATTTTATACCAGGGCCCAAGTTATAACATTTGGGGGCTCGTCCGGGATGGAAGCAAGACCCCAGACTCATTTCTGAATATTTGAAAGTAAGTGCTCTGGAGGTTTTGTTTGGGCCGCGGTCAATTTGTAATTTTCAGGGGACGCCCTCAATTTGGGAGCGGGAACCACCCAAGGACAGAGTCATTTGGTTTGTAGGACAAATTCTGTCCATTTGTGACTCTGCCCCGGGTGGGGAACAGCTCCGTTTGGAAGGGGACGCCCTTAATTTGGGAAGTGAAACCTCCTGAGGATAGAGTCAATTGGTTTTTGCCATTTGTGACTCTGCCCCAGGTGGGGAACCACTCTGTTGGTTAATTTGTTAATTCCTCCAGATCCCAAAATTTGACTAATTTTTGGGCAAAGGCCATTTTTGCTGCAGCTTGTCTCGTCTTGTATGTCTGTTTGTTTGTCCATTTGTTCTAATTGTTCTCCTTTTGGTTACCCTAAATCTAACAGAACATTCTCTCCTAGGAACCCCTTCTATGAGCCCAGAATGGACAAAGGGATTTAGATATTGATGTGCAGTGTTTTTGTTCTTTAAAATTGTTTGCCTGTTTGGATTTGTTACTAACTTAGGGGCTTGTTGCCCATTTCTGTTGCAGGATCCATATGGCTTATTAGATTCAAGCTTCATAATAAGAAAAATTATTTCCTTTAGCTCACCAAACTGTGCAAAAAGCCCCCTTTGTTTGTGTCTTTAATGTTGTGGCGCCTTGTTTAATATGTAAGTCTTCAACTGATTGCTTGCAACCTTGGCATGCCTTTTAAAAGAAGTATTTTTCTTTCTGGTTAAAAAGTAAACATATGTACACATATATGTGTATATTTATGGATTTTAAGAATCATATCAACTTTACCAAGTAAAAACCAGGTCATACTGTAATTAAGCCAGTTAAAAGGTTATAGTTTTAAAAAAAACAGCATTTTAATGTGGTAAAAAGACATAAAAATAATTAAATTTTATAAATAATGAAATAATTAAATTTTATAAATAAATATGTTAGATTTATAAATAAATTTTAGACTACTAAAAGGTGACTTCAAGGGTTTTGTTGAGAGTTTTAATGTTGTCTGAGAAGCGAAAAAAAAGATAATTGACTGGTGATAGTAAAAAGGAGGGACAAAGAAAGTGGTTTGTGTTCAAGTAAAATGTCTGCTGTGCAAAATGTAAAAGAAGATAAAACTTAGAGGTATATTATAAGTTATAAAAAGCTCGAGATGATATAAATTTTATTTGTCTTGGTTATAGTACTGAAAACAGCAGGTTTGACAAGAAGTAAATGTGTTCAAAATTTGACAGTATTAGATCAGTTTTGGTAGATTTATTTATAAGATTCCAAACCTTTGCTGCAAAGTGTTTCCATTAATATGAGATTATAGATGATAATAGAGTTAAGATATAAGTTCTTACATGTGCTGTGGACATCTGGGAGATTATATGGCACAATTTTGTTACCTATGAAAAAGCTTCTTTTTGTTAAGTATGTAATTTCAGTAAAATGATGGCCTGCCAGGTGGCACCCTGGGACAAAAGGTGGTGTGCCATCCAGATAAAGCCTGCTCTCTGATATGGAATGCCAAAACCATGTTGTCCTTTTGTCCCAAGCAGATTGGACATCCAGAGGTAAGGAGGTTTCCCTAGTATCGCCAGTTGTTCTCTTTGCAACTCATTCGGCCCCACATGTTAGAAAAAAGATTACAAAGGTTTGAGAGTTTTTAAAAAAAATGCCCCTCAGCCAGTTGATAGAGATAGCACAAAAGGTCTTTTAAAACTGGAAAAATTACCATCTACTGGGAAATTTGTCCAGCGTACCTGAGTCGTCACAACTGACTTAGAGTTAAAACTGTTGAGCAAATGGAATCAGGAGATTCCAAAAGTCTGGGCAGAAGACATTCCTCCAGGGCTAGCAGTCAACCAAGTCCCCCTTCTGATGGAACTCTTACCCCAAGCATGCCCCTTCTGCTTGTGGCAATGCCCGATAAGCCTGCAGGCCCGGAAAGGGATTTAAAGTCCACATGCAGAGGCTAAGAGACAATGATATTCTCATTCCTTGTGTCTCTCCCTGGAACATGCCCTTGCTTCCAGTCACTGAAGCCAGGGACAAATAACTATCGCCCTGTACAGGATCTCAGAGAGGTTAATCGATGAGTTCTGAGTCTATACCCAACATTGCCAAATCCTGAGGACACCTGGTACTCTGTTCTGGACCTGAAAGTTGCTTTCTTCACTTTGCCTCTTACTCTGGTGAGTCAATTTTTTTTTTTGCCTTTAAATGGACTGACCCAGATACAGGGGTAAAAGAACAGCTGACCCGGACACGTTTACCTCAGGGTTACAAGAACTCTCCCACTCTTTTTGATGAGACATTAACAAGAGATCTTTTAAAATTTAGAAAAAAAAAAAACACCCTGAGTGCTCCTCCAGCTCATCGATGACTTGTTAATAGCCTCGACCCCCCCAGAAGCTTGTAAGCTTCTCGAGAGGCAACTGAGAAACTGTTAAGGACTTTGGGGCAATTAGGCTATAAAGTCTCAGCTAAAAGGGCCCGATCGCGCTGTGACTTATCTGAGCTACAAATTACAAAGAAAAAAAAAAAAAAAAAAAGGAGGACTTTGTCTAAAAAGGAGCCCAGGCTATATTGCAGATCCCATTCCCAGAAACTAAGAAACAGGTGCGCGAATTTCTGGAAGCTGTCGGATATTCCAGGCTGTGGATTCTAAATTTTACTGAAACAGCTCACCCCCTATATGGCTCCCTTAAGGGAAAAACTCACTAAACTGGACTTATAAATGTAAACGGACATTGTGGCAGCTCAAGTGGGCCTTGACAGAGGCCCCAGCCCTGGGACTCCCTGATGTTACCAAGCCATTCACCTTGTTCGTAGATAAACTCAGGGGCATTGCCAAAAGAGTCCTAACCCAGGACATTGGCTCTTGGAAGAGGCCTATAGCCTATCCTTCCAAAAGGCTCAATCCAGTAACAAGAGGGTGGCCTCCATGCCTAAAAATTCTGGCCACTGTGGCAATGCTACTTAAAAGAAGCTAAAAAAAAAAAAAAAAAAACTCACTTGTGGACAGAAGATTTCTGTAGTGACCTCCCACAGTTTAGAGACTCTTATCAAAACCCCTCCCAAAAATGGAATGCTAAAATCTCACACTATTAGGCCCTGCTCCTAGACCCAGGATTGGTAGTTTTCAAGACTTCTTCAGTTTTAAACCCAGCCACCCTTATGCCTGACAACGACCTGAGAAATTTCACAGATCGAAGCAGCTTCATCCAGAAAGGCAGAGGCAGATGAGTGGCTGGGGCAGCAGTGACCACCAAAAAGAGGTACTCTGGGTTAAACGGTTAGAGCCTGGCATCTCTGCCCAAAAGGTGGAGCTCATTGCTTTGACTGAGGTACTAAAACTAGCCACGAAAAAGAGGGTAAACATCTATACTGATAGTAGATATGCTTTTGCTACTATACATGTACATAGAGCCATCTATTAAGAGCGAGGTCTCTTAACCTCGGCCAGAGCGAAGAATTAAAAAAAGGGGGGGGCTCCACAGATCCTAGATTTGCTGGCAACAGTCTGGCTGTTGGCAGATTGCTGCTATTCACCTGAGGAAACAATTTGGCAGATCAGGCAGCTCAAAGAGTAGCAATCACATCAGAGGGGCCAGCCGAGAAAGTAACTGCTCTGATGCGAGTCCCCCCCGACCTTGTCAAAACCAGTCTACACAAAGAAAGACTGCACTGGTTGTTGTGAGCCATCTAACAGATTCCAGCCCCTGTGACTAAAAGACAAGTGTGAAATTTCTAAAAGCCACAGGACTGATCCAGAGTTTGGGACCCTGGCAGAGGCCTGTTGCCTATCTTTCCAAGAGACTTGGTTCTGTGACAGCCAGATGGCCACCCTGTCTGCAGTGATTTCCTCAGTGGCCCCCTCATAAAGGAGGCTTAAAAATTGACTTTTGGACACAAACTCTTAATTGTTTCCTCCTATTCACTGGAGACTCTCATCAAGGCCCCACCAGACTGATGGATGTCTAATTCCCGAGCCATACATTATCAGGCACTATTTCTGGAAACAGCAACTTCAAACTCGCTACTTTGCTGCCTGAGGACGACCCCTCGTTGCCTCACCACGATTATACTGAGGTCATTGATCACCTCACTGGACGTCGACCTTATCTAGTGGATAAGCTACTATCTAGAGTTCCATCCTACTTCTCTGATGGAAGCAGTTATGTCTATCAAGGTAAGCGGGTCGTGGGAGCTGCCATTACACAAAATCTTAGGTTCTATGGGAACAAATCTTAGAGCCAGAGACATCAGCATAGTGGGCTAAACTCGTTGCCCACACTGAGGCCTCAAGTCGTCTTTATCAAAAATGGTGTTTATTGTCTTCTGGAGTCAAAAGATTAAAATGCTCCCCAAATTTGGACTTGTTGGCTGCCATCTAGGTGCCAAGGAGAGTGGCTGCTATCTGCTGTATAAGCCATTGGGCAAAAAGAGATTTGTTATACCGAAAAATAATTTGGCAAATGCCACCTTCCAAAAGACAGCCAGAAAGCCCCCAAATCAGTGGGGATTGAGATCAGCTTAACATTACTGCTGATCCCACCTATTTTCTTTGTCAGAGCCCATTTGCACTTAAAAAGACCAGCATCTGGCAGCTCAACTTCCGAGAGATTCCCGGGGGCTAATATCAAGCTAGCCCAGTCTGTGAGCTTCAGATGCCCTCAGTGCCAATTGGTAAATCTAAAAGTACTACAACAAATAAAAACCACTGGTTATCGTGAGACTATGCCTAAAAACACTGAAAAATAGATTTTACAAAAATAAAAAACCTAAACTCCAAGGACATAAATGTTTTCTACTTGGTCTGAGTCAGCTCTGATAGCAATTTCTCTGATTTGGTCTCCCTTTTTATCCGTGGGGTCCGACAATGGCCTGGCTTTTATAGCCTAGTAGCTCAAATTAACCTAAGCTTTACAGATCAATTAAAAAACTCGATTGGGCTTGCCAGCCTCAGAGTTCAGAAAAGTAAAAAGGTAAGTTAGATTTTAAAGACTATAATTACTAATGGCCTTGAAAACTTGCGAAAACTGGGTGAGTCTCTTTTCCTTCTGCCCCTTTGCGTGCGTGATGCATCCCCTATGTTGCAGATATTTCCTCTTTTGAGGTTTTATATAAGAGATCTTCCTCTTATCATTAAAGGTTTCTAAAAATTAGCTGATTTAACTAATCAAGATCTTATTAAGTCTCCCCCAGACTTTTCAGCCAGCTCTGACTTCCATCCACTGGTTATTTCGCTGCTGCCCACTGCGAGCTAAAGAGCCTAGACACCTAGACAAGCGACCTCACCGTAAATCACTTGAGCCGCATAGCTAAAAGCCTGCCTGGATTCAATGTTCCCACTGCAGACAGGTCCCAGCTTCAAAAGACCATTAGCCTGCAGATAAGTGAACTGTCATTTCTTCCAAGGACACTTTAAAGCTTAAGATTGTCTAATATAACTGATAATTTTGTGTTCTCCTCCTTTGTAGAGACCTCCAAGAGGCCTCTGTCTGACTTAAAAATTGTTACTTGTATGATAAAACAGAGTAAATTTAAATGTTGGTTTTCTTTCTCCTTTTGGTTAACAGCTTTAATGACAGCTACAAGACCTTTGTTAATCCTCCTACTGGGCCTTGTGTTGTAAATAAGTTGATAAACTATGTCAAAGTTCTTAAAAGCTTATAATTTTAAAGACACATACAAGGTTATAAACAGATGCTAAGGAGTCAATGATTTGACTCACTGACTAAAATCAGTGGGGAATGTTGTACTCTAAGAAAATAGCTTTGTTATATGTGTATTATAGCAAACCTGTATAGGGGCTTACTAAATGTGTTTGTTTTATCCTTTTTCCCTAACTGATATGTTAAGTGACCTAACTGATATGTTGAGCAACACTCTCCCCTGTAAAGAATTGCAAGAATCTCACCTAATTGATATGTTAACCATTGTTGCCCTCTATAAACTATAGAAGCTGTGCTAAAACAAGCTAACAAGGGTTGTTAATCACTGCTAGGTGCCTCTATTCTCCGCTAAAGAGCTAAGAAAAACTAGAATGGCAATTAATTTACATTTGTTTAAAGTAACCTGCTTGTGTGCAGAGAGATTTGCGTGTGAGTTTAACCCTTTACCCTGACCTTGACACATTACCGCCGTTTTCTGTTCTGTATGGCGCCTTATTGCCTCCCTCTCCCCTCACCTATCTATCTAGGCCATAAAGAATTTGGGTTTCTGGTGACCTCCCCCCGACCCGGTGATGATCTGTCGTAAATTGAGTCTGCCCCAATTTTAAGAACTGCTTAGCTTAAACAAATTACCGGGTAATACTATGGCCCAAACCCCAATTGGTGCTTTCCTTTTGTTCTGTATGTATCAAATGAGTTAGATATCAGGTCTTTGTAAAACTTAAGTTCCAGCGTCTCATAACTTGTGACCCCTTCGCACTCACTAGCGAAGACAAGCTGTCCTGAGATAATTAACTCTCCACTTTCTTCTCCAAATATTGCTGCAGACGTGCCACTCTGAGATAATGTCAGTCTGCAAATGGGAGTAATTTAAAAAAACACCAGGAACTCCCTAGATTGTCAGAGCTAAGTGGACAGCAATACAGTTTCCAGACTTGGGTCAACAAGTTTGATGGCTCTACAGGTTTCTTTGTTTCTCTCCCCCCGCCCTTTCCTCCAGCCCCTTTTTAAAGTCCTCCCTTCAGCTTTTAGGGGACAGTCTCCAAATTGGCTCCCGGAGACTGGTCGCCAGGCCTGGAAATAAAGCCTTTGCCACTAAATTTTCGGTCTCTTGCCTCCTTGGATTTTATACCGGGGCCCAAGTTATAACAGTTAGCCACAAAGGACTTTTGAAGGGTTTTCTGAATGTGACCAGAGAGTGGGATTGCATTTATGATTTAAAGAGGGGACCCATTTGAGAAGGATGGCAGTCATCAGAATCAGGGAAGTGCAAAAAAACTACAGTAGATATTTACAGCTTCTGTGCTCACAAAGACATTACCCAGGAGCTCAGGAAAAGATTCTGCTGTTTCAGATTCCACAGCCTCCCCTTTTCTCTCCCTGGCTCCTGTCTTCTAATCCTGGGCAGTGACTGTGCTGGACTTCTTGGTGTTCTCAGGCCACTCCTCATACACTCTTGAGTTTACAGAGATTTTTTAATCCAGATACAGAAACATGCATTCTTCATTATCCCTTTGTCTATTTTTTTCCTATAGATGCCTACAATTTAATTTATGTAAAGAATAATAAAATTTGGAGATATCAATCTAGTGCGATTAGCTGGGAAGAAGCAGGAAGGTATTTATTTAGACATAAGGTTACCTCAAGGCTCCCTCTCTTTTAACGAATACAATGCCAGATTCCTAACTGGACATATAAAGTGTTACTGTTTTTCTTCATTTGTTAACATTTATTGGAATACGTGGCTTTCTTATTTTCTTATATTAAATCTCCAGGGCATCAGGACTCATGGCTCATTCATTTCCTTAGTAGCTTGGTCTCAATGATTTCTCTGTAAATAATCCTGCACCTGGGATCAAATGGGGTTAGAAATGGCGACTGTGTAGGAGTCCGCTAGAACTGTACACAAGTTCAGGAGGCAGCTTGCTGTTGTCTGACACAGGCATGGGCTGGGGTGGGGTGACTGAGCTGTGTCTCTGCACCTCTTACTCTTGGAAGACAGGGTTGGCTGTGTTCCTGTGGCCAGGCAGAGACAATGAGGAGGGACGTGCTGGTGACCTGAACACTTTTCAAACCTTGCTTTATATCCTATCTGGCAAATATGCCAACAGCCAAGCAGTCTTATGGCTGAACCCAAATCCCTGAATTTCGGTGTCACCTCCCCTTGTGGTGGCCGGTTCTGCCTCGGTTCACATCAAGCACATGGCCACAGTGGTGGAAGAGGCCACAGCACTTTGCCTTGTACTGAACCAAAGGATAAAAAAGGGGGTAGGAATTTTGTAGTGCTAATTGATTTTATCAATGATGCTAAGACTGATAATCTCCTAGAAATATTAATTTTAAATTGGATGCTGGATTTATATTTTGAATCACGGTAATACTGATTAAGATCTTCACAATTTGAGGGTCAGAGTTGAGGTTCTTGACAAAGAGGATGAAATTTATTTGTAGTGTTGTTGAAAAAGAAATAGGGCTGAGAATAATTGTGGTTCTGGGCAAAGAAAGAGATTAGATTCAGGTTTGCGTGGAAAGAATAGTAAGAAATAGGACAGCATATAAGTAGACTTGAAAAATTCAAGATTTGATTAATATTTTAAAATAGTACATTTTAAAGCCAGTAAAAATAATTCATTTTTCCTAACTACTTTTACTCTGAATTTCTTTTTTGAGATGAGATCTTGCTATTAGTTCAGGCTGGCCTTTAACTCATCATACAGCCAAGGTTGGCCTCAAACTCATGGCAAGCCTCCTGCCTCAGCCTCCTGAGTGCTGGGATTACAGGTGTGCACCACCATGCTCTGCTTGAATTTGATATTTCTGGTATAATGAAATTAGTATGTGTATTTTAATGATTTTTAAGTGAGGACTTTTTTTTTTTTACTGTGTTATGTTCAAACTCTGAGATTCTCAGTAGTGAATTTGGGGGTAGTTATGGAAGAAATGTAATTATGAGAGGGATAAACACAGAAGATTTACTTGGGCAGTGCTTAGAAAGGGCTTCTTCACAGGGGAAGTCTGACCCCACAGTGGGTCTTCCAGAGACTAGACCACAGAGATACCACTACAGGGAGAACCAGAGAAAGAGACTCAGGTTGGGTGGGGAAGAAAGTCATGCATCGTACTGAGGCTCCTCAGCAGCAAGGTGGGAGTCCGGCTGTGGGTGCAATCCATAGCCCTTTATATAGATAAGCTTTGTGTGTTATGTAGTCAGGAGACACGGGGTGCTGTTTTGTGGGGTGTTAAGTAGATAAGTTCTAAATAATCAAAACTGTGTGTTCTGAGAGTTAAATGAACTGTATGCATGAGAATTTGAGTTTGGCATGGTTGGTTTTCAGCCTTTGACCCCAGCCCCATGAAGAAGTAAATAACATGACACAGTGCAGACTGACACACACAGGCCACGTCTGGCCCACTCAGGTAACCTCATGTGGTGGATTAATCAATGATTAACTTGCAGTACCAGCTGAACTGTGTCAGTGTGGTGCTGGAAGTGAAGGCCCACTTGAGAGTTGATGCCACCATCATAAAAGCAGAGCTGGAGGGGAAGCTGGTGCTGCTGACCCTCCTGGAGAAGCTTGTCCTGCTAGCTTCCTGATATGAGCTCGGCTCTTGTCATGGTTGGAGGAGCTCAGGTCCTCACTGTTGCTGAGGAGGCTGCAATTCTGTTTGCAGGAGCCCTGGTCCTTACCTTCAGCATCACATCTTGGCTCCAATGCAGAGCCCTCAGCTGCTGGTACATACCCTTTATCCCTCTGGTGCAGACTGTCTAGTTTCCACCACTGACCTTTGGGCCTTCCCAGTGCAGGCCCTTGATACAGACTTGCATGAAACATTGTTGTGGGCTCTAGGCCTCCAGCTGAACTCGTGCAGGACATTGCCATGGGCTCTAGGTCCTCAGCTAGATCCTTCAGGTGTCTGTGTGTAGACAGATGTGCACTCTTCCACATTTGATGTTTTGGATGAATATTATAAAATAACTGAATAAATTATGTCATATATTTAATCTATTCCCTTGTAAACCCTGACTGCAACACAACATGTGTAGCATAATTTATATATCACACAAAATACTTAAGGAAAGAAAACCATAAAAAGTATCCACTGTTAATTTAAGTTTCTTACAGACTTGAGCATGTGTCAGGCACTGTGGCAAGGATGTGACATTATGTATACTAGGTCATTTGAAGCTTCCAACTTTAAAGGGGCTAATATCAATAGGATTTGGATTTGAGCAGGATGGCCCCCAAGTCGGTGTTCTTCAGTACAGTACTGCATATGTCTTAAACATATTAAAATGTGTATAAGATTTTTATATACACACATTTAATTAATACATTGCAATTGTTTATATTATAAACTATGCGATGCTTTGATAAATTTATATAATATGAAATGATAGTGTTCTAGTTAACATAGCTGTGATTGTTACTAATCACACTTTGTCAGATACCTGTAATTTATTCCTAGTTATTTTCATGTATCCTGTTACAGTTTGGGTCTTAAATGTCCCCAAAGGCTGGCATGTTAAAGGCGTGGTTGCCCATCGGTGGTGCCATTGGGTGGTGAGTGAAGCATTTGGTGCAGAAGCCTATCGGGAGGAGTTAGGTCATTGGGGGCGTGGCCTACTGGAGATCACGAGGCTACAAGGGTGTGGCCCCACTGTCCATCCCCTGTCATAAACAAGCACCCTGCCACCGGCTCAAAACACCATGTCCAACTACCATGGGCTGAGACTTCTGGAACTGTGAAGAACAAACCTTTACTCCTGTGTAGCTGACAATTTTAGTCATTTTGTCAGGGCAACAAAAACTATCAAATAGATTGTAAATTGATTGTAATGACTGCTGTGCAGTAGATTTCAAAACTTGCATTAGTCCTATCTAAAATCCACACCCCTTAGCAATTCTGACCCACTCAGCCTCTGGTAGCCATGACTCTGTGCTGTGCTTCTGAGTTCAGCTGTTGAGGTTTCACACAGAAGTGAGGATGAGCAGCACGCACGTCTCTGTGCCCTGCTGACTTCAGTGTAACGTGCTCTGTGTGTGCCCATGTGGGCACGGATGACAAACCTCCCTCATTCAAGGCTGACTAGATTCCCATTAAACATGGACCGCACTTAGAAAGTCCTCCTAGGGCTGCTTCTGTCCTGGCTGCTGTAAATAAGGGTGCAATGGGTAAGGGAATGGCACCCTTCCACTGACACACTGGTTTCTGTTCCTTCAGGGTCATAACCCAGAAGTGGGGTTGCTGGACAGCATGGCTCTCGTGTTCACAGTGTTTTGGAGAACCTCCTACTGTATCATGATGACTTTACCAGTTTAGACTTAGTCCAGCAGTACAAGAGTTTCCCGTTCTCTGCACCTTGCCCAACATTTACTTTTTGTCTTTCTGATCAATGCCATTCTAGCAGGAGTGGGATGGTCTCATGACTTCTTGTTTGTATTCCTTGAAGTGATGCTAAACAGTTTCTCAGATCCCTGCATGCTGCCCTTGGGAAAATGTCTATCGAGGTCATTTTAAAATGCATATATGGGGGCCAGGGGTTTAGCTCAGCAACACAAGCACCTGCCTGGCAAGTGGGAGATCATGAGTTTGATCTATGGTATGCTGAAAAACAAACAAACAAACAAAAAATGCAAAATATGAAACCTATCGGGTTGTACGGATAGTGAATATTAAACCTCTGGCCAATGCATTTTTTTTTTTTTTTGCAAATATTGTTTCCAATTCTGTTAGTTACGCTTCCATTTTGTCTGTTTTCTTTGCTGTGGAGGAGGTTCTCAGTTTTGTGTAATCCTGCTTTTTCACTTTTGCTTTTGCGGGCTCTGCTTTTGTTGTATCTAAAACATCACTAACAAAGCCAGTGTTGTGGAGCTGCTTCTTCTCCTGCTGCTCTTCCTTCTCCTCTTCTTCCTCCTCCTCCTCCTTCTTTTCATTTCTCCTATGCTTTCTTCTAAGAGTTTCACATTTTGCATCATATATTCAAGCGTGTTTCATCTATTTTGAGATGTGATGTTAGATAGGAATCCAGTTTTATTCATCCATATGCAGATAACTGGCTTTTCCAGCATCATTTATTCAATATCTTATTTTTAATATTAAAATAGACATAATATACATTTTATGAAGTACAGTGTTATATTTCGATGCAAATGTAAAATGTGTATGTCAGGTCCAGGTAGCTGATATGTAATTGTCACCTCAAACACTTGTCATCTATGTTGCCAACTTTCACATTCTCTCTGTTAGTGGTTTTGCCTACACAGTTAACTGCTGTCCAGGACGGTTACACCACCGTGGCCCAGACATAAGTCATTCTCCTCTGCAGATGCAGTCCTGTAACCCACATAGGCATCGTCTCCTGCCCTCTGTGCCTTTTTCCCATCTGGTAGCTGTTCTCCCTGTTACAAGATGAGCATTTAAGCTTCTGCCTCTGTGTAAGAATACATGGCACTCTCTTTCTCTGAGTTTATTCCCCTTCATTTAGTGCCCCCCATTCCACCCACGCTGCCCTGGTCCTTTTACTTTTTAATGTCCAGCACCATTCTTGAAGATTCTTCTTTCCCCATTATATATTCTTGGCATCTTTGTCAAAAACCAATTGTCCCTAAATGTATCAGTTGATTTCTGGCTTTTTATTTTGTTTATTTGGTTGAATTCTCTCTTTTATGACAGTCTCATGCTTTACTAAATACTTCAAAGTCAAGGAATGTGGTGTCCCAGTTTTTTTTTTAATCTACTGTTTTTATTATTCATGTTAAAAGCATTTTTTTCTATTTCCATGATAGATGGCATTGAAAAATTTTGATAAGGAATACTCTGAATTTGTAGATTCTTTTGGGCAGCATGAAATTCTAAAGATATTAGGTCTCCCAATTTGTGGACCCAGGATATCTTTACAGTTATTTATGTTTAATTTCTTCTATCAGTGTTTCACAGTTTGTAGTATGTAAGTCTCCCCACTCCTTGGTGGGATTTATGTGTTAAAATGTTATTCTGTTTATTTTTGTTGCCTTTGTCAAGCTGTCAATAGCAACACTTTCTTAATTTCCTTTTTGATACTCTGTCCTTAGTTTATACAAATGCTGCTGAGTTTTAGAAAAGAAGCAGTCATCGTGAGCAGCTGCTCATTTTGCCCTGGTCTTAGAGGACACGTTTCCAGCTTGTCACCTTTGAGCATGACATTTACTAATGACATTTATCACATGTGACTTTCGTTGTGTTGAGGTACTTTCTCTAATCCTAATCAGCTGAGAGTTTTTATCGTAAAAGTGTGATAAGGCTTGCCACGTACTTCTTGTACATCCATGAGATGACAATGTAGTTTTATTTTTCTGTAGCTGTAGTCTAACATGCTGTGATCTGACCTGCTCATATTGCAACCTCATATCCAGGGACAAATCTCTCTTGGTAATGGTGAAGGATGATTCTCTTAATGTGTTCTTAAATTCCGTTTGCTAACATTTTGTTGGGAATTTAAAAATCTACCTTTGTCAGAGACCTTGGCCTGCAAATTTTTTTCTTACAGTGCCCTGTCTAGCCTTGGTATCAGGTGATGTCTGCCTTGGAAAGTAAGTTTAGAAATTATTCCTCTACTGTGGTTTCTTGAAAAATCTGAGACGAATTTGTACTTGTTCTTTTAATATTTAGTGGAACTCAGCTGGGACCCTGGTCCATTCTAGGCCTTACACTGATGAGAGATTTTTCATAGCTGATTTATTCTCTTTATGCTTCTGATGGTGCATTCTCCATAATTCACTTTTGGTAAATTACGTGTGTGTAGGAGTTTAGCTGTTCTAGGTTATCCAGCTTCTTGGGAAGTAATTCTTCTAACTGCCTTGCTACAATCATCTGTATTTCTGTGGCATTAGTTATAATGTGTCTTCTTTCATTTGGGATTTCCTTTTGGTCATTTTTTTCCAGAAACAAAGTGTAGCAAAGGATTCATTTGTTTTATTTCCCCTGAAAACCAACTCTTAATTTTGTTGATTTTTTCTATTGTTTTGCTAGCATCTCTCTTGTTCATCCTCCTCCTCCTCACATTGGGTCCCTATGTTCTTTTTCTATTTTCCTGAATTGTACCCTTAGGTTGTTTAGTGGCACTCTTTTATATTTTTTGATAGGGTATTTCTTTCTATAACATTTTCTCTCTGGAAAGCTTTTGTTGCATTCTATAAATTTGGTATGGTATGCCTCTCTTTTTATTTGTTTCAAAGAGATTTTTAATTGATTTTTTAATTTCTTCTCTGATCCATTGGTTATTTAGCAGCTTGTTGGTTAATTTCCATAAATTTGTATGTTTTTTAAGATTTTTCCTGTTATTCATCTATAGTTTCATTCCATATAACATGTTAAGGTAATTTATGTGAATTTAAGCCTCTTAAACTAAAGACTTGTTTTAAGGACTTAATCATGATTTATTCTGGAGTAGGTTTAATGGGAGTTTGAGAAGGATGTGTATTCTATTGCTGTCGGATGGAATGTTATGTCCATTTGGTAAAAAGTCCATTTAAGCTCAAGCATTTCTTTATTGATTTTCTGTATAGATGGTCTTCTCACTGTTGCAAGTGGCATAATGATTTACCTACTACTATTATACTGTGTTTGATCTCTCCTTACAGATTATTTAGTAATTGCTTAATAATGTACTTAGGTGCTTTCAGTTTTGAGTGTATCTACATTTATGACTGTTCTTTCTGCTTGGTGAATTGGTTCCTTTATTACCACGACCATTTTTTCTCTTTTACGGTTTTTGATAGAACATCTAATTTGTATGGTCTAAGTGTGAATGTGCCTGCAGACTTTTGTCTTGCATTTGTCCGGAATATCTTTTCTCGTCCCTTCCATTTCAGTTCCCATTTCTTCTTAGTAGTAAAATGAGTCTTACAGGTAGTATATAGGTCGGGCTTTAATATTTTTTCTTTACTTCTTTTTTACACATTTAGTCATTTAATTTCCTTTATAAGTTGTTGTATATTTTTGTGGACCCTTTATTTCTTCTCCTCTTCATTTTTATTTAGATGGTTACTATGATATGTACTTTGAACCTTTTCTTTTTGTACTTAGCTTAATGCAGATTTTTATCTTATACTTACCATGAAGCTTACATAAAACATTTTTGCTTATGTATTTTATTATTGCATGTTAATTCTACACAATACTCATTTTGATAATTTATGCATGTATAAAACACACCTTGATCATATCATCTTTCCTATTACCTTCAAACCATCCTTTCAAAAGTTATGAGCTGAGGGCAACACAATTACAGAAAAAAATGAGATAAAAATTTAGATTTATAGTTTCTATCTTTTAAAAACTTACTGTTTCTGCAGTTGGTTTTTTAAAAATTAGTTTTATTTTTATAATCTCATCACAGGAGTGAAACTGTTTGAGCATCACCCTGAGCTTCAGAGAATTCTGTGTCTGGCTGTGTGTTATTTACCCCAGGGAAATTTTTACTTTCACATTTCTTTGTTATTAGCAGCTTTTGTTTTTGCTTGGTCATTCAGGCATTCCTGCAAAGCACGCCTAGGATGGTGAACTCTAGCTGTTGTTATCGGGGGAAGTTTTTGTCTCTCATTTCTGAAGGACAACTTTGCGGTAAAGTGTTCTTGGTTTGGGGTTTTCCTTCGGCGTTTCCAGCTGTGCCTTCAGCCTGCGCCTGCAGGGCTTCTTCTGAGAAAGCATCAAGCAGCGGTGCTGGACTTGTTGAATTGAGATGATTCATATCCCTGCTTGCATTAGTGTTCTTTCTTGGTCTTTGGTTTCATTAATTTGACTATGCTATGTTGGTGAACTGCTGTTTGGGTTGAATTTCTTTGGGGACCCTGCAGTTCATCGACCTTAATGGAGCTGTCACTCCAAGGATTTAAGGAAATTTTGCCCTTATGTTTTGAAGTGAACTCTTTAGACCGTTTCTGTTTCCTTTTTCTTGAAACTCCTATTACAATGGAAGTCACTTATGTTGATGGCATAGTGTCCACTGACCCTTTAAATTCCTTTCTATCATTTTTTCTGCATAATTTCACATGTCCTGTTTCCAAAGTCTCCCATTAAACCTTTCTGTTGAATCAGTGTATTCTTTATTTTGAGGCTGTCTTCTTGCTTTCATGTATTGTTTCTATTTGTCAAACTTCTCATTTAAAAATTGTTCCTAAATTTTATTTCCTTCCTCATCCAAAATTTCCTCTAGTCCCTGAGCTTCTTTATGAATTATTTTGCAATCTTTGTTAACTAAGACTGCATAGATTTGCATTTCTTTATGGCCCATTGTGGGTGCTTTCCTATGGTATATCTGACATCCCTGGTTTTCTGTGATCTTTGTGCCCCTTGGTTGATGCCTGTGGCATTTAAGACACATTAGTAAATATCACATTGTCTCTCTAGTGTAAAAAATAATAAGCACTTTCAGAATAATGGGATCCAAACAATATAATAGATTTTATAAAAGTGAAAGTGAAGAAAAGTGCCCTAAAGATATAATGATACGTATAGTGTGTAAGAAGATGACTATATTACTAAATTTTTGTTTGATCACTAAACAGAAGGGTGTGCACTGTCAATGTTTGAATGTCTAGCCACTTTTGATGCTTTTATTTTGTAACTTTCAGAACTATTGTTAAGACGACAATATGTAATGTATCAACTAGTGATTTTATGATGTTAATATTTTTTGAATTCCGTATTATTCTACTTTTTTCTATTTTATTTTTTCTTTAATTTTCTTTTCTTTCTTTCTTTAAATAAAAAAAATGAGAAAAAAAGGAAAATGGTGACCTCTTTCTGTTCATGTGCTTTGCTGGTGATAGAACTTCAGGATCTAGTTTAGCTAGGGATTATTGATGGGGTAACTGGCAGTAAACCTGGTCCACTCACTGAGCTGGGCTCCTGCTTAGGCTCCCAAGCCAAATCTTCCTTCTGACTGCCCTATGTGCCTGCTGAGACAGCCGGTCAGACTGTGGTCAGTTGCAGCTGCTGACTGGGCTTTGGGTGTCTCCGTCCAGCAAGGCCACAGGTTATCCTCCCTGAGTAGGCAGTACCCTTGTTGGAGTCCCTAGTTCGGGCATGTGTGTTGGATTCTGAGTCTTGGATTTTGTATTCAACCACTTAGTGGGGCAGGGTCAGCAGCTATGCTGCACTGGTGGGTGTGGACCTAGGCTGGCTCCTACCTCAGGTAGCCGTATGCAAAGCCCCAAGGCCTGGCTGGCTTTCTTCTTGAAGGCTGTGGGTACTGTACCTACTCTCTCTGTGGATTACTGCTGATCTACACTGTTAACCTGGACTGCTTAAGGTCTCCAGGGCTTGGCGGGGAAGCAGCTGAAGACCTGAGACCAGCTTATGTTACTCACTGAAAAATACAGTAGGTTTGATTTTTCATGCCACATCTTAGGGAGACATTTCAGAGTGTGTTAGAAGTTGGGGTTCACTAAGGCAGGCACAGTAAATTTGCTGCATTGCTGTATCTCAAAACCAAGAACAGCAATTGCCGGCAGCGTGTGTGCATTTAGTTACTATAACGAAATAAATGAAAAGTGAATGAATGGATGAAGTCTTTAAGCTAAACAGGTAAAGAATAGCTGAAGTGGAATTTACTCTTGGATCTGATCCCAGAGTTTTCGAATTCAGTCACACAATGATGTCCCCCAAAATAGTAACAGTAATTTTTTTTTTTAAAGGAGAAGCATGTTTTAAAAGCATAAGTGCCACGCTGAGGAGAGAAAAATATCCAGGTAGAAAAATGATTCAGCCTGTGCTCCTTCTACCTGATCGAGGAACACGTATTCTCCTTTTTCACAATTTGTTTTCAGAACTGAGGATTTAACTGAGGACCTAGCACACAGTGAGCACATTCTACACCAGAGACACACCTCTAACTCTTAGTTATTTTTCTACTTTGAGATAGGGTCTAGGAAATTTCCCAAACAGCCTCAAACTTGTGACCCTCCTGCCGAAGCCTCCCAAGGAGCTGGGGTTATAGCTGTTCTCCACACACCATGTGGAGGATACCATCAGTGGTGTCAGGAGGGAGCGTAGTGTGTGGTGTAAGAAAACCTTGATTTCAGGAGGTGAAACCTGGAGCCCATAGGCTCTGTCTCTCAACCCGTTTTTGGTGCTGTGACAGGTGCCTTCTTGGTTTCTGTTGATAACTCATTTTTCTGACATATGCTGAATTTAACTGACCTTCAATTTCTAAGTCGTTTTAACTGGAAAAAAATCACCATGTAAAATAAAGATTATTTGCAGTTGGTTGAGATCACAGATTTGAAGGCAGCCGTATTGAATAGAGGATTGGGAGCTGATTATCAATCTCCCTGTGTTGTAACATGGGTGACCAAAGCTCTGCAAGGTGAGGTGCTGAGACCACAGGGGAGCAGGGACCAGCATGAGGTTTCCTAGTCCTGGGAACACTTACCTCGATTCACGACACCACTCGTGTTCATTCACTCACCTAAACATCCAGCTCAACACAAATGGGGAGTTAGGATGTATTTCATATACAAACTCCATAGTCAACTGCTGAAACACAAATGCAGAATAAGTAAATATGAACCAAAACTCCAATGATAACAGCATGAATTTCTAGAAAATATACCAAAAAGAAATATTTCTCTGTGACTCTTTCCTAGCATCTGGTAGAACATCATATATATTACAAATAATTATTGATGAGCACAACATAATTAGTGGGTAGCAGTTTTGAGAAAAAATTGGGAATGATTCAAACAACATGACTCTTTGCATCTTATGAAGAATGAATTATAGTAATTATTATATGTACATGGAGTTAATTGGTTTTAAATGTGTGTATAACAGTAAATTTGATTACTACCCATTTGCAATTATAATATAATTGATGTTTTAACTTGCCAAATTTTACTTAGTTCAATTTTTTATTTTAATAACTTATAAGAGTTGAGCATTATTTATTTTGAAATAGCAAACACAAATACATCTGCATGCACTAGTAAAGTTCTCTTTTACTTAAGGGTACTAGAATTCATGGGCACCGGAGTTTGATTTGTGTTTGTCTAAACAAGCTTACAATATCCAGTCTGGTTGTGGACCACTGTGTCTGATAACTGCTCCTTTCTTCTAAGTTAGTGATTCTGCATAATGGTAGTTCTTAAAAATCTTTTACTTCTTCCTCTTTGGTGAAAACAACATGCAGAAGTTTTTCCTTGAACTCACCTGGTGGACGCCGCTGTTGTAGACTGAGGCTTTTCTAGCCTGAGCGCTGTCATCTGACTGCCCGTAGGGATGATTAGCACGTCCTGTAGCCTGCACAGGGGTCACCATGTGCTCAGGAGGCCGGTGCTGGTTCGGCCTCCTTGGAGTCCAGTTCTTCAGGGTTATGGGTGCTGGGACTCAGCCTTGTGCTAGGTGAGGCTGAGTATGGGTGTGGCCTGCCTTGGGCACATGGCTGTTTCTCGTGACCCCAATCATCATGGTTTTGCCTTAGTAATTGATATTGCGCATGACAGAGGATTGTGGTTGGAAACCGACTGGATCGTCTGGAATGTGTGGACAGAGTTTACAGATTTTATCATTAACACAGCCAACGCCAGCCGAGCTGCGACATGTGCCCTTACCAGAACACTAATATGACTCAATTTCCTGATATAGTTCCCTGTGTCCTATCTAATTAAGATTTTGTTTTGTTTTGTTTTGTTTTGTTTTGTTTGTACCTGGGATCAAACTCATGACCTCATGCTTGCCAGGTGCTTATGCCACTGAGCAACATCCCAGGGTCCCTAGTGTCCTATCTAGATACATATTGAATTTACATCCACTGGCTTTCTGAGAGTCAGTCTAAATACATAAAGTCTGCAAAGACTGTTAGAATGCTCTTAAACTTACCTTCAGTGTTCTCTAAACATGAGATTGCAGAGTTTAGCACATGCTCTAACACAGAGAATAGATAGAGAATTCCTCCTTAAAGCTCCTCTCTTTAGTTCAACCATGAGAAGCAAAGCAGGTGAGGACCCTAAATGGAGTGGTCTGGTGGTGTTGACCTTGCAGAAGTCCAGCTAAGCGGATCTGCGGTCTACCAAGTGAATTTGCTGCTGAGCACATAGAAACCCAAATTATTAGAGAGCTTTTTCTCTTCAGAGGCTTTGGCAGGAAAACTGCCTGCAGCCTCCTGCAGCCCAGAAGAAGGACGCAGGACAGAGGCGAGCAGCACAGGGCAGGTTGATGCTGGGGGACTCCGGGTGCTCTGACCCATGGCATCGCCTACTGGGTTGCTGTGTTAAAGTCACCGCCCCTTAGATTTTCTCTCCTAACCCCTAAAAATGGTCTTTATGCTTTCTTACTTGTTTGCCTGTTTATCACTTCTGATCCTGTTTTTTGGAATAAAGTTTATTCCCATCCTCCGCAGTTATCAGAGTAACACCTTCAGGGTAAGTATCAGAGGGAAGAAAGAGGAAAACAGAGGCAGTCTGTGAGCATCTCTGCCCCAAGACTCTGACTGCAGTCTTTTAGTTTTTACTAGAAAAAGTTTGCAGTCATGTGATTCCGGTCCTCGGGGTGGGCTGGAGCACGCACACCGCACATCTTTATTCTCTCTCCACACCTTGCCTCCCTCCGTCTCTGGGTCCCCTGCCCTGCCGGAAAAGATCTAGCTTCCCTTTTCCTGTTATCTGTCTTTAATTTTCTTTTCATTTATATTCTGGCTTTTTCACATAGGAGAAACCATGGAGATTTCAGCCTGTGGGCTGATTGGCCTCACTCAGCAGCATGGCCTGGGTCAGCAGTCATTTTCCTAAAGTGACTGGAATTCACTGAAAAGGAATTTACCCTTTTCAATGCTCCACAGTGTGCAAATACCACAGTTTCTTTATCTATCCATCTGCTGAAGGGTATTTCAGCCACTGCTAAGATTCAGCTGTCGTGAATTGTGCTGCCATACACACCGTATATGTGTGTCACTATAACACAGATTTTAACTAGTTAATATATTTCATGATATTTTACAGCATGGTTGAAATCATACTAAAATCAGATGTTTTTAATCATGCTTTTCCTTATAAAAATGTATTAAATTTTTTATGTCATTTTCATCACATGGGTATTACATACCTATTGATTTATATATGTATTTAGTAGTATAAGACATGGATGTTCCTTCACTTTGTATTAGGCCATTTAGGTTTGCTTTACCATTTTGTTATTTTGTCATTATTTTTTGAAATAGAACCAGTTGGATGCTCTTGGTTTATGTAATTTTTAAACTGCTTTCAGGCATAAAAATTTGTTAAAGTGAAGATGGAAATCGCGTCTGTCGTCTGTCCTGAGGTCCCACATTTAAAAACTTCCACTGCCCGCCGAAGACGCCCTGTGCACATGGCTTGTCTCTGACAACTGCCTCACTCACCACCTTCTCTTAGTCTTCATGGAGCTAAACTTCCGGGACCTCAGATCCTTGCCTTCCCACTCCTGGAGGTCAGCCTGCGGGTCCTGCCTCAAAAACACACTGACCAGCTGTACCTTGTCTTGCTCTGTGTTGGAGAGGATTCCAAACGAAGAAAGCTCACCCTGCCAGTGCTCGAAGGTCAAAGGTTGAGAACTGGGCAGGGCTGGTGGCTGTGGTCAGGTAAGCTGACAAACAGTTTGAAAGATCCCTTTGTGGCCTAAAGCAAGTGACCTGGTAAGACAGAAAAGCTGCTTTTTGCCTTTGGTGAGGAACCCATCCTACACTGCAGAACTGGCAATCCCTGTGTAGTGATCTTGGCACTGTGACCTTGAGGCTCACACTGCCCATCTGGACCCTGACCTGCAGAGAGCAGAGGCCCAGCTGCTGCAGGTGCGGCTCACGACAGACGCCTTTTGAAGGAGAATAGCAGTGGTGAAAGCTTTGCTCATAGCGGCCAGTGGGGACTGGTCATCTCCAGCCCAGCAACTTAAATTGACCTGCTTCACACTGTGGTGGCACCATGGGAACTGCCCTCACAGACACACCATAGTCCTGGGGAACTTAATTTTTTGAACGATTAGAATCCTTCACCTGATATTTTGCTGGGTGAAGTTCAGCAGAGGACTCTTCCAAGACAGGCTGACCAGGTCCAGTGTCTGATACACAGTGTCCGTATGTTGCCCATGGTGTCTGAGCATGCAATACACTGCATACCCTGAGTACTGTCTCACCCATGTCAGATTCTTTCCCAGTTCCAGACATGAATTTCAGGAAGCTAATTCTTTGCTGTGAAAGATGTCTCTCTGTCTGTGCTCTAGATGTGTCATTAACCCTTGAAGTAAACTCGGATTGTCATGCTAATCTTTGTTCATTTTGGGGGACAGGTTTTATGCATTCAGGCTCATGTAATGATTTGCATACTTGTGCATCTTTCCATTGTGTTCTGCATGGAGAGATGGTGTGCCCTGACATTCAGGCCTTCCTTTCCTGTAGACTGCAGAGAGATGTGCACCCAAACTGCAGCCATAGAGCCTCGCCCTGCACCAACTTTTGCTACCTGTCTCTGGTCAGTGATGTGGTGTCACTGAGTCAACGAGTAGAAACTTTTGATAGCGATTCAACATTGTCCAAACACCCTACTCTCTTCATAGAGTTATCACCTTGATCATGAGTTCAGAGTATGAGCTCAAGAGTGTTAAAAATGGATTGCAAGTCTGAGTTTTCACCTGCAGACAGTTTGAGAACCAGGGTGTAGTATACAGAGTCCAGACCTCTGACTGCAGTGGGCAGCTTCTTTTCTTCCTGTGTTCTTTGTGCTGGAGGTGTTACATTATTATTTCTGGAGACCTGAATAGCACTGTCCAGTGTTCACTCTGACATCACCTCTACCAGAGTGCTGCTTTTCCTCTTCTGAGAATCTATCTTTAAAACCCATGTGAAGCTTCAAGAAGAAACCACCTGACCTTATTCATTAAAATATGTATTTAGTATGAACTCAAGGGAAAGGTCTCATGGCTAGTTCACTGAGAAGTCTGCACAGGACGTCCTGAGCCCGATCTCAGTCCTTGGGTTTTCCTCCTTTCTTCCACTGTTTCATTTCTGTGTCAGTGAGTATATTTGTCTTTGTAGGCTGTGGAGGCAATGAGTGTAGAAGTGTCTGTTTATAACCTGGTGTCTCTCATGATAGAAGCTACAGGTCTGCATTGTTCTCTTGAAAATGAAACTGGAAATCAGACTGTCATGCAGATTAATTCACAACAACAGAAACCGTGGTGGCACCAATACCAAATACTGTGGTGGAGCAGATAGAGCAGCCACTCTGGCCCTGAGCAGCTGGTGAGGACAGCAGCTGGCTTCTCCTGCAGGTGCTTAGCTTCTGGTGCTGCACCTGGAGGAAAGCTGAGCCCTGTCACAAGGAGGGGGCAGAGCTCCAGGGAGGCTTCTGGTCCACCACATGCCCGAGGAGGTGCTGCCTGAACAGCCCCTTCACACTGTGTGCTTGCTGGTACTGGGTCAGCTTGGCTTGCTGAGAAACCTCTGGGCTTTTATGCATTTGACATTAACCCTTAATACGTGTGCAAGTCTCACACCACAGATGTCTGCTAGTCACATCATAGGCATCTGTCAGCAACCCAGATGAGGAAATGTGGCCACATCTGCACCTCAGGTGGGTAAAGTTGACCAGAGCAGAAATTGTGCAGCCTGAGCATTTTCCTGGTTGAATACATTTCTGTTAAGCATCAGATGTGCCTCTCACTCACACCCAGGGGAAAATCTATCAGGAGCTATAAACTCCACACTTCAGTGACTGCTAAAATCAACTTTACCTCCTAAAGAACATCCAAATGTGATAACTTTATGCAAATGGCCCCTGAGGGACTCAGATTGTTGACCTATGAGAAACAATGGGTGTAAAGGACTGTGGTCTAAAGGAGATCTGAACAGTCCACTCCATTCCATAACCCTGTAGGGGTGGCTCCTGCTGGGAGCCTGTGGTAACACAGCAGACTCTTCAGATTTGCTTCCATTAATTTTTCCAGTACAATCAGATCTGTTTTCAGAACAGTTGTCTGTCTAATGTAAAAAATGGAGAGAGAAAATAAGATCCAAAATGTACAATAGATACTGTGAAAAAGAAGGAAAGAAAGTGCTCAAAATGAAAGAACAGCGGGGCTAGGGGAAAGGAGAAAAAGAAGAAGAGAAGAGATTATATGTATGTAGGGTTGCATACATGTTTTTATGTATATAAGATAGACAACCACACCACTAGTTTCTGTAAGTTCTTCAATGAGAACAGTTTGTTCTGTCACTACTTGATCATTTTTATGGCTAAATCTTGTAATCTGAACAACTACTTTAAGATAACAATATGCGATATATTAACTAGTATTAATTTCCTATTAATTTTTTGAAATGCTGTATCATTTTTGTTCTTTGTTGTTTCGTTTTTAAAATATAAGAAAAAGAAGAGTCATAAGCCAAGTCCCCAAGGAAGCCAACTTGGAGACAGAGATTAGTGGCCGTGGCCAGGAACTATATCAGGGAATATCAAACCACAATATGAAACAACTGAGACAGCACAGAGGAATGAATGACCAGGCACAGTGTTAGCTCCTGACAGGAGGGTTTTCAGATGGCTGACACGTTTTGCTGAGGGCTGGCCTTTAAAGTGTGTGCTGCTCGGCCTGTGCACCCATGCTGTGCTGGAACCTTGGGGACAGAGACCCCAGTTGAGGCAGTTCTTGCAAAGGAGTGACAGCCAGAAGCTGTGTGTTGGCTGCATCTCCATCATCAGAGCAAGGACCTGGTGAACATAGAGAGGACCAAGAATTCTAGGATTACGGCTGAACTGTGTCTCTTCCAAACACATGAGTTGAAGACTTAACCCTGAGACCCCAGAGAGTGACTTACCATAACTGGTGATGAGGTCCTTACAGGGATGGTTACAGTAAAATGGAGCTCTGTGCTCTGATCCATGACTGAAGTGTCTAGGAGAAGAGACTGTGACATAGACATGTCATGTTCGTGCACAAAGAAGCGACCATGTGAAGACCTGGTGAGAAGGCAGCCATGTGCAAGCCAAGCGAGGAGGCCTTAGAAGGAACAGGATCTGGTGACGCTGGACTCCCAGGCCCCAGAACTGGAACGGTAAACATCCACTGAACACACCACACAATGGCAGCCTGGCCATGTGCATCATTTTTGTTGCCATATTTTGCTGCAACCCACAAGGCTCTTGAGGTTCTTGGGGTGAAGGACCATGAGAGGATGAGAAAATGAAGAGACAAAGCTGGGGTGGGGGGAGCCCTTACTCCCCTGATGGAAGAGGAGGAACTGCTCCATCACTGCAGCATGTTTATTTATATACTCAGGAGGAAGATATCAGTTTCAACCCCACTGCCCAGCAACTTGTTTGCCTGGCTGGTCTGGGCCCCTTGACTTCCTGGAGCTGGAATAGCTGGTTTACATGACTCACTTTGGGCTTGCTGTGTTTTCAGGGCTGGCCTTGCTTTAGCCCCACACATGTGATCCATCTCCAGCTTCAGCAGCTCCTTATAACCTTTGACAATGAACATAATTTTCCTAGCAGGCAGTTGAGACTAATTCAGCCTCTCCTTTTGCAACTCACTTTGTGTATTAGCAGGGATCTACCCAACAGTACTCATGCTGATTCTGTGTTGATATAGTGAACTCACTCAAGTTGTATTACTATTTAGTCACTTATTCAGCTCTTGCAGCATGAGCTCTCTACTTAATTCTGAATCAAAGAGCTAAACTTATTACTGAAGAAAGGGTGCACTGTGTTTATTAGGTAGCCTCTTCTAAAAGAAGTGCTGATCTCACACAAAGCTGGGAAGCTTGGTCTGGCTCCTGGGGACCATGCAATTGGACAGAGTTTACCTCAGCTGAGTTTCAAGGGCAAGTTCGAGGATGGAAAGCTGTTGCTGCCTGACTGGCTTTCATAGGGCAGAGGTTCTGTTGATTGCTGGTTTTCTAGAGTGTGTTCATTGAGGTCAATCAGCACTATTTGGGCAAACAGATTTAATTCTAGTTCTGGTTGTTACTTTTTACCATGACTATAAAGCAGTCTTTTCCTAGGCATGTAGAAACAGGTACTTAAATGTGGTAGGTGTTAGCGAGTATTTGCTGAACTAATTGAAAAAATGGAAGAGGCCAGTTATGCTACTCAATCTTATTTCAAGGGAGCAGCACCACAGAGCTGGGTGTAAAGCCTGATGCTGGGCAGTGTGCTTCTGGGTGTCTAAGTGGAAGAAAGAGAAATCAGAGACTGGACCTCTACGGCTTTGCAAAGTTGGCATATGATGTATTAATTATGTCAATTGTGTATGCATGTGTACAGACAAGTGTGTATTTGCATGTGTGTGTGTGTGTGTGTGTGTGTGTGTGTGTGTGTATTTGCATGTGTGTGTTTGAGTTGAATTTCTCATGACCATCCTCCATCCCAGATTACAAAGCACAAACAAATGATAAAAGTGTCAGTTTTATTCAAACCTGGAGATGAAGCCAAGGTTTACTTTTACCCTACTCTCCCAAGTTTGAAGGATGCGCTGAAAGGATGCAGTCTTTCCACAGAGGATAAGGACAAATGGTGCCCCTCATCCTTCCCCTCACAGGATTTCAAGTCTCACTACTCCACAGGAGAGCACTGCAGAGACTGCTCTTCTTGGTCTAGTGGTGTCACAAGGAGGTACTCACTCCACAGGCTTCTCCTAGCACACTACAGCTTGGCACAGTTGGGAGGGTATTATCCCAGCATGGCTGGAATCCATGTAAATAGGTGAACAGGGATGATGAGGTTTCTTAGATGTTCAGATCAAGCCTTAGAACTGGAGAAGGGACAATATGTAGTCAGCCCAGAAACTTGATAAAAGGCATGAAAAATTAGCCTTGGGGGCACACGGAGATCAATAGCAAGACGGAGCGTAAGGATATGGTGCTGTCACTTTGCAGTGCCCACCCCAGAAAACTCTGCCATCTAATGTGGCAACAGAGCTTCAGGAAAGGGCAGCACCAGTCACCCATGGGATGGGTGACAGGCAGGGAAGAGTGGCACAAGCTGAATCAACAGCACCATAGTCCAGGAGCAGTGGGCCATAAATAAGGCCATTTACTCTGTGCTGGTTCTGCCAGGAGATGCAAGAGGGTAAGCATCCCTAGGAGCTGTGACTTAGGAAGAGGAGGAAGGAGTCAGCACGAGATGAATTGCTCATGAGTTCATGGGATTTGGTGACCATGATCTTGACAGACATAGCACCTCCTGGAATGATGGTGTGGGACCATGTTAGCATTAGGCTCTGATCTTCTTAACATTAGAACTCATGGGCGGAGTAAGAGTTCAGTTCATATTTTCACTCTGTAAATAACCCTTCAAGTCATCCAAAGGCATTGGATTTGACCTGAGTATCAGAAACAATATTCTGTCTGTTTTTCATTTTTAAAATAAGCTTTCGAAGTCCATTCCAGAGATAATAGACTTGAAAAACAAACTTTGATGTTCAAGACATTGGCTCTGTTAAAAGCAGAGCCTTTTGTAAGAGCCGAAGAGCAGCCTGAGTCCAGCAATACTCTGAATTGGTGCCTCTGCATTAGACTGAGCGGAGCAGGGGCAAAGTGACTGCTGCCTCTGCTGGCATAGGATGAGATGCTGGACAGGTGCTCAGAGATGCTCAGGGATGCTTAGTGTGAGGCTCTGGGTTTGGGGGAGTGGGCCCTGCTCAGAGAAAGTGATGAACACTATGTTCACTAACACCAAGCAGGAAAACAAATGTCCAATTTTATCTCCAGTGCCCAGGCCACAGTGTAAGGTGGAAATGAGGCTGGAGGGGGCCTCTCAGAGCTGATTATGTGATGGACTACTGTGGGAGGTGTGTTTCCATTCGTTGTGGGGCCTCCCACTGTTTCCTGTCCTTTACCGCTCTCATCTCCACTGGTCAAATGCTGAGTCTCTGCAGCAATCACAGAGTCTCTTGGGCAGAGCTCACCTCCTGCTTCTCTTCCATTTCATGTATTTTGTTGTTGTTTTTGTTTTGTCTTTTGACTCCTGGAACTCATCCTGGTTTAAACAAGAAGGAAGTTGGTTGGCTGTTTTATTCAGGTCAGAAGAAGAGTAGGGAGAGGGATGTCCCTATGCAATGAATGGAACCCAGAGTTGCCTTGTGTTTTCCTAGGTTCACCCTCAGAAGTTGCTTCCCTCCCCTTTGATTTCTGTATAATGAGATGCTATGGGAGGCTGCCTGCTTGGGCTGTCATCCTAGCATGTTGGCACAGGGTTGAACCAGTACACAGTGGCTTGGGGATGGTTGCAAGAGTTTCCTGGTTCATGTGTTGGTGACTGGTTCCCAGTGAATCAGTGCTGAGAGGCGGAAATCTTCAGGGGTGGAGCCCAGTGGGTGGCCCGTCCTCCTCCCAGATCTTCTGTCTTTGTGTTCTTATCCTCTTTCACATATTCCCAGCCTTGTGCTACCATCTGCGGTACAGTGATGTGGTCCACAAAGTAGATCCCTGGGGCCACCTGACCTAGTGTTCAGCTCCCCCAGACTCAGATCTAATAAATTGCCTGCCTCAGGTGTTTCATAGCAACAGAGAACAGGCAAATACAGGTGATGGTTGGCAGTTCCAAGCATCCCAGGGGAAACAGTATCTAAAGAATCCTGTTTGTCATGAAAAAGATAGGCAGACTACACAAATCAAATCTAAGTGGATTAAATATGGAAAGAAAATTAAATACAACCACAGAGACTAAAATATTATGCTACATTTCAGATACTCTTGCTATAAGGATGCTTTTATATTGGATTGTGTTATTGTATTACAAATATGAGGGAAGTATATTAGATTTGTAATAGATGAGATATTAGAACTTCTGTAATTTAGTGATTTATTTTTGTATCTCAAGACTCAAAACTGAACATAATAAAGTAACCTTTGTTTTTTAACAAGTTGATATATATATATATATATATATATATATATATATATAGTATACCAATCCTTTCAAATTATTCATGATACAAATACATAGTGAATAAAAAATGAAATCTATTTGATTTCACCAGAAATTAACTACAAAATGTGCCCATAAGGACACTGTCTCAGTCCACTTCGTACAGCTATAATAGAATACTTGAGAAGTGGTACTTTACAGTGAACAGCCAATCAAGTTCTGAGGGTTCAGGGGAGTCTAAGGTTGCTGAGCCGGTATATGGTGCAGGATCTCATTCTACATGGTCACATAGGGAAAAGGCAAAGGGCAAACACATCCTCCAGCCAAAGAAAACCCACCCAAAAAACAAAAGACCAAAAAAACAAAAAAAAAGAAGGAGGGAGGGAGGGATGGGTGAGGAAGAGGATCCAGGTGCAGTGACAGGTTCATTAATTCATCCTGAAGGCAGAGCCGTGTGACCCAAACACCTCCTAGTATCCCACACCCCGCTCCCTACCAATGTGACTGTGTTGAGAACAACACTTCAGACATGAGCTTTGAGGGACACACAGAAAATATAGCAGAATTCAGCACAGGCAGTGCCTTTAGGGATTCGTGATGCTCTCTTTAAAAAAAAAATTAAGCATAGGTCTTCCTTTGACACATGCAAAATTTTAAGTGCATCTTCTTTGTAATTGATTAATAAATACTCATAGAATGTAGTGATTTGGAATAAGTTTACAGGACATAGTGGTTTGGAACTACATGACACTTCATAAACAACAAAAACGCAGCTGGCCTGCATGCAGGAGAGAGAGTGAACTGTAGAATTGCTCTTTCGGGCAGCGTTTCAGATTATGTCAAATGTGAAAGGAAGAGGCAGTTGTTGGAATGGTGTGCAAACCCAGTCCCTGGACTCCGAGTTCTGTGTCATCCACTGCGATATCTCTGAAGCGGACAAATACTGAGCATTTCATGGTAAACGCTGTGGGAGAAATTGTGACAAACTGTAATGTGAAAGCAACTGTTGATCATCATTGTCATATATAAATTGTCAGTATGTATTGAATTATTATTAAAAGCAGTTGCGGTGATAGCAACTCTTACAGCTAACTGGTTTTCTAATGACTATTAAGTGACCAAAAATTTGTTAGTAAAGGGCCAGTTTGCAATGTGATTAGATGAGAAGTAAGACTGGCATTTCATTAGAGTAACAGGAAACAGACTAACACTAACACGTGTGACAATGGGCCATCGCAAGGGTAACAGCGGAAACAGTACCTGAAAAAAAATTGTCATGGCTGGCGTCCAGATGACCCCCCAAAGACTCTCACGGTCATAGGCAGGGCTGTTGGATGTGGCTGAATTTAGGGTGTATGCTTTGGAATGGAGGATGTGATATTAGGAATAAGGGCTAGGTTTCCTTTCCCTTCCCAACTCCCTGAAGTTGGGGAGCCTAGACAAGATAAAAGGGGCAGAAAGAGGTTTTCCCCTGGTGTTTGCCACCTGGCTGCTTCGCTTCTTCACTTGTTGCTGCTTGCTGCCTCCCGCCTGCCCTGCCATGGGCTGTTTCTCCTCTGTGATGCCCCCTGCCGTGTCACCCGCCTTGGAAGGAGCTGACTATGGACTGAAACATCCACAGACTGTGAAGCTGAGGGGGAGGGTGGTAACACACAGGCACAGCCCCGGCAGCCCAGTCCCCCAGTGAAGCCCCACTGCCTAACAGCCCTTGGCTGAAGCCACTGCTGAGGCAGGAGTGCTCACAGTCTAAGCACCTCAAACTGACAATGAAGGGAGCAGTTGCGTGTGTTTAAATTAAACATTATAGGAAAATACTAATATTATATGTGTTTTGCAACAAGGCATATCTTATAGACACAAAACTTTAGAGTGTCAATAAAAACAGCCATCACCTAACACATTCAAGATTTTTACTACTGAAGTACACAAAGGAGTTGTGGGAACCAAAACAGAGATATAGGACAGAAGCCTCACTTGTTATGAGGAGCTTGGGCCTGACCACCACCATGACTCCCAGAAGGATGGTCTCAGATAGAAGGACAGATGTGTGATTTGTGCTTTAGTGACTCTGATGGCAGTGAAGACAGACTGACACCTTCAGCACTAGCAGGAGGGAAAGAGCCATGAAGCTGGTCTGACCAAGGTGCAGGGCGCAGGTTTGCAGCCTCGGGAGTTCCCAGACACATGCTAAGCTCAGTACTGGTGCCTGAGGTCTCCCCAGAGATCTACGGGAAAGTGAGCCCCGAGGAGCTGAAGCGCTTAAGGAGTGTTCATGGGAAAGTGGTGGGGTGCAGTGAAAGTGAGGACTGAAAGTGCAGGAGTCACTTACAGGGACTTCCACAAAACTTCCAAAGGTCCCTCTTGGCTCTGGACAATGTGGACCCGCCTTGACTGTACTGGCCAAGAGCACCGTGGCAGGCCCAGGCCAGGAAGACAAGACAGGGCCACTTGTGGGTGTGGCAGAGGTCAGGAGGGAAATGAGGCAGCGGCTTAGGCAGTGCCTTCCTCCCACGTGTTTTCACAAGGAAGGACAGTGCTGTCCACTGGTGGTGCACTCAGGGCGACTTGGTGAGAGCACGGTATCAGTTCAGACAGACACCCACTTGTCCTCTGCTGCAGGCCCTCCCTGGTGTGATGTCTGATCAGGAACCCATGGAGTCGCCTTACATATTATTTTGGTAATTTCTCAGGGGCACAAGTAACTCAGTTCCTTTTTGGAACTTCACTTTAACACTTACACACCGGTGCTTGGAACCAGTGAAAATATCAAATAACATTCATGAGGGAACTGTATGTGTTCATTACTGATAAAAAATAAATCCATATACTGGTACAAGAGTAAGTCCATGTTTGCAAAAGTCAATGAAAGTATTTCATGAGAGTCAATTGTTGAAGTTAGTTTATACCAGTTCAAAAGAGAGGACTGTTAAAATTTTAGAAATTTTGTGAGTCATTGTTAACACTAGCCATTATTAAACATTAAATTATGTAGATATCACCATATAAATTATATTAAAAAGATAATAAGAATTTAAAACTCACCACTTTCTAATTACTTTACTACATTTTTGTATTACATAAGACCGTGGGGTTACTTACACCTGTTGTACAGATACAGATACGGTAATTCTGTACAATGTAAATTCTGTACTAAACATCTTCTCCAAACTCTATCTTTAGGTATCATTTCGCTAATTCAAGGCCAGTCATGGTAGGAATATTTACGCTACACATCAGGACTTGGCTTACAGATTTGTTCATTGTATAAAGCTTGCTAATGAGAGAAGTCTGTAGTGTAGTAAAAGCACGTATGACAGTAGCCATTCACAGAGGAAAACAGCTGGGAACACCCTGCTGTTATTTGAAAAGCATTGTCTGGTTCAGCAGAAGCTTTGCCCGCATCTTCATTGAATGAGTGGAGCTCTGCTATGTATCTTGTTTTCACTTGCATCCAAATTATAATGTTAATGAAAATGTCAAATAGCATTCATGACGGAACTGTGTTTGGTCATTACTGATAAAAGGTAAATCTGGGTACTGGTACAACAGCAAACTCGTTTGCAAAAGTCAGCAAAAGCATCCCAGGAGAATCAATTATTTGTAACTCTTCTACCAAAGTGTATTGTGTATCGTTAACCCTGCAAAACTCATAATAAAACATTATGTCCATATATAGACTTCTCGTTTTTTCTTGGAAAGCTTGTTAAGTATTTACTAGCAGATCACTGACTGGTAATAAACTCGCAGAGATATTACAATGACCATTAGGCAGTTTTAAATTAGGATGTAGGTCCTGCTGTAACAATTCTGAGAGTGCTAATTCTGTTATCTCTTGATTCTAACCTTTTGACAATGGGCACTACAGGAAAGGCCTGATCTGGATTCATCTGCCATGAACCCCACTTCAAGAAGAAAGATGGATTCTCTGCCATGCAAACCCCACCTTGGCTCACTCCTCGGATCTTCCAGGAAAACAGATGAAAAGGGTGAGGCTCATTTCCTTCTTGGCTGCACCAGGAGGGATGAAGGTGCGGGAGTGTGGAATGAGGTGGAGACTGAGGTGGGCCTACAGCAGACCCAGAGTAGCTGGGGCTTCCCATCCCCAGGCCCAGGGGGCAGAGTGGAGGCTACGCACATTCCACATTTGACTACTTCTTTTCTTGATTAGAAATGTAAGTGTTATGACTGACATTGGGATGATCAAGTTTACCTTTTTCCAGAAGATCTCTAAGAATATCAAGTTAAGGGGAGCTTCAGACTGATTCCAAACAATTTTGAGATTCTTCTTTTTTTTCCCTCTGGAAAACAAAACAAAACAAAACAAAAAACAAAAAACAAGACATCAACAACAAAAACCCATGGGTCTGGGTTTAGCTCAGCAGCACCAGTGCCTGCCTGGCAATCATGAGGTTGTGAGTTTGATCCTCAGCACCAAAACAAACAAACAAATAAATAAAAACCAAAAAACCCAAACCAGACCAAACAAAACAAACAAAAAACAAAACCCCCACCCTGGTGATGCTGTTGTGTGGTCCGCTCCTGGGTTCCTTGGCAGAGAGAAGAGACTCGAGGTCTCACCCCGCCTGTTAGAAATGACACAGGTTACAGCAAGTGCTGGTGTAACTAGTTACCCGGGAGGTTACCATTCCCAGGACTGAGGTGCTTTATTGCTGAAGAGATCTCTGTCACAAAATATCTCTATCCATTTTCTACAATTAAACAATATGTCTCCTTGGGAATCTGGATCTCTCAGTAATGGGGGGGAAGGAAAACACCAAGTCCAATTTGTTCTGAAATATATGAGTACCCCCTCCACCCCTGCCTCTGGTCTCGGAGCTGGTGAGCCCTGGGGATGTCTGGTGCAGAAGGAGAATATACTCCGCAAGAAAGCCAGCCTGAGAGGCAGTATCTTGCTAAATAAAATTCAAGGCGGCTACACTACATAATTGCATAGTGACCGATATCTGTTTTTTCAACAGTCATTTTATTACTGCGATGGCTGCTTAAGAATTTAGTTGTCATAAAAGAGTGTTGGACTTAATCAAAAGCTTTTTCTGCACCAACTGTCTTTTAGACAAAGGGCTTCAATCTAGAGCATACACAGAGTTGAAAAACATCGAGCCCCTCCAAATTCAAAGACCCAATCTAAAACTGTTCATCTGAGATGAACATGCAGTTCTCAGATGAAGAAATACAGATGGGAAGTAAATACATGAAGAGATATTCAACTTTCACTGGACATTCAACAGATACAGATTGAAACAACACTGAGATTCCATCTTACCCCAGAAAGAATGGCTGCCATCAAGAAATCAACCAATATCAAATGCTGGAGGGGCTGTGGGGAAAAAAAGAAGCCTTCTCCACTGTTGATGGAAGTGTAGACTGGTGCAGCAACTGTGTAAATCAGTGTGAGGATACCTCAAAAAACTAGGATTGGAGGTCCCATTGACCCAGCAATTCCTGTTCCCCAGAAGGTCTGAAAACAGCATGCCATGGCAATGTGCACTCATATTTATAGCAGCACAATTTGTAATAGGTAAATCTTGGAAACAACCCAAGTGCCCATCAACCATGGAATGGATAAAAATTATGTGGTATTTTTATACAATGGAGTATTGCTCATCTATAAAGGAGGATAAGCTTGAGGCTTGTATAGGTAAACGGATGAAAGTTGAGACCATACTCATAAGTGAAATAAATCAAACTTACATGTGTAAATATCGTACTGTCTCCATAGTGTTAAAAAACTGAAAGAGTAATAAGATCCACAATGAACTATAGATATTGTGAAAATGAAAAGGAAAGAAAGTGCTCAAAAGGAAAGAACAACTGGGATAAGGGAAAGGAGAGAAGGAAGAAGGGAAGACAGTACATATATGTAACTGCACATACATGTGTGTGCATGGATATATACATGAGGTAGATAACCACACCACTGAATTCTCTAAGTTCATCAATAAGAACAGTTTGTGCTTCCATTTTTTGATTGTTTTGAACATCTGATTTTTTTAACGTCAGAATCTTGTAATCTGAACAACTTTTTTTTGTTTTTCTTTTTATTTTATTTTATTTTTTTTTATTTAAGAGGAAAAAGAGAAAAACACAGAACAAAACAAAGCGGTGTAACATTAACTAGTGTTAATTTCCTACTGATTTTTAAAAATTCTGTATCATTTCTACCCTTTTGTTCTTAAAATAAAAAGAATTTAGCTGGCTATGAGTATTAGCCTCATCACCCCACTATGTGAGGTGGCTTGCTTACTTCTTTCCCTCCTTCTAAAGAGGCACCTGCTGCTAGAATTTGCTGTGGAAACCTCCAAGCCTTTCACCTGTGTGCACTGAAATGCACTGACAAAAAGTTGTGTACTGCTGTCGTGCGGTTCTGAACTTGCCTGAAAATGCTATCAATACTGAATGTGTTGCTTTCTAACTTGCTGTGTTCACCTGACAGCCTGTCTTGCTGTGGCATCTGAACTTAACTCATTCCTTCTCCTAGTTGTCTATTACTTCATTACTGACTGATACTGCACTTTGTCCATTCCTATTTATACTAAACTTTTGGTTAATAATAAACATTTGTGATAATTTTTATCAATACATTTTCTCTAGTGCATAGTTATAGAAATTGTATATCTGGATCTCAAGCTATGTCCCTTCTCAGTTTCTGTAGAGAATGAGTCTGCTCTCCAGAGTGGTTGCACCAATGCCCAGTGCTACTGGGAGGCTGGAGAGTGCTGGGTGGATACTTGTGGTCAAAGGTTTTTGCAGTGTTGGGCAGAAGTGGTAATTTAGTTATTTTGGTTTGCCTTTTCCCAGTTGCTAGGGATGTGATATCCTTTTCCACATGTATATTGGCTACTTGTGTTTTACTTGACACGAATTATCTGTTCATATTTTACTTAAAAATTTTCATTTATTTGTATAAAGTCCTTATTTAAATTTGTAATGTAATAGGTTCTGTTCATTTAAAAACATGATTCTTATTTTTTCTGTTTTATTTTTATTTTAGGGGCTTGCTGTGTACTATCTAGGGTGTCCTGGAATTCTCTGTGTAGCCCTGGCTGGCCTCAAACTTGCAGTACTCCAGGCTCAAGTTCCTGAGTGCAGAGATTTCAGGTCTGTGCCACCACGAGAGGCAGAAATTCTTACTCTTGACCCTTCTCTTTCAGGAATTAGTTCCCCATTTTTCTATTATTTTAATTTTTGTGTTTTTAATAAATCAGAATTTATTTTTGTGAGTGCAATGACTTACAGTTATTTTCCAAGGAATAGATCTTTGATGATCACCTGTATTTCTTTTAGCATTGTTTCCTTAGATTTGTGACTTCATCTGAGTCAATTTTTGTAGCTGACTTGTCCTAGAATAACGTGTTTGTTTTAAATTTGACATTGTTTTTTTTTTTATGGGATTTCAAATTAAATGGTTGCTTACAACTTCAATTTCATGTGAAGTATGTATGGTTACTGTTATTGCTTGTATTTAGATGTCCCCCAAACCTCATGGGCTGATGTGTGGGGCCTTTCAGAGGTGGCTGGATCTGGAGGGTGCGATGCTGGCACTAAGGGTGGATGATTGCTCAATTAGTCCACTGCCTGTTTTGGCACAGTGTTGGGAGTGGATATAGGGGAGGCCCTCCTGTGTGAGTACCACCTTCCTTCAGGGCGTGTAGCCTGAGTGGAATATAAGGAACAGGAAGAGGGCTGCTGTTTTCTCTTACTATTTGATGCTCGCAGCTTCTTCAATGTTTTGCTTGCTTGCTGCCTGCTGCCTGACCTGCCATGGGCTGTTTCTCCTCTGTTGTGCTCCTCTGCCCTGCCACCCTGCCTTGGAGCCAGCTGAGTATGGACTGAAAACTGCACACTGTGAACCAAGTAACCCTTTCCTCCTCTAAATTTTGGTGTTGGATGTTTTGTTTCAGTAAACAGAAAAGTAACTAAAACAGTTATAAATTTTCTTGTATATTTTTATCATATCCCAAAATTATCAATATATTTATTATAATCATGGTTTATACAAGCAATGTATCATTTTAGTATTAATACCCTATTTGCCTAAAAAAACTGGTTGCCTTAGGTACCTGAAAGTTCACTGGCAGAATGGAAACTAGCGTGGTCATCTCTCTACTACCATTAGAAATGTGGCCCCTTCCTCTTTCTGGCTGCTTAGCACTTATTTCTCTTGAGACTGGCTCTATTTATACCAGAAATGGGTGCTTGCTTTCTCATATCCAGCAAGACAGAGCAAGAGAAATTCATCCCTGCCATAAGCCATAAGTCATTTTCTCCAGACTGGATGAATTACAGCCTGGAAACCACAGCAGGCATGAAGAGCCAGGACTGACCTTTAGTGTGCCCGAAGGATCTGTCATCCACCTTGAATCTGGGGATGGGTCAGCTTCTCCAAGCACACAGGATGGATATGCCATGGTATTGGAGGGCGGGAGAGAGAAAATAGTATTGGCTTCGAATCTGCATTTCCTTTTCATCAGTATGTAGCTTTCAGGTACTTTTATGTGGATCCTATTGTTGTTATTAGTTTACATAAGATCCTTTTATATAATAGATGGCTACTGAGTTGAAATACAGCTATGATACTGTTTGTAGCTTATTTAACTGTAACTGTTTTTATGTTTTTTTCACACAGCAAAATTGGAAATTTTATAGTCAAATCTACCCCTTAAATTTCTTTTATTAACTTATAAATATTCTCTGTCATTAATATTTTTCTGATGAGTGGTTCCTGTAATATTATTTTGAGATGTGGTATATTATGTATTTCCATTTTTTAAAAAAAAAAGTTTTCAACTTGTTAACTGGCTACCATTTTATCTATTAAGTAAAATCCCCTTTTTCCATTGGTTTTTAAAAGTAACAACAGGAAAGTAGTACTTAAAATTTCTTTTATATCTAATGAACTATCAAAAAATTATCACTTGTCTAGCATTCAAAGTTAATTTCCCAGTCTGTTTTATACACTGTAGGGCTGTGATGGTGAAGCTTTGAGAGGTGGCCCAAACTGCACCCAAAACTTATTTATTGCAAAATGCCAGCACTGCAATCAAACCTGAATACTGGCTTTGGCTTACAAAAAACAACTCATACTTTAACATCTTTTGTATTAAAAGAAAGAAAGAAGAAGAATATGAGATTCTTAGATTTGTCACCACTGCCCTAGGGGAAGAACAGACAATAAACCTAAAATATTGAGAGCCTGGTGCCTGCTGTTTGATTCGTGTGTATTAATTGACTTTGGTGTCTAGAGCATCTTTCTGGGATAAATATCTGCATCTCACCAGCGGACAGCTGGGTCACTCGCAACGCCTCTCAGAGCCTGGACCTGAGGACGAGGCAAGGATTTCACGTGTGCTTCCTGGGAGGCCTGCAGGAAGGGTGAGGCTGCCTACGGGCCAGACTTTGGCTGTTGAGGCTGCTTCCATGAAAATCCACTGACAATGGCAGTGAGATGACATTTAGAATGCATCCTAGAGATGCTTATGGAAAGTTTTCTTTTACGCACCTGCATCTCATTCCAGTGGGTCCAAAGTTCTCACTCAGTACACAGATGGTTCCACTGCCATGTTTCTCCCCCAACTCTTTTCCTAAGGCAGGTATTGATGATAAAATAAACATTAGTTTGTGGTCTCTCTAACATGCTGGAAGAAACAGGGAATTCCAGAACTCATTAGTTCCCAGATGACCACTTCTTGAAACCACCCACTGTGATGTGTCTCCCAGGTGGCCATGGTCAGGAATGGGCAGCATCCTCTTCATTAGCTTCTGGAATAAGGCACACACGGGGCAGGATCGGCCTCCAAGGGCAGTGACTACAGCCCTGGCCAGATGGTTAGCAGAGGAGATAATTAACTCACTTTCATCTCTCTCTAGGTCTCTTTCTGTGCAGATACTTGGTATATTTCCATAATTATGAGCATCTCCAAGTCTGGTTATAAGTCCATTGCCTCTTGATCCTGCTGTAAGCCTCACAAGTATACAATGCCATTCCTGGAACCCAAATGGCTGAGGATCTTGAAATTCATCTCAAAACTTAATATTTTACAGAAAAAATTCTCTTTATTGAAAGACTAGAGTGCTTTTATATATCACACAGTAAAAAGTAGCACACAAAATTGATTGCATTACCAGGTCTGCTTTGTTTTTGGGCAAAGACCTGGGCTCAGTGTAAGGCGAGGGTGTGGTTACTGCCGGAGAGCTTGTGGATGCCGTGTTTATTTCTACTTATATTTGAGGGCCTGGAGTTCTTCATGCAGACTTTTAACAGTCTCATCATTAATATATCTTTTCTTAAAAGCCAATTCAAATCAATTTGGCAATCAGGAAAAAACTCGTCAGTTAAAATTATAAATTATACTTTTTTCCTCCAAATATTCGTATTTCCTCGCCTACCAAAGGGCATTAGTTTCATATTTAGCTTGTTAATTTGTTTGCCTTAAACAGAACAAAAACCCTCAGGATGGGTGCTGTGAAGATTCATTTACTTAATGTAAGTGTCAGCAGGCAATGGTAGCAGTTTGGATTATTCAGATTTCCAAATGGTGCATAACTTACCCACCTGCTTATAACATACGATGTACAGTAGAGTCTTAAAAGTTACCTTTTTAAAATTTCACTCATCAAACAAATAAGCAAATAAACAAACAAAAAACCCCCTTAAAAATAGCTTAGCTGAACCGAAATGAAACAAGGAAAAACACACAGCACCCAGAAAGCTGTCTCTCTCCTGTGACCTTGATGTGGCTGGTGGCGAGGGGAAGCAGAGCCTTCTTCACTGCCGCAGTGACGCAGCCGTAGCTCCCTACTCGGTGCCTTATGAAAGGGCGCAGAACACACCCCAACTTTAGAACCCTGGATTATCTCCCCCGCAAGCAGGGATAAGTCTGACTTAGCAGAGTGGGCAGCCATCATCTAAATGATAAACTTCTATCTGGAAAGTGACTTTAGCACATAAGAAATTTATAGCATCATAGAAATTATGGAAAGAAATATATTTACAAAGGCTTGACACACATAGCATAATACTTTCAGGCTTCTCATGGGTTTAAGATGACAAATGCACCTCGGATGCTTTGTAATTGCTCCCACAGATTGAGAGTTGTCACCCTTGCTTAGACTTGTGTATCTTCTTTCAGAAGCAAGTACTAAAATATTATTTCATGGATCGATGAGTATCATAAAAGCCATTGTCTCTCTTAGGTCTTGAAGAAACATGGATTTCAAAGCATCTCCTTAAATAACTGAGATTGTGAGCTTTTCCTGAGAATTTGACAGACAGGGCATATCTTTTCTAGAGACAAGAAATGTCTTCTTGTTCAGTCAAGGGAGCGTCCTAACCTGTGTGGAAAGGGAGCTGTTTGGAAGGGAGTCAGCAAACCTCAGATTGTGACTGTTTTTCTTGCCAAGAGGCAGAGTTGTGCGGAGGCTCTGACAGCTGCGCCTTGTCATGGGGGGATCTTCAGCAGGAGGACAGAGGCTATGTCTTTCATGTACGGTGCCTTGGAAACGTGTATAACCTGTCCATCATTTGAAAACCACACATAATTTTGGATAGCTCCACCAAGAAACAACTGAGTTTTTTCTTCTTATTTTGGCTTTCTAAAAACAATGAAGACATTTTTGCTCAGGGGGAAAAAAAAGAGATAATTACAGATCAATTTCACATATGATGGGGCAAAGTTACAAAGCATCTGTTCAGCTGCAATGCAGGCATTTTCACCATTTCCACAGTCAGTCAGGAGGAAAAGCACTACTTAGATATGCTGCTTCAGTTCAGACTAAAGTCCAGAATTGCTGTACAATTTTTACAAAACTTGCTTCAAAAGCGAGAATTCTGTGTTTTGGCAAAATGGCTGCCCAGAAAGGCTGAAAGTCTGACCGCAGCCTGTCTGTCTGTCTCACTTCCTTCTGCCTCCTATCTCCTCGCTCATGTTAAATACAAAAATATGAGCATTTTGGGACAATTCGTGCAGCAGGGTTGCCTGCAAAAGTTCAGCTGTACCAGTCATGCTACTTAACATACACTCTTTTTTTAAAACTTAAATTTTATTTCAAGTGGCAAGAAATGCATACTTATTTATTATCAAGTTTTTTAGTCCATTTTGCACAGCTATAACAAAATACTTGAGCCTGGGTAATGTATAAAAAAAGGGATTTCCATCATGGTGTCAGGTGAGGAGTGGCCTCTGGTGGGGGACACTTGTGGAGTCACACCTGGCAGGTGGCATTGGGCTGGGAGCAGCTGTAGGAGAGGTCAGCATGAGAGGACTCTGCAGGCTGGGAATGGCATCAGTCTCTTTACCAGGGCGGTAACAAAGCAGCCACCCCTCCTCCTGCAGGTCCTGCCGGCCTCACTGATGGGCACCAAGTCTACCTGTGTGAGCTACCGGCAAGCAGCCCCAGCACTCCTCACACTGAACTTGAGACCCTGTTGAAGTCCTCACCTCAAGGACTGGGCGGAAGGGGCCCTCTACTCCTTAGGACTCCTTTATCAGGACTGAATGTTCAAGTCACCCAGCCTTCTGGGAGACACTGTCCCTGACAGGCCACTGAATGGGGACCCTTTTTTTGGGCCCCAACAGAGCAACACTCTGGTGAGTGACCCCGATTCTCTTCCTTCTAGATATTTGTTTCCCTTGGAGACAGAGTGGGAACAAGACAATAATGGTGACTTTTTCTTCTTGAGGAGACTGCAGTTTCCTCTCATTCTTCTTCAGAAATCATTTTGCACCATCTCCTGGTTGGGGTTATCGTGTGAAGAAACAATCCACCACCTCTGTCCTGCCCAGGGCTATTCTGCTTTTCAACCAAGCCACAGCCCAGGTGCATCAAGCTTGGGGAAGGGGTTTCTCAGGGAAAAAGTGGAGGAAAAACACCGAAGGCAGCAGAGGAAAGAAGATGTGCAGTAGAAATACACGGGTTAGTGCATCCTCAGAGTTCTCCCTTTAACCGAGGCTGGCTGTGTTACTAAGGCTCCATGAATATGCATTTTCTCATCTATAAAGCAGGATAATCACTGCACTCTCTGTGAAGGTCAGTGCATTGCTGCATCTTGAATAGAAGCTGACACACAGCACGGTGTTTATTAGTATTTTTACTCTTGTCTTAGAGATAGCAGCACACACCCCAGAGTAGCAGTTTGTTAAGCAGAGCTACTAGTGTTTGCAAATTTGGGAAGATTTACCTGTTGGAGCATCAGTTGTTTCATAGAGGGATATAAACCAAAACACTGGCATTTGGGGAGCATCAAGTACTGAGAAAGTGACTTGCGCCCAGGAAGTGCTCTGTACATAACGTCAGCCTGTGTGGTCTTCCTGCCCTGTGAGTGAATTTCAGCCCCAAGTGGTGTTTTGCAGACCAGCCCTGCACATATCCTTGATATAAGAGGAATCAGTATATTATCAAACTATCCATGAATTTAATGTCCAGGGTTACTTAGATTAGTAAATATCTATTTATATGTATACATCTCAGAAAGACATATTTGTAGTATCCATGCATAAATGGACAAAAATAGTGAGTCCATTTGTTTAGGCTGTCATCTGAAATTAAGAGTGCGTATTGTGATCATAAAAACTAAAATACTTTGATTTATTCTGATCTTTTACCCTCACATATCGTTTAAAAATACTAGTAATACTGGTAGCTCCAAAAATAATAACATATCTAAACGTGACAGGTCAGGGTCATAGATAAAATGGGATAAACTGTGGAAATGATTTATCAAAGTTTAATAAATAATATATTTGAGTGAAATTAGACTTTCAGTATTTTTCCATGGCAAGTATGAGATTTTATACCATTTAAGATGCTTAGCTGGGCTTGGTGGTGCGTTTTGTAATTCCGGCACTACAGAGAGTGAGGCAGAAACCTCACTGTGAGTTTGAGCCCAGTCTGGGCTACACAGTGAGTTCAAAGCCAGTGAAAACTGCACAGCAAAACCCTGTTATCAAGAACAAAAAATGCAACATTTTATTTCACCCTTAAAATATATTTTAGAATTTTCATTCAGTAGAGATTTGAAAAATTCCGTCTAGTTCTTGCCATCTTCCTGTTCTGTCACTCAAAGTAACTCACAATAAAAACAAGAAAGCTACCAAACTTGAGGAATACTTAAATATTCTCTGGATTTTGCAAAAATTTTTATTAAAAAATGGTGCTTTCTGAAAATGAACCTTGTTCCCAAATGCATCAAGAATGATGTGAAAATACGGGAAATGTAAAATGTCTGTGATGCCTGCAGTCCTCTGATTATTTCTGATACCCCATGTGGTCACATCAAGTATCATCAATAAAATATCCGAACCATTGAGATGAGTGTGGCTTGTGTGGCAGGAGAATAAACTCACCCTCGTGATCCTTACTGGAGCCAGCTCTGGGGAAGGGGAGGGAACGCCGGCTGGTGGTAGTGAAGGGATGACCCTGACCACTGCCTGACACTACGGAGTGTTCTGGCCTAAGATATGCTTTATGTAAAAATGGGTTGTCTACAGGTACAAGCAAGACTAATACAGTGTCCTGTATGCAGGAGAGAACTTAGGGGATTTTCTCTGCTAGCAATTTAAGGTAATTGTGTGTGTGTAAAAGAACTGCTAACTTGGCAGCTGAAGGAATTAAAGATAGATAGATAGATAGATAGATAGATAGATAGATAGATAGAAAGATATGTAGAGATTATTGAACTCTTGTGCATGCCAGGCAGACAACCTGAACTGGATCCCTAGCCCTGATTTTTATATTTTTAAAAATTGTTTGTAGGGGCTATGGATTTAGCTCAGGGGCATAAGCACCTGCCTTGCAAGCACATAGTCATGAGTTCAATCCCTGGTACTGATTAAAAAAATTTTTTTGTAGCACTTTTAGTGTTTTTATATGCTGAGCAATTACCAAAAAATTAGAGAGGAAGAGCTCACAAGCACATCATCTATGGCAGAAACAGTTTGGGTTGAGTTGTTTTAGGTACTCTAGATGGGTATTTCCATTTCAGCACTAAATAACAAGACAATGACTTTTCCAGAACCCTGAGTATCTCTCACCCCACAAGGCGGTGGAAAGTGCTTTCTAACCCAAGCTTTATTTGGTGTGGGGAGCACTGCATCACTTGCTGAGCAGCAGGCTGAAGACAGTGTGAAGTGTGCTTGGTCTCTTGCCTTGGCCTCCTTTCCTGCAGAGCTCCTTCCTTTGTATTCTGGTTTTCACTGCAGATGCCAGCCCCAGGGTCACTATTTCTCTCCTCTGAAGTGGTGGCCCGTGGGCTGTCCAGGATGCTGGATTCAGGAGTGGGGAGTGCACCTGGCCTTGTGAGTGGTGAAGAACCATTTGCCTCTCACACCCCAGCCTGCCTGCCTACCTTGTCTTAGAAGCCAGTGTTGTGGAGTGGGAAAGAGCGAGCTTCAGCACCTCTGTTGACCTTCCACACTGCTGCATTTGGGAAAAGTGCTCCCAAGGGTCCCGTGCTGAGGGCCTGGGCCCCAGGCTGGCAGTGTTTGGAGGTGGCAGGTCTTAGAAGGTGGAGCCTCACCCAGGTCCTCAGAGCAGTGAGTGTGCTCAGGGAGCACACCTCTCTTCCTTCCAGGCACATGACACGAGTGGTTTGGTTCCACACATGCCGCAGCATCAGGGCACAAAGCCATAGGGCCACTTGGTGTTGGACTGGAGGTTTCAAGACTGAGAACTGAAATCAGCCTTTTCTGTTTATAAGTTAATTGGCCCCTAATTGCTTCAGGTATTTTGTTGTAGTACTTGAAAGTTGGCTGGTACATGCACCCTTGAATACTTATATGGAGGGTCACAATATAATTACATTCATGGTTTTCCATTACTTTCTTCAATATTGATTTAAAATTAGGAAGCACAACTAGCTGCTCTCTGTGACTAACAGAATGTGGGATTGGCATGGAGAAGCAGACTTTTCAGTTTGAGTTGCTCTACCCTCATTACTGTGCTCATAACTGCTGCTCTGTTAGTGCCAATCATTACATATTTTACATTTTCTACTCCACATTTTGGTACTCTATGTACTTATTAGCTAAGGGAGAATTTCCCTTTCTACTGTGCTCTGAGTTTTCAGCAACAATAGCAAAAGCCCCAGTTTCCTCATAAGTTGTGCTTGCCTGTGTGGAGAGCTGGGCTTTGCCTGCCCATAGGTGGCTTTTCTGCAGCTCTAGCTGGAGTGGTTTCCAGCATGCACACTAGATGCCCCCCCCCTCCAAACCACATTTCTTGTCAGTGTGTATCATTCAGTACCATAGCCAAGGAAGAACTTCTTTCTCATTGTTCTTTCTCTCTGATTTTAATCCATGCTATTTATTTTTTACAGTTTTTATAGCTTTTCAGCAACTGTGGGATTCATGCCTGTTTTTTAAAACATATTATTAGGATACAAATGACATCTAAAAGCTTGGATATTAGCATACACGTGTGGCACCACCATAGTCTCTCCTATAAGCCAATTTTTCAGTCATAGAAAAATGTGAAGTGTCTAGCACAGTATTAGTTAACTCTAGGCGTCACTATGCAGATTTCCAGGACTTAGTTATTTTGCATGACCAAACTTTGTACCTCTTTGCCTTCCTTTCAATCATGGCAGCCAGTGTTGCACTTGCTAATTCTCTCAGTTCGGTTGAGTTCCAGAGACAGCACCATGCAGACTTTGTCCTTTGTGCCTGCCATATTTCACTTAGCATAAGCTCCTCCTTTCAGATCCTTTATATTGCAGTAACAGCTTTTTTTTAAAGACTGAGTACTCTGTTATATGTATAGTATATGCCATATTTATATGTTCATTTATTGGTGAGTGTTGCGTTGCTTCTATTTCGTGGCTATTTTGAGTAATTCTAAAGTAAGCATGAGAGTACAGGTATGGCATTTAGGTCCTGACTTCAGTACTCTTGGATATATACACAGAAGGAGAATTATTGGATCATATTGTTGTTCCATTTTTGATTTTTTATGGAACCTCTCTATATATATTATTTTCCACAGTGGTAGTACCAGTTTACATTCCCAAACACATACGAAAGTTTCCTTATCTGCAAATCCTTATTAACATCCAATTTATTTATCGATATACCCACTTAATTAAATTGTTACAGGAATGTTATGGACGCCTTGTGATGTTTTGATGCATGTACACAGGGTGTGATGCTTAAATCAGGACAAGCATACCAGTTATCATTTCAAATTGATTATTTTTTTTGTGGTTGAAATATTTGAAATCCTTCTTCCCAGGAAACCCCCTATGTCCAGGGGATATGATGCACCATTAAAAGATTAACAGTGCAAGGCTAGAAGGCCTCTGAACCCAGCAAGTATGTTTTATCACCATCCAAGCTCTCTTTAGTGCATTTAGAAGACGGTGTTAGGAACACCCAGGCCTTACTCCATCACCCAAAGAATCGTTGTCTTTTCTGCAGGACAGTGTGATGGCTGATTTCTTGTTCCACAGAAGGCCAGGTGGCTGCATCAGTCCTGCCCCTCAGTGAGTGTGAGCCTTTGGTAATGCTGACCAAGCACAAGAAGAAGGTTTATCATAAAGATGGAATTCCACATCCAGGTTCTGCCAAAGGACAAACAGAAATGGGAATGTGCAAACTGCAGGTTCCCAATGATTCACAGTTCAGCTACCAACTCTTAACTCTCACAAAGCAATAAAAGCTCTGGTCAGGATGTTATTTTGGGACATTAACAATAGGAACAAAAGTAAATATACTCCTGGAAAACATCTAGCAAATATTTTCAATGAGTAAATGTGCTTTCTAGAACTATGATAAAGCAGCCTCCGCCTCCAGGTCTCTGATTTTATAAAATTGTCTAAAGAATATTTGGCCTGAGATGGACAGAGTAATAACATCTAGTAACTCACATTCAGGAATAGTTGCCTTTCCAATTTAGGGCTCATCAAACTTATTGAACATGGTGAAAGAATGGATAGTTATTATTAGAAGACAGGTAAGCTCTCTGCACCTGCATCAATAAGGGAAGATAAAGAAATGGAGACAAGTTTCAGAAGATACGTTTGAGAGGTGACTTGATGTTGCTCTTTAAGCAGTAGAAAATAGGCAGACCAAAAGACCAAGTTTCCTTTTTCTATTTCTTTTTAAAGCACGATGCAGTAGGAAAAAAGATTGGTCACTCTTTCATCAAATGTCAGGTGTCGCAGGGTACGGTGCATAGTGCAAAACATGTAGGAAACAAAGAAACCAGGATCTTCTCGGGGTTGGTGTGATCAAAGAGTGTCTGCTTTGAATAAATGCAGGGACATGTGCAGTTACTTTATGGTTTATTTTCGTAGTTGTTCTCATCCAGTAGTTTGACATGGACCTTAGACATGCGTGTCACCCACACCAAAGAACACGTGGTTAGCTTCCTTGCAGCTGGCTGTGTTCATCTGTCCACATCCTAATGGTGAGTCATGGACCTGGTAGAACCACAGGAAGTTTCCTCATGGGGTGAAAGCATGTTCTGCTCTTCCTGGAGGCAGAATACCCGAGCTTCCTTGAGCACCTCCAGGTGGAAACCAAACAGTAAGGCAGAACAGAAGAGACATTCCTCCCTGAAGAAGTTCTCAGATGTGCACATGTTTCTGTCAGTGTAAACTTATGAACGAAATTTTATAATACCTGTGACATGAATGACTTCACCAGAACTGTGCAAAGCCTATAATTGGGCTGCAAACACATCTTATGTCCATGTTCCATTTTAAACTTTCATCATTGAAGACAATGCCTAATCTTAATTTAGACCCTTGCCTCAAGAATAGTTGCTTCTGGCTAAGGGATATAGCTCCACAGCACAAACACCTGCCTGCTAAGTGTTAGGTTATGAATTCAAACCCTGGTAACCCCCCCCCAAAAAAAAAAAAAAACATGAAACAACAAATGACTGCTTCTAAGGAGCAGATGTTATCTATCTCTCTGTGAGAGTATTCAGTGACCCCCATAACCTGCCATGTGGAAGACAGTAAAGATTTGTCTTTACTGGCAGAGAAAGAGAAGAAGGAAGAGGGTAAGGAGAGAGAGTTTTCTTTTCTTAAAGCATTTGTGATTTTCTGAGATTTTAACCTATGGGAGACGATTTTCAATGGAACTGTGAAAAAAAAAAAAAGTCTCACCAGAAACATTTACCACACTTTGTGATTAAAAAATTTAGTAGTATTTCCTCTTTTTGAGACAGGATTTCATTATGTAGTTGGTCTTGCCTTAAACTGACTTTGTAGCCCAGGCTGGCCCCAAATTCGAGGTGCTCCTCCTGCATCAGCCTTCCAAGTGTTGGGGTTACAGTTGTGCTACACCACATCAGCCTAAAAATTGAGAGTGACTTTATACCTGTAAACTAACAAGTGCTTAAAATAAGTTTGAAAAACTTTTTTGTCAGTGAAAGCTTGGCTCTTTATTTATACTGAGTAGTCAGCATATATAAAACTTAAAGCATTTCCAAAAGGTAGACAAAAAGTTGAAGGCCCTTTTGTCAATAATTAAAGGCTTACTAAATTTATCTCATGAGTGCAGACCATGCTGAAGGTACTGAGTGGAGCACATAAAAGAGAGTCTCCGTGGAGCTGGTAAGCATTGGATTCTCCTGTAAGTTTGAAGTAGTGGAGAAAACTGAGTTTAGCAGAGAATCAGATGCTTGTTTCTCTCGTCCAGGCTGGAGTGGGAATGGTCAGTGTGAGGAGCTCACTCAGCGCTGGCGGCAGGGGTGAAGACAGGGGTGCTGGATGCTGTGCTCTGACCTCCAGGCACCCCAAGACCCAGGATTTCCCACCCTTTCCCTGCCCTCTCCACCAGTCACCTTCCACTCAGGCTGAACTAATGCGTCTAATTCTGGTCTGCTGGTAAGGCTGTTTTCCCAGCACAGCTGGGCTCCTTCTTGAATGTATTTGCCATTTCTATGAAATTCTGGGGTGGATGTGAAGTAAATGTATGAGCAGCCTTTCTAAATATTACTCTGTGTGCCAGGTCACCAGGATTTGTGTGTTATTTTTCTCTTTTCACTCTGTAGTGATTCTAATTTGAATAACTGCAAAGAAAAAATTCGTTTCTGATCTATATAGCCTAAAGTACAGTATAGTTTATCCTTCTGCTTTAAAGAAATATGTCTAACCATGAAGTGCATTATTGTCTTTGGAATATGAGTAACGGGGGCTGCAGAAAGGTTCTTGAGAGAAGGCTTTGAAGTGAAGGAGAGATTTTGTTTATCCAAGTGCTCCAGTGGTAAATCGCATCCCCACATATGGAGTTAAAGGGTGGCAGAGTTACTCTGAGATTCATAGGAAGAAGCTATTATTTATTTCCTAGTCCAGCAGTAGTGAGCACCACACAAACACACTTTAGTGCTAATCTGAATATTCCCATAGCTGCAGTCTCTGGTTAGGAAAGTGGACACAGGAAGGGGCCTGCTGGACTGAGAGGAGCACTCCCCGAAGTCTTACATCTAACACGGCTACTTTTGAAAACATCTCATGAATGATGTTGTAGTCTCCAAAGATTGTTTTTCACCTGAAAATGTTTGTGCACAGGAGACTCTGGCTCATTCAGAGAGTACACCTCACCCAGCGCTCAGTCTCAACTGTGTGGATTACCAGCTTTGTGTGGCGCTGTCATTGGTCAGGCTTCCCTGGGGCCACTACAGTTTCAGATGCTCACTGGTCAGACTCCTGAGGTTGCAGACATAGGAATGGTCAGGGTGACCACACAAAGGGCCATGCAAGGAAAACTGCACAGGCAGAGGCACCAAGGACGAGGGCCGAGGAACCCGGGCGCTAGCTCCCAAGTGTCTCCTCCTGTGGTGTCTCCCCAATGGGCCAAGATCCTCCTGCAGAGCTGTGCCAAGGTGACCTGTTTGAGGAACTCATCAGAGCCTGCACTGGGGTGTTTTTTTAATTGGGGTTGTTCATGTAGTCACCAAATTCTAGATCCCTGGAAGAAAGACAGTTGTCCCAGTAGCTATGCTAATGGTTTGGGCACAGCGCACCACCTGCATTCTTTAGAGGTGCTAAGTAGCTTCCAGATTCTGGCCAGGGCCCTAGGGGACCAGGCTCCTGAGGAGGGACAATATCTCTCATGCATTTGCCTTTCTCTAACAACACAGCAGGATGGTGACTCCCAAGGGAAAGAAATGCTTTTGGCTCCCGATTCTGAAATCCTCTGGAATCTTAGCAGTGCAGGACATAGCACTGGCGCGGCAGAGTCCCATGAAGGCAATGTTCCCTGTCCTCAGCTCAGCCTTGTCTAAAGCCACACAGGCACACTTTTAATGTCAGTCTGAACAGTCCCAAAGGTGTAACCTCTGATCAAGAAAGACAAAGAGGGACATGGCTTTGCACAGGAAGAGCTGCAGAGGACAGGAGAACAGATTTATAAACCCAAGCCTGGACATCAGCCTGGATCTACTCAAAGGCTTGGACCACACCTGGCCTGGTGACCTGCTTGAGCTCCCAACCTGGGCCCTGAGTCTCAGCCCTGGCCTCCAAGGGGCGCACAGGCCCAGTAAAGGAGCAGTGGGGTCAGCCCCCAAAGGGGTGTCATTGTGCACCTACGGGGTCCCCTGGCCTGCACAGTGTGGTGTTCCCCCTCAAGTGCTCCCAGCCAAAAACAGGCTAGAACAGAGGACCTGAGTTCACTCAGTTTCCTAAGTGACCCTTTAAAGGTTTGCTGGAGAGTGACGTCAGAGTGTGTGACATGCGCTAGTGCACTGCATTTAACTCCTCGGCTATGGCTTCCTCACTCAAGCCCGTACACGTCACAGAGGTTAGGGTGGCTTCAGATTCTGCCTCTATAATTTGTCAAGTTGCTGAATTCCTGAATTTTATGACCCACACTTTTTTGTTAATTGAATTACTTATTTTGAGTTAAGTGCAGATGGAAATGCAGTTGTCAGAAACACTGCAGAGAGACTGGGAAAACCCTCCGGTCCTCAGCACCAGCAGTGCTGGGAAATCCAACTCCTGGACTCCCAGAATTCATGCTTTTCATGTGTGTGCACATATGAGTGTGTGTGCGTGCGCCTGTGTGCATGTGAGTGCCTGTGAGTGTGCCTGAGTGTGCATGTGTGTATGCCTGTGTGCATGTGTGTCTGTGTCTCTCTGTGTGCACATGTGCATGTGCATCTGTGTGTCGAGTTACATGCAGTGGTCCTCCCTTCACAGACGCTGGTCCACTCAGAGAGCAGTGTTCTCCTGCGAGGCTCCCTCCTGAGCTCTCATTCTAACAACCGGCCTCCCTCTGCTCTGCCTATTGCCCCATCCGCTCCTCCCTGCAATGATGCCTGCAGTCTCCTCCCTCTCACAGCTGAGAAATGGGATCTTGCAGTGCTCAGCCTCTGCCCCTGGCTCCTGCACTGCTCCTGAGATGCAATGGGTCCGAGCCAGGACCCCATCCATTCTCTTCTATAAGGGAGCAGTCTCTGAAACATGGCTTGTAGGCCACTCACCTGGGGACAAACGCTAGGGGAGGTTTTAGTTTGGGGCTATGACAAACAGAGTTGCTATAAACATTTACAACTTTTTGCATGAAAATAAATTTTCATTTTTTGATAAGCGCAAAACAGTGCAGTTGTTGTTTTAGCGGAGATTGCGTTTTTATCCTTACAAGCAGCTGTCACCCTCCGACCTCGGCAGAAAAGTGTGTGACAGTTTCCCCGGCCACAGGGGCTACCGGGTCACTCCTGGACCCTTCTGATGGACATGCAGTGCTGCCGCATTTTGGTCTAATTTTTCCTTCTCCACACAAGTGATGTCTCCCATCACGCCACACGTGGGCCTGTGGTATGTCACCTCGGTGGAAGGTCCAGTGCTCACTTTCTAATGGGATTTCTTACTCTTGTGCTTTGCGAACTTTCATAGTTTAGATACTAGCTCTTGGTCAGATCTTCAAGTATTGTTTCCATGTTGCAGCTTGTCTTTGTAGCCTTTTATATAATTATTCTCTAAGTTTTTAGTTTTGGTATTCATTGTGGTGATGTTTTATTTTACAGAGCTTGCATTTGTATCATGTCTAAAATCTCTGTCCTTAGCTCTATATCCTGAAGATTTTACCCCAGCTTTTCCCTAAGAGTCTGATGGCTTTCTATGTTATATATTTAAACTCACCGCCTACAGCCATATTTTCAGCAAGAAGCGTCTCCTTAGAATTAGCATTGTGAACTCCGTGACACACTAAATGTGTTTTGTCACTGTGTAATTGTCAAGTTAGTGTGAAAATGGCTGATGGGTTCCGTGCTTGGGTACAGAATGCTGTCGTTGGTGAGAATCACAGACTGTGACAGAAATAAACTCTATGTATTTGTAAAGTTACCATTTCTTGAATTAAATTTCATTGTCTTTTTCTGTCCCTGTCTATTTTATTTGCTCTGAACAACTGAAATAATGGGAAATAAAACTGGAAAATTAACAATGACAGTATGGCATTTCTTACTGTTTTTCTAGAAATTTGAAATTTAAAAATATTTTAGCAGCAGGCCATTTCATCTGATGGCATTACTTTTACAGGGGTATTCAGAGTGTATTTTGGAGGTATCTCAGGAAGATTATTTTCCTTTCAGATTTTAAGTGAATATATATAATGAGCTTTGCCCACTAAAATGTATTCCCCCAGGACACATTTTTGTCACTGGTCAGGCTTACGAGACCAAGTTCTTCCTCACACTCAGTTTCACTGAGCTCTGGCTGTGAAGCTGCAATTCACACCAGAGCCCACTTGCCACCGAGGCCAGGCCACCGAACTGGCTTTCTGCCCACGGTGGCGGCTTTCTTCCCGTGCTTCCCACTTGCTGCCATGCGGTAGATTCCTGGCAGCTGAGAGACTGCTCTCAGACTCCGTCAGGGGAAACAACCTTTAAATAAGAAGCTGAGGTCTCGGGAAGGCTTCCCTCGCTGTGGACGTGGAGCAGGCACAGCTCCACAAGAGCACAATAGGTCTCTCATGCTGCTCACCAGGGCCTCACTGCGCTGTAGGTAGCACCAGCTTTTATCTTCCTTAGCTTAGGGGCAGGGTCCCCGTTCCATGTTTCTGAGCACCTATTAGTTAATGGTAGCTTTTCTGAGGTTGCCTTGGACCTCCGTTGTTTTGATTTGAGCTGCATTTAGTGCTCAGAAATTCTGTGTCAGATATTTGCAGAGATACCCTATTTGTGCAGTGACCCGCATGGCCCTTTGGGTTCTTGGGGTAAAGGGCTATAAGAGGATGAGAAAAACATAGAAGAGACAAAGCTGGGGTCAGGTGGATCCCCCACTCGCTGAGTGGGTAGAAAGGAACTGCCCCTCACTACAGAGGTGTTCATTTATAATTTTAGCAACCTAATATCATGTGACAGCCTGTTGTCCTAGCAACCCACCATTAGGATTGCCTTGGGGCTGGTGTTCTCTGGGCTGGAGCAGCTTCTTCATGTGGCTGCCCCGGAAGCTCTTTGTTCTTGGGCCAGTCATTCCCCAGCCTTGCATTTGTGATCAGTTTCCAGCTTCAGTGGCTCCCTACATATTTATACCCTAATGAATCTTACGTATGCAAATATACTGTAAGACCTTTCAGTAATTTCAGGAATTGTGTTTTGAATCTGTGTAACAGCATCATTGTGATAAATAAAATATAGGGATATAGATATAAAACAGATTTCATTAATTCCATTCCTCAACTAAATGGTGTCATATTAGCAAAAAGTTATTTTGTTGCTTAACAAACTGCATTTAAGAGGTAGATATAATTCTGCTTTAGATTGGCATTTTGTGAAGAAGGATATTAGTCTGAGCATTAAAAACAGTGATAGAAAGTCACTAATAAAAAATTAAAACTCTTAACTCATCTTTAGTATTTGCATTTCAATTCTGTTGAAAAAAAGATTAATTCTAAATTGTATATTACTTCAGTATTGGACTTCAAGGTGAACATGAAATTCATGAATCAGTCACTATACCATCTTGTAATAAAATTTAACTGATAAAATATTTCAGGTTGGCTTATTTTTACTGATTATAACAAAGGAAGACAAAATACATTACAATCAGTAATATCTTCCTTGTCATAAGAACATTTTTGTAAATATGTCTTTTTATAGACCAGAATATTCCATGAAGTCATCATTATATCCAAAATTTTTTTGACAAAAAAGAGCCATTCCTAAGGTCACATATAACACTGGTCACAGAAACAGAATGCAGAGAAGTTCTCAATGATGCTTGAGGCTTTCAGACACCGACCACCACAGGCTTAATCTTGACAATGATGATAAAATACATTAGGACTTTCATCCTCCATATGTTCTTTATTATTCTCTAGTGCCAAGATTCCTAATTGTTCTCTGTATTTCTGGCCCAAACTGATCAGTATCGATGTATTCTGATGTTCTCTGGATGAAGTAATTTAATTGTACATCAAGTCTAACAGTCTCCTGTTTAAAAACACAATTATAAACTGGAGAAAATCTTTGCTAATCTCATATTTTATGGAGTGTAATTATCTGTAATCTCTGTTGCCATATGACATAAAGACTGAAGAGTGAACTATTAAAATGCAGACAATCCAGTCAGAACATCAGAAACAGACAGATGGAAAATACTCACATGAGAAAAGACTGAACTTCTTTACACATTGGGCAAATGATCTAACTGTAATGAGATCTGGACACTCCCCATGGGGATGAGAAAATAAAACAGTGACAGCACCAAATGCTGGTGATTTTGAGAGATCAAGTAATTGATGCTTTGTTGGTAAAAATGTAAAAAGGTTCAGCCACTTCTGTAAGATAATCTAGTGGCTTCTTATAGAAATAGATACGTGTAACAGAAAAACTTGGACAAATTAAACTTTTTAATTAAAATTAAACTCAACAGATCTTGTCTGAGCAATGAATGACTCATGACCTGGGCCACAGACTAAACCAGTGCAGATCTAGAGAGCTGTTTACAGTCATGTGGGTGGGCCACATTTAAGGACAGAGAGGGAGGTCCATGTAGCTTGGTGGGTCATGGGTAGGCATTTGCCTTATATGGTGGGGTTTGAACCATTAGCAACCCAAAGCTGGTCTAATCTCAACTGCTATGACTGGCTGAGACTCATGGACTTGTTACAAGTCAAAATAGATTTTCACCTACTACTGTTAGGTTAGTTTGCCACAAATGGAAGCAATGTTAGGTCCAATTTAAAGCATCCATGAAGTGGTCCTATGACCTATGAGTTGCACTGTTGGACAGACATCCCACAAAAATGCAAACCTATGTTCAAACAAAAATTTGTATACAGATATTTAAGATAATCTTATACAGTAATAACCATGTATCTTGTCAATACATGAGTGTGAAAATATGATAAATCTGTACTGTGGAAACTACCTGACAACCAAGGAGCAGACTGCCAACACGTGGAACACACTACATGATGCACCAGGGAATTATGCTGTGTACAAGTGTAAGAGCTTCTAGCCTTCATGAGTCCAGTTATGTAACATTCCTGAAATAACATGGAGAGACAGAAAGTAGATTGCTGGCATGGAGGGTTAGGGCTGGGAGAGGAGATGGTGACAGGACTGTTCTGCATCTCAGCTGTGGTGATTTTTATGTGCACGTGGGCACATGAAAGCACTGTTACAAAGACACATGCACAACTGCTGAGTTCTAACTGAGGATTTTAGCAAGGTTGGTTTTTTTTTCCCTGCAGTGTGTCATAGTCATTAGTGTTGATAAAAGTAGGTGAACAAATTTTGTCACCCAACAGAAGCTACACTCAGGAGAAAGGGTATATGGGCCCTGTCTGACTCTATTTGGTTGTTGTTGTTTCTAACTTCTTATGAATATATAATTAATTTAAAATGACAAGTTTAAAAACTGATGTGATTATTTTCTCCAGAGATTATATTATACCAAGATTAAATGATTACTATTTTGAAGCAATGATTATTATCACAATTATGTTTGATCTTAAAAAGCAACACAATAGATACAAAATTTTAAGTGCAAAAATGTTTTAATTTTCTTCACAAATCTCTACTCTTAAGACTTTAATATGTCATAGATGCTCTATGACTATGCATTCACTAGTTTCTTAGGATTCTGCTCCTTTGTTGTACATGAACAATAGACTATAATTTTCATTTTTCCCATTTGATGTAGATTACTAGCTCCTGCTGTTAAGAAACACAAGACCAGTATGAACCAAAAATAAAGATACATGTATGGTAACTTACCTGTAAACTTTTAGGACCCCAGCTGAATTCTTAATGTGTTCTTTGTGAAAATATTAACATTATCTTTAAATGCATTCTTGTTATAATATCACTGGTTTTACTAGAAATTTCCAAAACACATTTCTAACAAAATATAGATGGGTATTTTTTTTAATTTAATTCTCTAACGCTGACTTAAATCACTGTGCCATGGCAACAGCAAGATTGTAGTTTTGAGAAATGATCATTCTTTAGAGGAAAGATTAAATTTCAGCATCTTAGTTCTAATGTAATCCCTGGATGAATGTGTTGTAAGGCTGATCTTCCTAAATTAAGGATATTTTTCAGTGGCAAATCTATCTTTGATCTGTTTACAGAGCTCTGAGTTTTCAGAGCTCTTAATTTTTTTTTCTTTTTTTGGGTTGGGCTGTCCACACTTTTGGACAAAATAACTGCTGTTAGGGACCAGTCTTCCCTCACTTCTCAGAGTAGAAGATAGTGCACTGAATGCAGAGGCCAGATGGCTAGAATTAGACTGCAGTGGCATTTATTAAGCACTTCCGTATGTATAGGGTAGGGTTGTCAGCTTCTCCAATTCTAGGAAAAAATACTCAACCACCACAATTTAGAGGAGACTTTAAATTTAGTTCATGATTTTTGGGGATTAAGTCCCTGGTCAGCAGGCTTCAAGGCCAGGATGGCTTTGTGGAAGGGTATAGCAAAAGACAGGTGCTCACCTTGGGGCAGCCAGGAGGGAGACAGGGGTGTGACAGAGGAAGCAATCAGGGGAAGGGACAGGGTAGAGACAGATGCCCAGGACAAGAAAGCACCCTTCCAGGTCACCCCACTAGTAACTCACACTGGCAGCACCTTCCAGCAGCACATTCAGCCATGAACTCACCCCTGGATGTATCCATTGGTGAGTAGAGGACCCTATGGTCCTGTTGTCTTTCAAAGGCCCTATCTCTGAACACTTGAGACTTAGCAAGTGATATGGGTTTTTGTGTAGGAAGAATAAAATAGCCAAGAAATGTATTGTAACCTGCAGGATTTTTTCAGTGTTTTATAGTATACCATAGATTAAACTAGACATTGCAATCTCTGCATGTTAATTTACAAAAATATCTATCATTTAAAATCTTGAAGTTTAAGTACCAGTTTTGGGTATAGAAGTAGAAGATCTGGGCTGCATTACTGACTTCTTAATGTTTTAGCTTATGATCTTGAATGAGTTAATCTTACATTTTTAAATATTCTTACACGGAATATCAGTGCTATGGTTTGTGTCTGAGTGTCACTGAAAAGTCTCATGTAGTCATAGAGGGGACTGAATCTAGCTTTTGTGATTGATGTGTTGTCTAGCACTGAGATTGGTAATGTGAGTGCTACATCCACCCAGGGGTAGGTGGCCAACATATGATATAAAAAAGGAAAGAGAACAATCTTTGCCCCTTTGCCATTTTCATTCTTGTCACTTGCAGCCACCATGAGCAGCTGCATCTTAGCCACCCTGGTTCCAAGTGGAACCAGCCAAATATGTGCTGAAACCTTCAAAAACTATAAGCTAAATAAATCTTTCCTCCCTTAATTTTGAGTGTCAGGCATTTTGTCTCAGCAATGAAAAAAATAATCAAAACAAAATTTAGTACCAGGAGTGGGGGTGTTGCTTTTGTCCCAATCCTTTCTATACTCCTGTTTATATCCTTTGAAATGGTAATACATATCTTTTACCATTGTGTGTTAAAAGTGTTTACTTTTGTTTTCGTTTGTACCAGGGGTTATAAATAAGAGTTTGCTTTAGGTATCGGAGGAGACTTGGAACTTGGACTTTTCAGCAGTGCTGAAACTGTTAGGACGCTGGCAACTCTTGGAAATAGACTAAATATCTTTTGCATAAATAATGTGCATGAGTCTTTGGGAAGCCAGGGGTGGAATGTTACGGTTTGTGTCTGTGTTTCCTCAAAGCCTCTTGCAGTCATGGAAGTGGCTGAATCTAGTGATTGATTTGTTGCCTACTGCTGAAATTGGTGATGTGAGTGCTACACTTGCCCAGGGGTGGAGCTGGCATAAAATATAAGGGAGGAAAGGAGATGTGCTTTGCCCTTTTTCCCTTTTTGCTCTTATCACTTGTGGCTGCCATAAAAGCCACACCTTAGCCATGCTACCTTGAATAGGAACCAGCTGAATATGGGTTGAAACCTCCACAAACCATAAACTAAATAAATTCTTCTTTCCCTCATTGTGGGTGTCAGTTATTTTGTATCAGCAATGAAAAAAGAAAAAGGAACTGAATCAATCTTGTAATATTAAGTCTTTTTTCTTTGAAATTGAGTCTTGCTTTACTATCTATGCTAGTCTAGATCTCTTGAGCTCATGTGACCTTTCTGTCTCAGACTTCTTGGTATCTGGGACTACAGGTGTCTACCACTGTGTTCAATATGTAATACTGCCTTGAACATGTTTTTATAAGAATTAAATATATTAATGCACATGTGAAATAAAAATTAAAAATATATATGATATATATATATATATATATGGCTAGTGCTGTTTGTCAATCATAATTTACATGAGCTATTGCTTTAGTTTCTTTTTTTGTTGTTGCTGAGTCAAAATATATGACACTCAAAGTTAAAAGGAGACTCACATTGTAGAGGTTTCAGTCCATATTTGGCTGGCTGCAGGGCAGGTTGTGTTGGCAGAGGCATATTGCAGAAGAGAAACAGTCCATGGCAAGCAGGCAGGTGATAGCAAGCAAAGCACCTTTGCAGCTTCATTTTGTTCCTTTTATACCCTATCAAGGATACTGGCATTAGGACATGTACACATTTATCAAAATTATGCATAAAGAATGTATAGATGTTTATAATTTTGAGATATCCATGATTATTATGCTTAGTTGATTTTGGCAAAAGTGCAGTTGTAATTTTGGGAACTAATAATCTTTTCAGCAAATGGAGCTGGACTATTTGGATACAGTATACAAAAAAATAAGGTAAGAAATAAGGAAATAAAGGAATTTAAATTCTTACACCACCCATACTAATAATGAACACATAATTGATGATATACTTGAATGTAAGCACTAGAGGTATAAAACTTCAGGATGAAAACAGAAGAAAACCTATAATCTGGAATTGTGGAAAGACACCTTATATTTGACCACAAAAGCATGATCCATAAGAGAAAAAAAAGGTAAATTTGATCTTACCTAAAATAAAAATTAAAGATTTAGTTTTTAAAGGAGCCTAGTAAGAATATAGCACCAGAAAACTCAGAATTAGAGAAAATATATGTCCTAATCACACACCTAGTAAAAATGTATATGTCAATAACTCATGTAACTCAATAATAAGAAACCAAACTACTCAAAGAAAATAGGAACACAGGATTTGAACAGACATTTCAAAATATTATTAGTGAATAAGCACAAGAAAAGGGGCTCAAAATGATTGTTCACTGGATAAAAGTAAATCAAAAGTACAAACAAGGGTCACATCACACTCCATGGAAGGAGTAATGTTGAAGACAGAGAGCAACAAGTGCTGTCAATGGTGTGGAGAAACTGGACACCAGTTCTAGGGATGGACTTCAACACATGGCCCTTGTCTTACAAGTGTGACACACACCCTGGCCACATGACCCAGTAAATTTACTGTCAGGTGTCCAGGCGATCTACTGTAATAGAGACTTCTATGTGAGCACTGGTTACAGTACTGCCCATAACAACCACAAACTGAAAACAATCTGGATGTCTGTATCCAGCTACTGAGTAGGTAAGCAACATGAAGCTGGATTTACAATTCGATATTACTTGTCAATCAAAAAGCACAGTATTGGTGCATGGATCAACATGCAGGAACTTCAGTACCATCCAGAGTGGAAGAATGCATTTGAAATGGCTTGGTCTGTGTGAAATTTCTACACAAGACTAGACTACACAGCCAGAAAGCAGATCAATGATTTCCTAGTGCTGGGGATAGAGATTTCTTATAAAGGGCATAATGGAACTTTGGGGGGGGGTAATGGAAATGCTTTAAAACTAAATTGGCTTGCTATTTGTAAAACTATATCCATTTATTTAGACTCATTAACCAGTACAGAGATAATGAGTAAACTTTATGATATGTAAATTATATTGAGAGGAAAAGAGAGGCAGAGAAATATATTTGCTTAGGTTTGGGGCAAAGAAAAATTCTCTGGGGAAATGTACAATCTCAGACCAAAAATATGTATAGAAATTAGAGAGAAGAGCCCACTGAAGAGAGACAGATCACATGGAGCACACAGGGAGAAATGGCTGAGTCTGGGGAGACAGCCCCAAGGCAAAGGCTCTTACCTACCATGTGAAGGCTCAGGCTTCTTCCCCACCCTGCGGGAAAAATTAATTATTGAATGAATAAAATGAATGAATAAATTAATGACATATGAATTGGAAACTTCATTGACATGGTTTTGCCTTTCAAAACCATTATGATTTGAAATAATTCCTTGTTAAAAGTGTTCTACTTTCTATTCACTCCAAATATGCTTTCCAGTAGATAATGGAGACTGGAGATTTATATACAAATCTAAGGCAAAGCTGACACCCAGGTCCTCCCACTGTTTATATATAAGTAGCACGCCTTTTTCTCCACTGACTTACTGTCCAGCCCCTCTGCCTTCTGCCTTGGTGGTGACCTTGGCTCCTCCTCCCATTCAGATTTGGTTCTGAGATCTTACAGCCCTTTGGGTCAGACAGGGGAGCAGTCTGCAGAGGTGCTGAGTATTCGCCCCGATTCCAGGCCAGCTCTCTTCCTGGTTTCTAGAACAGCTCATCAGCAGTTTGGAGCCCTTCTTAGATTTCCCATGAAAATCGTAGCCATCCTGAGCATTCTGAGTTGAAGAGATTGGTGAGTGTGTGCTGCAGACCCTGTTTACAGGCCACAGAGGAAACCACTCCTGTGGGATGGTACACAGGAGTCCTCACAATTTCTGGGACACCAAGCACCCCGAAACTTTAGGGGCTTTAACTTGTGCTTGGGGGCTCTGACTTGTGTTTTCTCCACAAGATCTGCTCCTGATTTGAAATGCAGTGCTATAGATTCTCTTTGCTATCAAGAACCACTGAAATTACACAAGCTTATGCCCACAGTGCCTCTGGTCTTTATGATCAGTTACTCTGCTTTAGCTGCCCTTCCACCAGGGATTTCTCTCATACATTTCCCCAGGCGCTATCTCTACATTCTTTTTCTTCCTCTTAACTTTTTTTTTTTTTTTTTTTTTTTTTTTGCCTCTGAACAAAAACTGTCTTTCTTACTGGGACAAATTTATTTTTCTTCTATTTTTCTCAAGAACAAATCTCATAAGAAAAAGAATTCTTACAACAACTCTTCCAGGAGAATTTTTCCAGCCTTGCCACAAGATTTTATTTCCATTATCCCTTGTCATTGATGATGAGTCTTCTGGCTTATTCTCATGAAGACAAATCCTTTTGATCAAAGCAGAGTTGATCCATGTTTTCTTGTGAGCAGGATGTGAATATCTCTGTTGTATTCTAATTTTAGTCACATTCCTGCCTTTATAAGTGAAGTCTATAAATCTATAATTCTCTTTTTATAATTCCAAGTTTATGCTTGTCCTCATGGGTGTTTAGGGATAAATGTACAATTTTCCCCCAAGTTCTGTTTATATATGTACTACTTCATACAGTCTAAGTTCTCAGTGAGCTCATGTGAATAGGGAGGAATAGACTAATATTGAGAGCCTTTAAACATTTTTAAAAACTCTTTTTGACTTATTCAGATTGATTTCAGACTGTGATGAAAGCTGTGGAAAATTTAAAATATATACTGTGAATTTTGTTTGTAAGATCAGGAGATTTACCTGCTATGTGAAGCCTGTCTGTGAACGGCAAGGCCTGCAGTTATGAGCTGTCTTTGCAGTACAGTCACTGTACTGAGTCCCAGAGCACAAACCCAGGAACGGTGACTCACTTGGAAGGTTTATTCTGTCTTTTCAGTTTTCCTGTGACACTCTTTTCTAGTAAGTGTTCTGCACATATGCAAATGTGTGAATCACTGCATGCTGAATCACTGGCGTTTGCCCGGAGGACACTAAGTAACACAGTTGGTGAAGTTTCTTCCAGAGTTACTTTTTAAAAATAGAACAATGTAACTTTTCTCTTTTAAAACCCATTAAAGGTTGCAAAAGTCATTAGCATGTGAATGTAGCTATCTCAGGAATTGTTGTACTACAGACAGGATTGTTATATTAATGAAAATGAGATTATCACAGAAATGATTCATACAGCCATAAACTTGTACCACTCAGTGGGACCCATCAGTATGTCAGTGAGTTGATGGGCCATTATCAAGGAAAATGGAATTTGTCTTAATGGAGAGAAAGTGTGGATAGAACATAGAGTAGAATCTTAGAAAACTTCAGGAGATTTTAAAAGCTAAAACTGTACCTCTATCTTAAAATTTTCTTTTAAAATGTGTTCTATTGTAGAACATAATTACATTGAGTGTAATGATACTAGTTATTATATCAGCTAATGAAAGTTGAAAATAATTACTATAAAATTATTATTTTTCCTATCTTTTACATTACTATTTTTATCTAGTCTATCTTTGTGTAGGATCCCTGCTGGTGTAATATCTTTTTGATTTTACCTTGGCAGTCTAAGAATATGACATATTTTTTTTTCTCTGAAAAACATCTAAATCCTCTTTTTAGGAACATGGTTTTGGCACAGAGATTGGGAATCAACTAAGATATTTAAAAGTTCATCCTTCATTTCCAGTGATTGCAGTAGAGTAGAACTGTCACTTCCCTTCTGGTTGAGTGGAGTTTCTTCAGATGATTGGATATTGTCGTGGATTAGTAATTGGTTGTCAACTTACAAACCAGCTGAAGTGAATCAGCTGAGGCTGAGCATGGATGGCCACCTGAGCACTGCTGAAGCATAAAAAGGAGACCTGGAGAGGGAAGAGAAGCACTGTGGGTTCTCCTAAGAGTTGGTACTGAAGCTGCTGTTCTCCAGGAGGAGCTTGTCATGCTGGCTAATTGATATGAACTCACTGTTCTCACTGTTGGGGACCTTCTTGTTGCTGAGGATGGCTGCAGTACTTTGCAAGGGAGCCCTGGTCCTTACCTTGAGCTTTGCTTCCTGGCTACAGTATAGAACCCTCAATCTACTGGTACAGATTCTTCATTCCACTGGCACAGACTTTCTAGCATCCACCACTGACCTTGGGGCCTTCCCAAAGCAAATTCACAAAACAGACTTGCATGAGTGATTGCCATAGGTTCCAAGCCTCCAACTGGACTCATGGGGGACATTTTCATGTTGCTCTAGGTCTTCAGCTGGACTCATACAGGACACTGCTATGGGATACAGGCCCTCAGCTGGATTCTCTAGGTCTATGGTGTGTGGAAAGATTTCTTGGACTTTCTTTATGTTTGAATTCTTGGGTGACCATTATAGATAATATTATACATTATGTGTCATATGTTCCTAGCAATCCCTGACTGTTATACTTATGCTCCAAGTGAAAACCCTGCTAGCTGAGGTTCAGATGGTTCCATTATGGAACAGATGTGTCACTGGCCATGGTGAAGAGCCTGTGGCCCCACTTTCCACTTCATTTTCTACCCACACATCTCTGAGGAGTCTCACCCAGGAAATTATCATTTTGACTTTATGAATTCATCATATTATCTGGAAATTGGCTTAGATCTTAAATTTAAGGAAGCCTCAAATCTCAATCTGAAAATAATATCCTCTGTAACTTAATTTTTTTATATTCTGAAAAAACATAAAGATGTATCCAAAGGAAATACCTTATCAGTGATTAACCAGTCATGTATGTGAACCATTGAAAATGAACTATTTAATAAGAGTAACTACATATGATCTACTCAAAAACTTGAAAATTAATAAACTAACACTGATAGCTGTGGGAGAAATTTTCATGAAAATTTAATGTTTAATTGACATAATTATTATTTCTAAAAATAAAATCAAAATGCCCAGTTTTGCATTGGTCAGAATACAAAAGATAATGAATTAATATTGAATTGTTGTGATTAAGAGTAAGTAAGGAATGTTTTCTCTGACTGCATAGTAATTAATAGATATTTGAAATGAGGTATGTGAAGTGCTCAGGGATAGGACATAGAAGGTGACACAGGGCACTAATAACTCAGGTGGAGTTGAGTTTAGGAGATGCTCCGATCATATATGGCTGGTCCTTCACCTGTCTTACTGACACACATCACCGTGCCTTCACACTGCAGGTGTTTAACATCTGGTTGTTGTGTGAGTACAGAAAGATAACATGTGTGTCCTCCTGAGCTAAAAGCCCCCAGGAGACAGCTATGCAAAGAAGTCTTCATCTTGTGCTAACAATTATGATAACAATAACCTTGTAATGAGTGGTTTCCTTGTTGTAGTAACCAGGGTAGGGGTATTTTACATCTCTTTTCTTTTCTTTCCTTTTCTTCTTTCTTTTCTTTTCTCTTTTTTTCTCTCTCTCTCTTTCTTTCTTTCTTTCTTTCTTTCTTTCTTTCTTTCTTTCTTTCTTTCTTTCTTTCTTTCCTTCCTTCTTTCTCTCATTGTAAATGATCCAGGGCCTTTACACTGTGCCACACCCCTAATCTTTTTTGTGTTTTATTTGGAGACAGGGTCTCACTGTCCTTAAACTGGTCAGGGCTCAAAATTGCTTCAGCCTCCCAGATGACTGGGATTATAAGGCATGCACTACCATACCTGGCTTGAATATATATATATATATATATATATATATATATATATATTTTTTTTTTTTTTTTTCAAAGCTTGAAGAATTCTGAAAGGTCATAATGATAAATTAGCCATTGGTGTTTACATGATGTGTTCTGTGCACATGACATCTAATATTGTATGACTGTTATAATGTCCACCTTTTATTGTGGTTGAGAAAAGATAAGTTTGAGAGAAAGGAGTAAGCTCTGCAACTTTTTGAGACAAAAGAAAAAGAGTAAAGACATAGAGATTTAAGAGTAAATGGCTTTTCTGGAGCCAAAATATTAAATGATGAAATAATATGTAAGTGATTTTTAGAATTCAGTTTTACTCTGGACAGACTGCCCTTCCGAACTTCGTATGACACGGGTCACTGTGTTCTGTGAGGAGGCTGTGTGCACTGGTAGGTTAATGATGCCTTTTCTCTGCGATAGGTGACAAATGACAGTCCTGGCTTCCCCAAGGTGGGAGGAGGAGGTCAGGATTCCAGAGCAGGAATATCAACCACATCAGAAGTGCTACATGAGGAAATTCACGGTTAGGAGCAGTTCTGCTCCCTGGGTCTTAGAATTCTCACAAAGTCTTCTTTTGCACATTGAAAGCTCTTTCCTAAAATAAGTCAATGGCCAAAGAGCTGCTGAAATTTCTGTCTCTCTTTTCTGTTCCCTGCCACTGTTTTTACATTAGAATAATGCAGAACAAAGAAAGAAGACAAGCTTGGAATCCCAGCTGCACTAAAAAGCCACTTTTGGGCTGTTTTAGAAATAGAGCGAAAGTGATTTAAAGCAAATTATTGGTCACATTAGTGTGAGGATATGACAACACACAGAGGAGAGGAGAAAGCTCTTCAGGAGAGTTTATAATACAGTCTTCAACTTTCTCTCCACAGGCTGCAGGAGGTGGGCTCCAGGTGCTGGCTTCTGGCTGTCTTTTTGTTATGGAAGCACTGACTCCAGCCACAGGTGGTAAGCCAAGCCAATCACCTGGCACTTTCAAGGTTCATGCAATTTTGCAGTCTGACAGTCTGGTGGTCTCCCCTCTGTGTGGTTAGGCCCTGTTAATCTCTTGCTTTTATGCGGGAAATGCACTAAACTCACAGGTGTGGGAGGCCAGGTCTGCCTCTGCTGGAGTTTCCTAAGGAGCTACCTGGCTGCAGGCTGGGCATCGGCTGCCTTCTGTCTGCTGCCCACCTTCCTGTGCCCAAAATTCTGACACAGGTGGCCATGGGGCCCCCAGCTGCCTCTGCTCACTGCATCTCTTGCTCCTCATCCTGAGACAGAAAGTGCAAACCAGACGTGTAATTGTTACCGACCACCTGAGGCCTTTGAATTAGCAAAAGAGAACCTTTTCTCTACAACTCAGAGTCGATACTGATCTCCACGTTGGTCTCCTTGTCTGCTCCGCCTTTACTTTTCTTGCTGTTGACTGAATCCACACACGTGTGCCTTTTTACACTGAGCTTTTCCCCGAGGAAATCGGACTAAGCCAGTAAGGTACCTCGCCGCATTCCCCAGACACCCTCACTTCCCACTCTGTCTAAGTCCGCGTATTCACGGCAGATTAATCCGCACGCTACATTTTGGTTGGGAACCCTACAGACTTGACCTATTTCTGTTTCATTCCATACAGAGCTACTGGGGGAACAGTAGCAGTGTGTTCCCAATCCAGCTCTGATAGCCCACTGGGTCATTCCTTCTCATTGTGTTTTCTTTAAAATATACTTCTGCCACTGCCAAACCCAATTCTATCATTCTGGCTAAAAAGAAATTTGCCGTGTTTTCTGAAAAAAACTACCGTTACTTTTTGCGGATGGACATTTCCTATTTCTAGACAATTTCAAAAAACGCAGTTTCATCTATTATTTCCAAAACCTCCTTGTATTTTACACTCTACTCCACCATCCATTTGTGTTCAGAAACATTTCAGGTCCAAGTCCCTTGCACTTAACGAGCTGTGCTGGAACATCCACCCCACCGGGGCCTTCTGGGAGCCGATGCGCCTACTGACCGCTTAGTGCAGCTCGGTCTGCGGTGTAAGAAGCTGTCTTCATGTTAGTTACCTCTGTATTGGAATTTTAGCTCTCCTTGCTTGTTCATTGTGAAACTAATCTCATTTCTCATTTTTTTTTTTTATTTTGTTTAAAGCCTTCTTGGTCTCTTTCAGAATTTACAGGTGTCTTTCTTTCTCTCTCTCTTTCTCTTTCTTTCTTCTTTCTGTGGGTTCTTTTTTTTTTTTTTTTTTTTTTTTTCAGCTTTACCAAACACTGTGCCAAGAACTCAATGAATATCTGATTGGAGAAGAAGAGGCCTAATTATTCTCTGTCCTGCATGATTCCTCCTGTTTTAATCACGTTTTGTTTGGACCTCGAATCTCTGAAAGGCAGAGGTTGTGTCTTACCTGAATATACTCTGCTAAGGATGAAATGGGTGGATAAGTGGCTGATTGTGGAGAGTTTTTAAATTACTGGGAAGAAACTGAAGAGGAAAAAAAATTGCTGGTATTTCTGTTTTGATGGCGGCATTGTCCTCTCTTGGACTGAGTCACCACGGTGATTACAGGCAGGAGATGCCCCACAGTGATCTGTCAGTCCGAAGAGTGATGGATTGTGCTTTCATTATATTTTTCCAGTTTGTTTTATTGAATTAATTTTTCTTGTGCTAAAATCTCTTGCTCATGACAGGCACTTAAATAATTCATTGCCCTGAGGGGCAAAGCTTAGTGAAAGATAATCTAATTAGGTCTTAATGTGATTCCTAATGATGATCACTTTTCCTGAAACCTTGTTGCCTGTGTGGTCAGAGCCACACCATTTAGTGTGAGTTGTGTGCTGCTCGTTTCCTCTAGTAATTTTATATGAAACTGCTCTACCTTATGAGGGTAGAGGTTGTTCTTGCAAATACCTGGGCACCCACTGTTCTGGGGCACCCTCAACACCTGTATGGTTGGCCTTCCAACCAGTCATAGACCCAGCTCAGGAATGAGCAGCACAGGTGCAGAGGAGATGCCTGTTGGATTTGCATTGATAATAACAGGACGACCTTGCACATAAATTCCTACCTTTCCTGCCTTTCAAATTGTAATCTTATTTCATCCTATTTGCTATTTCCTCCCGCCAGCTCCTCATCTCTTATGATCACAGGCCTCTGCTTGGTGTGACCCAGTCCCGGTTACCCTCTCCCTGTTGGAGCAGATCTAAGTAACTTTTCATGGGAAAATTTTGCTTCTCCGAATTTAGCATCACTGTTTTCAGTCTTACAGCTGAGAAGACTTTCTACAGGAACCTGAAATATCTTTAGTGCTCTGCATATTTTCCAATGCTGAGCTATAACCCTAAGGCGTGTACATCACCCTCACTGGGATTCACTCAACTTATATTGTCATCAGAAAACATTTATTTATTTATTTACCTATTCATTCATTCATCCATGCATTCATTCATTCACTCATTCAGCTGACTACCACGGTCAATGTTGATGTGAATAAAGCATCTTTTTATACTGGCAGGATCACTCCTGTCTCTGCTTCCTCCCTTCTCATTCTGAAGTCTTCTCTGGTGCAGCAACTATTCACTGCCTGTAGCACCACGCTTCTGACGCTCTACTCACTGGAAGGACCTGGCTTTGGGCTCTCTGGGGTCCTCCCTGCTCCTGCTGCACCTGAATCACAGCTGGCTTCACATCTGCACATGTGGTGGTGAGACCTCCGCCTCCTGACCTCCTGGGCCGCAGTCTCCTCACTTCCGACAATCCATTCTCTGCTTGGGTCATCTGTGGCTGTGATATCCTGGACCTTGTTATAGCTGTAACTGTATCAGCTTCTGTTTCTCAGTGCACTTTTTCTCAGCGCTTCTCCATCCTCAAAGCCCTTTGATCCAATCAAACGCTTGGTCCACATTCACTCTATGGCCCTTCTTTTCTCATCTCTCATTTTCCTGAGAATCTGCAGCTCACTTAGGTAGCTTCTGTAACAACCTCAATTACTTTTCCTCTATTTACTCAGCTGTCAAGGTTCCAAACTTGATTTGTACCGAATTGTTTTCATTCTTTGTAGCTGCCCCAATGAAGCTTAGTGAAGCTTCTACATTAAGAATTATGTGACTTCACTGACTTCTTTTTGTAAAATTCATGAGTGCAAAAATTCAGTCTGCACCTACCCCATCAGGAAGATTTCCGTCTTTCTCCAATAAGTTTAGTTTTCTACGCTCTGCAAATAATTGCAGTTTGTTCCCTCTGTCATCTCTTCATATTGTTTTAGTTGCTAAGGTCACATCCTTCTGCTTCACAAAGCAGGAAGTGCATCTCCTGCTCCTCAGAGCTGCTGGCTTTCTACTGCAGAGCAGGGCAGCATCCCTCCTCCAAGGAGAGGCCAGTCCCCCTCCGATCCATGGCTTTCTTCCTTTCTCAGCCTCCTCATGTTCCTCTCTACTGTGCTCTTCCCCTGTGCTCTTGCTTTCCCATCCTCTGTGACCATCCCCATAGCCTGTGTGTGCGTTCTTTAGCATATCCTGAATTAAGCCTCTTTCTTCTCCCCAGAGAACCCCACACTTCCCCAGGCTTGAGTGTTGCCTGTCCTCCCCGTGTGTATTTTCCAGCCTTCCTTTTTCTCTCCATCCTCTTCATGTCTGATGCCTACATACCTCCTTGATGTTTTGGAGATTGCGTGGAACCTGTACCTTTACTTCTTCCAGTACTGCATAATAACAAATAGTTGGAACATCTCAGCGCTCCTCAAAGGCATCCATTAAGCTCCTATTTCCCATGCTGCCTTTGGGCAGCCTACTGTGGCTCTTCCAGCACAGCCACCACTACATAGCTCAGCTCTCACACAAAAAGCAGTGGCTGGGGCCCTGCTGGGAGCAAAAGCAAGGAGAACATCCCAAGGGAGTCAGCACACTCTGTGACCTTTACAAAATAGAAAGCTCCACATTTTCAGTAGTGTTTGTCAACTAGAGGCCACCGTTCTTTATGAGAGCAAAACTTATGGCAGATTTGTCTGAAGTGTGTTTGTGCACTGTTCTTCTCCTGGAGAGTCCAGCAGTGTTAGTAACACTGGCTAGCACCCCCACCCTGTCCTCTGCACCTTACCTGTATTGTTTCTCAGGAAAGCGTCCTTATTGCTCACCCATGTTTCTCTCCCTACTATTACCACACTACACCGCACCCCATCCTGGCGGTAACACAATCCTTGAATCTTTTCAGAAACCCTACAGTCTAGCAGCCCTGCTTCATCATTCTTTCCCCTTGTCATGTACATTCAGAGAGTCTAGTTCTGTCATCTCTACTGAGAATAGAATTGCTCTTTGTTCTCACTGCCATCATCTTTAACCCGGTCACACCACTCGCTGGCTGGCCAGTTCCCTAACCTGGGTTCCATCCACCTGCATTTGCTACTCATCAGGAGAGTGGCTTTTCAAAAGCATAAATCAAATCATGTCAATTCTTTGCTTAAGACATTTCAATGACCCAAGTCTCACTTAGATGCCATTGAACCAGAAACTTTTTGAAAAATAGATTTAGGTTTTAGGAGTTTTAGGTTCACAGTTTTAAGTAATCTGCAGCTACAGAGATGCCTCAGTAACTTTCACAGAGAACTTGACACAATATGTCCCCCAGGGTTGAAAGTTTCACTTGGTGTCACACTGGGCATTGTGTGTTCTGTGGGTTTGGACAAAGGTATTGCGACCCGAGTCCACGATGACAATAGCTTATTTTCACTATCCTAGAAGTCCTCTGTGCTGAGCCTGCTTCTCATCTACTCTCCTTAGCCCCTAACACCCCCTGACTCATCTTTCTCCTGTAGTTCTGCCTTTTTTCCTATGGTTAGAATCATGGCATGTCACCTTTTAAATGGACTTTGGTCACTGGGTATTCATTTAAGTTTCCCCCATGTATTATCAGGGCATTTTAGCTCATTTCTTTTCAGTGGTCATTTTCAGTGCTTCGTCTAGATGCAGCACACTGTGTCCATCTATTCATCTGCTCAGGGGATATCTGAGTGCTGCGAGCCTTGGGCAGTTATAAGGAATGCCATGGGGAGGGTTAAGAATGTGCCAACTCAAAGTGTGCCAGCATATCTGTGGCATGTAGGAAGGACATGAAGGTTCCTCTCTCTTGGTGCTCTTTTCCCAAAGCAGATAAAAGTCCTCTGGGAAAGACATCTTCATCTTCACCTTCATTAGAAGCCGTGATTCTTGTCATCCAGGACAAAACACCGAGGCAAGAGAAATATCCATGAGCCATGTGGCCCAGACTCTCAACCCCAGGGGTACATCCACTCTCCTGGATTGCCTTCTGCCCCTCTCTGTAGGTTGACACTTGGCAGAGCTGGGTACAGCCTGAGTGTGCTGGCTCAGTGTCTGCTTAGGAGCTCGGGCCTAGGCTGCTGGTGCTCAGAGCTGGTGGCACCTGGTGGGAAGCACCCACCTCTTGCAGGCTGCTGCCCACAGATGGCATCGACCGAGCTCTCAAGGGACCCTGGTTAGGTCTGGAGAGAGGGCTGTTACAGAGGAGTGAGCCTGGCCCCTGCTGCCCTCACTCTCTCCGAAACACAGACTGACCCTTCTGAGGCAAACTGTTGTGGGGTCTCACGGGGCTGACCCACTGCTGGTGCTGTGAGCTTGAACTCCAGAGCTGAGAAATAAAGAAGCTTCTTTCCTTTATAAAGCACCCAGCCTTGATTATTTCATTATAGAAATAGGAGACTGACTCAAATCTGCTTTGTGTTAATTCCCTATGTAAATGTTCAACTCTAGCTGTGGCCATTGATCTTTATCTCATAGGAGGGCTTCTGTGTGTGCTAATGTGTACAGTCTTCTCATGCTGAATTTTCCTAAGTCAGTTTAATTCTTAGGATCAGCCTAAGTACCTAAGTTCAAGCATTTGCTTTCTGTTGCTAGAACACAATACTAGAGCATGAGTAATTTGTGAAGAAAGGAGATTTGTTTAGCTCTCAGTTCTGTGGGTCCAAGGGCTGCCTGGCCCGGTGAGGGGCCTCTGGCTACACTGTAACAGAGCAATGTCATGGCAGGAGCACGTGGGAGGGAGAGAACTGGCAGGACCGGAAGTCAGGGCTTGGGAAAGGACCTGTCCCCTTTCAGTGCAGTCCACTCTCTTGAGAGCCAATGTGGTTCCCTACAAGTATGTTATCTCTCAGAGGACAGTGCCTCCTGGTGACCTGAGTCCCTCACCCTCATCCCTGCTCCAGAAAGTGGCATCACTTGTAAGTTCAGTCACGTTAGGGGGCAGGTGTTCCACATGTGAATCTTAGAGGACACACAGATGCAGGTAGGAGGCTGAGGCAGAACTAGGCCTCCTCTTCAGCTGCGCTAAACATCAGTAAGCATGCTTTTATGTGAATATTAGTTCCCATTTTCTAAGTACCAAACACTGCATTTGCTGGATTATGTGAAGGATATGTTCAGATTTTCATGATACCACTACACTGACTTCTGAAGTGGCTGCGCCAACTTGCATTCCCACCAGCGCCCAGCAAGGATTCCTGGTGGCTCACATCCTCACCAGCTCCAGTGACAGTGCTCCAGATTCGGCAGTGGTGACAGCTATGTGCTTGTGTCTCCTTGCTCTGTTTACATTTCCCTAACCGTGTGTACCAAGGAGTATCTCTCCATATGCTGATTTGCTCTCTGCATGTCTGGTTCAGTGAAATGTTCTTTAAGATCTTTAGCACTTTTAAAGACTGGGTTGTTAAGGTTTTTTTTTACTGTTAAATTTTGAACATGTTGAATAATGTGTGTGCATGCGTGCATGCACATGTCTGTGTATGTGTGTGTGTATGTTTCTGTGTGTGCTTTGCATTTTTTTTTTTTTTTTTTTTTTTGCCTGGGTCTACAGACTTTTCCTCTTGGCCATAGCATAATGGCAATGATAGGAAAATAATTCCTTTCAGGACCAATAACACAAAAAAGCTGAACAGGGAACCTTTAGGAGCCAATAAGGCTCCACAGATGTCTGCCCTCCCGGCAGGTGGGATCTGCCCCCATAATTAAACACTGGAATTTGAAACTCACTGCTTCTCTATTGCTAAGGTTGGTAATATTCATTTGCATTCAGTTACAACAGCAAAAGCATCTCCATCCTTTTCTCTGTTTTGACTGTTTGCCCAAGGGTGACTTTTTCAGGAGTGGCATGAGAGCAGCTCTGATTGTGGGATTACTTGTTCTTTTTCTCTGCACAAGTAAAAATCAGGTTTTGGAATATTACATGTGTGTGAGACAGATGGAGGAGGCAGAGAGATGGAGAGAGGGAAGAGAGGGGGAGGCCACCTTCTTCCATTTGTGTGTGTGTGTGTGTGTGTGTGTGTGTGTGTGTGTGATTGAAATTTGGCAAAGCGTGTGCACTGCCAGCTAGTTTTGTGTTTATCTATTGCTTTACAAGGAAAAGGACTCAAGTTTCTCCCACACCGTGGCTTTCAGAACCTCACAAGTTATAGATCTTGCTTACTTAGGGTATCAGTTATTTTTGTGGCTGAAACAAAATATCTGATACCCACACATTAAAGATGAGGAGGCTTAATTTGAGCAGCTTTGCTAGACTGGCTGTAGGCTAGAAGAAATATGGAGAAAGTGTGCATGGCAGTAAATCTGCTCAGGTCAGGGTGGCCTGGAAGTGCAGCCGGAGAAGAGTACCAGAGACAGACCAGAGACCAGGCCTCCAAGATGCACCCAGAAGTGTCCTTCTCCATCCCCAGCTGGTCCCGAGGCAGGTTGGGTTGGCATTTACCTCACACCATGCCTGTGCAGCTTCCCCATGCCTCACACATTTCCTCATTTTAACCCTTCCTTTAAACAGCCAGCTCACTGGGCATTAGGCATGCTCTTCACCCCAAGAAAAGCTTGGAAAAGTCTTCCTTTCATTAGTGTTTATTGGCTCTTTGTCTTTCAGATATCAGTTCTAAAATCAACTTCTTGGAGAGCCTTTAGAAGGACCCTGTACACAAAATAAAACATCCACACCAACACTATAAAGAGTCCACCTAATAGTTTATTTAATTAATTATAACTTGTTATTAAATTGTGAGATCTTCTTATTTGCTTATCCATATTGTATCAGGGTTTACTAGAGAGGAAATGTAATGTAAGATACACAAATGTGTAAGAAATGATAAGATCGGCTTACAGTGGTCACCACAGAGTCAGAACAGGAAGTGTGCAAAGGACATCTGTGCACGGAAGCTGAAGGTGCAGTCTAGGGTGTGGAGCTCACTGCAGTGTCTGTGCAAGTCTGCATCAGGAGGTCGATGGGTCCGTGATGGGAGGCTGAAGGGTCAAGAAGAGAAGGCTGAAGGTCCTTGGCACCCAGGTCAGGGTGATGACTGGAGCTCTTCCCAGGAACAGCAGCATTTATACTGTCCAGGTAATGAGCTGCTCTAGGGTGGAGTGTTGCTGAGTCAATTTAGTTAAGCTTCTAAATGTCTCAAAACCTGACACCATCAATCCAGCATTACACATCTAGACACTTTAGGAAGACAGTGGCCTTGTCAGTGCTGTGGTGTCCCTCCTGTGCTCTAAGAATGATTGCATGTCATCAGTGATCAGGTAACAACTACTGAATAAGCGGGTCCATAAACAGAGAACAGCAACTGACAACAAAATCACAGTCCTCAAAAATGACAATGCCTCTGTTTTCTGGGGTGAAGTAGCTCCCACATTGGGAGGGAGCTGGACTCACTTTGGTTGCGGATGTAACAGCTCATGGTAAATGTGCGCTTATTCCTGACCACTGAGTTTGCTTCCCAAGCACAGCCAGCTCCGTGGTTTCCTTTTCTTCCTGGTACAGCCCTCAGTAAATATGTCTGCCTGCTTCTCCACTGCTCACACTGCATATTAGTTTTTGTTTCTCCCAAGGCTGTTCTGGTTCTAAACACAACTTCTTATTTTCCTATCTCAGTTCTCTCTCTAAAGATACACCAATAAATTTTATCCATTTTAGAAATTCCACACTAGTTACTCCAAGAAGCCAATGGAGGATTACACAAGCAGTACAGGAATATCGTAGCAAGTACACGGTCTTCCAAAGCTGCACAGTGAAATTCATCAATGTGTGTATTTCCTGGAGACAAGCGCTGTGCAGTGTGAGCAGGATGACTGTGGGTCAGCGGGGACTAAACCACCTGGGTGCTTAGGGCAGAGAAGAATCCAGTGCCAGCAACAATTCTCAGACACTCAAGGGGAAAGAGGCCAAGAAGAACCCTGAGCATCAGGGATGGTTCAGGAAGCCCGTAGCCTGATGTGGCTCTCTCTTCAGAAATCACTGGAAAGCTTCCTCCCATCCTCCTGCTGTGGGCTGAGTGCTGTCAGTACTGACACCAGGAGCCACTATGCAGCGTCACAGCTGGCCAAAGCTGCTCAGCCAGTCGCTCTGCTCTGGAACAGAATGCAGTGGAGGTGCCTGTCTCACACAAATTTACCTCTCCTGAAGTTAAAGCCTCATGTGGGCTCTGGAGAGAACAAAGTTTAGGAAACATACTTCTGGGCCTCAACTCATGATGTTCAAAGGAGAGGGCAGATGGTGACAGGAGTGAATTCTAGGGACCAAATACTGTCCCAGATAAACGAACTACCCTGTCCCTCTGTTAGAGGCCTGGTAACAAAGGCAAAGTGAAGGTGCCACCGGAGAAGGTGCTTTGCTCCCCCAGAGATGCCTGATTAAAGGACTCTTGTGCCAGCGCATGGCTGATGCAGATAGGATTCCATATCCATTTTCTCTCTTTTGTTCACATGTAGCAAGAGTGATAAGAGCAGTTCAGAAGGAAAGGCAAAAGGACTACAGGCCAAATGAAATTTCCATTGATTCTGGATAAAGCCTGCCCTTTGAAGATACAAGAAAGGTGAAAAACTACCACAGCCTGCATTACAGTACTCGAAAACCTGGCAGGGAGACAAGATTAAAGCACAAAGAACAAATTGAAAGCAAATATGCTAGGTAACGATAACATGCTTGGTTTGCAGCCTGTCTTACGAGGGAGAAAAGGCTGGTGTTTGGAGACAGGGATGCGGTCTGAGACTGAGGCTGGGTGGTGCTGGGGACCCAGGGTGTTCAGGTCGACAGGCAGAGGGGGATGCAGGCAGTGGAGTGGGCTCCTAGGGAGACTGGCAAGAGTCACTGACAGGGGCTGGGGATTTAGCTCAGCAGCATAAGTGCCTGCCTTGCAAGCAGGCAGGCGTGAGTTCGATGCCCAGTACTGATAAAAAGGAAAAAGACAAAAAAAAAAAAAAAGAGTCACTGACAGGCTCTGAAATTCCTTCCATCTGAATCTTCACTGCTGGTTCTGTCTTTGTGCTAATTACCAATGGCTTTCAATGTCTTTTCTACTTTGAAACATGAAGACCTTCATTTTTATGACCTTACCTTCAAAGATATTCCCAGAATTAGGCAAATTTCATATTAATTTATTATACACCTTTCTTTTCCAATTACATCAGAGGATAAGTAAAGGGGCCTGAGGAGACCTCAATAGTAGCACACTAGTCTGGCAGTGTAAGGCCCTGTAATCGATCCCCAGCAACATGCGTACACATACGCTTCTCCACACCTCGTCCCTCACAGGAAATAAAAGATAATGATGAATAAGCAATAAATCTCATTTTGAATTAGAAAAGAAAATTGGAAAACAAGATTTTGGTAAATAATTGAGTGTAGTGTTACTTTTCTCTAATATAGTTCAAAAAAGTTGATAAACTTTGTCATTATTTTAATAATGAGCAAATCTCAACATGCCTTCTCATGCTGAAGAAACAGCTGTGTGTTTTGATACAGGGTGTGAGCATGTAGGCAGACACAAATGCAAATGGACTCTATGACCTTTCTGGCAGTAACTCAAGGGCCTTCCATCACCTCTGTTCTTCCTGTGGTCCACAGTCCTGTCCGCTGAGCACCGGTCCAATGTCTCTCCTTGATTGCAGACCGTTTTACATTATGCTGCCTTTGCTAATATTCTTCCTCTACCCACCAGGCACCGGAACATTTTCCCCAAGCCTATTGTTAGCTTAATTAATTTTTTCTTGTCCTTAGAAATTCGGCTTAGGTACCAACTGCAGCACAATATCACCCTTAACTTTGTTTTTTTTTTTTTTTTTTTTTTTTTTTTTTTTTGTCTTTTTCCTTTTTTTTTTTTTTTTATCGGTACCAGGGATCGAACTCACGACTGCCTGCTTTCAAGGCAGGCGCTTATGCCGCTGAGCTAAACCCCCAGCCCCTGTATCACCCTTAACTTTGAAGGATGGGTTTCGGGTCTCTGTGTGTTGTTAGGAATCTGATCATGCTCTCATTGTTGAACCATACAAACTATATTGAGATTTCTGCATTTACACCTGCCATGACAAGATAGACCTTGTGCCAGAATTGGATCCATGTACCAGTGAATAGTGAACATCATATTCTTAGCAGAAAGCCTGGTGCATAATGGAAGCTTGATTTGAACTGCACTGGAAAGAGTGGAGACTGCACAGGTGGGGAAATTTTTGAAGGCCCAATCACTACACTAGGGAGCGGGGGAATGCTAAACTCAGGAATATGGGCTGCAGGTAAAAGGCAGTCACTTTCAATTGCGTGGGCATCTTCTTTGAACTAGGTACTGACAGTGCTTTATAGTGTGCAGACTGATCTAACAGTACTGATGGTCCAGAAATCAACCCAGGAGCACAGATTAACTGGCTTGCAACAGAGGTGCCAAGAAGACCTGCTGGGGATGGATAATCTTCTTAATGAACAGTGGTGGACACACATGCAAATGAATGAAATTTGACTCATACCTTCTGTAATGTACAATAATTGACCTGAAATGGAGTAGAGATTTAAATGTAAGACCTACAACCATAAATCCCCTAGAAGAGAACAGGGAGAATCTTTTTGATTGGCCTTGCAGGGCTTCTAAGATATGACACAAAAAGTTCAGGCTACTGGGGACCTGGTCTAGACCCCTGTCATGGTTTATGTCAGTGGGCCCCAAGCCTCATGAATTATGGCATGGACCAAATCTAGCAATTGTGAATGATTCCTTGTCTAGCGCACAGATTGGTAGTGTAAGTGCTAAACCCGTCTAGGGGCGGAGCCAGGATATTATGTAATAGAAAGAAGAAGGAATGTCTCTCTCTCTTGCCAGTTTTCTGCATTGCTGTTTGCAGCTGCCATGAACTGCAGCCCTACCATGCCACCCTGCCTTGGAGCCATCTGAGTATGGACTGAAACCTCCAAGAGCCATAAAAAATTAACCTTTCCTTCCCTAACTTTTGTACTGGGAATTTTGTCTCAGTGACAAGTAGAAAGTAACTAAGACAGGATTTGGTACCAGAGGAGTGGGTTCCTTGCTCTGACTATACCTGACCGTGTAGTTTGAGAGCCTTTGGAAATGGCTTGTGGCCAGAGTTTGGAAAGGTTCAGAGATGTCACCTGAATGCATAGAACTGGAACAGCTTAGGTTCTGTAGAGTAGATCAGGTCAAAGCTCAGCAGACAAGAAGGCAGGTAAAAAGCCTGCTGGTAAAGACCAGACTTGGACCAGACTCATGCTGGAAAGAAGGACTGCATTTGTTGCTGGACTCCATTTGATGTGTGTTATGGCTTGACAGAAAGTTTGTCTGCATGTTACTTCTCTCCAGAGAATTTCCCAGAGACTGAGATTAAGGGCAGAAGACTGATTAATCCGGCAAAATAAATTCCAAGGCAGCAGAATATAGAGGCTGCGGCATGGCTATTGGAGTGGGGGCTTTTAGCCAGATATATGTTGCAAATCAAGAGCAAAAAGCCCAGCAGGATAATTTAAAATTTTGTGAGTTTGGCCAAAAGGAAAAATCCAGTAAAGCTGCAAATTATAAAGATAGAGCTGAAACTTTGATTGCTGAGAAGGAACAGAGAATTAAAAAAGATGACCAGGGGCATCCCAGGAAGCAGTGGGTCTCCATTCTTTGCAGCCTCAAAACTGCAAAAATGAAAGACTTTCTCAGAGGAGAAAGCTGCAGAACACCATGCTCCACAATGGTGACCAAGGTCACATGGGGTTCCACAATGGTAGAAACATGGAGAAGCTTTTCCTCACAGTCAGGTTCACAAAATCCAGTGATCCAGGCACTCCATGCCTACAGTCAAGAGAGAGAAAAGCCTGGCTACTGCTCCAGGTGGCAGCAAACCTTGGTGGCATCCATTTGGCACTGATTTTGGTTGCAAGGAAAATGCACAAATTCTGAGGGTAAGACAGCTTCCACCTTGGTCACAAAAGGCCTGGAAGGCCAAGCAGTGTGCCCCTGAGAGGGCAATATGTAAAGATGTAAGGGTGAAGCCAAAGATGCAGTGGAGACCCCAGAAGTTTGGAAAAGCCATGAACCTGGATCATCCAAGAAAAGCTGCAAAAACCAAGCAGAGGGGGCTTAAGAGAGAAGCTGGGGGGGGGCTGAAATCCTTGGAAGCATGGCAGGGGTGGAATCACTCAACCTTTTGAAGCTTGCAACCAGATTGCTTCAGATGTCCAGCATGGAACTCTAGGACTTAATGTTCACCCTGCTGAATGTTGGACTTGCTTTGTTTCTAATGCTTTGTATTCCCCATTTTTTAACTTTTGGAATGGTAATGTTTATCTTGTGCCTTTGCATTTGGAAATGTTAGTCTTGTTTCATTTGTACAGGGGGTGATAGTTAAGAGTTAGCCATAGTTCTTGGAGGAGACTTGTGACTTGGACTTTTCAACAATGCTAAAACTGTTAGGACTTTGATAACTCTTGGAGGTGGTTAAATGTCTTTTGTATAAAAGATGTGCAATGAGCCTTTGGGTGCCAGGGTTGGAATATCATGGTTTATGTCAGTGGCTCCCAAGCCTCATGAATTATGGAATGGACCAAACCTAGCATTTGTGATTGGTTCCTTGTCCAGCACTCAGATTAGTGGTATGAGTGCTACAGCCACCTAGGGGTGGAGCCAGGATATCATGTAATGGCGGGAAGAAGGTGTGTCTCTTTCTCCTTCCAGTTTTCTGCCTTGCTGTTTGCAGCTGCCATGAACTGCAGCCCTACCATGCCACCCTGCCTTGAAGCTATCTGAGTATGGACTGAAACCTCCAACCCTCATGAAATAAACCTTTCCTTCCCTGACTTTGGGTATGAGGTATTTTGTCTCAGCAATGAGTAAAAAGTAACTAAGACAACTCCCAATCTCCCAAATGAATGTATGGTGAAGGCGTAAGCAAATGAGACAAGTAGTGTGATTTTAGGGCTCTGGGAGGATCAAAACCTTCTGCATAGTTTAAGACTCTACAGGAATGTCTCTGGGTGGCCCATATTTATTTAGTATTCAAACAAGGAAGGGGATAGAGTAGAAAATGCAAGCAACCTGAGCAGAACCTTGAGAGGGGTTCAAGGACCTCTCCAAGTAACAGATGATCCTAATTAAGGATTATCTTAGGAGAAAGTCTCTGGGTGATTTCCATTACAGGAGTGAAATGCCTGCAGCAACAATGTCTACCTTACTGATTGTGGTCAGAGCCAGGTGTCTTCATCTGCGGCCTATCTTTCCCCCTGAGGCATCTCCTTATTCTCAGTTCAGACATGCCTAGGCCATGCCACAGCCCTGCATGTGTATTCAGCTTCAATAGCTCCAACATCAGCAAATCAAAGAAAAGAAAATAGACACACGGAATTCCAACAAACTAGAGGCATTCTGCACAAGAAAGGAAAGAATGACAGAAGGAAAAGGTGCGTGCTGGGGCCTTGGGAGAGTGCATTCATGAGCCATGGGCTATGGCTGAGGGTCAGAGTGAGTCTTTCAGGACATGGTGTGTGGGAAACTTGGCCTCCAGGCTGAGAACTTAGCCTAGCGGCATTGGTGGGAAGCTCAATTTCATGGAGGCACTGTACCTGGGAGGGATCCGTGTTGTCTCAGGCCCAAGCTGGCTCTTGAGAGTGGGTGTTGTTATTTTAGAGTGTCCCTGGTCCAGTCCCTGTGGTGTCCTGTCCCACACTGTGCACTTCTACTCCCACCATTGTGATGCCACCAGTGTGAAGCCTTCACCAGAGACAAGGAAAAGTCTTGAACCTCTAGTTCTCGGAGCTACGTGACTCCTTTTCTTTATGTCACTCAGCTTCAGGTGCTTTGTCAGAGCAAGAGAAAAGGAGTGAGTGTGGTGAATCTCACAGAGGGTAGACACGTACAATACACTCCGCGCTTCTAGAAATCAATGATAAAAATCGTACAGTAAAAAACCAAATGTTCTTACTTTAAAAAGAGTGCAAATAACAGAAGAGACATTTCCCCAAAGCCACGCTCCAATGGCCAAGAGTTATGTGTGGGGTCACCAGTCCTTGGGAAGGCACAGGGAGATACCACCTCCACCCGCTGGGACACCAGAGGACAAATGCTGGATACCCAAGTAACAGAACTCTCCTACGCTGTGGTCGGGCACTGAAACTTGGGCCACAGTTATGAAAACAGTGGGAAGTCTTCAAAAATTGAAAACAGAGCCATATATGGTCCGACTTCTGGGGGTATATCCAAAAGAAATCCCTGAAATCCTATGCCAATCGCTTACAACAAGTAAGATGTAGGAACAATCTAAATGTCCTTGATTAAGGAATAAAGAAGAAATAAAGAAGAAATGGTGTCATCATAAGGAATATTATTCACCCGTAAGAGGAAAATCTTGTAATTTGTAGTGATATGGATGGATCTAGCAGATACACTAACTGAAATAAACCCTCACAGAGATGAATACTGCATGACGATAGCGTCTGAGGAAGCTCAAATAGTCCAACATGTGGTATTGCCAGGCTGGAGATAAGGAGGCTGGGATCGCAGTTTGCAGGATGAGCTAGTCCTGGACAGCTGCTGTTGAGTACAAAGCAGGTAGTTTACCATGCTGTTTTAGACACTTAGATTGTGGGAAGCAGGATGATCTTACGGTCAGTGTCCCTAAAGGCATGCACATACCCACAGCTAGACTGGACAGCAGCTTTCAGTGGATGGTTAGATTTCTGGCATAGGTTACCATGGCTTATCTCAGAACCTGTCCATTGTGTACAATAGTAACCTGCAGCTTTTGTTGTTTTATGGAGTAGTTTAAAGAGTGCTCTGCAGTCTCCACATCATCAGCTGCCTTGGAGGTGGGGATCCCTGCTGGCTTTCACACATTTTGACACATGCTGCAGGTTGCTACCTGAGGTTCTCCAGTCCAGAAAGCTGACTGAAAGTGGAGGGCCTTTCAGAGGCACCACATCAAACAAGACAAGAGGAGCAGGGACTGTAAGTGGTCACCTGAAGGAGTCACTAAACACATAGATGTTGTTGTGAAGTTTAAATGCAGTGCAAGTGAGTCCAGACATTTGAATTCCATGCCGGTTCTAGAGTTCTGTGTCCACAGAGAGAGCCAGTATAGTACTCAGCCTGGTACTTACTTAGAATGACACTCAAAGGCCGGGCGGCAGATACTTCTGGTGGAGGAAATTCAATGCAAAGGTGCTGCTGCTGGGGGCCATCAAGCCACAAGTGTCTCAGAGCTCTCTGCAGTCACCTTGCTTTCCATTCCTTGTCACCACGCATGTGCAATCCTTGGCTCCTGCTCTATTTCTTCATCTCGGAATGGCGGTCTCACCAGAAGATTGCCTGCAACTTGCCAATCTCCTTGTTTCTGCTCTGATTGCTTCTTGGTGAGGCCAAGGTGAGAGCATGAAATGTGAAACTGACCTGCTAACAAGTGAGCTCATTTATGCAGGGCTGGTCCCAAATGGGTTCCTGAGTGTCAGAATCATTAGAGAAGCCACACTTATTACCTGGAATTTGAGCAAAACGGAATGTGGGTCACGTGTGTGTGTGTCACAAGGGGACAGAACCATGGCCTTTGCACTTAGCTACACCACAGGCCTTTTTAATTTGAACCAGAGGCCTGCTAAAACCTCCCAGAGTGCTGGAATTACAGGTGTGCACCACCATGCCCCCAAATAATGATTCTACACATCAGTTAACGCCCAGTGCAGGTGTCGAGGCAGTCACAGTACTTACTTTTCCATCTCCTAGTACATGGTTGTGCTATAAGAACAAAGGCCTTGACTTTCTTTCCAGTTCCTGACTGCGAGTGCCTCCTGAAGCTTGCCTTATGCAGGAAGCACTGAAGGCACCATTACCGAGTGAATAGCTGGATCACCAAAGGCTGGTATACTTGATGACTGGCAAGTTTCTCAATATGTTTCAGATGGGAACACCATCACCAACACCTTTGAGCAGTGTAGCTCAGATCTAGCTGTGCACTGGCCCCCCAGAGGATCTTGACATGCAGAGCTGGCTTTAGCAGAGGCAGGCCAGGCCTGGAGCTCTGTGGTGCTCGGATCGGCACCTGGCTGAGGCTGGTGGCCCACTCTTCTCTAAGAAAGGACTCAAGAGCAAGCATTGGTTTGCATGCAGAGGATTCCCCTGGGCATTTGTGATTTAGAGTTCGTGTGAGAGCTGCCATTTGCTTTCTTTGTGTCACTCTTAATACAAGAGTGTACCTTGCCTGTCATGGAGACTCGAGTTGGGCTTTCACCTGCTGTCATCAGCTTTGGAGGACTCTCCAGAACAACACTTTTGTGTATGCCAGAGCTGTGCTTCAGGTTAAAATGCCTGCTAAGTGACATGGAAACCCACCAGATGCTTTAGAGCATCGCCTCAGCCAACAAGCAGGTCAGTGCTGGTGACATTCCTTTTTCTCACAAGGCGTGAGTGACGGGTTTGTGAGGAGAGAGGACCACAGAGAACACCACCACTTCCCTGGGCCGAGAGCTCAGCAGTGAGAGTGCTGTAGTCTGTTTATGATCCATTCTGCTCTGGGCCCTTGTTTGACCTGAGCTTCACAGATTCTGGTAAGAGAAACTTTCATTCAACTACTTGGAAACTGAGAAGTTCTGCCCTTAGCTGATGATCTGCTTGTTTGTCCTGGGGACTGAACTCAAGGACTTCATATTATGACCCCAGCATTTAAAAAACATATATGTAGTTTTTTTGAGACAAGCTCTCCTTTAAGTTGCTGAATTGTCCTGGCTGAGCTCAAAGCTTCAAGATCTGCCTACCTCAGCCTCCCAGAGTGCTGGGAATATTACCATACTGAACTCCACTGTACTTTCCATAAAAGAGGAACAACTTCTCACTTCATTAAGTCCCATCTATGCTTTTTCTTAATTTTAAAAGTATTAAAGAATACTTAACTCCTTTCCCTCTAAATATTTTCTGTGTTTGAGCATCTCACTTTTCACAACTTCCTATTGTTCATGTAAGTTTTTGTCTCAAAATCGCATGGATTTTACTTCTTTCTTAGCTTGCTTGCCTTAAACTTAATATTTGGTCATTCTTTTTGTTATCATAAATACTTCATAGAATGAGAACATAGAAGTGTTTTGCTTTTGATCCCTGCTCAGCTGTTTCTGCTGTTAAAGTTTCTGCTTTTCACTGTCATCGAGAGTGACTGAGTAATGAGGAGAGATTTGCTGAATTCAACACTGTTCTTGGATGGTACAGGGGACAGAGTGCACCCCAGGAGGTGAGGGGGTTACACACACATGGAATTTCCTGAAAGAAAGAGATGTTTGTTCTCAGTAACCTTAGAACTGAGAACATATGTGGCCTAGAGTCTGTAAAAGTCTGTTGAGTAAGTGAACTCAGGATGAAATGAATGACCAAATGACAGCACTTGTTCAATGGCACCCCAGCCACATTGCACTTATTATGTGTGATGTTTAAAAGTTGAGTTATTTTTGTTAGGTTCAGACTACATGTACTGTGAAAGACAGCAGAGGATGCATTGCATCAGATTGCTTAGGTTTATAAAAATCCAACATAAAGTGGTTTATGATCAAGTGAATTTTAAAAAGTTATGGGAATAATAAAGTCAGGGAGACACAACACGGAATGTGGGTTCTGCAGAACTCTGGTCCAGGGCCCTCCTTTCAGTGGACTGGTTGTGTGCCTGTGAGTCTCAATCTATACTTCCTTGCACTTTCCTGTATCTGAACATATAGATACATAAATGGATACGTACACACTGTGTGATGTACAATATATCCATTGCACATGTGGCCTGTGAAATAAATTGCTTGCATGAGAAATTAGCATATTCAGTTTATATGGTCAGATATCTTATCTTCCAGCTACCATGGTATGATAAGTGTGTTCTAAGTTTCTTAGTCAAACATCTCCCTACTTTTTTGTGGGGGTTGAAATGAAGACTAAACAGACTGATCAATTCAGCAAGGGGAGATAAATTTAAAATTAAAGAAAGAATTTTTTATCTGGAAATAGTTCAAAACATACTAGTTTGGCAGAAAACCTTACTTGTTTATCTGTGGTTCACAGGGACATATTTGAATTTGTTAAGAGCTGTTTTCATGCCATGAGGAAGATTCATCAACAGGGTAAAAGGTCACTGGAGAGGAATGTACTGCTTATACTACCTTGTATATTAGTTTTGAAAATCATGAGATTCTCTAAAGTACATTTAAAAGTAATATATGAACATTCATTTTATACTCTTTTCAGGATTTCTCAAAGAATGCACTCTGAATACTTTTTTTTTTTTTTTTTTTTTTGTTCTAATATGGATGAAAAGGCCATGAAGGTATGCAGTAGTTCCTTACTGTGAAAGGCAGTCTTCGGCGATGTTAATCAAACCCAGAGCTGTGCCTGTCCTTCCTCTGGTAGAGGCAGAAGAGTGGGCCTCTGGCTGGACAGGGCTGTGCCCTAGTCAGCAGCAGGAGAGACCTTCATTCCAAGGTTAGCATCAGACATTGTAGCAGGACTGATCACCTGGTGGCATAAATACAAAATCTCAATGGAGGCTTGGACAGACCACAAATTTATCAGAACACAAGCTCACCACAAATCCATGTAACAAATCAGAGCCCGACATCTAGAGCTGTGGCTTTCTGCGGAGTCTCAGAGGTAAGATTGATGCTGCAACTTCCGCACCTCTCCTGGCTACAGTGGGGAAGCCAGGGCGGTGCTGGGAGCGGGCGCCCTGAAGGCACCGCTGCACAGCTTAGCAAAGAGGGAGTAAAAGCTGGCAAAAACACTCCAGGGATGAGGAATTAGTGAGGATAGACTAGATCAGTTTCTGTCCTTGCTTCCCAGTGATTTCCCTGTGGGCTGTGATGCCCACCTCGCCTCCATGTCAGGAATGGGGAGGCTGACTTTGCTTTTCCTTGTAGAAACAAACGGCTCCTGCTTTTCTAATACATGACAGAAAATGAACTGCAGGGCTACCGCTATTGATTAACATCCCCGATATTTTTCGTTCAGCTCTTACAAGTGAGAATCTTCAATAGGTCACATTCATAAACTAATCACACACCGTGAAACAGTAAAGGATTGATTCAATCAATTTAGGGACTGTAGAATAGCTTGGTGTGGTTTTCTGATTGGTAATAATGAATGCTAGAGAAATAGGGAAAATCCTAGAAAATATTTTAAAAATAATGTTCATTTAGGTGTTTTAGGGCCATAAACATTCTAAAGTATATTCATTGGTACTGTTAAAATTATAAAAATGAATTTAACAGACTTTTCGTGTGGTTGGAGGTGTTTGTCTGACTGGGTTTCCTCTCTGGGACAAGGATAATCTATGCATTCTAAAATTGCAATTCCATCAAGCAAGATAATCATAAATTATATGATTATGAATTAAATCAATATATTTGTCTTCAAATGCATTATAAATGTCTAGGAGATATATGCTTAGAGAGATTTTTTTAAGACATATTTGTAAGACAGTCCCAAAGATATATATCAGAGGTGTCACATAAATTGTTGCATGCAAAATTGATGGTTGAAACAACCCAGACAGTTCTTCCCATTAGACATGGTATGAAACTATCCATTTTCTAAGTGTCTTTGTTTATGTTCCTCAGTGAAAACACCAAGAAGAAATACAGCAATGGGGAATGTCACAGCCTTGGGAGCCTGGTGGACCTTGGCCACCCTGCAGCCACCCACAGGACATTGTCTGATTCTCTGCATGTTGCCATGCCTGTGAAACGGGCCCCATCTGAGAGTGGGGCCAGCCAGGACCCCAGTCTCACAAGGCACACATGGCTTAGTGCATGCCATGTGTGTGACACCCTTCCTGCCTCCTAGCAGCTCTCATGTCAGAGTATTATTTCAACACTTGGTCCTTGAGTCACAACTTTGCAGTACTACTTGGAAGAGACACCTTTATTTTTAAAATATTTGTATAAGACTTGGAGCCAGCCTGACTGCCTTTTTCTCTAAAATGTTTTATTTTCATAGGGCTGTTACTGCTGATGTCCCCAGGATGAGGCTGCCGTTCCAGGCCCTCCTCTGTGGGCTGGACCACCGCCCCAGCTTGACTTCGCCCACTGTGGTGGCTGTTCCTTCCATGTCCCTTGCTGAGAATACCCCTCCCAGGGTTTCTTCAAGCTCAACTTTAGATACCTATCACTTTTAAGTCTTGTACAAAGCTAATGTTTTCATTTTCCATCCCACCTGGGCACCTCTCCATCAGTGGGGTTTGGGGAGACACAATCCTTCCTGCACTGGGCCTGGGAAGTGTCATCTGTGTCTCCTCCGTGGAACCTCCTCACACCTCTGACCCTTTCCTCTGGCCAGCACTCTGCAGGGTGAGAAGATACATTGAGCTGTTTTTAGGTGAGTAGGTCTTGGGGTTGGGGCGTCTTTAAAACCAGTAGGGTTTTAAGAACACCAATGATAATGACTCATGACATTACAGAAATTCTTAAGAATGAAGAACATTTTTACTTTGATAGCTATCACTGTAAATTTTGTTAAAATTCTCAGTCTCACCAGTATCTGCTTTTGCAAACAAAAACTTGAGCTTTATTTTTATATATTGTCCTAGAAGTTGAGTATTCAACTGTGCTGTTTATGGAGAGCTAATCCCGGCCATTCAGCCTCTGAATTTCTTTTTAAATGTTCAGAAATACTTGTTGCCCTGGATTACTTACTTACTTTCGTTCTCCACTTTCTTTGTGGTTTATTTCAATTACTGATGTTACTTGGTTTTCTGATGTTCTTTTTGGTAGACAACAGATTCTTCTACCCGGAAATCCCTGTCCGTGCCAGCAGTCAGACTGCAGTGTAGCCTGGGAAGCAGCTGAGCCTGAGGTGGGTGTTAGGGTCCTGGTGGGCCAGGACTGGGGTCTGGCTGGGGTGGGAGCTGCCCTGCACAGCCTCCCTGAGGAGCCTGGCTGCTGGGTTTCCCAGGGACCCAGGGCTCCTGCTATTGTGGACAACAGTGACGGTGGAGATCAGCGTCTCCCACTGACTCTCAGTGCTGTTTGTTCTCCTCTAAATCACTTTCATGTTTGGTACAATAAAGAAATTGAGGGGCTGGGGATTTAGCTCAGCGGCATAAGTGCCTGCCTTGCAAGCAGGCAGTCGTGAGTTCAATCCCTGGTTCCGATAAAAAGGGAAAAAGACAAAAAAAAAAAAAAAAAAAAAAAAAAGAAAGAAAGAAAGAAATCGAATTCTCCTTTGCAACTTTTGATTTGGCCACAAGGTATTTTTTGTTCTCGGGGAACAGGAGATGCAGCACACATAGAAACGTGGGGAAGGGACCACTGCTTAAGTCCGTGCACAGGGAGTGACTGATCACCTCCACTGGGCGCTGTTAGGCCCCTGGCCAGTGCTGAACAGAGTGCCTGCAGTGTGTGTGGTCTGGGCTCTGTCCCATAGTCACAGAAAAGCCAGTCGCGATACAGTCCATATAGCATTGTGGAGGCAAATGTTTCTATAAAGTTTTTAATGGGTAAGATTCATTAATTTTTACTGACATGTTAATTTAATGTTAAATTTTCTGGTTTTTGATTAAATTTAACTGAGACATACAAGCATCAGATTATAAATATTAATAGGTACCATATGACATTTTGAGGTATATATCTATATATTACATTAGATCTATATATTATAGATATATATTATAAATATCTATGGTTAAAATCAGGGAAAACATACTTATCTCCTCATTTATCATTTCTTTGTCTCTTTTTCTTTATATGTTTATGATGTTCAAGAATAAATTTCATTTGTTCAGGAATCTTGTAAAGTATTTATCACCCTTTGTGTTCATGTGCTGGGTGTTGCAACTGTAATAGTTTAGTGGGTCAAGATAGGATATAATGGAGTTAAATTATCAAAAAAAAAAAAAAACCCACAAAAACAAATACCCCCAAACAAAATGGATTTGGAAGGAGAAGCCACTCAAAGAAAATTTAAGGGAACCTCTCCCCAATTGCACTTAATGAATAATGTGAAAATAGAAGAATTACTCATGAGGATGTAATTGACCCAAATTATATTAAGTCACCATATTTTTGTGGGTTAGAGTAAATATACAATAATTCATGGGCAGCAATTAAGTATCCATCCTGCACAAAGCACTGATACACACTGAAGGCTTGCTAAGAAACAGTGATTGGGATGTGAGAAGCATTATAATTGGATGTGGATATGGACAGCTAATTTGAACAATGAAAGCAAATGAATTATAGTAGAGAGACAGCAAATTCAAGGAAAGTTGTAAAGGGAAAAGACTCACAAATAATTAAAGATGGAAAAGAAAAGGCTGGAGAGCACCACAGAACAGAACACACTGGAAAGATAAGAAATAAATTTCATTAAAGCAGCTTCTAAAAGTGCACGTAGAAAACACTTTTTTTTGTTGTTGTTGTTGTTTTGTTTTTTTTGCCTTCTGAGCTGATCCATTTGTTTTTTAAAAAAATATGTGGGTTAAACTCTGGATAAAAGAAATGTAATAAAAATGTCAGTTTAGTATTTGGAAGTCAGTATGCAAACTATCTATGCCAAAAAAACAACCTCCAAACTGCACTCTCACCCTACGTGAACTATTGGGATTATTGTTTAGAGATCCTAGTAAGTCATGTGTTTGGAGCCCTAAGTGAAGAGCTCAGAGGATGTAAGAGACAGAATTAGAGAAAAATCAGCATGTTTTGGGAACCGGGCATTCTGGGACTGGAAAATCCAACAAGGAGCCAACCAGCCAGCCTTTCTGGTAAACCTTGCAAGCCACACAGCTCCCAGGAAGAGAAAAGTCAGTGCCTCCTATGAGCCTACTGGTGTGTGGGCTGAGAGTTTTGACCTTCCTGAATTTTCCCCAACCCGTACCATTTGGCTCTTTTTATTTTAGCCTTCACTGAACTCGTTTTTGGAGGTAAGGGGCTAGGCCAAGTCACCCAACAGAGAGAATTCTGAACAACTTTAGGTTTCTATTTCTTGAAGGGGCTGGTAATGGAGATGAACAGACCATGTACTCTCAGCAGACAGGTAGACCTCAAGATAAAGAAGAGTTACGGGCTATGTTCATTCAGCTTCTTTCCCCAAACTTGGTGTCTTAGTGACTTCCTTGTTTCTAGGATCAAATACCTGATACCCACAAGCTAAAAGAGGAAAGGTTCATTTTAACTCACAGTTTGTATTTTATCTTATCGTTTCAGCATAGTTGGCTGGCTCCAAAGCAAGTCAGCATGGCAGAGGGGCCCTGAAGATGTTAGCAGTCCATGGCAGGGTAGGCAGAAGAAGCAAGCAGCTGTAATAAGCCTCCCTTTCCATTTATATTCTATACAAGCTGTGATTCTGTTGTTTGGTGCCACCCATGCTCTGGTTGAGGCCTCTGTCTTCTGCAAATCCATTAATCCACATTCAGAACTATGGTAAACTAATTACTGGACTATTCCACTCCCTTAATCCTAATACCATGAAACCATAATCTAGCCACCTCCACATATCTGTGCCCATGAGTGCATAAGGCTTTGGGGCACATCTAGATACAAGCCACAGCACTTGGCAATCCTGGCCATTCTCTCTCCTTGGCAAAGGATAAATAAGGCTAGAAATACTCCTAAAATAGTAGGTAGGGAAATACATATCTATCCTGATGTTAGAGACCTATACTATAGTGTTTTTATTTTTAAAAAATTGTTACTGTGCATTCTAAACTTCCTAAAGGTATCCAGTGAACAAAATTTGCTTTATAACTTCCATTAAAAAATTTTTCTATTTCATGGAAAAATACCAAAAAGGTCTTCAAAGCACACCCCAAGTGATATAAAGACATCATCAAATGTAGTAGATTAATCTGTTCTTAGTAGTATTTTGACCAAGGTATTTTCCCACTTGTCTGATTGACCAGTTCTATATAGTAAGAATGATTTGTCACACAACTAAGGATGGTGACCTTTTATGGATTTTGTCATTTTTTCTGTTTTTAGGATAAAATTTGTAGCTGACAGACGTGTTCCAAAAGTTCATTTGCTGGGCCTGATGTTGTCAAAAGTTTATTGTAAGTTATGAGACATGAAAACATAATGTGTTTTTTATGAAGTATATCTGTGAGAGGGTGGTCATTATAGTTAAGGTTGGAATTCATTTTGTAGTTCTTGAATAAACTTTATTATGCATGGATGCCACTTTCTGGAGCTGTATATTCAGCACTTGCCTGTTGGACTTCTGAGCTGGAAAAATGCACTGTGCTTGACCTTGACTATGACCTTGAAATTTGCAATTGTAGACAGGGAAGCCACAAGTCAGGGTTCAAATTCAGCTTTGTTATCTATTTTTCATGCTTTCTGGAATAAGTTAGCTAATTTCCCTGTTTCAGTGTTTTTGAAGTTGGAAACAGTGTAACAGTCAAGGAAATATCTAGCAATGAAATTATGTGTGTTGAAAAAGCAAAACAGTGGGAAGCAGTCAGCCAAGCCCTGCGCACATGCAGGCCACCACTGGGACTCTCCCACAGGGAGCCAGCATGGGCTGGGGGAACCAGTCAGCCATGCCTTGGGGAAGCCCAGAGTGCCTGGAGAAGCCCACCCCATACCCGATTGCCTCTTGGGAACCTGGGTTAGGAGAAACCTAGGTGCCTGACCCATTCTCCTACATTGTGGATGAGTAGCCAGCATGGGAGGTGCCTGGGACCCCACAACCTGCTCCTCTGTCAGAACCCAGGAAAATGTCAAGAGGAAGAGACAAAAGACAAACTCTGGACTCCAGCCCAAACAGGACAAGTCCAGGAGATTTAGACATGGGAGAAAGTGGAAGTCACACACCTGAAATTTCAGGGATGATGGCAACTGAAGTAAAGAAACTGTGATGAGGCTGTAAAAGAAATCAGATCAGAAATAATATCTCAGGAAAGAAGAAATGACAAACAAAAAAAAGGGTTGATGAGTGTATCTAAAGAAGACATAGATAAGAAAAAAAGATCATAGGAGAATGAGAGAAACCTTGAATGAACAACATAGAGAAGAATTAGAATGCTTGAAATAGACTCAAAGATAGGCCCAGGAAATTAAAAAGTCCCCTGAAACCTGGCAAAAACACTTGAAAAAAAAAATGAAGATAGACTTTCAGACCTTGAAGACAGGATAGCAGCTAGTGATTGTAAAAGAAAACACTCTTTTAAAAATAACAAAGAATCAGGAAATAATTCAAGGGCTGCAAGACAATTTAAAGAAAGTAATTTAATATTGATAGATGTCAGTGAAAAAGCAGGAGTCAATACAACTGACATAAAGACATTATTTACAGAAGTAATAGCAGAGAACTTCCCAAGCATGAGAAAAAGACATGGCATACAGATAGGTAAGGCATAGACTCCAATTAGACATAACCAAAATAAATCTAAACACAGACATATAATAATCAAGATCTCAGAAACTCTGCACAAGAACAGATTATTAAAGACTATTAGAGAAACAAAGCAGTTCACCAGAATCATGATGGATTTCTCAACACAAATCATCAAGTGAAGAAGATCTTGAAGTATTTCAAGGCATGAAAGAAAACAACTTCCAATCCAGATTATGTACTCTGCAAAACTATCTTTCAAAATTAATGGAGAAATAAGATACTTCCATGACAAAGAACAACTGAAAGAATTGGTGACTACCAACCCTACAAACAGTATGAAGGATATTCTGGAGAGTTAAAAATGACCACAGTCCCAGGAACAGCAGCAGAATGGGATCACCAAGTGGGGCAGACAGCTGAAAGAAGGGGAGAAGTAGAGAGCTCACAGCAGGATAAAAAGCATGGCAGAGATGAACCAGTGAACACTGGTTATAATCATTAATGCAGATCCTCAACTTACCAATAAAAAGAAACACAGGCAGAGTGAATCAAGAACAGGATTCATCAATATGTGGTTTGCAAGAAACACAATGAATGAAAAGGAAATTCATAGACTGAACAACAAAGGAGAGAAAACAATGCTACATGTGGCAGGGAACCAAGAAAAAGCAGGGGTAACTTTCCCATAGCCTGTAGAAAGGTTAGAAAGACAGCATTTTATACAATGGAAAGATACTCAGCCATAAGGAATGATAATCACAGGGACCTTGTAGGTAAATGGATGCAACTTGTGATCATGCTTTTGGGTGAAGTGGTTTGGACTCACCCATGAACATCATGTTGTCACCCTAGTATAAAAAACTGAAGGCGTTAGTGGGACACAAAATGTGCAACAGGAATTGTGAAAATGAAAGGGGAGAAAACGTCTAAAAGGGAAGATGATAGCCATCGTCAATTCCCTATTATTTTGTTTTGAAATCCAGTATCATTTTGATTATTTTGCTTTTTTTTGTTTTATTCTGCTTTGTCTGGCTTGATTTTATTATATCTGATGGCATAGGCAGCTATTTCAAAGATAACAAGATACATTATGAACCACTGTTGATTTCTCATCTTGTTTTCAAGTAATTACTTTCACTGTTTCGTTTTGGTGAATGTTTCTTTCTTTCTTTCTTTCTTTCTTTCTTTCTTTCTTTCTTTCTTTCTTTCTTTCTCTTTCTTTCCTTCCTTCCTTCCTTCCTTCCTTCCTTCCTTCCTTCCTTCCTTCCTTCCTTCCTTCCTTTTGGTACCAGGCATCAAACTCATGATCTCATACTTGCCAAGAAATATCTTTCTGCTGTGTGAGGATATGACAGACAGGAGTGTTCTGTACACAGGAGGGGAGCTCTCTTCAGGAACTAAAGCAGTGGCCACCTTGTTTGGGGACTTCCAGCCTCCAGAACTGTAAGGAAATAGGATTTGTTGTTCAGTCACCTAGGCTGCAGTCTTTTTTAATGACAGCCTATGGAGATGAATACACCATGGCCCACATAAATTGCGGCAAGTTCATGGTTTTTATCCTGACCACTGGTGGGCTGCTGCCAGCGTCAAAGTTTTGCACTTTCCCATCTATCTGGATGTCTTCTTTCCACCTCACATACGAGTTTATCTTTCTCTTTTAAGTGCATGTTCTTTGTCCCTTTGTCTTCTGTAAATATCCTCATTCTTACAGAATAGAATCATTTACTTAAGAGAACATATGCACGTGTTAGCTCAATCACAACATTGTTTTGTTTCGTGCTTATTAGTAACCTGCTTAAAGCAAGTGTTATTTTACTTTCTTCTCTGTGCTTCCATGGCTAAGTGTTTTGACATTGAATAAATACTGCTGCATGAATGAATCGATGGTGAATGAAGACTGCACATTTCTGAGGCAGTAGTGCTAAGTTGGGGAATGAACCAAGCTCCCTAGTGAAATATTCCCTTTCTGTGCAGCCTACTTGCTAATTTAGTCAGTATTATCTATTAAACAGCTCCTATCTTATTCCATTAGATAGGGAGGGAACCAGTGAATTGAGATAAAGGAAAGTTTTTTCCAAAAATAGCTTGATTGTTGTTTTTTAATAACATTTAGATCATCAAGGGAGAAAAAGTAGGTCTATCTATCTGAAGACCCTCTAGTAAGTATTAAAGTATCACTTCTACAGGCCTCAGAGAATAGCAGTGGTTTCATAAAAACCATTGAAGTTTTCTCTTTAGAAATTAGATCTTCAATTATTCTATTAAAGGACTGACAATTACAACACAGTTAGAGTTATAATAATAAAACACTTTTACAGTTTGAAAATATTTTCAAAGGCATTATGACCAAAATGATTCTGGTAAAAGACAAAATATAACAGTTTTAACAGTTTCAGGATAATGTGGTCAATATAATTTCACTGTAAATGGGCCACAGAGAAATAAGAATAAATATTACCATTTAGTTACAAATTTTTACCTAATATAATTCATAATCTCATTTTACAATATAATGTGCATGGGAACTTCAGTTAGGCTTATTTCAGTTCTAATGAAATTTGTGATCAAATAACCATGCCTTAAAAATTAAATATTTTGTTATTAATTCTTGTATCAAATTATCAAATTTTACAAGTTAGTTGTATTTTTAGAAGCAGAGCCAAAGATGCTTTAAAAATGTGGTCTAACATTTTCTTGTACAAAGGATGAACCTGTTCCTGGGGAATTTTTATACATCTGGGTACATGCACCATTTATGGTACAGGACAAAGAAAGGTTTGCTTCCAAACTCAAATACCTACTATTGTAGACAAAAGCTCTATTAACAATCAATTATAATAATTTTTCAAAGTAAATGAGAATCAAAGTAAGATAATGGAAGGCTGTGGGATTTATGAACCCTGGATTTGAGAGCTGCCTTTCCTGATGTTTCAGGGGCCTGCAAAGGTGACCTTGTCCTCTGTGCCGTCCTGTATTAATTTATAGCAATCATCCCCTAACTGTCTTGACATCCTTGAGGGCACATGCCTAGCACAGTGGTGGCATACAGAACAGCTGGAAGGTCATCTGTTCACGAGTTAAGAATGAAGAGACGTGTAAATAAATGAAAAGTTCAGTGCACAGTGACCAAGTTCCAGCTGGTGTGGTCATCAAATTGGATAGACTGGCTGGACTCGTGTTAGTTTGTACTATTTCAAGGGTTTACTGTGTTATTCTGGAAGCAGCACAGCTGAGGAGCTTGGGCAGAGCTTCAGTCTCACTCCTCCAATCTCTACCAACTGAGTGTCTCCACTTCCGTGTCCACACCGCAGCTATCCTGCGGTTTTCTGCGACCTTCTACAAATACTTTTAAAAGTCCAGCACTTGTAGTTGTGCATCTCCAACCTTTGTCTGCTTTAGCTCCCGCTGCCCAGGCTGGGCTCACTGTAGGCCAGTGACCTGTTCTACCTCTCCGCACTGCATTTCTTGGCAGGCTGCTTGGGTGAGATGACCAATTCTCTCAATTCTCCTTTGGACCATTCTGCCAGGCCGCGTGGGGATGAGCGCACAGCCTGAGGGCCGTGCAGGTGCCCTCAGGGGCCTCTTGGGCTGAGTCTCCAGGGCGTGCAGTCTTGGGGTGTGTGTCAGGTCCAGTGGCTTTTCCTGAAGCAGGAGTTGGTTGATGGGCTGGGCTTCATGGCAGCTTAGGAACCTGAAGCTGGATGTGTGGGGCCATGTGTGGGGTCCTCCCAGCCTCCTCCTGAGCACATTCTGGCTTGTCCGATGCGGATAGATGTGGCCAGGCCAACCTCTGGCATCCAGGGAGTGGGTTTCTGGCAGCTCCCCAGCAGGCTCAGTGCAGCCCACTGGCGAGGTCTGTACCTGAAAGGCTCTGCTGGGTGGCCATCCTGACTCTGAAGAGCGCTTGGTGCGGCGCCCGCTTTCCCCCTCTAAGCCACTGCCTGCATTCGCACCTGCACTCAGCTCTGATCATCTTACCGACATCCATCTTAAACGCCTCACTGTTAATGGAGTTAAAACTCTGTGTTCTTTACAGTTTGTGCTCTGATGTTGTCTTAGTCACACTCATGCGCACAGAGCTGACACCTGCAATTGCGAGGAGAGTGGCTCAGTCTGCTCAGGCAGGGGCTCCACAGGGCACACAGCGGGCCAGCCCACCGGCTCATCATAGCAGAAGTGCGCAGGAGGAGGAGGTGGGAAGGAGAATTCTCTTTCGGGTCACAGAGGGCTCCTCATGGCTACAGGAACTGCACAGCAGGACGAAGTTGGGGGGGAAAATGCTCTTCTGGGCCACAGGCCAGTCCTGGCCTCCTGCTAGCCCCCACCTCCTAACAGCGGTGGGCTTGAACTCCCAGATGGACGAGTCCACCAAAGGTCGTAGTGCCTCCATGGTGCAGCCACGTTTCCAAACACAGGCGGCCTCCGGGTCTCCTGAGACCTAAACCATAACTGATGTCTCATTTTATAAAATCTTCCTCGACCACAGGGCTTCCGTATTTTTGTGTGTATTTTTATGTAGCAGTATTAAAATTTCTACTTTTAGAACTTTAAAGTATGTAAAATTTACTATTATATATTATTACTATAGCTGTTATTTCCTTTTGCTGTACTATGATTTGAAGCCAGGGCCTTCTGAGTGCAGATAGTGAGCTCTATGCTGAAGTCTGTCCACAGTCCTTATTTCATACATTTTTGAATGCAATTGTGTTGCTAATGTTTCCATATGGTCACATAACCATGGAGCCAATAACATTCATTGAGCAGCCGGTTTTTCCTCAGTTTAAGACAACCTTGGTTGCACACCAATTATCCATATATGAATGAGACTGTTCTCTGGCTGTATATTTCTGTTATTTCTTTCTTTCTTTCTTTCTTTCTTTCTTTCTTTCTTTCTTTCTTTCTTTCTTTCTTTCTTTCTTTCTTTCTTTCTTTCGTGGATTCTGGTAGCACCACTGCATTACCATGAATATATGGCTTTATAACTAGCCTTGACATTTTGTGTGCCAAATTACCCAGAATATCTTATTGAATTGTTTTAACCTTCTATTTGGTATGAATTTTGAATCAGTTTCCCTGCTCAACAAAAATTTATAAAAAATTTTGATTGGAAACTTATAAAATTTATAGATCAATTAGGGATAATAGGCATTTTCATGTTTCACATGCATTATTTACCAATTTAATTCCTGTTTTGTGAGTTTCAGTAATGTCAAGCCTTTTTAACTTCTTGAAATTATTTTGTCAGATTTTCTTTTTTAGTATCTTATGGATTGAAGCATGTAATAGGCTAATATTACGTGAGGAAAAGCCATTGGTGGAACCTAGGTTTGTTATCCTTGTGCTAGTTCTCCTTCAAGAGCACAGTACTTGTTAGCACATTGGAAGCCTTCAGGGTTCTATAGTTAAATTGAAGATACTCAGAATAGAGAGAGACATTAAGGTTCAATTAATATAGAATTGAGTTTATCAGCTACACTGGAAAAAAATATTTGTGCTGTGTATGCACAGGCTCCCAAAGACCAAAGAAAGAAACTTTGTTAGGCACTGTTTGCTTGATGTATCTATATGTGACTTAATTTAGAGTATATCCTGGGGGACCTGCCATGAGAAATGGGGTGAGTTGCAGCTATTTCAGCTCTAGTACTGTGCATTGCAGCTCTTAGAAATGGATGTAAGTGCCAGTACTTGGTGAGCCAACTGTAAATGGAGTGTAGGTCTGATCTAAGATGCAATGCACATTGTAATACATTTGAGACATTCGGGCTTAGAATTTCCACTTGGAAAAATGTTCTGCTAGAACATCTGTGGTTAGCAAGGAAGAGCTGTGGTTACTTTGCAATTGTGAAGATTTAAGGCCAGAACAGTATCACCAGCATGCTGTCCTATCTCAATGCGCTGTCTCTTCCCACACTTGTTACTCAAGTTTGTCCTCTGGATATATTCTACTCATCTTGAGTTCTGGGGATTTTCAGGCCTGGATGAACAATTTATCTGACTCAGATAGCCTGAAGCAACATGTAATTGCTTTTATGTTCTCTTTCCTATCAAAATACTCAAAAAGCAGTAAAAAAAAAAGACTTTCGTGTTTCCTCGTCAAGCTAAAAAAAAAAACCAAAAAAACAACAAAAAAAAAAACACTTTAAACTAACAAGTAACTGGGTTCTCATACAAAATTCCTCACACACACACACTCAGAGAGAAAAGATAACCAGTATTACACATATACAAATAACCAAGAAAATGCCAATGGTGTTGGCAGGCCAAAAACTTTTCAGAAACAAACCTATAAAAACAACTCTTGTGAAATATTTTAATATAGTTTGGAAATACTTATGTATTGATTAAAATTAAGAAAATCACTTTGGGCTGGGATTTACCTCAGTGGCATAAGCACCTGCCTTGCAAGCAGGCAGTCGTGAGTTCGATCCATGGTACCGATAAAAATGAAAAAGACAAAAAAAAAAAAAAAAAAAAAAAAAAAAAAAGAAAAAAGAAAATCACTGTGAAAAACTGGAATTTAAAGTGTGTTCTTTTTTTAAAGATATTGATTTGCTTTTATTCTTTACTTCCAAATCGTTGTTCCTACTACCTAGAGAAGGGGTTAGTATAGATGGGTAGGTGACTAATATTTCTGTTTTACTATTGATTAGTTCAATTAACTTGCCATTTTGAATTTTTTTACCTCATTTATTTATTTATTTTTTGTCTTTTTCTTTTTTATCAGTACCGGGGATCGAACTCACAACTGCCTGCTTGCAAGGCAGACGCTTATGCCGCTGAGCTAAATCCCCAGCCCCTTTCATTTTTATTTCTATCAACTATATAAACAGATTATTAATTCTCTTTGGTTTCAGTTTCTGTTTTGTGGTAGCATAAAACAGAAACTGAGTTTCTGGTTTGATTAATGGCACAACTTTAGTGTTTCATTATTCTCAAAATAGTTGTGCTATTACATTTTACAAGTGTTGAAAGATTTCTGTTTTTATAATAGGTGTTAAACTTTGTAAACAGTTTATTAGATAGATAGCAATTAGTTGCAATATTCAATTTGCATAGCTTTGAGGAAGAAGGATACATGATAGCCCTTATTTTTATGAAATGAATTATTTCAGGGTTATTATCTTGACTTACTGCTGCTTTACTGTTGTTCAGTTTTAAATTAGTCATACAATTGAAAAAGCACTTTATAAAGACAGTATTTGAGCATTTTGAACCTTGTGAGCTGACTTGAAACATTAGTTAAAAGATTTTCCCCTAATATTATTAGTATATTGAGTTATAAATAACATTTTCAGAATTGTACATTATAAAGAGATTACATTTGTGTATTGGAGTGAATGAGAGCTTAAGAAAGCTGACCAATAATAAATTATTTGTATGTTTTATAAAACATGCAATATTTTCATGAAATGCAGCCTCGTGGCCTTCCCCCACAGTTCAGTAGTTATTAGAAAACTTCTTAAAAATGAATGGTATGCTAACTACTAACTAGTTAAAAGAAGTAGAGCTAACTAAAATCTTATTTGATTATATTGGTTTAAAATACAACAAAAAAGGTTAGTATTTTTTAAATAACCCAGGTAATCCAGTGTTCCTATAAGTTACGAGTTCTTAAATATCTGTGTTGGTCTTTCATAATCACTTAAAATTCGCTCACTGCCTTTACCAATGAGTTGAAAATTATTCTTTTTTTATGGTAAACATTTGCATTGTTTTGCTTCTATGTTTTAAGCCCCTCTCCACTTTTTCTTGGTGACTTCATACCAGCAACAGTCCTATATGTTAGGAGACTAACCTTATATGTCTGCTAATGTCTCACCAGAGCATCACCTTTTTGTTGTTGTGATGAGTGTAATTCTTAAGCAGTTTGCTGATATATTAAGTTTTCCTGTCTGTACACCTTAATTATTTCTATGGCTTGAATTATCTGTGAATATAACACTTTAAGTTTAAAATATAGACATTTGGGCTGCTTGATGTACAAATGTCTATCAGAATCTAAACTGAGCTATAGACTTCCTTCATATTCTTAGTTCCTAGCCTCTTTAATTGCTCTCATTTTGCAGTTAACATAGCTGTTCCTAGATATGTTATATCAAAAATACATGTATATGCGTGTGTGTGTTTATGTGTGTGTGCATTTACAAAATGTTTTCATAGTAAAGCAAAAAATTTCTTCCATTTTTAGGAGAGCAATGCAGTTTTCTATGTGAGTACACAACAATGACTTTGGGAAGATTTTTCAGAGTTTCTGGGCTGAAGAAAAGAACCATAAAATATATTAATAAGAATTAAGAATTATTAAGAATAAGAATTAAATAAAATTAATTAATAAGAAGAAGGTGTTTTTTTTTTTTTTTTTAACTTTCTGTTTGAGAAGTGACAGAATAAAGAATCCTTGAGAAATGTGTAAGAGAGATCTTTCCCTTCTTGTGGGAGGAAAGAGGCCGAAACTGAAAAGAGAAGCTGTCTTTGTGAGTCTCCCTTGCAGGCTGCATCAGCTGGCAGAGCTCTTTGTTTGCCCTTAGTACACTGAACATCTCGAGGCACCAGAGTGCCAAGAGGGAGAGGAGCAGTGTGCTGTGGGGTGGGCATCGCTCTGATTCCTCGCTTTGCGTGCAGCTTCAGTGAAGCATTTCTTGGTAGTTTAATAAATGGTTTAAACTTTGTAATTTTCCAACATTTGAAAACATTGAAAGTAGATGTGGATGTGAAAATCACATCAGTCAGTCAAACTCTATGAGTCCTGGCTTAGTGGCGGCAGCAGCAGGAGCAGCAGCAATGTTGCTTATTTCTAGTATTTATCGTTGGAAGTGTTCCAAACTGGTCCTGTTTTGCCTGTATCTAGTGAGAAATATGCTATAATGGACTCATTGACTTCTTTGTGAATCTGTTAATTTCTGTTACTACGTTCTCTCCTTGAACTGCCAAAAAAATTAAGATACATTTCACTACCTAAAATGTACCATGCCTGTAATCTAGTTAAATATAGTCTAAATGCCCCATATGCAAAGTATATGATCAATAAATGCTTGGGCCATCGGGGAACATGAATGGGAATGAATGCTAATAACCAATTAGCATGTTAAGTATATTAAAATAATGGACAATGGGTTACAAACTATATATATATATATAGAGAAAGCTCTGCTTTTTGTTTTCTAATTCAGCCTAGTTTTTATTTCAAACACCTACTTCACAGAGGTGGAAAAACTTAATCTTTGTAATTCCAGAGTTTTCTACCCAGGATAGATACATATATAAAGGTGAGAATGGTTTAACGGAATAGCCTGAGACTTGGGAACAGGAAAAGCAGGTGCTGCCCATCTCTGTGGCAGTCCAGGGAGAGGTCATTTGCTGCGTTTGAACTCTGACCTTTGATCCCAGAGGTTCAGGCTGAGCTGTGTACTGGGTCTATATGCCCAGTCCTTTTGGGTCACGGTGGCATCTTCGTATCTCCTTGGTCTTGTTAGGACAGAGAGGTGAGCCCACCATTGTCACACCTTGCTGCTGATACAGGGTCCAGCCTGTCCAGGGTTGTCATCTGACCACGCCACCTTGGGACGGCCCTTCCCAAGGAGACCAGTGCTTTCCTTCCCTTGGCATCTCACACGCTGTTTTCTGGTGTGGCTGTCAGCTCTCTGCATCTCGGGCCATGGTCATTAGGTTGTCATAATTTTCCTCTGTGTCTCTTTCCTTCCTTTTTCTCATCCCATGTGTAAAATCTTTATAATTTTTAAAAAGTATAAGCTCCCTTCCAAGTCTTGCTTTTGCACGTTTACTTCTCTAAGTCAGTGATGGTGAATCTGTTAGAGACCGAGTGCTAAACTTCATCTCAAGGCCAGTTATTTATCACAGGGCCAACCCTGCAATTAAACATGAATCCTGAGAGTTTGGTTTAGAAAAGGATTTACACTAACCTCTTTTTTCTTAAAGGAAAACCATAATAACATGTGCCATAATTTTGCCCCATTGCTTTAAAGAATTTATCTCAAGTAGAAGACTCAGAATGAGTGTTTGATCATTTTTATGCCTACCTCTTATAATCTGAACAACTACTTTGAAGTTAACAATATGCAATATATTAACGAGTGTTAGTCTCCTATTATTTTGTTTTGAAATTCTGTGTCATCATTTTCAATTTTTAATTTTAAAATTGAAAGAAAACTCAGAATGATATTAACGTTTTCCCTTTCTCAGACTTCTGCTTTTTCATGCTCTTCCCTTGAGGAGATAAGCATAAAACAGCAGTGTTAATAGGAGAGTGGGATGGAGAGTGTGTAAGAAATGCAAATTGCACAGATTAATATTTTGTAAATATATTGTTTCATGAAATCTAATAATGTTCAGTGAAAGTAAGCATTTGGTAGACTGACGTTATGGAAAGCAAATATCCAAGCTTCTTTTTGTCGCTGAGCTGTGGATTATTGAATACAATTGCTATTTGCAGATACATGGATCATGTGCATTTATGATCACAACACCAGAATAAAAAAAAAATAGTTTTCTGTCCTCAGAATTCCTTGCAGGGGAAGTCTAAGTCACAGTGCGTGCTGTGTGGGCCGGCATCCTTCTAGACATGAGAAGGAAGGCTGTGATCTGCTGGGTGCCTGTTGCTCTAGTTCAACAGCTGTCGTTTTGACTACAGAGGAGTTTCAGGAGCTCTTCTAGAAACACTCTTTCAAAAGAGAACCTTTGACAAATTTTTCTTCAACCCTCGGGCTAGCCTGTCAGTTAATAGGAACTGGGGGTTCACTGCAAAGAAAAGTGGATTAATTTCTAGAACTCAGAAAGCAGAGGTTCTGGTAAGAGAATTTGATCAGAAATCCTTGGGGCGTCCTTGGGGTGAAAGTAGTTTAAGAAGCTGAGTATGTGTCCCTTTGGCTGAGTGGACACCAGCTCTTCCATTTGTGACTGCAAGGAGCAGTAGATGATGGAGATAACCCTCACCATCCACAAGTGCATTCACTTTGCTTGATCTAGCTTGTTCTTAAATTCATGAAAGCATTCGATTTGTAATTGGTGCACATTCAGGTCAGGGTACCTGAGGGAAAGTGGCAGGGGAACAGAACTTGGAGGGCTTTGAATACCAAGCTAATGACTTGCCGTTTTGTCTGAATAGTTGCTGGGTATTTGTCAGCAGGTGGGTGACATGGCCATCTGTGGACTGTGCATTGCAAGGTTTGCAGATTAGCAAAATCACTTTGAAAACAATATACAATGTCAAAGTTGCAAATATTTCATATCTATTCTTTTTAGAATTTGTGCCAAATACTTTACTGATGAATAGTTACACTCTTAGAAGAGGAAAATTAAATCACTTACTCAGTGTTATGCAATGAGGATGCCACATTTTGCTTTTTTCCCAGTGTATTAATGACATCTCTTGCTGAGGCTTGCTCACCATCACTGGTAATCCAAATGAAAATATGTTAAGTCCTGAACTGAGACACGGAGCTAAGTATAGATAGTTAAAGGTAGAATTTACCCACTTGATGGTTGTTCCTTGTCATGGAGAAGAGTGTAGAGTCACTCCTAGGTTTTTGACTATGGAAAATATGTAGATATCATCAGCATCATCTGAGATCCGAATTGTGAGCTATGGGCAGTCTTCACTGTGTGCAGTGGGGAGCTGCAGTTCCTGTTGGCCCCATTGGTGGAGCTCTTTAGGAGACTCTGGAGAGTGGACCTGGATATGGGAATGTTTCATGCTAGAGACAAATATTTGAAGTTCATAAGTATGTATGTGGTAGTTTGAAGAAACCATCATAAGAATGATTTTCCACGAGGTGAACAGAGACAGATACAACATGGAACAAGAACTTTAAAATAGAAATTCATTCCTGTGTGTAGAGAGTCCACTGAGGGATCACGGGAAATATGTGATCTCCAGGTGTTCTGCTTGGCACTTGGAGCTTCACATGCCTGAGAGCAGTACTTTGGGAAGCATTCATTGATGGGCGAATGGGTGGAATCTGAGAGGGGTTACTAAAGTAGTACGAAGAGTTCCAGGCAATTGTCAGTTCCAGAAGTCCAGGGAGGAGAGGTGTCAAAGAAGCAAGGCGGTGTGGAGCCACCTGCGGTCCCAGCTGCTGGGGGCCACAGGGCAGGCGATCACTTGAGCTAAGTGAGGGTTTGAAGATAACCTCAAAAAAGAAGTGCAAAAAGGTGGAAGGGGTGGAAGAGTAGGAATAGAAGAACAGTAGCTGGACGATGTCTTACAGCCTACTGGCTCCCTCACTCATCTTAAGATCCAAATACTCCACCGTGAAAATCGAGAAAATTATTTTAGTAAGAAATCAGGTTGGTTGTTTTCCACCTTCCCACAAAAAGAAGAGAAACACAGCATGACACCACACAACAAAACAAGAGGGTCCTTTCTCCAGGAGTAGCACGGCCAGGAACACTGGGTTTCAGACATTCTTGTATTCTCCTATCAAACATGCTATTCGGTCAAGCTCAAAATATTTGCGTTAGCCCTGGTGTGAAGGCCCCGTGTTTCACAGCATGAAGTCCCTTGCATTCCTCCTCCTCCTCCTCCCTGGTCCCTCATTTTGCAGCCTTGTGGAAGTCACCCCGGGGTCAGAAGTGCTGAAGTGGTCAGCAAGCAAACAGCTACTGCTATTCATAAATCTCTAAGTCAAGCCTGAACCAGACTCACACAGAACACCAGAAAATGAATCTCAGTTTAAATCCAAAAAGGGATCAGGAGCTGTAGCTTGGGATTTGGGCATGATTAAGTGCAGGACTCAGTGAAAAGCTTTTGCCTTTCCAGAAGATAGGAGGTAAACAGTGCGTGACTGACCCGTAGCTCTTCACTGTATTTGGCATGGTGAAATGACAGATGGGATTGCATATTGCTTTAACAGGCTTCAGGACCCTGCACTGAAGTATCTGCCTCAGTATGCAGGTAACTCAATTTTGGGTTTGCCAACCAAGGTCATATATATATATTTCATTATTTCTGTGTAAAACTGCTAGCCATATAAACATGGCTTTTTTTTTTTTTTCAAATAAAAACTAGAATTAACCGGAATTTTGGGGTTTAAAGTGGTTTTGTTGTCTTCCTACAGTTTTTCCTAATGGAATATGAATGTGGACTTAAAAATAGCCTGTCCAAAGCCAGCCATATAACATTTAAAATTCATTTCCACTCTTTATTTTATAACATGCACATCACCACAGTGCAGAAAATTGAGAGTGGCTAACTTATTGTAGATAATCTGTTAAAAAATATATCAAAGGGTAAAACTGGAAAGCAGATTAGAAGAAAATCCGACCCACACTTACAGGGATACACCCAGGGGTGCTGGCCCTGGTCTCCTGGGTCACTGCTTCCCGCCGGTCCCCCTTAGGGCTTCTCTAAGGTCCATTAGGCGAGCATTAATAATCGCACACTCCCTTCCTCCTCACTTGCACACTCACAGCCTTTTTATGGTTAAAGCCAGGATCCTCCAGTTCTGTCAGTAAGTATGTATTTTACTGAATATCTATTCTGTAAATATAAAATAGCATATATCCCTGAAATAATCCATACAAAAAATTAAAGTCTTGATGTTCTAACAGGTCTTATATATCAGTGTTACGGTTCGTAAATGCTATGGAGAAAAAGATCAACAACATACAGATCTCTAAAGAGCAGGCAGAAAATAAATAGCTAAGTTCTGGCTTACAAAGTAGTGCAGTGACAGCTGCTTTGGACTCATAATGAGATGCCTGAAAAGGGCAGGAATAGGGCAGCAGGAAAATACTTTGCTTAGCAACACACCTGTGCTCCTCTTGTTCAGACTGTGAGATGGACTTCTTCAGTTAGTGCTCCCCTTCCTGTCTCTCTCTCCCTCCTAGGGAGTTTTTCACCAAAAGTAAACACCCACATTAAAGGAGTGATGGATTTTGGAGATGTTTTATGCACACATCAACAACTGATATCTGTGTGATTCTACTGGTTAATGTAACAGAAAGCAATAGTGAAGGCAGGGATATTGCCCATTTATTTGTTCTTAAAATTATATGCATTAAGAAATGTAAGATGACTATGAAGTCTAACTACATACTCCTTCAGAAAGATGTGTATGCCTCCTTTCTGGGAAAATGTGTTGCTTCGTACCTTCCATATACATTGTTAGTAATGAGGTAGGTGAGAAAATGAGCATTGCGGCTTTGAAAGTTACTTTGTGGGGAAGAAATGAGTTTATTTTCTTTCTGGGTTTCTCCTGAGCTCTGGACTCTTGGATGTGCAGGCCTTCTCACATCTATACACATTTGCTCCTTTGTGCTTAGATTTATCTTTTCTCAAAACACGAGAGGGTAAGTAGCTACTGCCTCTGTGAAGCCAGGAAACACCGCTGACTGGAAGGCTCTTGCTGGCCAATGTCACCCTTGGTTGGAGGAAGTGGGTTAGGCTTCAGGGCCAGGTGGGGAGATTTGGAGGCAGCATCAGGAAGACAGAATCGCAGTGATGTAAACCATCAACACAGCGAGCATCTTCTAGGTGCGGCTGTCCAGGAGCTTAAAAGCTGGCAGCGTCGGGAGATTGAGCTTCACTTTCCAACCCCCTGGACAGTGGCGGCCTTTATTTCTGCACAGGAGAGAAGCTTCCAACAGTCTTCTTCATAATCAGCTCACTAATTTTCCTGTGCTTCTGGGTAAAATGTTCTCCTCACCAAAACCAGAAGGAAGTGAAGAATGTTTTGTTACAAACTCTCTTTTTCCGTTAAGGATGGTGGGTTAGAGCTGGACTACAGAACCACAGCAAACTTTCATTACAGTTTAATTCAGCACATACCTTTCCTGTGTGTTCTGCTCAGAGCAGTGGATGGATCAGAGCAAAGTCCTTCCCCTGGATTAAGGGGAGGCACAAGCACAATCAAGGTGCCCACCTTTGTCTAGCGACAAGTTTTTGGTTTTTTGGTGCAGGATTAGGCGATAATACCAATGCAGATTTAATAGTCTGAGAATGAGAGAGAAGAGGAAGAAACCTTTAATCCCAACTGTCTTAAGCTAATATTAAAGGCACAATTACCAAGAGAAAATTCAGTCAATAATGTTGAAGTACCAAGCGATTAAAGTGGGATTTTGTTTCTCGGAAGTCATGTTCTTTTGCCAGGATGAGTACCTGTTTTAAGGCACATCTCAGGTTTCAAGTAATTTGTTTCTATTCTTTATTTGCAAAAGAGAATCTGATGAAAGAGCAGGACTTTGTGTCATTAAGTTGGAAGCAAGTTCTGTTATGTATGCTTAATTTTGTAACTTGAACAACTATTTCTAAGATGACAATATCTAATCTATTAACTAGTATTTCTTACTGTTTATTTTTTTTGAAATTCTGTATTACTTGTACCCTTTTACTGTTTTGTTTTGCTTTTTTTCCCTTTAAATAAAAAAAAAAAAAAAAAAAAAAAAAACGGTGAGCCGCAGACATCCTTGGATCAGAAAAGAGGGCTCGCTCATTTCAGGGAAAAGGGCTGGGTTACAGGGTGGGAAAAACACTGAGGGAACCACATGTGCTAAAACTGAAGTTACCAAAGAGTGGGGGACCTGGGTGGGGTTGTTTTTGTGGGATAAATATTAGGTTATGCCTTTAAAACCAATCATGATGGTTATTAATTTTAAAAGAGACTTCAAAGTTAATTACTTAAATTATTGCCTCTTTCTGCCCAAGAGTATCCACATCATATTCATTAAACATGTTTGACTCCCATGCAAGGAGGTCGACAGACCAGAGCAAGAAACCTCGGAATTCAGCAGAGCCCGTTTACACTGCCTTCAACCAACTGTGCTGTAGGAAACCGGGCTTGATTTTCTTAGTTGCTTCCTCTTTGCTAGGATAAAACACATGACACATGGATCAAAAGCAGAAAGACTCATGTAGCTTAAAGGAGGAAAGGTTTTAGTCCATGTCAGCTGGCTCCAAAGCAGGTGTTGTGGCAGAGGGGCCTCACAGAGGAGAACAGGCCACGGCAGGGCAGACAGGAAGCAGCACAGCGGATCAAGGGAGGAGGGGGACATATGGATAAAGACACAGGCTTCCCGCCCAGACAGTGACCCCCTCTTCCCAGCAGGATTTGCCTCTCAACCTCACCCGGCTGTAAATCAGTGTGCTCACCCAGGACACACGCCTGTGATCTGACATCACAGACTCATGATCCACTACTGCACATCCATGTTCCAGTCACCCCCAAAACCATACCTATGAGCAAACAAGGCTTTGGGGACATCGAGATTTAAACTATGTCATTCGGTAGTGTTCATACTGAGTAGACAACTCTGAATTACAACACAGGAATCAACAAGCAAACAAAAAACTAGAAGAAACTTTACATTGAAGCAGACCTAGTTTTACATTCTAACTTGGGCTTTGCATAGGCTTGTGATCCTTAATGTGTTAACTTGTGGGAGCCTCAGTTTTACTTCTTGTTTGTGTTCATTATTTTTACCATTGAATGAGACGGAAGCTCTGCATTGTTTCTCTCCCTGGGACTGGCGCTCATGAGATGCTTAGGAAATGCCTCTGGCACTGAACTGAATGCACAGCTTCTGGCATGTGAGTGAGGCTATACCTGAGGATTATACAGTAACAGCAGCAGAGGACAGAACACAAAGCTTGAGCGATGAAAAGGATCAATAACTGCTGGTTTCTGTGTTCCCCATCCATAAAATAATGGGCGATAGCTCTAGATGACCTTTAAAGTCCCTTTTTAGCTTTTAAAGTTCTACACATTAATAGATTCTGATTCTCTTCATAGGAAAGGGTGGCTCTGTGTGGACTTTTATTTAGAAAATACCCAGCTTCATAGTGCACGCTCTCCAGTTCCACATCAAAGAGGGACTTGAAAGGCTCCCCAAACTGACTTTCTGTTAAACACACACACACACACACACACACACACACACACACACACACCCCAAAACCCTTCTTCTGTTATTCTTCTCGTGAAAGCAAGCGCTCAGGAGAAGTTGGGAGAGAATGAATGGTGCCAGACTGTGAGGACTGTGAAGCCGAGACTGGGAGGAGGCTGCATGATAGTTACAGTAAGGGATAGAGCCTGCAAAGAGAGCGTTATCAGAATCACATTTGATGGAAGAAAGGAAGGGCTGGATATGGACACATGCTGGGAATAAGAGGGTAATAGATTACAGCAAGCCAGAGGAGAATAAGAAGTGTTACAGCAAGGAGAGAAAGTGAGGAGAAACATAAGCACAGTTTTCTGACAAAAAGGAAGATTTCAGAAGGATAAAGGAAAGGATGAAGGCAGGGGAATGCATTTTTCTGACTTGACTTTTGTGCAGTGTACAGTGTATCAAGTCCTGTGCATGAGGAATATACTGTCTCTATGGGATGCCTACTTATGTCACAGGGCCATGGGCCGGGACTCTGGTCTGTTTGCTTCTGTTGGTTTTGGTGCTGGCATTGGACCCAGACCTTCTCAGGCTGCGTATGCCCTGCACGGCTGAGCTGCTGTCCTGCAGACTTTGCTCATTGCTAACTTAGCAGAAGACAGGTGTCGTTGTAGGAGAAGGGCAATTAGTGGGTGAGGAGACAGCGAGGAGGCTTTTATGGTTACTGCATTAAAGCTCTGAGGGACGATGATGGCTCTCAGAGAGGGAGGCCCTAAGAGTGCTGCACTGCATTTGTTCTGTTTGGGGTTTTAAAAGACAAAGCCTGTTAGGGAACAGGTAAATCCCTAAGAAGTTAGGACAGCATTACCCTATAAAAATTTTATACCACTTGATAAATGCACAAATATCAAGCTGTGGTTCTCTAAAAAGCAATATTAAGCTGAAACCATATGTCAGAGGATAAAATTAAAAGCACATTTGTACCCAGAAAATTTGCTAGTCTTCACTAGTGCATTTTCTTTAGGGAATATGGATTTAATAATGTGTTACTCCTTGTGCTTGGTGTGATGTTTTTTGAACAATCTGCATCTCCTGAGTTAGGTGTTTGTCTCTCGTTCTCAGCTTGATGAGTCTTTCTCTCCAGAACCCACTCGTGTTAGTTCCTAATTCCCTCCGATTCCTCTAACTGAGTAATGCCCAGAGCAGAACTCCCATCTTAGTGGAAGTCTGGAGTGTTGACATAAGAAGACACACTTTAGGAAGGTTAATTTGACATCTGGGTGTAGGATTTATAGTGTATGCACATTTCTACAGCACTGTGAGAATACATATGGTCAAACTCTTGTTTTAGGGGGCTTTTTGGATAATTCTCCTCTTCAGACTTAAGAAGCATCTGCTCGTGGCTTCAGGCCAGCTCTCTGCCTTGCCTCTTGTGATGAAACTCCACGCATGGTGAAACCCTGGAAGGAAGCAGCCCACACCTCCCTTTTCAGGCCTGGGGAAGCAGCTGTTCGCTCAGTGTTATACAAGTTGCTGTTCTGGACAGTTAGCAGCCAAGCGTCAGAGCCAGTGTGAGAGGAGGGGGAGAAAATGAGTGTAGGAAGACTGGGAGAGAAAGCAGGGTGGGGGGCAGAGACTGTGAGACCAGCGGATGGATTCACTGCTGGCTGTCGTCCATCCACCTGCCTCAGTGTTTCTATTAGCCATTTATTTGCCTTGAAGTCACAGTGGCAGTTATAAAAATACTACTATCTGGTTTGGAAGTCTTGTAACACTTTTATTATTTTGGTCGATTGATTTTTATTCTGTTTTGTTTCGTTTGATTTTATTATGTCTGGTAGAATGGACAGCTATCTTGATGAAAACAGCAGGCATTATGGTTAAAAGTAAGTTCACTGTTTACCTATAGACTAATTTTGGAGAAAAAAAAAAAGTGCATTTTACTTTCCCTTTGGCAGATGAGAGGCCCCCCAGGTTTAGAGGGAGGGCAGGTACCAGTGAAGAGACGAAGAAAGCTCGTTCCATCTGCTGCTTCCCCTCCCCTTCTCCCTTCAAATCCAACTAGGTTAAGTTTTAACTTCCTAAAGGCCATAAGACAAAGGCCTGAGGTACTAGCTCCTGACATCCTGGGTCTTCCCTATCTGGTAGCCCCGTCACAAATTGTGTTAATTGCATCAGATTGTATTAGATTGTACATTCTTCACAGAAATAGCTTCGTTTATATCATAGTAATACCTGTAACTGTAAATGTGTGTCTTCCTTTTCCCCTGGGTAAAAGATTGATATGTTAATCAATGCTCTCATCTGTAAAGAATTGTAAAATCTTACCCAATTGATATGTTAACCATTGTTGCCCTCTACAAATAGAAAGGTTGTGGTGCTAAAGTAAGGTAATTATGTCAGGAAACTCAGAGATAAAGTCTGCTGACTATGCTAATCAAGATTGGGAAGTATGTCAGAACCAAGCCACACAGGAGCTAGGTGACCTAAAAATAAGCTGTGCAAAACAAGACAGTTAATCAACTCTGACCCACTAGTCGCCCCTCATGATCTGACCAATCACAAATGGACAAATCACCAACTGTTCTGCTCTAACTGCTATGATTGGCTTCTGTAACAATGCTTGCTTGCTTTGCGGTTTTCATCCTTAAAAACACCAGCCTTGCCCCAACTCAGGGTTCTCCGTTTCCACCTGTTTGGAGGACCCCGTGTACACGGAATAATAAAAACCCCATTGTTTTTACATGAGAGCGAGGCCCTTGGAGTCTTCCTCGCGACACCGGTCTAACACCAGCACTGCCTGCTTGTCAGACTTTGCTCTGCCCAAGCTGCCCGTGCCATGCCCAGGCTGACCACTGGTCAGCACTGCACCCAGCCTTCTTGCAAGGCACAAGGGCTCCAACCACACCTGCTCCTGTGGACAGAGAACCTGAACGTGACCACTAAGTACAGAGGATGATTAGGTGCTGCCCAAGACTCAAGAAGGGAGGAAAACACAACCAAAGAAATTCCAGACAGGGAAGGTTAGTGACAGGGAAAAGGAGCCTGAGCAGCATGCATTCACACATGGGGCCTCAGAGGCCACCTGGTATTCAGCAGGCTTTTAATGTGCAGTCATTAAATTAGTACAAATTTCTTCAGGAACAACTCTGAGAAGGAAGAAGGACTTAACAAAAAAGTCTGTGTAACACACCTGGATGAACCTCACATACCATCTCCTAGTTGGCAAATAAGTCAGAAAAGTAAAAAATATGTGAAAATGTTGTGTATAAAATGTGTGAAACAAGGTATGTGTTTTCTGTTCAAAATCATCTGTTAAATTTCTCTTTCCGAGATTAAAACCTTAATTCTTTTCTAAATAGTTTTTCAAATTTATATATATATATATATGGAACCAGGGATCGAACTCATGAGCTTGCACCTGCTAAGCAGGCTCTTATGCCACTGAAGGAAATCCCCAGCCTCTCAAATTTATTTTTAACTGGTACATGAAAACAAAAATTGTACATGTTTCTGGAGTATGATGTGATGTTTGCACATATGTGTATACCATGCAGTGTGTAACTCATGTAAATGCATCTGTCTCCTCAAGTGTTTATCATTTATTTATGCTGAAAGCAGCCAAAATGTTTTCCCTCGCTTTAAGATGGACACTGCCCTCTGTCACCATTTACAAGTCACAAAGCCACGCATCCCACGCCAGGACCACTTGCTCCTCACTGACCTCAGCCCCCACTGCTGGGCTTAGCTGCACTCCCCTTCTCTCTGGGCTCTGGTGACACAGCTCTTCCTTTGGGAGGGCCCTGGGTGGAGTACTCTGTCCTCACATCCCACCTCTCCCTGGACTCCTCCATGGCCTCTCCACGGCAGTCTGCTCTGGGGAGGCTCCTGGACTCACTTGGTTTTCTGCTCAGACCTCACATTCCTGGGCTGTCTGCTGATGTATGCAAATAGTTACTTCATTATTTTTTCTGTGTTTTCCTATTGTTTGGGAGATTTTGTCAGAGAGTGAGTCCCAGAGCTGTTGATACTTCCTGGGCTGAAGCAGAGACTCTGGAATTCTTCATTTCATGATTGACTGCCATGCTGCAGGTGTGCCATCCACATGGGGTATGTGTCACAAGGAGTAGGCATGTACCATGCTTGTGCTACACTGGGTGTGGTAGGGCTGAACACTACCTGCTGTGCCCCTGCAGGGCCCCAGCACTGAAACTCCTGCTCTGTGAGTAGTTTTGCATGAGTGAGTTTGCCCCAGCATCCCTACATCTCTGCAGTGTTTTCCACCTTCTGCTTCATTTAACCAACCTGTAAATGGTGTGTGGTTTTGCTCTCCTTCATTTCACCTGGGGTATTTCACAGCGCCTTTCTTGTTAACTCTCCTGGGCTTCTTGGAGCCCATGTTTAATGCACTTCTTTGCCCATCACTGTAATATTGTACAAAGAATGCCTGCCACGGCAACAGGCTCCTTCACATCCTTGGTATGTGAGCAGGGTATGTTGTTGTTGTCATCCCCTTTCTGTGTCCTCTGTCAAGTCCTTGTGTTTCCTGTCCGCTTCTTCTTTCTCTTTACCTTCTTCTGTCTTAAGTCTCTGCACAGTGTCTGAGAGTTCTCAAAACCTAGTGGTCATCAAGGGAACTTCCTGTGGCTGGACAGCAGTGACAGGGTGGTGGTGGACCTTGTGGAGCTGTGAACCCCTTGGGTGGAACAGAGGCCAGGGTACCCTCCAGCTTTCTAGCGCGGAGCACACACCTCTGGTGCAGGAGGGAAACAGATGACCGGAGCATTGCGTCTCTTAAAGAAAGTGGCCAAGAGGAGACTGCATCACAGTAAGTGACTTCTGAAGTACTGCATTTTAAAATCTGCAGTGTGCACCAGGCATGGTGGTGCACGCCTGTAGTCCCAGCACTCGGAGGCAGAGGATCACTGCTTGTTCCATGGGAACCTGGGCTACATAGTGAGTTCAGGCCACCCTAAAGTGAATAGGAGGACCCTGACTCAAAAATTAAAAATGTGAAGTGTGAGTTTTCCATGAAAGCCTTCCTGTGTGTTCTCCACAAGAACTCTGGTAAAGCAGCGTATCATCTCATGTTCCCATTCAGAAAATGAGGCAAAAGCTCACAGTTTAGCCCCTTTGGGAGTGAAGTGAAGCTGAGCTTCACTGAATATGTACCATGTGGTCCCCTAAAGCCTCCTGTGCTTTGGAAGGTGGCTGGATGGGCGCTCTGCTGTTAGGAGATGAGCTAGCTGGAGCGAGCTTTTGTGTCATTTCCCTCCAGCACTGGAGGTGTGTGCTCCACACTGGAAAGCAGGAGGATTCCCTGGCCTCTGCTCCACCCAAGGGTTTTACAGCTTCCCTTTTCACTGTTGCTACCTCCTTTCCTTGGAATTAGCCTCTTGCTCTTGTGGGCCCCTGAGCTCAGCAGAGTGAGCTGTGCTCCCCAGAGCCCGGCCCCACACCTGCATCTTCAGCCAGCCAAGGGGCTGATGCCCTGCACGCTTGCTGTCTGCCCCAGAGCATCAAGGACAGATCAGGTTTTGTTTCCTTCTCCTTGAGGTGCAATGCCCCCATCCTCTGTCTCTGTGTCTCTCTCTCCACCTTTCTGTGTCTGTGTCTGTGTCTCTCTCCTCTTTTCCTTGTAGTACTAACAAATGAACCTAGGCCTTCATAGTGAGCTACATCCCCAGACTTTTAAACATTTTTTTTTAATTGGGGGACAGGGTCCCATTAATTTGCTAAGTTGACCTGGTTGTGATTGTCCTGCTTTGGTCTCCCAGAATGCTGTGCTCACATGGGTGTGCCACCATGCCTGGAAACTCTTTTTCCTTCTGTATGATCACAGACAGAATCATGACCATGCATTACTAGGCCACGACAAGGACTCACGGAATACATGGTCACCTTCCTAATGCCTTGCTTCTATGTTCCTCCCCTCCAAGCTTCACAAGTGAAAACTCAGACTTCAGGCTGAAAGGTTGCACGAAGATTTAGATCATTTCTAGAGTGACCCCAGACCTCTGCGTTTGTTTATGAGAATGAATGGAAGCAAATTATTTTTGGAGTATATTCTAAGTTTATCCAAGGAGCAAGAAACTATACATTTGTGCAGACTCTATTATTTTCTTTTGAAGGAGATCATATATTGTGGCTTATTCACTAGTAAATACAGTTTTCTCTGGTTTTCAAAATAATACATAAAAAGTAATATCTACCAAGAGGCCAGTGGAAATTTTTGTTTGGGAATGAAAAGAAAATAAATTATTGGATAAAAAAAAAAACTCCATACTCTTCAAATTAGATTTTGGGTAGCAAAAATGAAGTTATTATATATAATATCAATGTTGTTTTATATGAAGAAGTGAACAAAACTATTCTGTGTGTGGCCTCAATAGAGTGTGTAAGGATGTGATCACTGTGATGAGAGTTTTATTATTGTCTGATTTATGGGTTTGCCATTTTCTACTCACTATTTTGCATTTTCTTGCTCCTCCATCTATCTTTGCTGTAAAAAATAACTTTGACCAAGGACTGCTATAATTTTCAATTTTATCACAGTGTATTAGGGAATTTGCCACATGGATAATTTAGGTAATATTATATAATTTATTTTCAACTCTCAGTCAGTTTTATATGCATTCCATTAGTTTTACATCTAAAATATTGGAAATTTTTTTGTTTTTGTTTATAGAGTTTCTAATAATGGACTCTCCAAAGTTCAAAAAGCTTGAAAAATAACTTGCTGTGAGGAGACAGTGAAGCTAACAGCAGCCTGTGGGAAGTGTGTCACACTGCAGAGGTGAGGGTGTGCTGTCTAATTTGTTCACTGAGTGAAAAAGTGAAGGCACTGACTCACCCTGGGGCTTTTGTGGTTCTAGCAAAGAAAGTCTTGAACCTTAGGGACCCTCTCCCTCCATGTAATCAGTAAATAAGTTATCAGAGCATAAGGATGTGAGTCAACTCTCCATCCATAACCACCTGTAAAAGGGTCTGTGTCTGCACCTGTCCTCAGATGTGACCCAGCTGTACACTGTGTCAGACTTGGAGAAAAAGCAGAAAGTGGCCTTTCATGCCCGCACGCATAGACCTATCTGATCTGTGCTGTGTCAGATGCGGAGAGAGTTTAACAATGAGGGATTGAAAACATTGCTCTGTGTTTAATGAGCCTTCATTTGGCCTGGTGTTGCTTTGTGCAGATTTTATCCTTGTTGACACTGAGGCTGTGTTAGATACAGAGCTGATTTCATAGCAGTTGCTGGAATGTCTATTTCAGGACTCTCTCCTTACACTAATCTCATCTTTTCATGCCTTAGCTCCAGTATCCACTGTAATAACATGCTTCATACACATTCGCATATATTTTTGAGAACTTATAATATTAAAGAGGTTTGTGGCACATGGATTTTAATTTACCCAGAGCAAGTTTTGTCCTGCTCTGAAGCAGGCTAATTTATTTTCTATTTCATGTTGCTATGAGATGCGCTGTCAATGCGGCCGCTGTGCTTTAACATTCGCTTGAACATTCTTTCTACTCCAGATAACAAAGCACTGAAGATTCTTGGGTCTTCCTGAGAATTTGCCTGCATTTCTTGCCTAAGGGTTGAGGTGCTGTGTGTGTCCACTGTACAGATTGCATACCAAGAGGAAGGGACCTGTCTGTTCTCTCCCTCCTGTGGAATCAGCCTTCTGTCTCCACTTGGTTTTTCCCACCTTTCCAACTGAGCATTTGTACTTGATGCTCTATTTTAAATGCAAATCCCATTGTTACAGGCAGCTAAGTTAGATAAACATTAATATATAGGCACAGAGGACAGGGCTCCCAAGGAAGTCGGCAGGAAATAAAGACCTCAGAATGAGGCCCGGTCATGAGATAGAGATGCAATGGCTGGGCCACGGGGGGCCCCTCCAGCTCCCAGTAACCCTTTCCCAGCTCACCCTCTGCTGGCCTTGGAATTCACTCTGCCATTGCAGTGGACCTGCCCTCCGCACATCTGACCTCTGGCAACTGGGAGTTACCCTTCTCCTGTGTCCACAGTAACAAACACTGTGGCTGGAGTTTAGTTTTTGCCACTTATTATACACAATTTAGTTGCACCTGTATGTTTTATTTTATGACCAAAGTCGACTGAATCACAGGATGCTGGAGATGCATGTGAGGCCAGTGTGTCCCAGGCCGCCTGCTTTCTTACTGTCCAGGTGATATTAATTTACTCTCGGCTTGAATTTCTGTGGGTCATCTTAGAGCACCAAACAGTTAAGACAGTGTCTTTGTCACAGCTGGGACCCAGCGCCCACGATTTAAAGGAGGAGAGGTTTATTTTAGCTCCCGTGTTTAGAGGATCCCGCGCTCTATGGCAGAAAGGGAGAGCAGGGGTCTGGGTGGAGGAGACCTGCTCACTTCGCTGGGACAGGAAGGGAGACAGGAGGAGGGTGATGATCAGCTCCTCCTTGTGGACTCTGCAGGTACTCAGTCACACAGAAGCCACTGTTGAGCCCCGCATCCCGGTGATCTATCGCCCCCAAGAGCTTTTGGAGACCCTCGGGTCTGAACTGCAGCAATCACTGCCTGGAGAAATCACTCCAGCTTCCTTGCAGGTATGCAGCTGGGATTTTGAACAGCAACCCAGCAGACCTCATCCAGGGGGAGACTTCTTTCCCAAGATCCCATGACTGGAGCTTCTGAAGCCTTTAGGACTCAGTCTGTAATGGATGTCTGCCCTGATCCTGCTGTGGTGGCCAAGCTGGTGGTGCCCACTGACATGGTTCCCCTGCTCACTGGCCTTGTCCCAGCCCCACAGTGTCTCCCACTGCTGGACTAGAGCCCCAGCTCTCACCTGCGTCTCTATGAGGCCTTTAAGCCCTGCCCTCTGCCTCAGCCCTTGCTCCCTGGCTGGGCATGCAGAGAAACCTTGGTTGTGTTTCGCTATGTAGCACCCATCTGATGCCGGTTCCTGCCCTTCGGGAGCACAGGAGCCACTACAGCACTGTTTGCAGACTGTATGAGTGAACGACGGTTCACTTGGCCGCGCAAACTTGCTTAGCATCTACCAAGTGGTGCCTGAGCCCTGGGGCCTGGCAGGACTGGGCCAGGGTGCCAGCACCTCCCTGGGGACCCACAGGGCCACTGTGGCTGGTGCACAGTAGGCTGCACCTACTGTGGACAGAAGGATTCTTACCTCTCTGGAGCAGGGAAGCTTCTGCTAACGTGTGTCTCTCTGGAACCGAGCACCTCCAAAATGTCTGGGCGTTTCTGGATTTGAGGTCTCTAAAAAGACATGCATATTTCAAAAGCAGAAATTTTCTGTTCCTAATTTTACCACAAGAGGATTTCTGAGGAGAATCTAAATTTATCTTCCTTTTTCTTTAAAAAACATGCTAACCATAATGTCTGAAAAGTATGATGAAAACCAAAAACTATTTCAGCATTTTGGGTGTTGGGGGGAATGCAATGGGGAAGGATGATTTATAATTTTTGGGGACATACATTCTTTTTTTTTTTTTCTGGTGTACTCATCACCGGCAGGTGGACATGAAGATTTTGATGGCATTTCTTCTGACTCTTGTGAAGCATTTAGTGTACAATTTTATTTTAGTGAAGTTAAATTTCAGTGGGACCAGTTTGCTCCCTGGTACTGTTTTTAATGTGCTTTTCTCCCCATGTCATTCATATGCTGATTCTCTTCAGGTTTCTGTGTATCCTAGGGCTTCAGAAAGCATCTTACAGATATTCCTCCTCATCAAAACACAGGCAAATGGGAAAATCTGCTTCATTTTCTAGTCATTTTCTGACTGGCAGCCCACAGCTGCAGTTTGGGGAATCTAGCATGGTTATATTAAAGTGCTTTGTTAATTCTTTCATTTGACTTGTATATAAAGCATATCGGCTATGTTTGATTTAAAGAAAGGGAAAATGTTTAACAATGAAACATTAAATAAAACTCCCCCAGGTTATGGTTGGAGAAAAACAATAGATTCATCATGAACTACTATTAAAGTGACAATCGACTTGCTATTTTTATTGTTCATTGCATTTTTTATGAAACACTGTGATATCTTGGATGCTACATGTTTTACAATAGATTTCTCTCTCTTGTAAACACTCACCTTAGTCAACTTATTGTTCTATATAAATAAAAGGGGATGAGCACTTTGTTGGTCAGCATTCTATTACTGTGACAAAATATCTGAGAAAATCAGCTAAAGGAGGAAAGGAAAGGTTCACGCGGCTCATGGTTGCAGAGGCTTCAGTCCAGGTCAGCTGGCTGCAAGACAGAGATGGCATCATGAAAGGATGGCAGAGAGGTTTCCCACAGTGACAGCCAGGAATTGGGGAAAAAGGACAGGGCCCACAGTGAGATGGTGAGGGACAGGAAACCTGTGTCTCTTCCCAGCCCTGCCCTGTGACATAGTTCTTCACCCCACCCCTACTCTCATGGTTTCTACCACCCAGCACCAAAGGGCACACAGGATGCAAAAAGGAATGTATTATTCTTTTCCTTTGGTGAGGCTGTTGTGGAGCTGGTTTCTGGCACTGTGCATGGTCCATGCAGAAATTAGTGATGTCTGTGAGAGCATTCAAGTCAGACCCAGCCTGTCGTGGCTCGGAAGAGGAGACTGATGGGACTCCCACAGCGGGTGCTGCCCAGCTGCCCAGTGCCTGGAAGGCCGCATCCTAGCACATCTGTGCCCACATGCAGCTCGCTCACATGCTGGGGTGCCCAGTGCATCTCCATCAAAGTGGACTTCCTGCCTCTTCACTTTCCTATTTTCTCTTTCCCTCTTTCCCATCCTGCATGATTTGCATGACAGTGTTCTTTTTCTGAATATAACAATTATTCTAAAATGTTTGAATAGCAAGATTAAATTGCCCCTAATTAATTCCAGTATTCCACAGTAATTATGGTTAAATTGTATGTGTGTGGGGGGAAGGGGGCTGCAATTTTATGTCATAGGAAGGTTTTTGTATTTCTTTGTAGAGCCAAAGTTCTTTACACTTTTTCCTATGCAGTTAAAATGATACTTAATTGTTATGTTTCATTAAAGGAGTATTCCGTAGCTAGTTTTGTGGTTCATGTTTTAGGTGATGCTCCTATTTTCCTGGTATTGGAGGTACTTGTTGATGTGCATCTTTCAATGTGATTAGCATATGTTCCTGGAAGGTCTGTTTTAGTCATGCTAGTCGCTGTGACAGGAAACTCCACAGCCTGAGTGTTTAGCTGGGTGAACACATTGCTTATGTGAACATCAGTCAGGGCTGGGTGGAGAGAGTCATCTCCTTCAGATTCCCAGCTGCACAGGTAAGAGAAGCTGAGGGGGCGGGAACTCTGCCCTGTCCATGGAGCTGGTCCAGGGAGTCCCAGGCTGAGGGAGGTAGGGCAGTTGTGTGCCCAGTAGTCTCAAGGCCCAGCTTCTAATCCTATTTAAATTTCTTGCTAATTCTTCTAAGAAATATTCAGCCAATTAACACTCAAACCAACTGTGGACAGAAGACTTGTTTTTCCTGGACAATGGTGGTCATAGCATAGTTCTCTGATCTGTGAAAAAGTAAGGCTGTCATTATCACTATACAAATAAACTTCTTGATCATTGCTGAGGTTCAACAGTTCTTCCATGAGCCTGGGCTGTTATTCTACCCTTGAATTAGGAATTCAAATATGGTTTTCTTTTAACCTATGTAGATTTTCTTAGTAACTTAAAAAAGTTCTTTAATTAAGTTAGTAGGTGGGAGCTCTTTAATGTTAGTTTTTAAAATCACTTTGTGCTTGCTTTTTAAATGCATTCAGGATATATTTTTCAAGAGAAAGCTTTCAGTATATGTGACCATTGGGTCCACTATCTTGGATCCCCTTTCTACATGCCTGGCTTTCCGGGTGCATTTTTCTGTTTTTCTCCCTTTCCCCCCATCCTTGGTCACTCCTGGCTTCTTCCACTCTGATCCTGAGGCTGCTGCTGCCTCTGCGATCAGTCTGCATGCTGCGGGGTGTCAGAGCTAAGCTCCTCTAGGTTCTCTCAGAATCAATGGCTTTATTGATCACCTACAGAGAAGTCTTGTCCACACTCCTCCTCAGGGCCCTTACTAAACTCCTTCCTGTGTGCCTGCTCCTGAGTGACTCACAGGCTGGGCTGCATCTCCTCCTAAGGCCCAGTGGGTGAAGGAAGTCAGATGGCTTCCCTAGGTCCTGTTGTGAGCAGAGGGAACAGGTCTGTAGGGCTGGCATCTGGGTCCAGCTCCTGGGAGATGATTTTGGTGAGGATTTCCCAGGGCCACTTTACCTTCAAAGCTCAGGTTTCTGTCTCAACACAGTGACACCGAGGACTCTCTTGATGCCGGGAGTGAGTGTCCATTCAAACCCAGAGATACCTGGTCTTTCCATGGCCATTTCTTCCCATCTGTCCTTGATACAATGGGAGAGAATCAGCATGTACTCAAACAGAAGACTCAGAATTCCCATCAAGCAAAATGTTCTACTTGTGCAACTGACTTTCTTCTTTTCCTTTCCAGGTGAGTCAGGAATTCTTGGCACTGATTAGAATGTTGGAAATGATGGGACACCTCCTAGTCTTGGTGTGCTATAGCCCCTTGTCAGCCAGCTGTTTTATTCCGTGGGTTCCCTGGGATGGAAAGGGACATGTATTTCCTTCTGTTGATGCACTTTCCCTATTTGTTCAACTCTTTTCCATCAAAAAGCTGCAGTAGCTATAGGAATCTCTTCAATATATTCTTTTATTCACAGAATACTGGATTTTGGACAAGTAAGACAATAAAGCCAAATATGGCAAATACTCATACCATGTGGCGAGGGAATTTACATTTCAGAAAGAGGCTGATTCTAGCCCTTCTGTGTTCCTCAGTTTTATGCTTTAGAGTACCATGCACATGGTCAATCATAAGAATGATTATCTTCCTACCTGTCAGATAGACACGCTCCTTACAATTCTATTATGTGTGCACTTTTTGCAGGGGGCAGGATATTCAAGGTTGATCTTCTTTTATAAATATTACTGTGGGAAAAAAAAAGCATAACCTTGAGTCAACCAACAGCTCCTTGAGGTGATTTAGTATGCACTACTGGAGGGTTTCTGAAACACAAACATCTGTAATAACTGAATAATCATTTCCTGTTTCCCTGTGGGGCACTAGCTCTAACAGAACCATGAGAAGTCACTTAGAGTCACTTGTGACTGTACAGTAATAGCATAGTTTTGGTAACTGGCTGTGGTATTTTCTCATTACTTTGGAGCCAGATCCAATAATTTTCTTGCCTATTGACAAAGCCATTTGTACCCAGTCACAAAGAAAAATTCTATACTAAGAAGACTTCAGAGCCTCTACCTCTTTTATAAATGCTCTTTATATTAAAAGATCAGTATTGGAAGGTAGATTCAATCCAAATAAGAGAAACAACCGCATCTAGCACTCAGCATAATAGTAGGCTCTCTGCACACATTTTCCACTTGTTTCACATTTTGTAGTAAGTTCTGTAAAGATAAAAATAAATAATGTCTCGAAAAGATACAAGATTTAACTCCTGTGTACAATGATTTGGGAAGCATAAAACAAAAATTTGAAAAAAATTTCAAATAATATGTATGATAATTTCAGATAAAGAAGTACAAATAAATATATTCCTTTTCTTGAATATCCTGTTCTTTTTTTTTTTTTTTTTTCTTTTGGCTTTTTCATTTTTATCAGTACCATGGATTGAACTCATGACTGCCTGCTTGCAAGGCAGGCACTTAAGCCTGTTACCTACCCCCAGCCTTCCTGTTCTTTTTAAAGGTAGAAATTCCCCGATTAGCCATCATTTCTGCCACAAAAAACAACATGAAACTCAGTTTACTAGCCATTAAATTACAGTGCATTACCTTTCACCAGAGGAACTTAATCCTCTGTTTTAGACTATGCAGGGTTACTCATGAAGTACTATATGTGTGTGTGTGTGTGTGTGTGTGTGTAGATATCTATCTATATCTATAATTTTTGTTATGTGGGAGGTGGCAGAGTTTTAAAACATTAAGTCCAATATTTTAAGTGGTTTCCATTTTAAAAGAAGAAAAATTGACCATGTTAATTTTTTACATTAAGAATCTTTGCCTATATAAGTAACTTTGAATTCATCTTTTTAGAAACTTTTATATAAGTAACTTTGAATTTATCTTTTTAGAAACCTTTTTTGCACTACTGGATTTGTTTTTCAGATTTATTCTGTAGGAGACATTGACTGGACTAGCACGAGTTCATGGTGGTAGGAACAGGATGGAGATGGTAAGGCGTGCACACTTTTCCATGTGACCTGCGCCATGGCTCTGTAAGAAAAGGTTGGGGTGTGTCATGAGTAACGCTCCCTGCTTTGAATGCAGTGCACTGGTTCCCATGAACATGCATTTGATGGAATTCAGATTGAGTTTCTTAGGCTGTCCTTGAAATGTGGCACCTTAAATAGGAGGACATGGATATCCCATGGGTCTATGCAGACCCACTTAGTACTGGACTCTGGCCCTTCCTTCGGGGGCCCAAATTCTCATATTCCCCATTGTAATTACCATCCACCAAGCTGCCTGAAAGTTACTGGACCAAGAAAACAGATTTTCTGTTTCAAGAGCTTTTATAATGATACTCTGAACCTGAATATTTCAAATTTATAGTTTTGGTAAGGTGGAAAATGAAATTTTATGACGCGTTCTCAGCAGCATTGTATATTCCTAAAATGCTGTCACTGTGATTTTATTTAATCCCCCAAATCTTGGGAAGATTGCACATCTCTATCTCCAGGCTCCCATGAGGCAGCCTGCTTTCGCTTTGTGGGAAGTTGTTAGGAATGCGACTAGGGTGCTTCTCTTTAGAAAAGTGAGCAACATTTGTGCAGAACTTTTTTCAAACGCTTTCTTCAAACCCAAAAACTTTTCCTGCAATATCAGATTTCTATTAAACAGGATTGTGGGATGGAGTGAGAATGAGAGGTTTAAACTTATGCTTAGCCTTTGTGCACCACTCTTTGGAACCTGCCAGACCTTTGGGAACTAAAAGTAAAACTGCAGACCTCTTCATCTTCACTAATTCTGTATTTGGGAACTGAGGGCACATTTGTGAACCGCACTGTATATGTTAAACACAGACTGGATTGAAATGCTAAGCCTTGGTTATTCAACTTTTTGCCAGAGACACAGCAGCAGTCCGTATATGTTAAATTACAATTAAGAAAAAGCAAGGACAGCTGTGGGTTGTCCTGTCACACTTTCTCCAGCTCCAAGGGTCGCAGGTGCTCGCTCTACCTTGTGACCAGTTAGTAAGCAGAGCTTCTCTGGAGACCTCTGTGACAGCTATGGTTTCATCCAAGTGAGACTCTGGTTCTCCTTCAATCTCTGTGAGGACCACATGGCTCCATCTTCCACAATGTATTGGTTTACAGTTATGAAACACATTCCATGTATCACCTGTCACGCTCAAGCAATTTTAGTAGATTTAATCAAGTCAGATGAGAAAAACCAATGGGGGCCAAAGGGCAGCATTTGAGTGGTTTTGTGTGATGCCAAGTTGGAGATGGAACTGAATGATTAGAGCCAGAGTTTAGCTCTTTGCAGAGTCAACTCAGGGCCAACCACTGGCCAAACAGAGGTTGGTGAGCACCTCAGGACTGGAGCATAGCCGGTCATGACCTGCACTGCCAGAGGAAGGTCTTGCAAACAAGTTGACCTCTAGCTCAGTTATATTTCAGCGATTCCTGAACCTTGGCACTCCTCCCTGCTAACCAAAGAACAAATGGCTATGAGAATGTTCCATTTCCCATGCTTTCAGTCAAACACTGAGACCTGCACCTTAGACCCCATCATGTGCTCTTCTTCTTTTCCTGTGTGTAAATAAATGTGCTGGGCTGGCATGACACTGTCACTCACCATCACAGGACTGTGACCCCAGAGTCCCAGCCTTCCTTTTCTTGTGTGTCTGGTCTTTTCTTTTCTCCTGTCGCTTCTCTCAGTGCCTGCACCATGGGCCAGGTTTAGGCCACCAGAAGGACCTGCTTCTAATTCTCAGGTGAGTGAGGGCACACATGCACCCCCAAACCACTAGGCTTATTTCCCTGCCATGGAAACGCAAAACCAAAGAAGGGTACAGATACCTGACCATTTGTTTCCCTGGAGTCTTCTTCCCTTTTCTTCAAATTATCTTTGGGCCAGTGGAGCCTTACTTGTATTTTAGTTACTGTATTTTATTAGAAAACAAATATTGTATCACTTCCCTCATTAATCCAGAGTACTTTTTCTATATTTTGAGAGTGCTGTGTCATCTGAGCCCCTCAGGTTCAGACTTTACTATTCTGCCAGTGGGGAGGAGCTAAGGGCATGTGAGAAACCCTTTCTCAAAGTAGCAACCCTGTGCAGAAGGAATTTTCTTCCTACAAACTTCTATTTTGCATAAAGGACAAAACATTAACAGACTGCTCCCCCCACACTATTCCCACCCCCACCCTTCTCATTTTTTGTTTTAGAAATTCTAATTGGATCCCATCAGCAAATGTATGCCTTTGGCTGAATGAGGTAAAGTTCAGGTACTCACAAAAGTAATCATAAAAACAAAAGGGAGAATCTCATTCACTATGGTCTAAGAAAAATTCCTTTTTCTACATATTCATTTTGAACAAAATATATGGAAGAACAGCGAAATAATTTGGTACTGATGTTAGGTTCCTTATAAGATCCAGGGAAAAAATATGAGGAAAACTGAAGAGAGAGAGGTTAAGAGGCAGCTGTGAGAGGATTCGTGTGGCTTACCCATCAGACAGTCAAGCTGGGTTAGCGCATAAGGTCACTTTCTGAAGTTTGGGTCCCCATGCCCCTTGGCAGGAGGGCATAGATTGGTCTCGTCTGGCTGGCATCATTTAAATTCTAAAGGTGTTGGCTGCTTAATCTTCCCAACCTGGAATTCCTTGCTTCCTGTCCTGTATAGGTTCCATCACCTGCCCTTGACTTTGCCTGATTTAGTGACCAGTAAGTCTTCGAGGAAATGCTGCCCAGTCAGCACTTAACAGAGGGAGTGAAATTCATCGTGTTGGCTCTGTGGGTAGATAGACTGTAAGAAAAGACTGCTTTTATTAAAATAAAATCATGACTGCTGGGTGCCTTTGCCAAGAAGTTTTTATAATGGGATATGGATCTTGTTAATTAACTCAGTAAAAAGCACTAAATCTAGACAGTCCTCTCTGGAAAATATACAAGTGACAATTTATGTGCTCTAAAGAGCATTATAAAGTCATCAACCTTTTGCTTAAATATGCATTGTGCCTACAGCTTGCTGGGAATTCTCCTGGTGCAGAGCTCCATGAGATGTGCCATGGAGACACCAGTATGTAACATTTAAAGTCCAAAGTGAGGATCCCAGGCCCAAAGAGAATTCTTAAAGGAAATATCAATGAACGGTTTTATGACACTTGAAATTTCTGATCTAACTTGAGACCATAAAAATGATTGAATGAAAAGCTAGTAGAGATTTTTCTGTAGTAGGGGTCTGCATGGTTTATGTCTGTGTAACCCAGGCCTCATGAGTTTGCATTGTGCATTTGTGATTGGTTCATTCTCTAGTGCTTGGATTGACAATGTCAGTGCTACACCCACATAGGGGTGGAGCCAGGATGTGATGTGATGGCAGGAAGAAGGTGCAGCTTGCTCTTTGCTGGTTCCTGTTTGCTGTTTGCAGCCTCCATGAATGGCGGCCTAGCTAGGCCCGCCTGCCTTGAAGCCAATTGAGTGTGGACTAAAACCTCCAAAAACTGTAAGAAATAAGCCTTTCCTTTCCCAACTTGGGCATCAGGTATTTTGTCTCAGCAACGAGCATAAAGTAACTAAGACAGGGTCAGAAATAAGGAAGACTAATTTCTGAATTTGTGCTCCAAGGACAGGTTGAAGGGAGACCACAGTGAGAGGAAAGAACAGTGAGATCCAGCTGAGCCCCACAGATGCAGGAGGTCAGGACTTCCGATCTCATGTGATGTTGAGAGGGGCTGCTGTGGTTCTTGAAATAGCTCCCATATCCCAGCAATGATCCTGTGGTAGGGAGACTGAACCACCTACCACTGTTCCTTAGAGGGACTCTATATTCAAACCTGTCAAAGGGGAGAAAATGCCCACAGAGAGGCCCCCTGCAGTGCTGCCCAGAATAGGACAGTTAAGAGGGGAGCTAGGAGGGAAGCAGCGGGGAGGTGGTAGAGGGTCTCACAGGACAGGGCAGGGAGAGTCCACTCTCAGTAACTGCATTCCAAGGACATTGCCAGTCCCTTTGGACATAATCCATGCTTTTCTCTTCCTGAATTAAAGTTGTGGAGGTCCCCAGTCTGTAAGCAGTATTGGGTAAGGAAGGAGAAAAAGGAGACAAAGTTATTTATACCTTGCCCTCTCTGCCCAGCAATCAGGAAGCTGCTAAATCCAGACCTGTTTGATAGCAAGGATTTCACCTGGTGGCTGTCAAAGTTTTGATCATTGCACACGGTAGGATGTTTGAAATAATAAACTAAAGTGATTCCCATGGAAGTGGGTCTCAGAGTTGCCTGTCCTTCCAGGGTTAAGAAAGAGAAATTCTTCCAGAAGGTTGTTTAAAGGAAGATTGGGAAATAAAAGCGGACATGTATCATAAAAAATGCCACCACTTAGTGCATGATGTCTTAGAGAAACCAAGAGTGTGACCTGGTCCTTGCACTCTGCCTTAAGGCTATAATGCCACCCAGGTAAAGGAGACTCTTGCTGACTTGTAAGGGTTAGGGTTAGGGTTAGGGTTAGGGTTAGGGTTAGGGTTAGGGTTAGGAGCAGGGCTAGGGTTAGGTTTAGGGTTAGCATTAGGATTAGGGTTAGAGTTAGGAGTAGGGTTAGCATTAGGGTTAGGGTTATGTCTCAGTAAGAACTCTTGGAGTGGTTTAACTAGGACAACACATGCTATGGTAATATTTCTTGGAGGATGAATCAATATGAACTCCATCCACTGAGAAGAGAGAAGAAGTAGTAACATAGCCAACATTACAATGGATTGTTCCAGAGACGATTTTGCTGCCACTTACTATGCTTTCCTGCTTTTCTGAATTGACCTGAGCAGGAAAGAAGCTGGAAAATGGGAACCATGAAGGCTCTGTGTTCCTCTCATCCTTCCACTGGGCATGCTTTATGCTCTTTACTTTCTCCTGCTCATCACTCCAACCTTTTAAATTCCTGGAGTAAAGTTTTCTTTAATGCATGGAATGCTTAACCTAAACTGGAATATAAGGAGATCCATGAATACTGAAGTTCAGGAAGATTCTTCCAGTCTTGTCAGATGTAAATCCACTCGACCTTCCACACCTGTTCCAGGTCTTGATGAAGGAGGGTCAGTAGCTGAGGATGAATTGCTCACCATATGCAACACAGAGTGAATTATTATTCTTTATTCTCTTTTCTTATCTTCTTTCTTAATATTGACTGGGTATATTGTTTCCACTTAGAAGTTTAAAATGGCTTTAAAATCATTAAAATAGCAAGGTAACAATTAGTTAATAATTTAAGAAGCATTAGCATTCACTTATGGTAAGTATTGTATTCCTACAAAATCCCTATGTAAGGGAAATAATGTAGATCAGTGGAAGGCAGATGTTAACCAATAATCCTTATATAATTGAGGCTTTTGAGATTTTCCAAGAGGATAAATCAAATAGATACAGAAACATTCAGCAAAGTGCCAGGAGTGCTACTTGAACTCACAGTGAAGGAATAACATTTGGGCTTTTACAATCACACAAAAAAATGCTGTTTTATGCCGGGATTCTGGTCTTAAATCCTAAGAGATTCAAATTCTTGAATTTGCAATAAAAATGAAACTGAAGAGCTCTGGTTTTTCAGTTCTGAAACTCTGAACTTCAGAGCCACGCTAAGAACAGTGGAAGGCTCTGCATGGGGCTAACTCTGCTGCCTGGAACTGGATCTGCCAAATGGCAGCCTCAGGCAACCTGTCTAGCTAAGTGGGGCGATGGGTGGAGTTAGTTGGAAAAGTGCTCCAGGCACGGTGTCAGCTTCTTGCCAGAGAGTGGTTCCTAGGTTGTAGTTTCAGGCTTCTCTGGACGTGGGTATTACCACCCTGCTCCCATGGTCCACTTCCCTTCAGCTCTTGCTGAGGGATCCCTGAAATCACCTACAAGTCACAGAGAATGGAAAGTTTGAGTCTTAACTCTGAGAAGGGATTATAACCTGTTCTCCAGAGAAGACAGCAGCAGCTGCCCACCACTTTTGTAGCAGGAGGAAAACGCGCGTCGCAAAGTTTGTCCCACTCCAGGGTCCAGTCACTGTACCTCGGGGACACAGAGATCACTTGGTCACCCATAAGTGTGATTCTAGGGGTGGCCTTTTTCTCATTAGCAAAAACAAAACCTAGAAAATTAAGATTCAGGGAAGGATAAAAAATTAGTCTTTTCCCCCATCCAAAAGTGGGCATCTGAGATTAATAAACAATTTTCAGATGAAGAAATATAAACGGCAAATAAATATATGAAAAAATGTTCATCATCATTACTCATTAGAGACATGCAAATTAAAACCACACTGAGATTTCATCTCACTCCTGAAAGAATGGCCAAGATCAAGAAAACCATCAACAATAAATGCTGGAGAGGCTGTTGGGGAAAAAGGAACTCTCCTGCACTGTTGGTGGAAGTGTAGACTGGTGCAACCATTGTGGGGGTCAATGTGGAGATTTCTGAGAAAGCTGGGACTGGAAGCACCATTTGACCCAGCTATTCCACTTCTAGGCATATTCCCAGAAGAACTGAAAGCATCATACCACAGTGATATATGTGCACCCATGTTTATAGCAGCACAATTTGTAATAGCCAGATCTTGGAAACAACCTAAGTGTCTATCAATTGAGAAATGGATAAAAAAGTTGTGGTATTTTTATACAATGGTGTGCTACTCAGCTCTAAAGAATGATCACATTGAGACATTTATGAATAAATGTATGCAGCTTGAGACCATACTCATAAGTGAAATAAATCAAACTCACTGTATAAATACTGAATAGTTTCCCTAGTGTAAGAAACAATAAGAATACATAAAAGTACGTGGTAATCATGATTCCCAGTCACAGTGGTTTGAAGCCATATAATGTTTTCACTCATTAATTGGAATGGTTATAATCTGGGTTGTTTTACTTTATTGTCTGCAATACTACAAATAACTATTTTGAAGAAAATAGGACAGCGTAATAGCTAGTGCTGATTTAATATCATCCTGTTTTGAAGCCCCATCAAGTTGTTGTTCATCTGTTTCCATTGGTTCTAACATGTTGTATCTTATTATATTTTAATGTAGGCAATAGTATAAGCAAATTTTTTTATAGGCAAAGAGATAATATAGAAACTGATGTTCGGTTTCTGTTAGCTGGTTCTAAGAAACCTGCAATAATTTCATTCTCTTGAATGGTTTCACACTGTCTTGAAAAGTTGGATGCTATAGTATACAAAGTTAGACTCAAATATTTCAAGGAAAGAGTCACTATGGTAACTACTATTAATGTCAGACTATCTGGTGGTGAAACACAATGGTGCTTAAATTTTTCGGTTCCCACTGGTGTTGTTCTATTGATATGTTCTTTTTTTTTATCTCAATCTCCCTTTTTTTCTTTTTTTAAAATTAATTTATTTCTTAGTATCTTTTAACTAAGGGAAAACTAAATTAAAAATAGTGGGATATATTATAGTAACTTTTTTGTTTCCCTATTAACCTGATTTGAACCCTGGTATTGTTCTCCACATCTTGTTCTGACTGATATTATTATATTCTGTTTTGCTTAATAGTATCAAGTTTGAGGGTATAGATAACCGTTTGGAAGGCAACCAGATTATTATATGATGCCCGTTATCGTTTGACTATTATCTTCATTGGAAGTCCTGTAAGCTGTCTAATGTGGGTTTTATTGGTCTTCTGTACTGTTTTGTTCAATTCTTTTATGCCAGCTGATATAGGCAACTCTTTTTAGGATAACAAGAGGCATAATGGTAACCATTGTTGGTCACCTAGTGTGAGAGTCGACCCCCCTGCTACAACCCCCTCCCCAGAGCGGAGAATGAAAGGGTTAACTCCCTAACTCCCCAGAGCGGGGAATGAAAGGGTTAACTCCCTAACTCCCCAGAGCAGGGAATGAAAGGGTTGACTCCCTAACTCCCCGGAGCTCTCAGAACAGAGCAGTAAAGAGTGCTTCACTCCCTAAACCTTTCCCAGGAGATAGTCAGAGCAGGGCCAAAAAGAATGTACTGTATAAACAGGACCAGGGAGCACCTGGCACTCTAAGGTCAACCCAAGACCCTCGGTCTCCATGGTTACTCAGCCCCAGACCCTCAAATCAGCATTAGCCAGGTCCTGCGCCGCTCAAAATTAACCAATGCGATTTGCTTCTGTAAACTTGCTTGCCTCCTACATGTACCTTTAAAAACCCTACACAAATTCCCCTCGGGGCCCCTCTGCACTTGTTTGCCTGAGGGACCCCATGTGCATGGAAATAAACTTTTTTTCCTCACCAAGAGTTGAGTCCTTGGGGTCTCTTTCCCTGCGGCGTCGGCCCTAACATCTTGGAGGCCCCACCGAGATAGCACGTCTCACGGAAGGTGACCTCAACGGCTCTGCGGTGGGTGAGTACGACCGGTCGCTTCTTATTTTTACTCTGAGGATCAATCTACCGGTATTTTACGCCCCGAGCCAAACGGCTCCGGTCTAGGGGCAATTTTTGTTACCTGTTTTTGTTATCTGTTCTCTGTTCTTGGGTGATCGGGGGACGCCCCACACGGTTTTCCGTGACTCACCGTCTGCGATAGGATTTTCCTATCGGTTTGGGGCCCAATCTGTGGTCCGTCAGGGCCAATTCGGAGACACCCTCCGAGGTGACTCGTTTGGGGAATTTCATTCCCAATCTGTGGTCCGTCTGGGCCAATCTGGGGAATTTCATTCCCAATCTGTGGTCCGTCCGGGCCAATCTGGAGGCACCCCCTAAGGTGACTCGTTTGATGTGAAACTAATGCGTGAGAGTGAGGTGGCCGGCCTGTTTGTCCTGTGTGTTGTGACTGTTGTGATCGGTTATTTGTTGTGTCGCGCGTACGCTAACCACTCTTTGTCTTCAGAACACCATGGGACAAATGACATCGTCCCCATTGTCCCTCACCCTCGACCATTGGTCGGAGGTTCGAGAGAGGGCTCACAATCTCTCCTTTCAGGTTAAAAAAGTAAATGGCAGACTTTCTGCTCGTCTGAGTGGCCCACATTCTCCGTGGATTGGCCACCAGAGGGGACTTTCCACCTTCCCCTCATCTTAGCAGTTAAGAACATCATCTTCCGCCCTGGACGAGAGAGCCACCCCGACTGGGTCACCTACATCTTGGTATGGCAAGACCTCAGGGAGAAGCCCCCACCGTGGGTAAAACCCTTCCTTCCTCCGCCCTCTCCTTGGTTGCCTGTTTAAACTTGTTACTAACTTAGGGGCTTGTTGCCCATTTCTGTTGCAGGATCCATATGGCTTATTAGATTCAAGGTTCATGATAAGAAAAATTATTTCCTTTAGCTGACCAAACTATGCAAGAAGCTCCCTTTGTTTGTGTCTTTAATGTTGTGGCACCTTGTTTAATATGTAAGACTTCAATTGATTGCTTGCAACCTCGGCATGCCTTTTAAAAGGAGTATTTTTTCTCTCTGGTGAAAATGTAAACATGTACACATATATATATATATCTATGGTTGTTAAGAGTCATGTCAACTTTGCCAAGTAAAAACCAGGCGGTACTATATTTGAGCCAGTTAAAAGGTTACAGTTTTGTTTTTAAAATACAACATTTTTATGTGGTAAAAAGACATAAAATAAGTATGTTTTGGGCTACTAGAAGGTGACTTCAAGGGTTTTGTTGAGAGTTTTGATGTTGTCTGAGAAATGAGAAAAAAAGGTAATTGACTGGTAATAGTAAAAAGAGGGACAAAGAGAGTGGTCTTCAAGTAAAGGTGTCTGGCTATGCCAGAATGTAGAAAAAGATTAAAGCTTAGTTTGAGAGGTATTATTGTAAGTTGTAGAAGGCTCAAGAGGATGTGAATTTTATTTGTCTTGGTTTATAGTACTACAAATAACAGGTTTGACAAAAAGTAAATGTGTTCAGAATTTGACAGTATTAGATCAGTTTTGGTAAAAGTATACATAAGATTGTACTTTGCTGCAAAATGTTTTCATTAAAATGAGATTATAGGTGATATTAAAAATAAGATACAAGTTCTTACATGCGCTGTAAACATCTGGGAGATTATACAGCACAATTTTGTTACCTATAAAAAAGCCCTTTTTGTTAAAAATATAATTTTAATAAAATAATGGCCTGTCACGTGACACCCTTGGACAAAAAAAACAGTGTGCCATCCAGATGAAGCCGGCTCTCTGATCCGGAATGCCAAAACCATGTTCTCCTTTTGTGCCACCCTGACTGGACATCCAGAGGTAAGGAGGTTTCCCAATATTGCCAGTTGTTCTCTTTGTAACTCAGTCGGCCCCACATGTTAGACAAAAATTACAAAGGTTTGAGAGGTTTAAGAAAATGCCCCTCAGCCAGTTAATAGAGATAGCACAAAAAGGTCTTTGAGAACTGAAAAATTTACAAAAAGATAGCCAAGATGTTAAAATTGCTCTATGAGAAAAAACTTTTAAAAAACAGACGAGACTTTCTGGGGGCAGTTGGATACTGTAGGCTAAATTTTACTGAAAAGCTTGCCTCTATATGACTCCCATAAGGGAGAAACTCAAAATTCACTGAACTGGACTGATAAATGTAAACAGGCCTTCCAACAGCTCAAGCGGGCCTTGACAGAGGACCCAGCCCTGGGACTCCCTGACGTTACCAAGCCTTTCATCTTGTTCATAGATAAACTCAGGGACATTGCCAAAAGAGTCCTAACTCAGGACATTGGCCCTTAAAAGAGGCCTATAGCCTACCTCTCCAAAAGACTTGATCCAGTGACAGGAGTATGGCCCCCTGCCTTAGAATACTAGCTACTGTGACAATGTTACTTAAGGAGACAAAAAAAAAAAAACTCGCTTTGGGCAAGTGATTTCTGTGGTAACCTCTCACAGTTTAGAGACTCTTATCAAAACCCCCCCTAAAAAAAAAAAAAAAAAAAAAAAAAAAAAAAGGGCTCTCAAATGCCAGAATTCTACTGTCAAGCCCTGCTTCTAGACCCAGAGTTAATGATATTCAAGACTTCTTCAGCTTTAAACCCAGCCACCCTTATGCCTGATGATGATCCGGAGGAACAAAGGACACCTCTCCATGAGTGTGCTGACATCCTCGAACTGCAGCAGAACCTACAGGCTGATCTTACTGACCAGCTTTTGGGAAATGCCAACAACTGTTCGATGAAAACAGCTTCATCCAAAACGACAAACGAGTGGCCGGGGCAGCAGTGACCACCGAAAAGGAGTCCCTACAGACACTCCAACCTGTGTTGGCCTGGATCCACCAGCTGTTTAGACAAAAACACTTGGACCTGCCTTCAGAGACCAAGGCCTCAAGGACTCCAGTCTTGGTTCGATGTCACCACCGTGACTCCCTTAAACCCCGCTGAGAAAGACCTTTCACCGTGGTGCTCAGTACCCCCACTGCCATCAAGGTAGCAGGAAAAACTGCGCGGATTCACTACACTCATGTAAAGCCACTGGAAACAGCAGACAACGAGGGACATACTCAGTGGACTACACAACAGACTGGTAACCCTTAAAGTTAAAAATTGACTAACTGTTTTAGCTTGCTTGTTTTGATTTTAATAACATTAATGCCGACCTTACATGGCGGCTTTGGTCCCCCTGTAAGCAAAAAAAAAAAAACCAATTGTTAAAGATCTTTTGTTAAAAAAAAAAAAAAAGGGGGGTCTCTGCGCCGCACTTAAAAAAAAAATGTTGTTTTTACACTGATCATACTGGGATTGTAAAAGATACAATAAAAAAGTTGAGAGAGAAAATCAGATCTCAAGAGCCCCCTTCAAATAAAGCCAAAGTGTTCTCTTTCCGAGAATCAATTCTGCCCTATATCCTCCCTTTATTGAGACCCCTGGCCGGATTCATTATAGTCATGGCTATAGCCCCTTGCCTCATTAACCGAGTAACCCGGTTTGTAAGGGCTCAGATCTCTCAGGTAAAAGTTATGGTGCTACGTCAACAATATGACCCCTTACCTATACAGGACTTTTAGGATTAAAAGTCATTGGAGAAATAAAAGGGGGGAATGTGAGAGTCGACCCCCCTGCTACAACCCCCTCCCCAGAGCGGAGAATGAAAGGGTTAACTCCCTAACTCCCCAGAGCGGGGAATGAAAGGGTTAACTCCCTAACTCCCCAGAGCAGGGAATGAAAGGGTTGACTCCCTAACTCCCCGGAGCTCTCAGAACAGAGCAGTAAAGAGTGCTTCACTCCCTAAACCTTTCCCAGGAGATAGTCAGAGCAGGGCCAAAAAGAATGTACTGTATAAACAGGACCAGGGAGCACCTGGCACTCTAAGGTCAACCCAAGACCCTCGGTCTCCATGGTTACTCAGCCCCAGACCCTCAAATCAGCATTAGCCAGGTCCTGCGCCGCTCAAAATTAACCAATGCGATTTGCTTCTGTAAACTTGCTTGCCTCCTACATGTACCTTTAAAAACCCTACACAAATTCCCCTCGGGGCCCCTCTGCACTTGTTTGCCTGAGGGACCCCATGTGCATGGAAATAAACTTTTTTTCCTCACCAAGAGTTGAGTCCTTGGGGTCTCTTTCCCTGCTGCGTCGGCCCTAACACTAGTAATCTTTTTCCATCCTCCTGTTCTAACTGACTCTGTTATACTTTGTCACGTTGGGTTTTTCTTTGGTCTGTCTTGTTTTTTTTTTTTTTTTTTTTTAACTTTTTTCTTTTCCTCTTCAAAGAAAAAGTTATAAAAACTGTGGGAGTAATGGAAATGAAAATATGTGATTGTTAGCGTAAAAAAGAGAGGAAGGAAAGTGATCTAAAGGATATAACTGCAAGTATATTTAAATGTGTAGGATAGAGAAGCATATTGCTGAGTTTTGTTGGATCATTGAACACAACTGTCTGCAATCTCACTGTATTAATGTCCACTTTGTATGCTTTAATTTTGTAATCTAGACAACTGTTTCTGAGATGACAATGTGTGATCTATTTAACTGGTGAATTCTTACTCTATATTTTTTCTGTTGAAATTCTTTATTTCTTCTAGCCTTTTACTGTTTTGCTTCACTTAGTTTTGTTTTTCTCTTTAAATAAATTTTAAAAAATTAGTCTTTTCATCTCACATCAGTTGTCTAAATTTTGGATTCTTTTAATCTACAGTGAAAGAAATAAAAGGAACACCCCTCTGGAATTAATTGGTATGACTCACATTTTCCCAGTTGAGGTGATTTAACATTTATTATGATAACCTGCCCTACGTCTGTGTAGAAAACACCATAGAAATAGAAGCAGCACTTTGCTTGTCCTTGGGCAATCAGGAGACTGATTGTCAAAAAATCCTGTGAATCCTAATGTAAATATTAATACAAGCCCATATTCTTTTATTTGAAATCTTTGGGGCCAGATATGCATCTGAATTCAGAACTTCTAAAATTTGAGAGAGGAGGCAAAGATATTTATATCACATATTAGAGGTCATTGGTAGAGGGATTGGTGGCAATACTCTATAATAAATACACTTGTACTTCTGTGCTGAAACATACAAATAGTCAGGTCAAATGAGATGAAATAAGAGTATCAGACCATATCCCAATTTAGGGTGGAGTTTGGTTAAACCCAATTAGGTTATGTCAAGTTTTGCTGTTTATATGAGTTATAAAAAACAGCTTTGGAGGATTTAAGAATGTTTAGATTTTGGAATTTCACACGAAAGACTGATTCTTTTGTCTCATGCAAGCTTCTAAAATGAAAGATATTGACTGAGAGTTTTTACTTGAGCCCAAATTGTGCAAACATATTGGAGCAATTCAACTTACCTACTTTAAAGGAAAATTTAGTGACATCGTAGACCAAGCAGATATTCTTTACTTGTGCATTTATTGGAAATGTGTTTCCATGCAGTCCTGGGGGTGAGCTGTGTAACACCAAGGGATCAGCAGTTGGTGGGGGTCTCGTCCCTGCATCTGAGATGGTGGCAGAGGGGGAGACAGTGTGAGCAGTTTCCCTTAGAGAGATAGCGTTCCATTCATGGGGCAGAAGCTTCCCAGCCCTGGTCAGTTCTGAAGGACCACAGGCCCTGACAATGCCTGAATTCTGAGCATGCAAATTTGAAACACAACCTGGGATATTTCAGAATTTTTGACCTGGTTTCATCTGTGTACCTTCTTACATGGTGATGAGATAAAATTTCAATCTTAGCTAGTTGCTATGTAAATCCTTATCTCCTGACCCCCCTCCTGTTTGTTTCATCTGGGTGTTCCTAATCAAAAAATGAAACCTTGCAAAATGTTGACATTTTATTCTCAGTGTGTGCCAGTTTTGAATTAATCATTGATTCTTTTATGTCACAAAAGTAGATCTCAAATACATTCCACACAGAACTAAAGCATTTCTTTCCAAATTGTTGGGATATGTCAATCAGCTGCCTAACATTTTCCAGTGACTTTTCATTGTTCTTTAAAAAGAAACAAAATTACTCACAAGGCATCCAGGTTCCTGGGGGTTCCAGTCCCTGCCCCTCTTCATGTTACTTCACATCTCCCCTCTGATCGGTTTTCATCCCTGTGTAATTCAGGTAGTCTACACTATGCCTTACTGTTGGGGTGTTTGGGTGCTTCCAACCACCATTCTCCCCACTCCTTGTCTACCTCCTGCTCAGGCTTCCTTGAATACCATCAACACAGAGACATTTCCCCAGTGCAAGGCGGGTGTCTACTCTACTTCTGTTTCTCAGGACCCTGCTCTTCCTTTTCACTTGATTATGATCTGGTTACACCCTTACTTCCCTCATTTTAATTAACACTCCCATTGGACTTTGAGGTCCACAGACCAGCATTCATAATGCTGAGTCATTTCCTTGAGCTCAGTGATTTGCAGAGAGCTGACTTAGAGTTGGAGCTCAACAATAGTGTGAATGCAGGAAAAGAACCTTCATTGGCAGTGACTAACAGCTAACAAAGCTGTCACACTCATTATCACACCTAATCTCAATTCAACTGTGAGGCAAGCAGGGCAGGTATAATTAGCTCTAGGCTACAGATAAATATGATAAGTTTAGAAGATTAAGTGATTTGACTAGACTGACAGGAAGGTGAGAATAACGTCCTGGATTTCTCATTTTAAGTTCATTTAAAAGTGTTATTTTCCTCCAACTACTGTATCTCACCATCTTTGAAAACGAAAGAAGATTTTGAAGTCTTGTGTATAGATTTCAATAAGAAAAATCCATACATTGAGTAGAATGCAAAATTTCAGAAAGGAATAAGACAAAGATAACTTTACCTGAGAACCCAAAACACATTTACAAAATGGGGAGACGGATTGTGTGTGGAGAGACAGAGTCAGAGACACAGAGAGAGAGAGGGAGAGAGATTAAAAATTGAGATGGGAATGCGGCCCAGGGGTAGAGATGGGCTTGCCTAGCATGTGTCAAGTCTGGGTTCAGTCCCAAACACCACAAAGTAGTGGGAGAGAAGATACTAAAATATACTTGCTTTGCATTCAAGAATATGTTCATGGATTAAAAAAAAAAAAAAAAAAAAAAAGCTAAACAGTATGAAAATCTGCCTATTAGTCTAAGACAAGAGAATTTGATGTTAAACAGAAATAACAGCACTTTCTTATTATTTGCATGAAAAATCTTGATGTGGCCTTTATTGTTGATTAAAAAATATTCTTTAAGTTTCCCACATGGTAAAGCCCTATAGGCACATTTTATTAAATTACTTAATTTAAGTAATTAGACTATTCCCCAATGATTCTAAATGAAAAAATAAATACAGCTGTATTTTTAATAGAAAAGGCCCTCCAAGCTGACCAGTGTGCTCTTGACCTAGCTTTTCTTGCTTATAAAATAAAAAGGTTTGACCTTTCATAATGTCAAATCTGTCCCTAATATTATTTGATATCAATTCTAGTGTAAGAGAGAGGTGTTTCCGCTTCAATTCTGAATTATTTAAATATGTAAGCTGAGCTATTTCTCACGTACATATAATGCTATTTTGAAAGTCTTGCAGGTATGCTAAGTAGAGGTAAAATTCTGTTTAAAATTTGGACAATTCTACAAATCAGGTTTGGCCACTTGTGCAGTGCTGGGTTACTGAGGAGCACCTGTCTTGGTTAGTTTTCTTGTTGCAGAGACAAAATAGCCAACATGCAAAGTTGGAGGATGAGAGGTTTATATCAGCTCACAGTTTGCAGAGGCCTCAGACCACAGTCACTGGCTCCAAGGCATGGCAGAGGCATTGCTGAGGAGTACCAGTCCACAGCATGGCAGGCAGGAAGCAGCAGGGAGCAAGTAGCAGGCAGCCGCAGCAAAACTCCCTTCTCTGTGTCCCTTTATATTCCATCTGGAATGCAAGCCTAATGACTGATGCACCCAAACCAAGGGCAGGGCTTCCCTTATCCCTATCCTTAATCCCAGTATGTGACCAATAATCCACCTAATCCAGCTGCCTTTGAAACTCCCTACCCACACCCACATGAGGCTTTGGGGGGACATCTGGATCCAAGCCATAACAGAATCTCTTAGTTGTACCATGCATCAGCAATGGGCTGATAGGAAGAGAATGAAGTATGTGGCAAAGTCAAGGCAGCTGTTTCCAAGAAAAGATACTCCAGTGGACCTTGATGTACATTCCGATCTCTTATACAAATGCAGAAATTTTCTTCCAGGGACATGTCTGGAAATCTCCCACAAAACAGGCCTAATTGGAGGGCAGCTCAAGGCACACACATTGGACTGTGAAGTCTCTTTGCTCCTGATTCATGCAGGAGAGGGCAATAGCTAAATATCAGGATCAGCCTGGAATCTGCTATTCCAGAGATTCAGGTTTGAGTTCCAGCTTTAGAACTTGTACTTTTGGTGATGTTTTGAATGTGTTACTCTGCCCTGCTTTAGAAATCTATCCTTAGAAATTTATCTTTTTAAAAACAAAGGAAATAATGCTTGGATTCCAAATGTTACTCTTTTGCACATATTATTCCTTACTCAGGAAAATTTTTACAATACAATACCAACTAGTCAAACTCCCAGGTTACAGTTAAATGAACGAAGAGAGAACTATTTACTGTTCACAAGGTTACTAAGAATGTTTATTTTAAGGCTTGATTATTTTAAATTGATCTAATACTGAGTGGTAATACATTTATTTGGAGGTAATGAAGAACTGCCTTAATCAGACAATACCTCTGCTTATTGTCATTTTGTTTACTTCAGCTCCATTTGTGTGATGGCCTAGGAAATATCCCGCTTTGAGCCAACGCTCTCTGTCTGCACAGCATCAAGTGGAGTGTGGTGACTGTGCATGCCTGTGTATGCTTTGAACACGCCCACTCTTCTTCCATTTGGTTTCGTGTAAGCGACCTCAGGTTGGTCCTCAGCTTGAAAGCACCATCCATGTTAACTGGCACTGAGGTTGCTACTGGCTAGCACTCTTAATTTCAGAAAGTATTTAAGGTAATTACACATAAATTCCAAGCCAATCATTTCAGTTACTGAATTCTTTGCATGCTGTTTCCAGGAGATATCATGCACAGACATTGGCCTTGATTACCTGGATATAATTAGAAGCTTATTGCTGGGGAAATAATGTAAGAATTAGCATCTTACAGCGGGCACAGGTTTGGATGCTTTGTGGAAAGATAAGGAGAGATGGAAGCAAGTATAAGCCCTTTAAACAAACCCTAAATTTCAGGTAGTTTGCAGAGAAAAACAAAGGAAGACATATGATTTTTGAGAGATGCTAATTTTATGACTAAGAATTTGACTAGATTTTTAGGAAGTCTTTTTGCGGATATTTATATCTTGTAGCCTACAAATTGGAAAACTAATTTTGAAGTGATCTACAAGCACGAAGAAATCAAATGTGACAGAAACAATAGACCATGTATCAAATTTTACCACTGTGGTGCCTTGGAGCTGAGGGTTTCCCAAGTGTGTATCAGAGAACGCAAGGTCTCGAAATTACTTGGATGTTCCAATTGGTTTCTTAAGTAATTTCCCTAATATTGTCATTACAATTCATATGGTCATATTAGAAGATTGGGAGGATCACTAGAGTAACGAATTCCTCTGAATTTTGCTTAACCAATGTTTCCTAAGAATGGCTTGTATGGATTCTTACTTTCTGGAGTTATAACAGTTATGAAAATGGAACTATAAAGATGAAAAACCCTGGGTTAAGTGGTAGCTACAGGTGGCAATTCATTGCAAAATTTACCTGTTCACTAACAGTCGAGACCGCTCAACTGTACAGATCAGTGTTTCACCTGTCATTACTGGTTAATTTTTATATTATATGGCCTGACAAAATAATATCCTAATGCAGTGCAGATAATAAATGTTATATCAGTAAGTTACTAGACTATCCAATAATATGCAGAGTTTTAAGATATTTAATTTTATTTAAACCACATAACAAATCTGAAAGGCATATAGGTATTATTTCTACCTTCCAGAAAAGAAATGGAAAGGTTAAACAACGTGAAAAAGTGATGTCATTAATTGGAGCAGATCTGATGACCCTTTTCATGTTTCCTGCCTGTGAGTTATCTGGGAGAAGGAAGGGGGCTACCCACTTCTTGGAGTCTCTGTGTAGCTCAACTGGAAGGTCTCTGGCTTCCTGGAGAGGTATGGCAGGGGGAAAGGGGTCACAGATAAATTTGGTCCAATTCATAGTTTGTCTATGCTAATTCTAATTTACAAATTGATTAGAGTCCAAGAGTTATAGAACTCAAATAATTTCCTAAGGTTATTTCATATATAGGTTTCGATAAATTGATTTATAAATTCATCGTGTGGATCAATTTTTCTGAAGAATTCCTCCCCAGATTATCTTATTTTGCATTGATCTAGCAGATGATAGTGTGCATAAATTCTTTAATTAAATAATAGAATTGGTCTAAATGATGGTTTGTTTATAATAAAGAAAATACTTTTCCCAATGGAAAATCTGTGGTAGTTACTCTTAATTATATGCATTTCTCAATCTCATTTTTAAAATTACATAGCTAATCTTGTAATAATAGTAGCTGATGAGTTAACGCAATCAATAATGTGAGTGTTGATTCATTCTGCATAGGAGTTGGTGTGAGCTGAGGGGAATTTATACTGGAAGGTTAGAAGGAAAGTAAACCACAAATATCACCTACAGGACATTGAGCAAACATATACAGGATTGTAAATCTCCGACTTTTAAACAATATTTACCCATTTCCCATGACTGATCTGAAATCGAGACCCATCACGTCTGCCTTTGAACTCTCCACCTCAGCCAGTGGTCTCTGCATTCCTCACACTCTCCTTCATCCCGTGGGCATTTCTCGGTGCCATCACCTTTGGCACCACAATCTCTTATGTGTCAACCCCAGCTTCTAGAGCGCTGGGATGACCTTTGAGAGGCAGCTCCAAGTTCCTCACTACTCACTCTAACCTTTGATGGTAAGGTTTGACATCCTCACCCACCATCCATCCACAGCCTCACTTTTGGGCTCATTTTATATTCTCCTCTCTGCACACATGCCTTGGCTACAGGCAACACATTCATCCCTCAAGCACAGCCTGGAGTCTTGCTGCTTCTCCTCGGTTTCCTTCCTGAGCCCACCTCCACTGGCTGGATAGCACTCATCCCAGCCTTCAGGGCAGGTGTCCTCAGTATCAGGACAGGGAGAGCTGAGCCAAGTGCCTTTGTGATAGAATGATGCTGTTGGATGTAAAGGGTTTTTGCCTCTTTCCTCACTGCTTTGTAGGCGGGACTTTGTCATTTATGTCTGAAACCACACTAGTTAAATCAACAAATATTCAGTAACTCTTGAGGACAGCCAGTGCTGCTGGACTGTGGGTTCCAAAATAGGTCCTGAATTTTAGGAAGTAATAGCATAATTGGGAAACAGGGGCATAAAGACAGTTCCAATATCATAAAGTGCACAGTGGGGGCAGGCCATCAAAAAAGACAAAAAGACCCTGAATTCCAAACTGGGTATGGCAGGATTGGGGCCATTCCATTGCTGTCACCTCAATCTTGGAAGACAGAGTACGTGGGAAAGATGGTGGCATCACCCATCACTTCCTGCACAGATGCATTACACAAGATGTGAGGAAGAGCAGCTCTTGTAGACAACACAGACAACACCTGACAGTGTGGGCACCGGCACACCATCTGCTCAGGTCCACAGCATTAACTACCTTCATGTATTTCTTAATCAGAATGAGTTTAAGGGCCTTGTGACTCTTTTTTTCTAAGAAAAAAAATTGTACTATTGCTAAAGCTATTACAGCTTAAGAAATTTTATGAAATTAGATTGATTTGCAGATATAACTTATTGACTGTGGCATCTCAGAGGGTGACACTGACTTGATTCTGAGGCATCTATAGGATCTTTGGGAAAGGACATTGGTAGCTGTTGGTTAGGTCTCCTGGGAAGTGGACAGTAGAATTCTGGAAGTCAGGTCACTGTTGAAAGGTGTTCATTATTTAGCTTTGACAAGCCTCTGACCCATGAGAGAATGGAGAGCTGCTGGAGAAGAGATGATTCTGCCCCATCGTGAGGAGCTGTCAGAAACAGGGGTGGACCTCCAGTTTCTTCTGCTCTCTCTTGTTCTGTTCTCTGGAATAAAACTGTTCTCTTGATAATATTTGTCTTTCTATATTGAAAAACATAGTCTTCAGAGTTATTTTCTCAAAGAGCACAAGTAAAATATAAAGTTTCATGAATATGTAAGAAGTAATGAACAATGTCTTTCCTATAATAAATTTTGGATCATTCATTGTGAACAAGAATGACAAATAACTCTGCTTCTGTCCCTGAATGAGCATTTATTCTATATAAGCTAATGTTGTTTTGAAAGCGTAGAAAGCCCAAGTCACCAAAAAAGGTATTGAAGTGTTACTTAACCAAACAAATGCAAAATAAATTTCAGTTCTTACAGTTTCCTGCTTGGCCCAACTTTATGTTACTTTTTTCTCCAAATTAAATTATTTACAATAGGAAAATATTATTTTCAAAGCTTTAATTAACAGGTTAAACTAGATTATTTCTCCATTTTAAAAGGTTAGGGAAGTACAGAAGGAATGCATTCAAACTACTGCTCTTAGCTATTTGAAGATGTGTAGGTTACTGGCTATTAATTCTCACTTGAAATCCCCCTTTTATTCCAATGGAAGCCGTTGTTAGCTGTTGAGTTTTCAAATATATTGTTTTACAATTACCTGGAAGCTACCTATCTGTTTAACTGAAATTGATACCTATCATTTGACACATTTAAGGAGGACGCTATGATATTTGAATAGATGTGTACAGTGGGTAACACTCAGCACAGGGAACCTGCCTGTTCATCACCCTGAACATCTGTCACTTCTTGGTGTTGAGAATATTTAGAATCCTTCCTACTGAGGGTGATTAGAGACCTTCCTGTTACCTCTTTTGAAATGTTCAGTTGTTGCCACCCACGCTTACCTTCCTGGGCAACAGAGAGTTGAAGCCATTCCACCCACCCAGCTGTGCCCCATCCCCATTTCTGCTCCTCCACCCCTGCTTCTGCCACATCCTTCCAGGGCCTGGGGACCACATTCTTCTCTCAGTCCTGTCTTCACATCCCACAGAGAAGTGAGAGCACATGGAATTTGTGTCCTCTGGCTCCACCTATATTGCAGCAAATGTCAATTCTATTCTTCTTTGTTAAAAATATATCCCACACCATTTATGACACCTTTTCTTTCTCCTTTATTTGTCCATAGACATCTAAGTTGGTCACATCTCTTAGATATTTTCACCAGTGCTGCAGTAAATATGAGGGCCTTTGACACACTATATAAATATATATCAATAGCAGGATTGTTGCATCATGGTAATTTTATTTCAGTTTTTCATGAGACTCCATTCTGGTAATTTCCATGATGACCACACTAATTCATAATTCCCCTCCTAGGATTTAGAACTTCTCTCCCCTTCTGTCTTTTCCATTCCCTTACTTTCTCTTTCCTTCCCATTTTACCTCATTCTTTTTTTTCTTCTTTTTTTCCCCTCTTGTTTCTTTTTCTTTCTTTCCTTTTGTCTGTCTGGTATTTTTGATAATACTCATTTTAATTAGTATGAAACATCTCATTGTAGTTTTGATTTTTATTTCCCTGATTGATGATGCTGGAATAGTTTCTCATATAGTTGTTGGTCATTTGTGTTTCTTCTTTTGAGAAGTGCTTACTTGGGACATTTGTCCATTTTGTAATATGATTATTATTATTGTTTGCTACTGAATTGAGTTCCTTATATAGCTAAATATATAAGGAACTTATATAGCTAAAATTATATATCTAAAGTTTCTTGAATGTGAATACTTTGTAAGTTTTCTCCACTCTATAGCTTAGTCCTTCACCCTGTTGCCAATTTCCTTTGCTAATACAGAAGCTTTTTAGTCTGATGGAATCTCCCTCACCAGATTTTTCTTTTGTAACCTCTGCTTGCTGGGAAATCTTGCGTGTATGCTCATCTGGGATGATGCCTGTGGTTTCTTTTTTGTTGTGCACCCTCTGAATTTTCTGTTAGGGCAGTGATGGTCTTTATGAGTCTGGACTACCTGCTTGTCTTTTAATTGCTTGGACTAGTTTAAGAAAAATTGATTTTAGTGCTTTAAATGTTTGGTAAAATTCAGCAGCAGAGCCATCTGGTCCTATGCTATTCTCTGTTCAGAGAATTTTTATTAGCAATACATGCCATCACTTGCTATTATCTGCACCTGCTTGCCGTCTTCAAGGCTGATTTTCAGAAGTGCACCTGTTTCTGTGATCTGAGGTAAACAGGATGCCTTTGAAGTGTGCTCATCACTGTAGTTTGTGGGCAGGTAGCTGTTCATAGTCCGCCCTCAAGATGGGTTGTGTTTCTGGACAACTACTTGTCTCCTTCATTTCTGATTTCATTTCTTGGGTCATCTCTCTTTTTTTCCTAGTAAAGATTTGTTGATCTTATTCACCCTTTCAAAAGACAATTCTTCATTTCATTAATCTTTAATAATATTTTCTAAATCTCAGTTTCTTTTGCTTTTGCTATGATATTTGTTATTTATTTTCTTGTACCAGGTTTGGGTTTGGTTTGTTCTTGCTTTTCTAGTTCCTTCAGCATCAATTTTAGGTCATTTGAAATATTTCCGTTTTTTTTATGTAGGATTTTATTTCTGCTAACTTCCCTCTTAATACTGCTTGTGCTGTATGCCATATGGTATGGTACATTGTGTTTCTGTTTTCATGTATTTTGATGTTTAAATATTTCACTTTTGATTTCTTCATTGGTTCACTAGATACTCAAGAGCGTGTTGTAGTTCTGCACAATTTCTAAAGTTCTCACTGTTGATTTCTAGTTTTATTCCATTGCAGTTAAAGAGGAAATGGGACAATGTGTTAATATATATCAACTTACAGTCAAGGAAGAAAAGAATAATATAGGCAAGACCTGAAAGAAAAAAGCCAACTGAAAACCAAGAGTCCAAGATGGCACCGCGCAGCTGGACCCAGGGCTGGGAGGGCGCAGGGCAGGGCCATTCCCAGCCTGCACAGTGGTGTGGATCTTCCTGCAGCTCCACAAACCGGGCTTGGGCCCTGTGCTGGCTCCTGACATCCCCAGAAGCAGGGTACCTGTGGGCGGGGGCACCTAGGGTATCCTCCTCCAACCCTCCTGGGCACAGTGCCTGTGGTTTGGCTCTGGGCTGATTTCACTGGCGAGAAAGGGTAGCAGGCACGGTCTGCTGGGCTCCTCTCTTTGCTGCGCCTGTGCATTTCCTGTCTGGTGACAGCTCTGCTCTCTGGTGCCCTCTGTGGGACACTCTGGTCAAGGGATTTTGTTGTTGTTTTGGCATTTTCCTGTAGAGGGTGGGGCACCAGGTCACCAGCAGCCACTGTGCAGATGTGGCCTCTGCGTGTTACTGGCCTCCTGAGTCCCAGGCCTGGGTGGGCAGTCCTGGCCAGCTGTGCTGTGCAGCTGTGGCCGTTTCACCTGCTGCCCTATGCTCTGGCCATGAGCAAAGCTGTGACGCATGGCTATTGTAGCTCTTGAGTTAATGGTGAAGCTTACTTAAATTTCAACAGAATTAAAATTAATGTAGTCACATGTTATGTTAATGTAGTTACGATTTCTTCATAGAAAGAAGAAAGCTTTCTTCAAGCTTCTGCTCTGTTCCTTCAAGTTCCTACCTACCTCCAGCCTGGGTATATCAAATACTCCTTAGCAAACTGCTTGCATGGCAGTCTCGTCCTCTGGGCGTCCTTCCGATCCACAGTTCGTATGACTGTCTCTGAATCTGCCCTTTTCAGCGTTATGTGATTCATCTAAATTAGTAAACCAAGATGCCTCTTGCCTGCTGTTTTGTCTTCCTGAGAACTGTCTTCAGTGCAGAGGGAGAAGGGTTTGCACAGCTGCTGAACTTAGTATTAATTATTTATAGGACATTCTGTTGGTGATAATGAAGCCACTGCAAAGGTGGCAAAAGTGTTCTCCAAATCCTGTAAAATCTATGCTTTAGGAATCTTTTCCACACTCAAAAAATTAGGCAAATAACCAGTTGCCTTGCAATAACATAGCTTTTAAAATATTATCTAGAAATGCTTTGAATAAGTGATAAAAGCAAACCAGGCCAGGCTGTAAATGTCTGTCGGCTCCTCAAGGGCAGGCCTTGTCACATTTAGTGAACTGTTTTCTCTAATTATAATTGCCAGCAACTTTTTCTAGCCTACAAAAGCCAGCTCACAGTGATAACAAAAAACACAGCCGAATAGCCTCAGTTGAAAAATCGTGGGTAGAAGGGAGAAAAGAGAAAAATAGAAGATAGGAGGTAAAAGAATAATGAGACATGGGATTGCAGGTAAAATTGCGCGAAGGGGCCTCTGAGGACAGCAACTGACCCTCCATGGACAGTGGCCGACCGGCCTCCCCATGGGAGAAGCCAGCAGTATGTGGGCTGCTGCAGCTGCCCAGGGCAGCCTGCACCACACAGAACAGGCGCAGCATCTCTTTCTGGGGTTAGTCTCGGTTTGTGCTTACCTTATTATGTGCTATTAGCAGTCATTAAATCCCACCTCCACACAGCATGTGTATTCCAGAAGCAGGTAAACCTGCCATGTCTGCTAGTGCAAGCATAGTCCACTACATCAATAACATATTTTTTAAAAAAATGAAAAAATAGACATTATGTGTAGATAGGAATGATTTAGTGAGAAAGACGATTCTAATTTTAGATTTTTGCATTCTGCTTGTCTAAGGTATTCAGTCCCTTGTCACTCTGACTCTTCCAATAATTGGATCCTGTTTTTCAGAACATGAGTCTTACAGAGCAATGTGACATTTACCCATTCATTTGTAAATGAAGCTACATCAAGACCTGATGTTGCTCAGTTCCCTAGCCGGGTATCTGAGACCTGAAAGGGGGCTGTGGCACCTGCCAGCAAGATTCCCACAGTCTGCACAGGATGCTTGAAATAGATCGCTGGTGGACCAGGAGATTGGGGAGATGACCGAGCAGGGGCGGAGGAAGGTTAGATTTGGGGGTTCGGAAGGGTTCAGTGTAGGGAACATTGGAGCTGGGCTTAGAGTGAAGGAAAGGAAAGTTCACTTGTGGGAGGACGCCTAAGAAAGCTCGACCTCCTAGCAGCCCATCACTACCCGAGTCAGTGGTGTTTGTGGCCAGCGATGAGCACGGGTGCAGAGCGTGCAGCGGGTGAAAGCTCTCCTAGGACCTGTTAAACAGACCTGAGAGATCTTTTCTGAAGGCTGCAGGGAAACAGAGTTTTAGAATTCTGTTCTGTGAAGTCCACAAGCCAACTCGATTCCTTTGCTGGTGGATGTCCACTGTGCAGTGTGGAGATCACAGTCTCCTGGGTAGCGGATGCCGCCTGCTGCTTGAGGACTGCCCTGAGGGGTGCTGGCGACACTGCTCCAGGCAGAGATTCACATATTTCACCTTGCACTCTCCCCAGCCCAGGCTCCAGATGGGTTTGCGGGTGTCCTCAGGAGGCCCCAGGGCACAGTGGTGAAGGCTCACACTGGACAGATCATCACGTCCATCTACACAAGCTGCAGAACAAGGACCATGCACTTGAGGCTCTGTGCAGAGCCACGTTCAAGTTCCCTGGGTGCCAGAAGATCCATATCCTAAAGAAGTAGTGCGGGGTTTCACTGAGTTCAGCACTGCTGAATGCGGAGATGGTGGCCTTGAAGGCCTTGCCCCTGATGGCTGCGGGGTGGACTCTTCCTGAGTGAGGGCCCCTGGACACTCGGGGACCCAGCACTCATGAAGACTTCCTCTGTGACGTCCCTTCTGCTAACAAGTTCTCCAATAAACCTCCTCTCTGCCCATGTAAAACCATTCTGTTCTTCAGCTAGATGTCAAAAGCTGCCTTCTAGGTTTGGGAAGCCCCACATCAGATCCCCAAATTGAAGCAGCTCTGCCTTCTGATAGTTCACCGTTACTGTAACCAACAGAGACTGTGTTCCATTGATATCTAACTATAAAACTCACTCTTCCCTGTCCAGGAGGAGGCTAAGACACAAAGGGAATTAGTGCCTTTTGTTTTAAATCAAATAACAGTGTGAATTCTGTTTCCATGGACATTAATCAGATCTCCCTCCAGTAGCTTCTTTTAGCTCATTCAGAGCAATGTGTAACAAGATACCAGGAACTCAGTGCTTTGTAAAGAGTAAACATTCATTCCCACGTTCTGAGGTCAGGAAGTCCAAGAGCAAGGTGCTGCTGTGACAGTGACTGTGAGGTGGGTGCACCCATGCTGGGGCGTCTCTCCAGGACCACTTGTTTAGGGGTACCAGTGCCAACCACTAGGCCTTTGCCGTGCTCAGGCATGTACACTGGGGGCACACACATGCATTTCACAGGACTGGATTTCTTTCTGGATTTAGTCATAATTATTGGTCAGACCCTCTCAGATCCTGCATACTCAGATCTCTCACTATAGTATTGTTGATTATTGATTTGTATTTAAATCAGTAGGTCCAAGACTTTCAAGCAATACAGAAATGTTCCTTCAGATACATGCAATTAAACTCTTTAAAAATTACGATAAACATAGCCACCCAAATACTCTTTGCTCTCCCATTCCATTTCCTGACAAACCATGCAGGTAATCAAAACAGAGAAATTGTCTCAGATCAGTTCACATCACCTCTAATTTTAGACAGAAAGAATCTCTGTCTTTATATGTTTAAAACGGTCCATATAAAATTTGGTTTTATTAAAAAAAATTGATTTTCTTTAAAAATTTTTATTTTCTTAAATGAGAATATATTGAAAATTACTATTTTGAAGACTTTTACTGTGATCATCTTGTTAGTTTGATCTCTGAGTAAGTAACCGGAATGAACTTTTTCAGTATTTTCATACTGTACCTCACTGGTGTGCTTATCTGTGTGTTCGCCATGGGCTCTGCATTTTATGTAATTAAAATAAACCATTAATGACATAAGTGGTTTTATTTTTTTAATGTACTGTACAATGTTGGACACATTCAGAAAAAGTGAGGTTATGAAACATATATTTGAAATATAGGTCATGTTTACAAACATAATATTTAACTTTAGAATTATAAAAGTATATAGTTTCAAATCTAGATAAAATACAAAATGTATGAATTTATAATTTAAAAACCTGCACTGTTTGGGAAAATAAAATCAGTACTTTAAGGAACACATCGGGAAGAGCCAATGGTCAAAGATTGAGGTTGATAAGAACTAGGACACCCTAAATCCTCTAACACAGCAAAGCCCAAGGGACCAGCTCCCTACCATGCTTGTATAACCCATCCCAAGTGGTCCTTTCTTCTCCAGGGACACCCAGCTGATCCAGGCCTCTGGTTTATGCCCTGGATATGCTTCCTTAAGCAAACAGCATTCACTGAGGACTGTGAAGGTCCCTGTAGTTGGGTGGAGATAAGCACAGCGGTGGGAAAAGTCAGAAGCTGGGAAACATGGGCAGGGCAGGACTCAGGGATCACGATCAGTGCCACCTGTGGGAAGGACCAAGTGATGAACGTGACCTCTAGCCTCAAACTGTGCTGACTCAAGGTCAGTGGCAGAAAGTATCTCATTAGCCTGCTTGGAGCTTTGCCAAAGCCTGGGTGGACTGTCTTCAGCTGCCACGGAGGGAAGTGGGTGCCACCTTGCAAGATGACACACAAAGGACGATTTTCTGAGAGAGAGGATGAGGGTGGCACTGCAGAGAGGGGTTCGGGGCTAGACACCGACATGCTACAGGTGTTTGCCAACTGCACCTGCCTTTTCGTCCCTGAAATACACACAAACACTTTTCAAGCTACTGGAAACTTTTGAACTGGTTTGGGTGGCCATGTTGTCCCTGTGCCCACTTGAGGAGTGGGCACCCTCTCAGACCCTCTCAGATCCTGCATATTCAGATCTCTCACTATATTATTGTTGATTATTGATTTGTATTTAAATCAGTAGGTCCAAGACTTTCAAGCAATACAGAAATGTTCCTTCAGATACATGCAATTAAACTCTTTAAAAATTACGATAAACATAGCCACCCAAATACTCTTTGCTCTCCCTTTCCATTTCCTGACAAACCATGCAGGTAATCAAAACAGAGAAATTGTAAAATAAATCTGCTTTCAAATCCTGCATGTCCTTTCAGTGTCTCTGCCCGCCTTTGCCATGGCAAGGCAGAGATGGCAGTACTGTGTGACAGTGCAAAACTGTTCCCCTCAAGTCTGGAAGCAACATGCCATAGGGAGAGGAGGGCACCAGGGATCCTCCAAAGAAGGTCCAGCCCTCTTGATGGCCTTATGACCACCCACTAGGTTTGCTTCTTCAAGGGTTTCCGAGCTCCCAATAACACCAAGATGGGGACCATGTCTGTCCCACAGCCTTACGTAAAATAGTTAAGGTCTGCACTACCATGGGGAGCATACCTGTGAGCCTATGAACAGACTTCCTGCTGAAAACAGATTTCCTGGGGGCCCCAACTGACACAGAACCAGGGAGTGGACGACTGACAAGATTGGGAAAAATGACTCCATCCAATTCCCTTGCGAGATGTAATCCTTGCTACTTGCATTGATTTCTGCCACACAGACAGAGAGGAGTTCTGCTTCCAGACTCGCCCCGATGTCATGGCAAGCGTTCAACGGTGCACACTCTGTGTATGTCCTAGTGCTGAGCATCTGTGGCTTACTTTGATTTCTACTATCAGCAAACACCAAATAAATGTTGGCCCGCAGAGCAGATGAAGATGGAATTGTTTTATGGATTGTTATAAATAAAAGCAATTCAGAAAAGATTTGGAGAGCAAAAACAGGGTTGTTATCTAAGGAGATTGGAGTTGCTGAGTGCATAATTCATTTCTCAAATTTTATTTTTTTAGTGCCAGTCTTATTTCTCCCAGCGCTGTCGAGAGGGAAATGCTGTGCAGGTCAGGCAGTTAGTTTTCTGTAAAAATAATGACCTGCATTCCCAGGAATCTTAATGTCACCTTGTTATTTACCTTTCATAGTTTCTGGCTTCACAGGCAATCAAAGTCTGCTCTGGAACTTGCAGACATTTATTTTAGAACGAAGTTTCTCTTCCTCTCCTGGCCTTTAGAATAGAGAATTTTTATTTTGCAGTGATTCTGTCTCACCCAAGCTGTGAAATCACTTTTTTACTGTATAAACTGAATAACTTGCTGAAAAAGCTTTTTTTCGCTTCCCAGTTAAAGACTCATTTCTTTCCTATTTTTCTTAATAGGTCTCACTGTCCTTCGGACCAGGGACTGGAATGACTGTGAGGAAGGCAGGGCTCTTCCCAAGGCTTCTTTCCTCAGCACTGGAAGTGAGGCCTGACCTTTCCCCTGCTGAGTGGCATGGAGTAACTGGAGCATGGTATGCATCTGAGAAATAACAGATCATTTCAGGCAGCCTGGGACAGAGAAAGCCTTTCTGTGCTCTAGCAGGAAAAAGAACATTATTTTCTCAGCCATATTAGCTTTGGATAAAAGGTTTAATGAAATCAGAATCTTCAGTGTGCTTCTCTAGTGCACATTTCTACATCTTGTCAGGAAAGTAAATGATTGGAATTTTAGATTCCACCAAAATGATCTCATGGACATAATGAGGTTAACAAGCTGGAATTGGGCTCTTGGGCCTAGAGAAAATTTCACTTATGAAAAGAATTTTTAATTAAGTGGAAGTGCCTCATCTAAATAGCACAATTTGCTAGTCAGAGATAAGAGGATGAGATAGATCAGGAAAGGGAAAATCATGCCCATGGAGAATGGACCAAGGTTTAGAAGTCGAAGTTCATTTCAGTGCTTGGGTGCCCCTCCGCATCCTGGCGCAGCTTCAGGAGAAAGGAATTGACCCTCACAATCAGCTCTGAGATGCATCCTTGTACCCTGGTGTGTGGTCTGCTTTGCAAATCTGCATGGATTCATTTTCTAGGACCATGATGCAGTCAGGGGTTGCAAGGAGAACAATTATATACGGACACAGAATTCATAATATTGTTTATAATCATCACCCAAGGAGTCACATACTAGGAAAGTGCCAGAAATCTGTCCACAACATGAAAGACCTAGAAAATTCAGCCAGTGGCCTGGATCCATGATAATAACCTGCATCAGTTCAGCTGAAAACCTAGGGTCCAGGACCATAACTCATGCAAGTCCATCCCACTGATCTATGCTGGGAAGGCCCAAAGGTCAGTGGCGAAGCTAGAAAGTCTGTGCCAGTGGGGTGAAGAATCTGTGCCAATGGGGTGAAGGTTCTGCATTGGAGCCAAGAGGCAACACTTAAAATAAGGACCAGGGCTCCCCCGAAAAGTACCACAGCCATCCTCAGTGTTGTAGTCAGGGGTTGTGCAGAGAACAATTAGAATCAGGACATATAGTTTATAATATTGTTTTGTGGTGGTCACCAAGAGTTAACATAAGAAACTATAGGTAATGTATCTGCAAAGACAGAATATTTAGCCAAGTGCCTAAATCTCACAGCAGTGTCCCACATGAGTCCAGATGAAAACTCAGAGCTCATGACAATGCATTTCATGAGTCCAGCTGGAGGTCTAGAGCCCACAAGAAGGACTCATGCCAGTCTCTTTTATGGATCCACGTCAGGAAGGCCCAAAGGTCAGTGGTGGAAGCCAGAAAGTCTATGCAAGTGGAGTGAAGGAGCTGTGCTGGTGAGATGAGGGTTTTATGCTGCAGCCATGAAGTCACATTCACAACAAAGACCAGCGGCTGTCTTGAAAAGCACCACAACCATCCTCAGCGACACAGAGGCCCTGAGCTCCTCTGACGACAAGCACATTCGAGTACATGCCAGGGATCCAGTGTGATGAGTTTATCTTGGAGACCAAGTGGCACATGTTTTCCCCCTGGAGCCAGGATGTGAGGATCAGAGCTTTTCCAGGAGAACAAACAGCTCAAACAGCAACATGTAGGAGAACCCAGTGCCTCAACGCGATAGCTTTTCGTTTTTTTACTTTTCTGTTTATTCTGGCAACCTTTTTTAGGTGGGATATCTACACTCAGCACCATGCTGATGTAACCCAGCTGGCATTAAGTTGACCACCAGGTTGTAATCCATAATACTCAGTGACAATGAGGTCCTGAGCTCCTCTGATGATGACAGCCAAGTACATATCAGAAAGCTACTGTGATAATCCTGGAGATTAAACAGCACCTATCTTGCCCTCTGAAGCCAGGAAGCAATGCTCAAAGTAAGGTCCAGAGCTCCCTCAAAGTGAACCACAGCCATTCTCAGTGACAAGGTCCTCAGATCTTCCCATGATAACAGCTGAGTTCATGTCAGGGGAGCCAGCATGACAAACTCTTCCAAGAGAACCAACAGTTCCGAACAACAACACTTAGGAGAACACACTGTGCTTCTTTTTCCTCTCCAAGTCTCTTTTTTATGCTGGCAACAGTTCTCAGGTGGGCCATCCACGCTCAGCCCTGCACTGATTCAGTTCAGTTGGCATTTAAATTGACTACAGGTTACCAATCCACTAAAGATGCCATGAAAAATTACCACAGAGCCACTTAGAATGGTGTATTCTCTCATAGATCTGGAAGCTGCAGTCTGAAACCCAAGCCTTGGCAGGCCCTACTAAACTGGTGAGGCTCTCAGGAGGGTTTTCCCTTGACTCCTTCAAGCTCCATGGGTAGTGAATCATACTGGATTGGATTCTGAAGTAACAAACAAATGAAACAAAGTGATATGAATAAAATATAATTTCTGGCTAATGTTAATATATTAATACTAGTTCATAAATCATAATAAATCTTAGATGCTAAGTTAAGGTGCTAATAATTAGGGATATTGGGTATGAGTTATAATAAGTTTGTGCAATTTTTGTAATTTTTCAATAAATATATTATCTTGGGCCATGGATTTCTCTTCCTTAGCTTGTATCATGGCTTTGCCTCTGATGATGCATAGAAACTCTCTTTCTTTCTGTCCTGTCTCTCTCTGGATGTTTTCTCCTCTTAAAAGGATGTAAATTACTGGGTTAAGGTGCATCTTAATGGGATGTGACTGTATCTGAATTCAACCATATTTTAAAGCTATTTCCTAGTAAAATCACATTCACTTCCTAATGGTCTTGAATCAGTATGGGGTGGGGTGAGGTGATGTTACTCAACACAGTCCACTGTGTTAAAAGAGAAAACTTTCCAAGCCAAGACATTTCCTCAATTTAAAGAGTGAGATCTTGTCCTCCTGTCCCATCCTCCTTGAATATCCCTGTGATAATAATTTAAAATGAATAAAGCCTTTGAGTTATGGCTTGTGTCTCTATGTCTCCCTCCCCCAAAGCCTCATGCACTTGTAAATGGGGCTTTTCTGAGCAGGCTGGATCTGGGTGTATGAATACGGATTAGGGTGTGTGGTACCCCATTAGTCCACTGATTGGATTTAGCATGGTTCTGAGTGTGGATCTTGGAAGCCCCACCCTGGGTGTGGGTGGCACCAATGAATAGGTTTGGAGCCAGGATGGAACATAAAAGGAGGCAGGAAAGGCAGGCTGGCTGCTTCATTTTCTTTCCCTTGTTTTATTATGGACTGTTCACCTCTGCGATGCCCCTCTGCCATGCCACCTTCCTTGGAGCCGGCTGACTATGAACCAAAACCTCTACAAACTGAACTATGAAAAACTTTCCCCCTCTAACTTGTAAGTACCTGGTGTTTTGTCTCAGCAGTGAGAAAAGTAACTAAGATAATACGCATGTTTGAATTTCCTAAGTAAAACTATAAAAACTTCTAAAGCAAAACTTTTTTAATCTGTGACTTAAGTTATTGTGTTTAATATTTAGCTTGAAAATGAGAATGGAAATAGTTTCTAGAAAATCAAAGGTATATGCTGTTAAGTTTAACTTTTTGCTTAATTTCTAAAGATACCAGTGAGGTAATTTATTTTAAATATTTCTTTTATTTTAGATAATACATTTATTGAAAAATTACAAAAATTACACAAACTTATTATAACTCATACCAAATTTCCCTAATTATTAGCACCTTAACTTAGAATCTAAGATTTATTATGATTTATGAACTAGTATTAATATATTAACATTATCCAGAAATTGTATTTTATTCATATCACTTTGTTTCATTTGTTTGTTATTCCAGAATCCAATCCAGTATGCTTCGGTTCTCATGGAATACTTCTCAGACTCTCCTCATTTTCAGTGTTCCTGACAATTTTGAGATCAAATTTGTGGTCAATTTGGGTTTTCTAACATTTTCTTTTTCATAAGTAGACCGGGTATCTTAGTTTATTTTCTTGTCATTGAGACTTAATTCCCACCAAATGCTATGGCCCAGGCTGCCCTTGAGGTTCCTTGGGTAGAGGGCCACAAGAGGATGAAAAATTACAGAAGAGATAAAGCTGGGGTTATGTGGAGCCCCTACTCTCCAGATGGGAGGAAAGGAACTGCTCCTCACTGCAAGGGTGTTTATTTATACATTTTAGCAACTTAATGTTAGGAGACACCTTGTTGTCTTAGCAACCCACTATTCAGATAGTCTTGGGGCTGGGTGTTCTCTGGGCTGAAGCAGCTTCTTCATGTGGCTTGCTCTGGGTGCTTTTTGTTTTGGGGCCAGCCATGTTCCAGTGTTGCATAAATGGTTAATTTTAGCTTCAATGACTCCCAACAAACAACCATATTTTAAAGTGGCTAACAGTTTTTAGAGGTTTCAGTCCACAGTCTGCTGACTCCAAGGCAGGTGATCATGGCACAGGGACATTGCTGAACAGAAACAGTCCTTAGCAGGGCAGTTGGGAAGCAGAGAGGTCAAGGGAGTAGCGAGGGTGATCTTTTCTTCCAGGCCCTTCCCAGTGACCACCTTCTACCACCAGGCTTCACCTCCCCAAACACATTTAGCTTTAGCTAAATGGATTAAGGCCCCTGACACAATCACTTCCCCAGAGTCCCACATGGGAGTACATGAAGCTTTGGGGTTTATCTAGACATAAATTATACCAGAAGGGTTATGCATTTTGGGGAGAAATCCCACAGAGATAAAGCATAGTGTGGGTTAAATCGTGTTAAAAGATATATACTTCCATCGTGACTTACTGATTCGATTCTAATCCTATCACCTGTCTGAGATGGTGCTTGACAAGTTTCTCCACTGCAGTCACTGTTCTGCCCCTGTCCTTGTTGCATTCTTCAGAAGAGGCTTCATGTGCAGTCCATAAGTGAGGGCTGGGAGCTGTGCTGCATAGCCTTGCAGGTGTAGTGTCCACATCAATTACATGGCATTCTTCTGTACTGGGCCATTTTCTGGCTTCATTTGTGTATGTATTTTATCACTTATTTATATCAGTATCTGCTCAGGGTATTTTATGCTCTAAATCATAATTCCTTGATAGTTTCTTGTTTTGTTGCTTGAATTTTTCCATGCTTGGTCCTGGGGAATTTCTTGGTTGGCTTCTGCTCCCTTTGACACACTGGCACTGTTCCGTGTCTGTATGTAGGTTTGTAAAGCACAGCATTTCCTTACGTTGGTACTAAGTGGTGCTCCAGGCTCATGTCGCATATTCCATTTCTCAGGCCTAACCGGAGCCCTTATTCATTTAACTGCAGAAAAGAATCAGTAAAGATCTCTAAGATGTGGGTGCTGGGCATGTTCACTGCATCTCGGCCTCCCAGCCAAACAGTTCAGAAAAGCACATGCATGTGCTTAACTGTGGTTCTGAATCTGTTTTTTTTTCTGTGTCTGTTTTTATGTGAGTTAGACCCAAGTTCAGACTGATGTCATCGACTCTCGTCCATTACCTCAAAGGCCCTTCTTCTCTTGTGTCTGTAAATTCAGCATGGAGAAATCCAGCTCCATCATCTGTCATTGGTTAATATTTTGTTCCACCCTGGTAGCATCTCTAGCGAGTTCTGGTGTGTTAACCTGGATGCCTGCAAGAAATGACCATCCAGGCTACAGTGCATACAAGCAGTTTCCTTTTTCTGTTGTCCTACTGTTTCCGCGTTCACAAATGCTCTTCCATGCTCATCAGCATATTGCGTTTGTGGTACATTTGGCTTCTTTTTTATTTTATCAGACTCTGATAAAATTCCATATCTGGACCACTGGCTTCCTTGATTGGTTTTTGATTGTTTGCAGGCTTTAAGATTTATTTATTTATTTATTTATTTATTTATTTATTTATTTATTTCTTGGTAGTAAAAATCCCTGACTCTAGACAAATTCACAGTGGCATAGTTTTATCATTAAATATCACATAAAATAGTAACATCAGTGGAAAAGCTCCTTTGTGCTTCTCTGAAATAACCACTTGCTCCCAAAGGCTCTTGAGCAACATGATCAGGTATAGTATAGCAAAGACCTCACTTCTCTGGTACCAAATTCTGCCTTAGTTACTTTTTTCTCATTGCTCAGACAAAATACCTGAAACCCAAAATTAAGGAAGGAAAGATTTTTTTGGTTCATAGTTTGAGGTGTTTTCAGTCCCTAATCAGCTGGCTTCAAGGGAGGGTGACTTAGTGAATACAACAGTTCATGGTGGGAGAAGACAGCAAAAGCAGCAAGAGCAAAAAGTTGAAGAACAGGCTCTTTTCCTCCTTTATATTGTGAGCAGGCTGCACACCCTGGGGTGGGTATAGCAATCACACCATCTCTTGCAAAGGCTCAGGATATTTACAAAGTGAGGACCCAGACCCCCAATGAGTCACTTCATTAAGCTTATTAACTTCTCAAGTTAACACAGTGTAACAACCACTGCAAGTGTCTGTTCTTCTCCCAATACCTTGCTGTTTATTTCTGTAACATAACAGCGTACTTTGAAATTATGTAATGTGAGTCTACTGACATTTTTCTTCTTTTCTTAGCATTGTGCTCCATTTTGTAACTTACAAATGTTAGAAACAATTTGCTGATATCCACAGATGTCCTTCTTGGAAATTTAAGTTCATATTAAATCTGTTCAGCAGTTTGGGAAGAATTAACATCTTCACTATGTTAGGTTTTCAAATCTGTGACCATAAAACCTCTCTCCATATATTTAGATCTTTGATTTACTTCATCAGTGTTTTCTATGTGGATCATTCTCATGGTTAGCTTATACTCAAAAATTCAATTTATTAAAAGTGATATTTTAAAATTTAATATTCTTTATTCTCTAGCATACAGGGAAACAATTGATTTTTGAATATTGAATTTATATTCAGTGACCATGCTATATTACTAATTGTTCAAAGATCTTTTTATTGCATTTTGTTTACCTGTATAGACAATAATGTCATCTTTAAACAGAATGCTATTTCTTCATGTTCTTTTTATACATTTTTAGTTTGTTTTCCTTTATTGTATAGAACTAGCCAGGGCCTCCAGTTCTAGGTTACATAGAAGTAGGGAAAGAGTATATACTTGACTCATCTCAGGAATAAGTTAAAAACATTTAGTCTCTTTGTATCAAATAATTATACATATATATGTTGTTTGTATCATTAATCTTTGTTTTGTGAGCATAATTTGTTCTGAAACTGTGCTTGTATTCCAAAGCCCTTGTATGGCAAAGAGAATTTACCCTTAAGAAATAATGGAAACTGATGATTTGTTTCACAACTCAAAAATATTCATATAAAATGATTACAATGATTATAATACTGTAGCACAATACAACACTGTCATATAATAAAAATAAAGCAAATACAAAATATAAAGAATGATAAGCAAATTAGCCTACATTTACCTTTGAAAACCTTTATAGCTGATGTGGATACAAGAGTGAGGAGGGCTGCAGTGTCTTCACTATCACTAATGATATCACTGTTACCTCTTCACTCGGTGGAATGTCTTTATTTGTGCAACTTTAACAAGGAACCTTTCCTATGACACTTGCTTTTGCCTCCTTTGGAGGATTTCACAGAAGTGTGACATTGTATTTCTGTTTCAGTGAAACAAATTCACTGCTAGTACTGCTCCAGCCTTAATTGGGTGCTGCTTTTCCACAAAATCTTTCACCATTTCCCCCATTTTACACGCTCTAATCTCATTTGAAGTGAGGGATTCTTCTGTCCTTTCTTCTCCTCCTCTGCAGATGAGTTCTTCATAACTTCCTGTTGTCAGGAGAACATCTACCTACATTTCTGTAGTGCGAGAGGAAGGACCATGGGCTTAGTTATGATCATGTGACATTTGCATTATTTAGCACTGTACATGTATTGCAAGATCACGCATTTATTACAAATGTTTGCTCATCTTGCAGAACACTCAGAACAAGCTACTTGCAACCCAAGGTTTTAGAGTCTATGCACAGTGGTAACCTGGGTCACAAATGTAATATGTTCTACAAATTTGGAAAAGATGACCATGTTGTGTGTGTGCAGGAAAGAAGGCTCTGGTTGTGTTTCTCACCTGAGGCAGTGTTTGCAAAAAAATACAAAATTTTGCCAAGCATTTCTGCTTGCTAACCATATTGTTTGTAAACAATAGAGTTAGTGACAGAAGATACTACTGTATATGACATATATGATACGTGCATATATGTATTATATATATATATATACACATATATATATATATATATATATATATATATATATATTTGAACTTTATCTTGGGAGATGAAAAATGGCAGAGTTGAAAATATAACATCTCAGGACCCGGAACTAAGACCCCTGGGAGAAAAAGGAAACATCTTTGAGAAGGAAAAATGAAGTAGATGTTTGGGAATCCGAAGGGAGCTGATGGGCAGACTAGAGAAACTGGTGAGATGGAACATGGTGCTGAAAAAACCAGGAAGCAGCTAGGGAAGGAGCCCTGGCTCCCAGGAAGGGACACTTCACGGATTGACACAGGTAAGCCCAAAGAGGGCGGTTCCTACAGGGTGGAGCTATACACTGGGCCTACAGTGCCACCCTCCTTAAAAGGACTAGGGGTGTTGTAAGGTACAACAGCAGCGCACATTGTCTACTCTGAAAGGGACCCTTCCTTCCACACTGCAGCTGGGAGTTGGAGGGGAAACCAGTGCAGCACTGCCATATGGGAGAGTGTTTAACCAGGTACTACCTGGGGAAGGGTTAATTGTTTAAGACTGAGCTCTGGAACAACCACAGGACAGCTTTATATCAGATATTCTGGTGTCAGCTTTTCAGCTCTGGGGCTGAGGTGGGGGAGACAGCACAGGAGACAGTTCCAGCGAGGGCATGGGCTAGGAGAGACCCCGAGAAGTTTATGTTCATGCTGGAGAAGACACTTGGAGAGAGCATCTTTACAGTCATATTTAAGGGTAAGTGGAGTCCTAAAGAGGGGCCCTTACCCTGCATAACTAGTGTCCTGTAGGAACAGGAAGAGACGAAAGAAGGGACACACTTGGGGAGATGGCCATGTGAGCACAGAGAGAAGTCAGCTTCTAAAAGTCAAAGAAAGAGATCTCAAAGTAATTCAGTGTCCAACATCTAATCTTGATGACCAGCCTCTGGAATTAAATACTTTTCTGTTGTTTAAGACACCCAGTGTTGTCGTCAGGGCTTACAAAGGAAAAGATTTAATACAGGACACATAATTTACAGGATTATTTTATAATATTCAACCAAGGAGTCAAATGCAAAAGAGTGTAGTAGATCTCTTCTATACCTAGAGACCCAGAGAATCCAGATGAGGGCCTGGATTGTTGTCATGAGCCCAGCTGGAGACTTAGAGCCTGTGTTGGTGTCCTCCCTGAGTCCAGCTAGAGGCCTAGAGCCATGACAATGTCTCACCCAAGTCTGCTTCACGCATCTGCACTGGGAAGGTCAGTGGTGGAAACCAGGAAGTCTGAACCAGACAGATGAAGGACCTGTGTCAGCAGGTGAGGGATCTGCACTGGAGTCAGGAAGCGCTGCTCAAAGAAAGGCCCAGAGCTTCCCCAAAGAGAACCACAGCCCTTCTCAGGGACAAGGTCACAAGTTCCTCCAATGATAATGGCCAGGTTTACATATCAGGACAATCTGCATGACATAGTTCTCCAGGAGAACCCACAGCACCCCTCTTCCTCTGCAGTTCTCCCTTTATGCTGTTGGCAGTGGTCCTCGGCTGGACCCTCCACACCTGAGACATGCTCAGGTCAGCTGGTGTTCCAAGGTGCTCATTGTTAATTCACCACACCCAGTCTGCATGTCTTCCAACAACCCCAGTGGATTAAAGTGGCTACTAAACTGTTTTGCAGACGGTGTCCTCTTTGACCTCCACATTGCTGCTCTCTCTGGTTATCCTCCTGACCCTGCTACCATCACCTTTATCTTTCCTGTTAGGCTTCTTTAGTGTTTTGTTAGGTGTTGTTCGCCAGCTTTTGTCTTGTCCTCCCTTTGCCTTGTCCCGTTTTCTTCTCACTCCAATTTTAACCATTTCTGTGTTCAAGTGTTGCACAGATGCTAATGACCTCCAGACTCTCCCTGTGAGCTCGGAATCCACTTGTACTAGCCTGGGCTACCTCTTCACACTGGCCTGACACACAGCCACTGGAACATCTGCTCCCACACAGGGTACTGTGCTTGGTCTCCAGTTTGTTTCTGTTGGTGTAAGCCATGCTCATCCATCAGTTACTTTACTGAAACTGAGAGCTGTTCTGCACTCCTCCACCAGCCATAAGTCTGCTTAATCACTGCTACTTGAACAGTTTAATTTTAAGTCATTTCTATTACTAGACTTCTCTCAGTTCTGTTGGTGCTGCTTTATATCATACATAAGTTGCTTCTTAGCTTTCTTAGCCTTTTAATTGACAGGTGTTAAGTTTGTATTGCTTATATTCTATGAAAACTAAGTATATCCCTATAATTTTATAATTCTGAGATTATAACTTGGTATAAAGTTCTTTGTTATTGGAGAATTAAAGTCTCCCTGGCTTCTAATATTTCATATAATGTGGGGTTTCCAACACAAGACGAATTATCACTATTAAGGTGATATATAATACTTCCAGGGACGTATCAGCTTAAACATTTTAGACTGCTTATTGTGGTATTTAATAATTAAGGATCATTTAAAAGGCTCAGCTTCCGACAATAAGAGATTTTTTTTTGTAAAATGTGATTGTTGTTCTATAATTTGAATATATAACTTGGAAATTTAAAGTCTCTTTGAATTCTTGATGCACCCTTAGTTTTCTTGAGTAAAAATAGTAACAATTACCTAAGGTAAAATTTATCTTCTAGACTCATACAACCTTTGGGTTCATTTTCCCCCTCCAAGACAGATTCACATCTGCTTTGTGTCTGAATCCATTTGTTTCTAGGGCTCTGCTTTCAGTTGTGTGGGTGGTAAATCCAGTTTAAACTTCAACTGTTTCAGCCCTCAGAACTCTTGAGAAGTGTTGGTTTCAGTCTTTCAACCTGAGATACAATTGTTTGCCAGCAGCATTTTAAAAGGGTCCATAAACCAGAGAACTAGAAGCCAAACACACACAGCAGTAGTGCTATAATTTCTTTTGTAGCTTTTTGTCTTACAAAGGAGTTTCTTTTACCATTTTCATCAATTTTTGTTATGATTTGGCAACACATTGTGAAACATCTTGTTGGAAAATGCAAAAAGAAAAAGAAAGAAAGAAAAGAAATACTGGTAAAGCAAAGCAAACATAGGTCCCACATTTGTATTTATAGTTTTTATTCACACATGGCCTATAACTCTTAGTATATTTCCACTGGATGTACACACTTTCTTACTGGTGTTGTTTTTATGGTAGGAAAATTGATGGATTAATTGGTGGATGAATCAGTGACACTGTAGCTCTCCTGTCCCTGATGACAGGGGAGTTCCTAAGCGTGGATTGCTGCTCCCTATAGGAACAGCTCCTGCTACTGAGGACCAAGGGTCTCACTGGAGGTGTCTGTTGCAGGCTCCCATGACCGCAGGAGACCACACAGCCCCTCTGCTTCCCACAGGGACTTAGAGGAGGAGAAAGCAAGGGGACAGACCAGTGACTTCTCAGGAAGACGCTGCCGCAGGGCTTTGGTGGCTTTAGAGGACCTACGGTTCCAGTGCTTTAGAACAGTGGTGCCTATGGACTGACTGTGCCCTAGTTATCACTGTCCAGTTACTGGTGGAAAATACAACCAGCCTGGGCAGAGCATTGACTTCGTATACTTTCATTGTAATGTGAGTTCTCAGTGACACTGTTTGAAGCATTTATGGATTATTGATACTAAAACACTTCAAAGCTGAGCACAGGGTTAGGGGCATCATCTGCTCAGCAAGAACAGTCTTATGTGTCTTTATGAAACTGCTTCTGCTCTCCGGTGACATGGGTAGATGCTGCAGGAGAAAGGCCATTTCTGAGTGGAGATTCGGGTGGAGATTCGGGAGATTCTGAATTGAGAGGCACTCAATTTCAATCTTTCTCTTAATAGCTGTAAATTCCTAAATGAGCTGACTGCTCGTTCTTTTGCTTCTTTTCAGAACTGTGAATTGAGCCTAGCATGTGAAGCATGTGAGACATGCATCGCACCACTAACCACACTGTGCTCCAATTAGTGTGCACCTCTTAATTTTCCTATATGCAAAAAATTTTCTGCTAGATCATTGTGTAAGGATTAAAAAGCACAGAGCATAGCAGTGCTTAATATAGTTTGTGGCCCTGAGTGGTACTTAGGAGAGGGCAAGAATGAAGAAAAAGATGAAAATGATGAGTGAAAATGTCCTTTCTTTTACATACAATGTATTAGACTTACAAAATATAGTAAGTCCTGGTGAGCATATTTACCACAAACACGGCACAGTCTTCGATTGTATCTCAGTTGTTCACTGTTCTACTTCACATTTTCTTGGCATTGCAGGGAAATCTGGACTATAAGGTATTTAAAACAAAATTTTACTATAAAAGCTACCATTTATTGAGTGTTTATGATGGACCATGCTTTCTTATGTAATTACCAGGCTAGCTTAAAAACATAAGGACAATGCACACAGCTAAAAAGCCACCAAGTTAATATTCAGTCCACCTCCCATTTCCAAACTCAGGTTCCCAGCCAGTTTTGCTGGATTTCCTTGGGAGTTGCTGGTTTCTCTCTAGAGTGGTTAGTGCTGGAAATGCAGATGTGTTTGGTCTCTGAGATAGGATTTCACACACAAAGTAGAGGGTAAAACTGGGAAGTGTTTTCAAGAAATGTAAACTGCTTTCTGTTCTGTACCAGTCAGTTGTCCACTGCTAGGACAAAGTACCCAACATCCACAATCGCTGGAGAAGAGGTTGCCTTGGCTCACGGCGGCTTAGTCTGTAGTGGGCTGTCTCCACAAGGGCATGGTGTGGTAGAGGGCAGGGTGGGCCATCTATTATGAATGTAAAGGAATGCTGGAGACTCTATCATGGACTGGGAGCTCCCTGGGAGAACAGCAGCTATGAAGAGGTGTAAGTGGTGTAGGAGGGGCCCTCACAGTCTCAGTTACCCCTGATGCTCCTTGCTAGTGGACTCTTCAGGGGGAAGCCACACTCTTGGTGGCTTTCTGGGATGCTGTCCCGACCACCTTACTGCCAATGTGTCGCTTTGGACACAGCCCACTTAGGTCCTGATTGGCATGGGATTTTCAAGGTCTGGAGGCTCTCCTGTTGCTCTCCTCTGGACAGATAACGCTATGAATAAAGCTGCTGCCCAGCTGGCGGAAACCCTCTTCAGCTACCAGAGCTGAAGGGCCATTCTGTAAAGGCTGATTATTTATGACTGTGTATGCAAAACATTTTCACAGCTGTTAATATAAGCTGAAATGTTCATTACTAACATCATATATGTTTTATTCTAGAAAAATAAAAGGTGTTATTTAGCCTTGGGCATTTCCAAATACTCAAAATTCCTTTCCATTTAAAGGTTCCAGCATGCTCACCCCGGCCCCTAGGTCTGCAGTGATGAAGCCCAAGTTTTGGGTTTCTGTGGAAAGCCGTGATCTCTCTGGAGCACGAAAAACAAAAACAGAAATAAAATCAGATGAGAAGAAACACTGGCATTTGAAGGGTAGTCATATTCCATGAATGGACATGAGAGAATGAAACAAACAAATGTGTTTAATGGTTACCTGTGAGTGAATTGACAGTTGAATACAAGAGAATGTACTGAATCTCTCAGTGCAAAGATTGGCAGTGTGAAGAATGGTGGCATGTTAGACACTGGTGTTTATTTCTCTTATGAAGAGACACATGGTTGGATACACAGGGGAAGAGATTCAAATGTGTATATGTGAGTGTGTATGTGATGTAAATATTATATGACGTGTACATGTGTGTATACAACCAGATGGCTGGTTGTATATCTGCTTCCCTACTTTGATTTTCCTATGTTTGATATAGATTTCTTCTATTGGTATGCTAAAGAGTTTTAGCATAGACTATGATAAAAAGGAATCCAATTCTGAGCAGCTTGATTCTATAATTTCAAACTGTATTTACACATGGAGGTTGGTTACAGGCAGGGGGGGAAATCATTTGAGTTGTTAAGTTGTATAGCAGAAAAGTTTTACTGATTTGATTTAAAAGCCCTCTGAGTGCTGACTGTGCCTTTGCCAACATTCCTGTTATACTGAATCAGATAGAAATATGCCACTAACCGGCATCGCTTCTTTTGCAATCTGCCCTGAAATATCAGATGGAAAATGAAAACCATTATGGCAGTGCAGTTGCAAGTCCAGTTACAAATGACTCCAGAGCCCTCTGCAACATGACCCGACTTCCAATCATCTCTCTAGATGTCAGGCAGACTGCGGCCCTGCTTCCTGCCTGTGCACATGTGACTGGGAAGTAGATGGCACTTATCTGTCTTGTCCACGGCACTGTGCTCATCTGATAATAGTGGCTCCCAAGCCACGCAGAGGGCAGCACACATGCTTTAGCCAAAATTTGCCACTGGAGTAAGTAAGGCATGGGCAATGCAGCTGGACAGACAGATGCTGGGAAGAGAGGGAGCATTCAACACTGTTTCTTAAAAAAAAGAACAAATCTATCACTCTTATTCTTCTGTTGATGAAAATACAGGGAAAAAAAAAAAAAAAAAAAAAAGGACAGACAGGAGAGTGGGCTCTAGGCGGCAGGAAGAAAACCAGGAAGGATTCTGTGTAGAAGGAGAATGTGGTCTAAGCACCGGGAGTGGGGTCCCCCATAGCACAGTTGTCCTTCTTTGTGCTCCCAGACAGGCAGGATCTCCTCGCTGCTCTGCTCCTTGGTACTGTTCCCTTGGAGTCACTGGGCTACCTGGGTCTGGCGAGGGGCTGGGTTGCACACACCAAGTGGCAGTAAAGAAATCCACTTAGATGAAAGAACTGAAGTGGGGGTTTTGCGTTTTTATACATATTTCATGCATTATAAAAAATAAATGAACACAACACCATATGCGCAAAGAATTAGAAGGATCTACAATTGTGTTTAGAGACATGAAGACAGGAATTTTCACCTCTGCAAGCACCAAGGTGTGTCTTGATAAAGTGCTGGTACTGTCATAAAGGCAAGGAGTTTTATGTCTTTCATTAGCACTTGTGGTTCTGAAAGCTGAAAAGCACTTTGACTCATATGTGAGAATGAAAATACCCAAGCCAATGTCCCTTTCATTTTGGTAATAAATCTCTGTCTGCTTCTGAGTGCAGCCATATATATACACACATATATGTAGCGAACTGTATTCTATAACCTAAAGCAAATGGTTTTATTTGGGGCTTTTGGGAGCAATGACTTCCCAAGCAAAAGCAGCACAGATTAGGAGACCCCAGAGGCAGTGCTTGCCGCAATCGTTGAAATTCCTTAAAGAATCCAAATCACCGTTTTACAGTAACAATAGAAGCAGTAATTAGAAATCACCTTGGTAATTCCTGTGGTTGAACTCTGCAGAACATGCGGGCTTCTCCTTGACCCTGCTGGCAGGGGGCATCGGGAGCCTGGCACACCCAAAGTCCGCAAGGGGACAGCTTGCCCAGTGCCTCCCGTGGAGCTGGGATTAACATGACAGAGGCTTCCCTGGTCTCATGCAGCCAGAAGCAGTTCCATAATCAGGGAAACCCCTGCTCTCCTAGGGTTTAGGGGACCATGCCTAGGGTTTAGGCAACCTGCAGTGGGACAGGGGCTTCCAGGCCCAGCCAGGGGTTGGAGGAGCAGGGATGAGGAGGTGGGCAGAGCAGTGGCTGCTGCCCCACTGGCCCTGTGAAGCTGATCCTGGGACTCCTCTGCGCCTCCAGCTGGCCATGAGAGGAGGGGACACAGAGGTAGAACCAACTAGCTCCCAGCAGTGGTGTTTGGAATCAGTGGCCAGCAATGACTTCCAAAACACAACTGAGAGGTGTCCCACTTTCTGGATTGATCTTCCTCTAAGCCACGTCAGCATTTAAAAGTCCTTAGCAGGCCATGGATCAATGTGAACCTAATCTGGGGACAGACTGTGTTGGAGTTGAAGACAAAAATTAGTACAATTGACATCAATATGTAGTGTGCACAATCACCCCCTAAATGCTAAGAGGGTTTTCTTCTTCAGCAGCAGCAGTTTAGAAAGTTTCAGGCCCACACCCATTTCCCTGAGCCAGGTCCCTGTGTGCTCTTTCTGGGGATGTTGCCCTGGAAACTGCCTTCATCCCAGTACTCCTTTTAACCACAGTGTCATTCTTGCTAAATCCCTGGAGTCTAGACCTCCCTTGCAGCCCTGTCCTGGGGGCCTCCAATGGTGCACCCAAGCTTCAGCCTCGAGGCCATTGCCTTCCTGTGTGGCTCCTCCACAGTTTACCAAGGTTGAAGCCACCCAGGGCTAGCCCACTGGAACTTTCCAAAATGTCCTTACTTCCCTCCAGAGCCCTGTAGGAATATCATCCCTTAGTCTGTGCAACCAGTTCTGTATTAGGGTTTAGGAAACATTTCCTCCATGGGGACAGAGGCGGAATCTGCATAGTTTTATTAGATCCCCTTCTCATGAGGAAGATGCCCTCTTCCTTCTTCCCCAGGCAAACCCTCCCAGCTTCCTCACCGGAGGTCTCCAGAGGGAAGGCTCCTGCCCAGGATTTTAAAACACTCACATTGGGCTGAGAGCGGGTTCACCACAGATGCCCCTGTCTCCTTCTTCACCCGCTCTCAGGAAATGGAGGAAAGCTGTGGGAAAGGAAGCAAAGATTTCAAAATATGCTTTATTGAAGCTTATGTTTCTCACTTTATTTCATAATTACACAACCTTGAAATTAATTGGTACAATAAGTGAGGCAGTGTTCATTAGGTTGACATATGTAAACTTTAAAAGTATAAATGTTTTCCTATGTAAAAACATCATTTTTATATACCACAGTCTAAATTAAAAAAAACGGTTCATCCATTTTTACAGGAAAATATCTTCTCGAGGTTAGATGTGCTGAACCCTTCTTGAACCTTGTTGCAGCGTTGACTAAGAAGCACGTGATTACTGATCACCAATCTTGGACAAATTTGGGCTTTGCCTCTGCATAACTATTTTGGAAACAGTGCACTGGAGATATAGGAAGTGTAGTTTTACTATTCTTTCTGTAGAACAGGAGGTTTACCTCAAATAACTCAGTTTTCAAAGAAGAAAACCAGTGAGAACCAAGGACAATGCCAGTCCAAAGTAACTCAGCCCTCATGGTTGGGATGAACCCGGTTGAGAAAGGGAAAAGCTAGAAGGATCATGGGGTTCACACTAAGTGGGGGAACAGGGAGCTCCAAGAGCGTTGCCTGGAAGTCTCTGAAGTTGATACACAAAGAATAGTGGACTGGAAATTCTCCCACTGACCACTGAAGAGGTGACTGGGTTGCGTGCTTGCACGACAGGCTTCATGATGATTTCTCACATTCGTCAGGAGTCCTTGGGTGTCCGTGTGGCCTTGCCCAGCCTGTGTAAGGAAATGTCACCATCATCAGATGAGCAGCAGAAGTTGGTGCTTCAGGATTGAGCGGTGAGGAACGGCTGCATGGTTGGCGAGGCAGATGACTGGTCCTTGTCTCCGGAGGAAAGTGGTCTGCATCCTGGCCTTTCTATCTGCGCTGCTGAAATTTGGCAGCTGAGGTCTGGCAGCTCAGTGCACAGAGATGAGTTTTAGTCAGATGTAGACCAGAAGTCTGGCGACCGCAAATCTCTTGCAGTCATGTGGGAGCCTGGCAAAGGGACGTCTGCGGCACAGACAGATTCTCATGGAGGAAGCAGCCATTATGAACTAACCGTGGCTCCAGGAATAAAAGGATCAGGATGAGGAGGCTGCTGACTGACTGTAGCATTAGTCCTAGAATAGTCCTTCTCCTCTTGACAGAGGCTGTAGAATGTTTAAAAAGTATATTAGTGCGTCTTTGCAGTGCACAGTGATTACACCTACAACGGGAGTTGGCACACAACTTTTATGACAGACAGTTTAAAAACAAGGTTTCCTTCCTCGTCCTCCTCAGGGAAATTGTCACTGCTGACTGCTCTGGGTTCGGTGTAACTCAACCTGGTTTTAATTTGCATCTCTCCAGTGACCAGTGATGTTGAACGTTACTTCATATGTTTATTTGCCATTTCTACTTCTTCGTAAAAGTGTCTATTAAATTTTGATGCCCAGTTTTGGGTTGGGTCTTTAAATTTGGGCGAGGGATCTGTTTGTGTGTGTGTGTGTGTGTGTGTGTGTGTGTGTGTGTGTGTATTCTTTATGTATTCTAGATATTAGTCTTTCATCTGAGGAACAAGTGGTGAAAAAAATGAAAAAGAATGAAATGGAAGAAAACTTTTCTAAATAAGGAGGGGCAGAGGGGTTAAAGGAGGGAAGAGGAATAGAGAAAAAAGAAGAAGTTAAATCTTATGCAGTGCAAATTCCCTATGATAAAGGTGATCATTATGTATATATAAATGTCTTTAATTTTATTTAAAGAAAGACTAAGCAAAACAGAAAATAGGTAGAAATAATACACACCTTCAGAGAATAAAAATAAACAGTAAGAAATCACTAGTTGATGTTTACATACTGTCATTTTACAAATAGTTGTTCAAGGTACAAGAGTGGAATACGTAAAATGGTAATTCAAACAGCAAGACTGCAAACAGTTCTGTCCAACTGTCCAACAAAACTTAGTAACATGGTTGTCAATCCTATACACTTAAACATACATGCAGTTATCTATATCTTCATTTATGTTTAGATTAAACAAACTAAAGCAGGTTAAAATCATTCTGAACAAAGAATAATGGTATTGCTGGATTTCATATCATGACACTCTGTGATCAGCACTGGGTACTGTAGTGCCTTTTTTAAAAAAAATTAATTTAAGGAAAGACTAAACAAAACAGAAAATGGATAGAAATAATACATAATTTCAAAGAAAAATTAAACAGTAAGAAATCACTGGTTGATGATGACAGATTGTCTTCTTACAAATAGTTATTCAAGATATTAAAGTGGAGTATATAAAGTGGGGATTCAAACAGTGGGATTGCAACCAATTCTGTTTAACTATCCAACAAAAACTTAGAAATATGGTTATCAGTCCTATACACATAAACATACATGTAATTATCCATATCTTCAATTACGTTGAGATTGCATAAACCCAAGCAGGCTAATATCACTCTGAACAAAGAATAATACTATTGCTGGCTTTCATATTATGACACTCCAGGATCAGCACTGGGTATTTTAGTGCCTCTTTTTCTTCAAAGTATCTTTCATCATGTGTTATAAAATCAGTTCTCATAAACTGTTTATAAATTATACAGATGCATGAGTCTTAACATGTATTTCTATCCTTTCTATATTAGAGGGAGAAACAAAACGAAGCAAGGCAAAACAAAACATATTCCTATAAACACATGAAATGAAATAAACATATAAGACCATTGTACAAAGGGTTCTTCCATGGTTCCTGTGTTGTCCCTTGTTATTTCCAATATAATTGGCTACATCATCAGACATAGTATAATTCAATATATCAGTACATAACAGTAGTAATAAAAACACAACTTTGTATATAGTATAGAACTTCAAAAACCGGCAGTTATCAAACCAGAATGTGTGTTGTAGAGTCTTGTCATCTTCAGTGTAGTTGTCTATACTCTCAGACTTGATACTATCAATCATATCAGTTTTGAATAAAATCACCTCTGCCTCATTTCTGTTATGCTCTTGTTTGCCATCAGTTGTTTGCTTATTTTCTTCTTTCTGTTTTCTGTTCCATTCATTGAGGTCTCTCTGCCACTGTTCCTGGAATCCTAGTACTTTTCTCTCTCTTTAGGATGCCCTGCAGTATTCTCTGTAGACTTGGATTGGTGGTTGCGAATTTATGAAGTCTTCTTTGACTTGGAAGCATCTTGTTTCTCCATTAATTTCTAGAGACAGTTTAGCAGGGTATATCAATCTGGGCTGGGGGTTATTTTCTTTCAATGCTTGGAATATTTCGCTCCAGACTCTTCTTTTCTAGATGGTTTGTGTCGAGAAGTATGCCATTATTCTGATGGACATTCTTCTATAGGTTATCTGTTTCTTGTCTCTAACAGCTTTTAATATTCTGTTCTTATATTGAATTTCTGGGAACTTGATTATTATATGCCTGGGTGTAGTTCTGTTTTGGTTGTAGGTGGCTGGAGTTCTGTATGCCTCATATATCAGAACATCATTTCCTTTTCCTATGTTTGGGAAGTTTTCCTTAATTATTTCTGTGAATAACTTTCGTAGTTCCTTTGTTTATATCCCATCTTCTTCATTCACATTCTTTATTTTCAAGTTATATATCCTTTTGTCATCTTCTAGCCTTTGTATTGTTACTGGTTGTTTCCTTGTTATTTTTAAAAAGTTTTCCCTTTCATATTCCCACATTGCAAAGTTGCCCTCCAGTTTGGATAATCTATCCTTGGTTTTTTCCAAGCTGATTTGCCATCTTTCCATAGAGCTTTTAATTTCCTGGTGATCTCTTTGAATCTGCTTCATGTATTCTATGTTTTTTTTTTATTTTTCATCAAAAGGTTGTCTCTTTTGTTTGAGTTCCTCCCTTCTTCCATCTGTGTCTGCTTGAGGTGTGCTTAGTATCTCTTTACTTAATTTTATTATATCTTGCTTTATTTGGCTAAATATTTCATTTTTGAACTCATCTATGATGTCTCAAATATATCTCTTTATGTCCACTGGCACCATGTCTGATATTGCATGTTTGCTGTTCTCTTTCTCCTTTATATTTACCTGTCCTGGGTCAATGTTCTCAGGGATGGGACCTGGGGACTTTTTGTTGTTGCATCCTCTTCCCATCTTTTTTGCTTCTTCCAGGAGGCCCCAGTTTCTTTCTTTGTTCATTACAATTCTTTTGAAACATGCTGACTAGATGACACTTCCCACTGCAGTGTGCTAGTGAGTTGCAGACAGGGACAGCATGTGCTGGCCCCTCCCCTCTGAATCAGTGAAGTGCTGTGGGCTGCACTGTATTACTTTGTGTCATCTCCCCTCCGTGTGCCAGAAGGCAGCAGGGGTAGTAGCGGTGCACTTGGCGCCGCCTCCTCTCTGAGTTGGCGGCTGTGGCAGGGTCAGGGACGAGGGCAGCTGCTGGGTGCCCAGTCACACTGGGGCCTGCAGTGATAGGTCTCCCTGGCAGCCTGGAGATGCCACAGGCAGGGGCTGGAGTGCGGCGGCACAGGGATCAGCCAAGTTGTCGTTACATGAACTGCATTTCTTTGTGCCAACTCCCCTCCACATCAGTCAAGCTTCTGTGGCCTGCACTGTCAGTCAAACTTCTGAGATTTCACTGGTTAGTGTGGTTAGCGTCCGCCACCACTGTAGGGACTTGATTTCAGATAACCTATTGTGTCTCAGCCAGGTCATGTGACCAAGGCCTAGCTCTATCCACCAATCCCATTCAGGAAGGGAGCAATTGACTGAAGTCACTGCTGCCCCTTGTATTTGCCAGTCCTGCCTGGTCTCAGAATGTCATCTGCTGCACCTCCCCTATTTATGCAATGGCTCCACTCCCATCACTCACCACAGGTCAATGTAGGCACCCTGCCAACTCAGCTCTTCCTTTGGCTCCCTGGCCCCCAAATTCAATGTTGAAGCAGCAGGACCTCGGATAGTTGGGCAAGTGCTGTGGGAACTTGGCAAGCTGTGGCAGGACTGTATTGGGACCTAGGATGGTCAGCAAGTTGTCTTAATTTCTTCTTGGGATGAGAGAATTCATCTCCCTCTGTTGGGGCTCCCTACTCTGTATTATGTTGAATTATAAGTTGACTATCTCAGAGAGACTCTGTAGTCAGTTGTTATCTATCCACCATCTTGCTCTTCCCCCTATGTATATATAAATTGTACCAATAAACATAATTTAACATGTGTATTGATAAAATTAATTTTAAAAATTAGAATAAAAGGATCAAAGAAAACCTATGAGTTGTGTAACTTATTATGCAACAGCATTAAGAAAATCAATATATTCACACTGTGGGATCTTCCTATCTATAAACCAGAGATCTCTTTCCATTTTCTGACATTTTCTTTAATCTCATTTTTCAGAGTACTGTAGTTTTCAGTATCTTTTACAATTTTTGTGAGATTGATTCCCAAATATTTCATTTTTTGGATCATATTCTGAAAAGTGTTTTATCCATATTTTCTCTCTAAGTTTGTTGTGTGTGTATAAAAATGCTATTGATTTTTTAGCACTGAATTGGTATCCAGCTATGCTGCTGAATTTGCTTTTTAAATTTAGTAGTCTTTTGGTGGAATTTTAGGTGTCTTCTATGTAGAGTATCTTGTCATATGCAAGTAATGATAATTTAACATCTTCCTTTCCTATCCGTATTCCTTATAATTCTCTGTCTTGTAAACTTTCTCTGGCTAACATTTTCAGAACCATATTGAACAAGAGTGGTGATAGTGGGCATCCTTGTCTTGTTCCTGATTTTAGAATGACAGCTTTCAGTTTTTGCCCATTTAGTATGATGTTGGCTGTACGTTTGCCAAAGATGGCTTTTATCATATTAAGGTAGAGACCATCTATTCTGATTTTCTATAGGGTTTTTATTATGAATCACAGTTGGACTTAATCAAATATTCCCAAAACTGTTTACAGATTTAATGCAACTCTGATCAAAATATCATTAGCATACCTCACAGATCTAGAGAGAATATTCCTGAAATTCATTTGGAAACAGAAGAAATCTAGAATAGCAAAGGCAATCGTGGGCAACAAAGGCAGGCATGAGGTATCACAATTTCTAATGTGAAATTATACAACAAAGCTACTGTGATAAAATCAGCATGGTACTGGAAAAAACAAACAGACCTGAGGATCACTGGAACATATTAGAATATGTAGACACATCTACAAAGATACTCAGCCACCTTATTTTTGACATAGAGGCCAAATATATTCACTGGAAGTATAGCCTCTTTAATAAATGGTGCTGGAAAAAAATGGCTTTCCACATGACATGCTGAAGACTAGAACCAGACCCATGTCTATCACCACGCACTAAACTAAAGCCAAAATAGATTTTAAAAATCTAAATATTAAAACATAAACACTAAATCTACTGGGAAAAAGTTAGGTAGAAATCTTGAAGACATAGGGGTGGATAAAGAATTTATGAAGGAAATGCAAACCATATGGAAAGTACTTCAATAAATCAACAACTGTGGTCTCATCTTATTAAAAAGTTTTTGCACATTAAAAGAAATTACCAACAGAGTTAAAAGACAACCCACAGAATGGGAACAAAATTTAGCTAGCAGTACCTCAGACAAAGGTATATCTTCATATGTTCTATCTAGAACATATAATGAATTTAAAATTCAGGCCCCCTAATTCAAACACCCAATCCAAAACTGGGCATCTGAGGCGAACATGCATTTCTCAAATGAAAACATGCAAATGGAAAATAAATATATGAAGGAATGTTGAAGATTATCGGTCATTTGAGAAATGCAAATTAAAACAGCAACACTGAGATCCCATCTCACTCCAGAAAGAATGACTGTCATCAAGAAGTCAAAAAATAACAAATGCTGGAGGTGGTGAGGAAAAAGGAATACTTCTCCTCTGTTGGTGGGAGTGTAGACTGGTACAACCAGTACAGAAATCAGTGCAAAGATTCCTCAGAAAGCTAGGATGGAGGGTCCCATTCAATTCAGCTATTTTCCTTCTGGAAACTTCCCAGAGGAACTGAAAACATGCCACAGCACTCTATGTGCAATTATGTTTATAACAGCATAGTTTTAAGAGCTAAATCTTGGAAACAACCCAAATATCCTCAACTGCAGAATCATAAAAATGATGTGGTATTTTTAAACAATGGAGTATTATCCAGCTATAAAGAAGGATAAACTTGAGGCTTTTATAGGTAAATGGATGAAACTTGAGACCAGGCTCAGAGGTGAAATTAATTAAACTCACATGTATAAATATCATATTGTCTCCCTAGTATAAAAAACTGAAAGAATAAGATCTAAAATGTACAATAGATATGGTGAGAATGAAAGGGAAAGAAACTGCTCAAAAGGAAAGAAAAACTGGGATACGAGAAAGGGAAAAAGAAAGAAGAGAACACATTACATGTCTATATATATTCATATTACTTATCTTGTATATGTTTATATATACCAGATAAATAATTATACTGCTAATCTCTGTTAGTTCATCAAAAAGAACAATATGTACTTTCATTGACCATTTGATCATTTTTCTGGCCTATATCTTGTAATCTGAGCAACTACATAATACACAATATGTTAATCTCCTATTTTTTTTGTTTTGAAATTCTGTATCATTTTTATTTTTTGTTTTTAAAATAAAACATGTTGTAGAAAAAAAAAAAAAAAACCCAATGCACTCATTGTGGAAGTCCCAGAAGGAAAATAGAGGAAGAAATGTGGAAGAAATGTTTATTTAAGAAATAAGGACATAAAACTTCCTAAATTTGGGGAAAGATATGGGTATTCAGATCCATGAAGCCAAAAGTCCCAAACAGATTCAATTTGAAGATAATCCCAGTAAATATAATTAATTATCAATTGTCTAAGACAAGGAAAGACTGTTGGGAGCACAAGAGCAAAGTGTATCATCACATGCATCCCTAGAAGAACTACTATCAAGAAGGTGAGAGATGACAGTGTCATGACCCACGCAGCCAATGGGGTCATGAGAGGGGGCAATAGGAGCTTAAGAAGAAACTATGGACACATGCTAGAAGGGAAGCTGAACAGGACACCTGACCTCTCTGGTGGAGAGGCGGCAGCATCCCAGCATGGCCTACATCTTTATCTACACACAGTGAAAAGAGGCGAAGCACACAACAGGGCCTAAAGTGCAAGGCCTCAGTGTTCTGCTGAGGACAGTGAAGAAGAACACTCTCATGGCTTTCTATGCTGTGCTCAGTGGGGGGGGGGCACCAAGGCCAGATGCCTGCTGGCCTGGTCTTTCTCTGGTCCCAGCAGCCTGTCCACATGGCTGGCCTCCAGTGCTCCCTGCTAACGGGGCTGGTCCTGTTCTAGCCCTGAATGTGTGGTTGGTATCCAGCTCCCTACTCCCCACATGACAGATTAGCAAACACGTAAAAGAAACAAAACAGCATCGCAGTACTGGTGAAAATATAAATCAAAACAGTCACTACAGGAAGAGGCCTGATATGCCTGAAAACATTGAGACTAGAAACTAGGAGTGGAACATGACCCAATAGGATTCCTTCTGTGTCTACATCTAAAGGAAATCAAGCCAGCGTTTTGAAAATACTTGTACAGAACTTCCGGGAGAACATGGCGGACAGATAGCAGCAGCTACGGAGGATCTCTGAAACACCCAGCTTAGAATTCAGGAATGGTGCTGAGTAAGGAATCATAAGCAAGAGGAGATATGCCCCGGTGACACAAGAACGAACTGGGCTGAGAGAAACCAACTGGGAATGCAATCCTGGTGCTATAACAGGAACAGATAAAGCCTCAGCTTGGAAGCTGGAGCCTGCGCCATTGGAAGCTGCGATTTGGGTTTCCCGCCACCACTGCTGCGTCTGCATCGGCTTGGCAGAGAGAGACCCGCGCGGAAGCTCTGAGAACGGGAATAGGTGAACTGAGTTGAGAGCAGGACAGGCGGGGAGCAGTGCATCCACCTCTGGTGAGTGAGGGAAAACTGAGACTCTTCCACGGTCCAGGAGACTCCAACAGAGGACATTCTGGGACCAGGCAGACTTGCGGGAACAGGGCACTGCAGTGAATTCAGTCATGTATCTGCCTCTCAAGCAGGATTGATGAGCAGTGCCTAGCCCACGTGACGCTGCTGGCTGAGACGCAGTAGGCTAGCACAGCCCAGGTCCCAGCTCCTGAAGGTACATTGACCTGGAGTGGCGGGCCCCACCTAGGCTGCCTGGTCTGCAATTTTCTGGTTCGCTGCGGTGGTTGGGAACACTTAGCTGGCGCAATTCAATCAGACTTTGGCTGACCGGGAAGGAAGCTGGGCCTCCTATATACGCTTGCATATATAAGGAACAAAGAATATGGGAAGAGGCAGCAACAAGAAAGGATCCTCGGCCCCCAATCCTGAGAAAGAGACAACAGCAGATACAGCACCAATAGACATAAAGCGCTATCTCGAGAGCCTCATAGACAAGTTCAGGAATGAAGTTATTAATGACCTGAAGCTAGACATAAGCAGAATAGTTAGAGAAATGCTAAGCACCACCCAAGAAAAAACAGATGGTGGAATGGAAGAACAGAAAAAGAGGGGAGAATTGTTTAATGGAGAAAATAGAGAAAGCATAGACTACGTGAAGCAGGTTCAAAGAGACTACCAGGAAACTAAAAAGTCTATCAAAAACTGGCATAACAGCTTGAAAGAAACTAAGGACAGATTATCTGAACTGGAGGGCAGATTTGTAACATGGGAGCATGAAATGAAAAACTTCTTAAAAATAACAAAGAAACAAACAGCAATAATACAAAGACTAGAAGATGATAAGAGGGTCTATAACTTAAGAATTAAGAACATAAAAGAAGAAGTAGGGACACAAACAAATGAACTACAAAAGCTACTCACAGAAATAATCCAGGAGAATTTTCCTAATTTAGCAAAAGGTAAAGATACTCAGTTTTATGAAGCATACAGGACCCCAGCCACCTACAACCCAAACAGAGCAACACCCAGGCATACAATAATTAAAATTCCAGAAATCCAATACAAGAACAGAATACTAAAAGCCGTCAGAGACAAGAAACAGATCACTTACAAGGGAACACCCATCAGAATTACAGCAGACTTCTCGGCACAAACCATCAAATCACAAAGAGCGTGGAGGGAAATAATACAAGCTTTGAAAGATAATAATCTCCAGCCAAGATTGATATATCCTGCACAACTATCCCTGGGAATTGATGGAAAAACAAGGTGCTTCCAGGATAAAGAGGAACTAGGGGAATATGCAACCACCAATTCAACTCTACAGAGAATACTGCAAGATATTCTAAAAAAGAAAAATACAAAAAAATCCAGAAGTAGCGGCAGAGAGGCCACAATGAATGGAGCAGGAAACAAAATGAAGAAGACAAACTGACAACTAATGACAGAAAAAGAGCTTAACAGAAATGAGGCAGAGAAGATTGGATGATAGGAACAGCTATTTTGGAGAAAATGACGTCTTGAGAGGTAATACTGATTTAGTATCATCTTGTTTTGAAGTCTCAACAAGCTTTTATTCTTGTGTCTCCATTGGTCTAAACAGGTGGTATCTTATTGGATTTTATTTATATGAAAGTATAAGCAAAACCTTTTATAGACAAGGAGATTATACAGAAACCATTGTTCATTTTCTGCTAGTTGATTCTAAATACCCTGTAATACTGTCATTCTCTTAAATTGTTTTACATTGTTTTGATATATTTGATGCTACAGTATACGAAGTTATACTCAAAGATTTCAAGGAAAGAGACAATATGGTAAGTACTTTTATGTTGGGATAATCTTGTGGTGAAACACTATTTTGCTTAAATGGTAATGTTTTGATCTGCGCTGATTTGCTGTAATGCCCTCTTTTATCTCAATCTCCATTTTATTATTTACTTTTTTTATCTTTTTAATTAAGGGAAAAATAAATTTAAAATAGCAGGATATATTATAGTAACCCACTTTGACTTTCCATTATCTTGATTTAAAGCCCTGTATTGCTCTCACCATCTTGTTTTGACTGATGTTCCTCTATTCTATTTTGCTTGATAGTATCAGGTTCGAAAGTTTAGGCAACAGCTGTGAAGATAGTGGGATTCATTATGACACCCATTCTGGTTGACTATTATCTACTTTTGAAGACCTATAATGTCTCCAATGTTTTGGTTTTGTTGGTTTTGTTCTTTTCTGTTTTGTTCAAATTTTATTATAACTAATGATATAGGCAATTCTATTAGAGATAGCGGGAGGCATTATGGTAACCATTGTTGATCACCTAGTATTATGCTTTTACATAATCTATTATGCCCACCCTTTTGATTTGATTGACTCTGTTCTGTTATGTCACTTTTGGTTCTACTCTCTTCCAAAAAAGTAATAAGAACTGTGGGAGCAACAAAACCCAAAATGTGTAATTGTCATTGTACAAAAGAAAGGAAAAGAAAGTGCTCCAAATGATGTAACTGCATGTATATTTAAGTGTATAAGATAGATAATGATATTACTGAGTTTTGTTGGATCATTGAACAGAACTGTTTGCAGTCTCACTGTTGGAATGTCCACTTTATAAGCTTTAATTTTGTAACTTGAACAATTATTTCTAAGATGACAAAATGTAATCCATTAACTAGTGATTTCCTACTGCTTATTTTTTTCTGTAAATCTGTATAACTTGTACCCTTTCTCTGTTTTTTTTTTCTTTTTCTCCTTAAATAAAATTTTTAAAAAAAGAAAATACTTGTGCATCCCCGTGTTCACCACAGCAATGCTCACAATAGCTGAGATCTGGAAACAGCCTCAGTGCTGGGGAATAACCACAGAAAACAGTGCTGTTTATACACGGTGGAATACTACTCTGCCACAAACAATAAACATGAGTCATCTGTAAGGAAACAGGTGCACCTTGGACCATGCTGTTAACAGAAATAGACAGATCAGCTTAAATGTTATGCGATTTCTCTTACATGAGAAAATCAAAATATAAATAAAAGAGCAAAGTAAAGATAACAGGTAATAGAGGTACACATCTTTTGTAAAAGGGAAGAAGACCAAGAGATGGAGGAGAGTGAGAAAGGAGGGGAAGGGAATGAGGAAAAGAATGGAGATGCCGTGTTTCCATGCACTGGCTCACCACAGTGTACTAATAAGACATTGCAAAATCAAAATAAAAAGCGAATTAAAAATCGTGGTAACTTCTCATAACAGAGTATCATCCAGTCTTTAAAAAAAGAAAAATCTTGCCTTTTTTAGCAATGTGAATACATTTGTCTTACAAATTATGACAAATAAAATAAGCTAGACACAGAAACATCAGCGTTACATGGCGTCACTTATTTGTGGACTGTCACCTAAGTTGGACTTAGAAAAGAGCCCCTGTGAGGGGCTGCCATGTGGCCGGAAGAGATGGCCGCTGCTTACACTGCTCAGGTTGTACAAACCCTTGGTTATGTGACCAGTGAGTTCTAGCTATGTCCTTCTGTAGGACACAGTAACCATGGTTAGTGGTCTGCTATATACCGGGACGTGGGAATTGAATAGATCTTTAGTGTTCACACACGTGCGCGTGCACAGTAACTATGTAAGGAGATGAGGATGATATATTGAGGGTGAGAATGAGATACAAGACTTACTTATGCCAAAACTCCACTTTTATAATGTAAATATATAGAATTTTAGATTTGTCAGTCATACATCAAGAAGGCTGGAACATATTATCTGAAGTCCTCACCTCAGGGTAAGCTGGTTCTTATGTTTGTGAAGTTCCTTTCCTTTCCCCTGGCCCTGCACCCTCATCTCCATCCCTCCTGTGACTGCTGGGTCCTTGCCTAAGATACGCAGGAGGTAAAACCAGGGTTTTGGTTCTGGGGACTGAACAAGTGGGAGCTGTCAGCTGATGGCAGTTCTGGGGTGCGTCCAGCAGCCTGTCTGCTCATTTTCAAAAGAAAACACATTCTCAGCAGAGTAAAAGCTGGTCCCCTTAGAAAATAAATCTTTGACTGCTCTTATAAAACTCACAGATCTTGTCACAGTCAGCTCGACACTGTTGACAGATTATCAGTTAGAAGGCGCTGGCGTGAAAACAAACATGGGAAGTGATTGGTGTGTGGCTTTTGGTGGGATGACTGTGGCTCCGTCAGAGTGAGAGACGAACCGGAATCCACCTTGCTGTCAGCACAGGCTCTGAAACCCGCGTGCTGGCTGCCGAGGAGCAGCATTCGCTTCTGATACTGTCATTCCTCTCCTCCAGCTAGCATCTAGAGATCTCAGAAAACTGCCACAACCAAATCAACTAATACCATATTTCACCCTGACGTGATGTTAGAGATTAGAGCAAGAGAGCCCCCACCCCATACGATTTTAGGGCCAAAGCCCATGGGATCAAAGGCAGAGCTTCCGGGCGGTGATTGGATCACAGAGGGTTTCACACTCATGGTGGATCATTCCACTCATGAGCTCATAGCTAAATGTGTTGCTGGGGGTGATGCCTGATAGGAGGAGGTGGATCACGGGCCTGTGGCCTGGAGGCTTTGTTTCCCTCCTCCTCGATTGCATTCCACTTTTTATTTGCCCTGCCATGAGCTGTTTCTCTTCTGCCATACCACCCTGTCTTGGAGCCAGCCAACTATGGACTGAAACCTCTTCAAACTGTGAGCTAAAATATACTTTTCCTTAGTGATGTGGGAGTCGGGCATTGTGTGTCAGCCATCAAAATGTAAATAATATACACACATGCATTCTTATCAAACACTATAGTTCCTATTAAGTCTGTTGGAGCAGCTGGGCATGGTGCAGGGTACAATGTTATTGGACACAGATAGATGCATTGTAGGACAGGCAGATGGGGAGGGGAGGGTATGCAAAGTGCCCCAGGATTAGCTCACATATTTCTGTCTTGTGCAGTTAGGAGGGAACACAAAACTCCGTCCTGATTTTTCTGTGTTGGAAAATTACCCACGCATGCACTGCAGACAGCAGGGCAGAGTCAGGCTGCGTAGAGGCAGTGCTGCCTGGCACCACTAGGCACTCTTTCTAAGGCTAGGTTGTGCCATCCACAAAGTGGAGATGTGAGTATTACCTGCTTTGCAAAGTATTATTAGGATTAGTGAAGTTCTAGGGTTGAAACAAAACGACTATAAACCATAAGCTTATCCAGTAATTTCTTATACACCCTTTGCCTTAGTTTTCACAGGGTGAGCCCCCCTTGTCCACAGGGAGCAAGCACCTGAACTCTCAGTGGGTGCCTGAATTTGCCCACAGCATTAAAGCCTCATACACCGTATCTTTCCTCTGTAGACTTCTCTCTGCTTATGATACACTACGCCTCCATTAGCTCCCCATGAGTCAGGGCGCTGAATCATGCATTAGCACTCGGAAGCCTCCTGAGCCTCAGTGCTCATGGGCACAGCACCCTGCAGAGTGTGGGTCATCATGAGCAAGTCACCCATGAACTGGGTGCTGAGGCTCTGTGCTGCTGCCCTGCCTGGTGCAGGGACTTGTCCTGCACAGCACCAGCCTGCAGTATTCGAAAGGTAGCATTCGAAGCACAACTTTCCATATTGACTGCGCATTGCTCTTTCACCATTGTTATATGGAAAAAGTGAATCTGTTGCCTTCAGGTTGTGAGCAGAAGACGGCACGTCTAAGACTGTCTATGACAGGGCTTCATCTATGGATGAGACAGAGTGAGAGACGAGCAACAATAACTACTGATAAAATGCAACAATTCCAGAGCAACACTGTGCAGAAGAACTTATTAAAAACTTGTGGATTCTTTGTTCCCGGAACTTTCCAATAAATGCAAGAAACTGGAATAGCAGAAAGTGAGACTGTGGATCAGAGCCTTTCAGAGGGACCACGGGCTTGCTTTTCTAGACGTCACTAAGCCACAGAGTTTCAAAGTGACATCCACCAGGCCTTGCTATCTCCAGCTTTTCCAAATCGGTTATCACCCCGGCTTTCTTCCGCCGCTGCTCAACAGAAGGATGAATGTTTCAAACTGCACAATGGATGCTGTGAGGTTCTAATCACCCTTCGTGGCTCAGAGTTTCAAAGCCGCTTCAATCAGAGCCATATGATTTTGGCAGTCTGGTCCACTCAGTTATTTTTGGAGAATATGAAATAAAGCTGGATACCTGCTGACACACCCTTCTGTTACCATGACGACATCTACTAGAAGAAAAATGCATACGTTAAAAATTTAGAAATGTAAATTACAGCTTTGCTTAGCATTTATAAATTACTTTAGTAAGATGTTTGTCTTTAAGACAATGTAAAATTAAATTTATATATTAAGGACTTCTATGGAATTTTTAACTTTTAGTGGTGATTTGGAAACAGTTAAAACATGTACCTATGCAATCAGTGAGTCACATTATTAACAACACTTTCACTTGAATATACTTACGTCTTTGTAGGGCATTTCTAGGGAATGATCTCTTTTAATAACTTCCATCCATGTTCCTAAACCTGGCTATTCAGCAGGTTTGATTAAATCCATCCCACAGTAATTGAATGTGTAAATATTTAATTGGGTGACACACTTCACACAGTCCCTTCCTCTCAAACTTGGTAACTGCACCTGGGCCCCAGCTGGGAGGATGCTGGTACACAGGAAAGAAACAGAGTTGGAAACAGACTCGAAGGTCCCCTGGAGCTGGTTTAAGCTTGAGCTGCTACTTTTTCTTGAACTGTTTCTGATTATCACACCTATCCCTTTTTGGGGGTTGTAACTGTAATTTTTAGCATCTCTATATTTAAAAGTGCAAGATAAAAATAGAGGATATTATTAAAGACTGTGATGCCCTTCTATAACCCAAATGCTTAGCATCACAGCCCACCTGCAGAGCTTTCAGCTTCTGGTTGGGTGGTGGCATTTGTTTCCAGTAAATAATGGACAGACACTGAGCTAGCTCTGCCCATGACTGTTTCCACAGTCCTAACTGACTTCAGTGAATAGCCTTTATCCTGAAACAAGAGCCAAGTTCAGGCTAACCCTGGTCACTCATCCTTTCCAAACACCTCTTACTGCATCTTAACTGCAAAGTGCTTGAGGGGTGCGTGATGCTCATAACCAAACTCATCGTACAGAACAATCTTAAGAAGCTCTTCTCCAACTGTTTGCAGTCTCACTGTTTGAATGTGCACTTTGTATGCTTTAATTTTGTAACTTGAACAACTATTTCTAAAATGACAATATGTAATCAGTTAACTAGTGATTTCTCACTGTTTATTTTTTGGAATTCTATATTACTTGTACCCTTTTACTGTTTTTTTTTTCCTTTCTTTAAATTAATAAAAAAAAAAAAAGTGCGTCTGTGCCTTCATGTGTGATGAGCCTCAGCTGCTGTCTGAAAGGCTCCTGGGTGAAACAGGGCTGGAAGTGGTGCTGTGAGGAGAGACTCAGTTTCCAGCTGCAGAAGGAGCTGGAAGTTGCAGACTTGGCTCATTCAGCCTGCAGTGGTTGTACTAAAGGGAGGAAGCATCTCTTTCCTGCCTTGCCAATCACCCTACAGTGCTGACTGTCAGTGTGTGAGAAGCAGAACCTCTATTACTTGGCCATTAGAGTCCTGTGATGCTCGGTGGATGGGCACGGGTTTCTCATCTTAGTTTTTAACTGAGAGCACCTGAGTTCACACTTCACAGTGGCTGCAGCTGCAGACGCAACACCCTGGCTGCCTTTCCTGCTACTAAAGAGATGGATCACATTCAAGGTTTATATGAGATGTGGCTTGATCAGCCCAAGATGTCAGGACAAAATGGTCTGCAGACATCAAAACTTAAGCCGTATAGTAACCTACGAATAGCGATATAAACATAGAACACTTCCCGCAAGCAAAATATAAAAACAAGGAAGGGGAAAGCCTGAGTCGCTGACTGGACCAGTGCTGCCCTGGTGCAGATGGCCGGGACCCTTTGAACTGGGACAAGCGTCATCTCTGCCCTGACTCTCCATGCTGTGCAGGAAGGAGCCGCGGCGGGTGTTTGCACCTCCCTGGTCCTCTGCTCTGGGATGTTAAGGGAGCCTCTCCAGGTGCGCGCCTAAGCACGGGAGCGCAGGTTCCTTGAGGATCTCAGCACGAGGTAACTGCTTGTGCCTTCTTTGCAGAACCTTTTGTTCCTTCTGAGTCTGAGAGTGGGAACACTGCTCTTTTCCATGCATCGCTTTTGGCAGCGACTGTCCCTCGCTCTCCTGTTGCTGTCTGTCACCTGTGCTGCTCTCTCTGCTTCCCACCGTGTCTGTCTTTTGCTGTTACTTTTCTTCTCCTCTCCACTCCCTTCTTGTTACCTGTTTCTTCCCACTGTCACAGCATCTCTTTTTCCACCAGGCGTTCTCGGGTGTGCAGGTTGGCCTTGCTGTTTCCACTTCCCGTTCCCCAGTTCAGGCCGCCGCCTTTAAACCTTCGCCTCCTCTCCTGATTGGCTTGAGGCTGCCATGTAAGGTGCAAGCTTCCCACCCCTTCTGAGCTGCTCTGCTGCATGACAGATTCGCCTTCCATCCCGCAGACGCAGACATTTGCCTGGGTTCGCTCTTACCATTTGTAACTGCTGCTCTTACCCCTTACTGGGTCCTCATGTGTTCCTGTCCCTCTCTGAGGCCAGTGTTTCCAAGCTGGCATCTCCACCATCACTCTCTGTCCTCAGGCTCCCCGTTCATGTCTCATGTTCTACTGGAGACCCTGCCAGTTATGGGTTGGGCTGTACACAAGCAGCCGTGAATAACAGTCACTCTGCAACACACCTAGAAGGGGAGGAAGGCTTTGGTGGAAGTGCTAGAGCACAGTGATCTTCCATAGGGCCACGGCAACCCCTCCTCTGCTCCCCATCCCCTGCTAACCTTCCTTGACTCAAGTTCAGACCTCTGGGCTTCCTTGGTGGAATGGACAGAAATGTAATGATTGATTCATCTAAAATGCAGCAGATACCTATCACACGCTGAATCCTGTTCTTCACAAGGGGGCCATCAGTTAATGTTCTCCACTGTAAATAGAATTGTATTTTAACAAATGATCATACATGCAGTGTTTGCAGAGGCCATGGCTTCCTCTTCCACCTCTTCCCATGGACTCCACCATGAGGTCTCCTGCCTCCTCTGCGGCAAACTTTGTTCTGCCTCCTCTCTGGCACTGTCTGTGGGACCTGTCCTCCTGCAATGGGCTGGAACTTTAGTGGGACACACCTGTCCTGCTCATTCTCTCCACCTGCAGATTTCTAATGAGCCCCACATCCCCATCACCATTTCCTTCCCTGAATGAACTTTGTGGTCAGAGGGGAGACCTACTTATGACCGAATTTCATGAGCAAAGTAGAGGGGTGTGGTTTCGCAGAGCCACTTTCTTCCTCCAAGGAAAACTTTTGCTCTCAGGCTTTGGTTCCTGTGTGGACACAGGCATTGAGATTGTGAGCATCTCATGGCAGAGGGCAGATGAAGTGTACACAAACATTTGTGTCAAGTTTAAGGGATTTGGGAATTGTCAGAGGAGGCGAAGAGCCTGACTATAGATCCCATCCCTTCGGATATTGATTGCTTAACATGAACTTGACCTCAAAAGACCTGGTTTATACCAATTCCAGCTTTTCCAGTTGGCACTACAGCTTCTAGCACCAACTTTGGTTCAGTCTTGTCAGCAAACATTAGTTTTCCGTCTTCCTTCCAAAGAACCTTTGACCGTTTGGACCCAAGGAGACTCTCCTATTGCTTTTGGTACATTTTTATGGTCTCAGGATATTTTGTGTGTGTTGCTGTCAGTTTCTTGGTTCCCCAGAAGCCAGACAGTTAAACCACTTTCTGTAGTACTTTGTCATAGTTATTCTCTCAAAAGATCCCCATGCTTAATCTGTGTGCCAAGAGCAGCCTTTTCCCCCTTGAAACATAGCAGAGACTTGTTGGAAGAGTTCCAGCAATTTTCCACGTTGGAGGATGCAAATAAAATATTAGTGAGGGTGACAGCAGTGGCAACATCTCTAAATCCCTTTGATTACCTTCTTAGTAGTCATTATATGAAGTCACTAAAAGTGTGATGTTATTGCTTCTGTCACGTACATGTGACAATGCTGAGTATTTTCTTTTCTTTTGTGGTTTCACATGATTTATAAAAGAATCATTAACTTTCAACTTTTTGCCATTGATAAATTAACAAAAGAGGAATTTAGAATGACCAAAAGCTCACAGACTCAGGCTTATCTCTGGGTACTACTCACACATTCCTGTACTCACACAGCATCCAGAACTGACAGATTCAGCTGCCTTCCAGTGGTCTCCTGACTGCTCAGCTCAGGTATGCATCAATAGCTGGTTGAAATAATGCCCTGAGTTTCTGTACTCATGTAGTTCTGTCTCTGTCCCACCCAAAGGACCCTTAGAAGCACCCCCATCACCTCCCTTTCACACCCAGCACTGTGAAGAGTTGCATGGACACCCCATTGTATAAATCACACCTGAGTCATAGTTCCTTTTAAGCTCTGGAAGCAGGATTTATAAGATGTGATAGGCATTTTCTCTCTATGGAATGAATTTCGTTTTTCACATTTCAGAATGAGTATAAATGTCTCCAGCTGATTTAAATCCATCTTGGCCTCTGTCAGATTAGATGATATTTCTCATCCGGTTTTGGTGTCATCTGAGAGGCATTGTCCACCTATAACTGCTAAGGTAGATGGGGCTGTTATTGTTTTTCCTATGACTCACTCAGCATTTCCTTCTGCTTGCTGAATGAAGATTTCCTCTTACTCAAAATTTATAAACAAAAATTTAAGTGATAAAATCATGTCTTGATAGTAAAGAATTAATCAAACCTAGCTTTCCTTTGTTCCAACAAGTTCAGATTTCTGGATGTGAGGAATAAAGTAGTAACTGGAAGTGAAAACACCTGGTGTTCTCCAGAGAACACATCAGAGGCTGTTGGCTAATGCCTTTTATTTAAAGGATGAGGAGTTACAGAGGGGCCCATTCCTCTGGAAACTATTCACCACGTAGCTTGATTATCATTATTCTCACATCAGCTTGACACCTACCTATGCATCACACAGTTCAGCCCTTACCTTGTCCTTCACTCTGTTTCTCCTTTGTTAGGTTATAAGCTTCTGGAAGGCGGGTTGATAGCCACAACTTTTATTTTTTTTCCCCTCAAACCTGCTTTACACACAACAAGCTAGGATCCACCAGATGCTTAAAATTATTGTTTATTGGTCTTTCCTTTCTCAGATGGATAGGCTCTCCCTGCCAATGGGTTAAAGGAAATCCCCTTGGCAGTGAGCATGCAAGTTTGATTCAAAACAGGAAAATGTGTGAAGTCGAGGATGACTTATCCGTCGTGACCAGGGCTGGAACTGGGTCTTACATTGACCTCGAGTGTGGGCATGGTGTGACAGGTGGAGCAGAGATCCATGGGGTGACTAGGATGCCATGTGGGGATCTGTTTATAAACACATGACCCAGGGGTCTGGCGGCCCTCACTCATCCCAGGAATTGGCTTGGGATCATGTCGAGCTCAGGCTCTGATGAAGAATTGGTAGTTTTGCCTTTGGTGTGGTAAGGAGCCCTGGGTGACTGGTCCTTGCCAACCTTTCTTGTTAAGCCTTGTCTTTCCTTGTCAGCTGTTTCAAAGCTTTACCAGGCCGGCTGACATTCCAAAACAGTTTAAGCCAACCGAATGCCCCAAAAGCCTGCTAACTGGGGCTGAGTACCATGACCCGTATTTGTATAGGATTTTTCCAGTGCTGCCTCTTGTCAGTTGTATTTTATAGCTCACAGGCATGAAATGCTCCTGGGAGAAAAGTTTCATTTCTCCTCCATGTTAGAGCTGAGCCTGACTACCTTACTTCCAAATTCTGCGAGATGTCGCTTTCTCTCACTGTTTAAATATTTATACCTAAGTTTCTAAAGTAAATTAAATATCAATATACTCCAAGGCTGAGAATCTGTTTTATAAGAACATTAATAAATGTGAAGGTGAAAAATGAATTTAAACATTTTTTGGTAGAAAAACGACTTAAACTGTTTCGTTTTGTTCAGCAGAATCAATTTCACTTTGTTACAGTTTTAATGCTGGAATGTAGGAATGAAATTCATTTCAGAAATGGGAAGCGACAGTCGAACACATACTGCCTTGCTTTCATTAGTTTATCTCAATTCTACTCACTCTTAAAATATAATGTCCATAATATCCTCCCCTATCCATTTTTAGAAATCTATCAAAGCACCTCTTATTTTATTTGATGACACTTTTTAGACATAGTCTGTATCTTAATTTTACATTTAAAGATAATTGTTGACTCCTATCCTTCCAGGGGCATCACCAAGTTGCCCACTATGATATGGGAGTCATGGACTTTATTTTAACAAAATAATTCAAATTTTAAATTAAGGGGTAACATCTAGAGTCAAACATCTGGAGCTCCTGGAGCACCTGCAATGTGTTGTCCACACGTGTTTTTCACACGTGTTTGTCAACCCAGCTCTTGGAAAGGTAAAGTAAACAAGGCAGGATTTCTGCACATAGATTGCTCAGAACAATAACTACAGGTAACTGCTGATGTGCCTAATTTGAGAGGCAGACAGGACCGACTGCACCAAGGCCACCATGCCTTAATGGAAAACTGGAAGAAGATAAAGAGAACTGAAGTTCAAAACTAGTGTAGATTAGCCAGCTGTGCATTGCTATAACAGAAACCCCCAGAAAAGTTTATAAAGTTTTATTTTGCTTACAGTTTGAAGGTTTGCTTCTGCTGAGGTGAACTCAAGCTTCTCTAACCACCCTCTGGGGGAATTATAGAACCCAAACGTTCCTCGAAGCCAACTGTCTGTAGCAGTTAATTTTATTTCTCAGCTTGACTGGATTGAGAAGCTCTGCAGGGGGAATGGGTCACAGACACTGTGCTCTTCTGTGAGTTAATCCACCAGTGTTCCCAGCTGACTACTGGCAGCAGGTGGGGCCCAGGTGCAGGCGGTGGGCCCCTGGGTCCATATCTGTGGGTGCACCTCCCTCTGTCCTTGTTCCTCAGCTCTCTGCTTTCTGCTCCCATGAACTGAGCAGCTTCTGTCATACCTTCTGTGATGTTTCCACTTGGAGTAACCAGCCAAGGACTGTACCCTTTTGAACAATTTTTTCATGTTTCAAAATATTTAGTATACATTTTGATCCTTATGTATATTTTCAGAGAGCCAATGTGACATTTACACATGTGTATCATTTATGAGTATGGTCTAAAAGTCCACTCATTTACCTAGAAATGTCTCAAGTCTATCCTTCTTTATGGCAAAGTAGTATTCTGTTATATAAAAATTCTTTCTCTTCCTTTAAGAGTCAGGTTTTTTGTCCTCACAAGGTTACTAACACTGCAGCAACCTCAGCATCTCCCACTAGGGTCCATGTTCCAAGATTCCAGGGCAATAAAACTGGCCACAAGGCATAGCATGACACAGTTAAGCTTTTTCTTTTTAAGTGCAACTGTTAAGGAAAACTTTGATAGTTGTCTTAGGTACTTTTCCTGTTGCTGAGACAAAATTAAAATTAAAGGACCCAAATTTAAAGAAGGAAAGGTTTACTTAGCTCACAGTTTGTAGAGGTTTCAGTCCATAGATGGCTGGGCCCAAGGCAGGTGCTGCAGAGGAGAAGCAGATCATGGTGGGCAGAAGGTTACAAAGCAAGCACAGGACCTTTACATCAGCTTTCTGCCCCTTGGAGCTACCCAAGACACGCAGGGTGGGCAACACTCATACCCTTAGCCCTGGTACCCTTGATCCTAGCCCTGCAATACAAATCCATCCCAGTGTCACACACTCTAGATCCAACCATCTCTGAAAAGCCCCACCTGTGACCACACAAGGCTTTGGGGACATCCAGACACAAGCAGTAACAATCATTTTGAGCCAGGCGGAAGGGTACACGAACCCAGAGCAGAACCATCTCCAGCTCTTCAGAATTGCTTAATTCCAGAAAGTTCTATAACATGGACTCAGGAGCAGGGCTCAGGGTTCCAGGTGCTCTGTCCAGACCTTCAGGCTGAGAACATAAGCGAGGTTCTGGACTCCATTACTGGTCCTCAGTTCCCAAGCGTGATTGCCCAGTCCCCAGATGCCAGCTCAGGTGGCAGACGAGAGTCTGGCTCTTGCTGAATCTTTGAGTACTGCCCAGTGCTAGCTGAGGTCAGCAGGGCTCCCCTGATAACCAAGGCATCACCACCGGGCTGTGCTGCTTCCCCTCAGGTGGGCCCTCCAATGCCTTGGTCTGCATTGCTGCATCCTATTTCATTCTGGGCCTGTCCTGCTGGTCTGCACCCCTTCTGGGGCCTGCTGAGGGTGGACTGTGTCTGCCAAGTCAGGGGTCACAGCTGGTGGCCTCTGGCCAATGGGGACCTCAAACTGACAGTAAAACAAGTGCCCTGTTGAGAAACATTCAGGTGAAGGTCAGATTTACTCCTAACAAGTTCTTGTTTAAATTTGTGTGGTGGTCACCTGCGAGTGGCTGGGCCAGCTTCCTCACCTGGCTCTCTGTGTGACAGGGATTTAAGGGGATCGCTAGTCCCTCTGCTCTTCTGCCTTCTTCCTGTGACTCTGGCTGAAACATTGTCTGTGAGAGCATTTTTAATTTCTTGTCCTCACTGATTTTCTCCCTTGGTAAACTCCTATTTACTCTGTAAAACCCAGTTCAAACATTACCCTCCTGGATAAGGTTTCAATGCTTTTTCACTTAGGGCTTTGACTCTTGTCATCTGTGTTATTTCTCCAGAGTGCCTTGATACCATTTTGACAGAGAAATGGGAATGTGTAAGCCCAGTAAGTGGTTCTTTTGGTGAGGCTGTGCATTTCTTTAGGAGAAGCACACTGTGTTGCTTAGCAATTTTTTCCTAGCTCTTTTGGTTGTTAAACAGCACCTCTTGACTAAACAAATACAGGTTTGAGTACATAGACACTGTTTTGGTGTGCAGATCACAAACTGACGTCAGCCAAGTGGTGGCAGCTATTACAGTGGTTACAGTTAGTGGATGTCACGGTGGCTGTGTCCACTGGTTTTCTGTAGACTACTATGACTGGAAGGGAGGTTATGGTTTTAAACCTGAGTAGTGCAGGAGACACTGTGACCCTTCCTGAATTAACAAAGTGACAGGCGCCAGGCTCTGCTGTACCTGTTATGCTTTGCCATGTCTGGGGAAAAGTAGACTTTGTTCTCACTCTCGCTTGGACGCAATCACAGAAGTAAACATGTTTCCTAATAAAACCTGCATAATCTTTCTCACACTGACATCTTTCTCACTGATCTAATGAAATGTGTGGTGTCATTCATCAGTTCAGAATCTGCCACACAGAATTTAATGAACCACTAATGGTCTGCAGTTTTGATTATCTCACTAGCATGTTCTCCACCAAATTCATGCTTAGAAATACCCCTCTGCCTCACAGTGCACCTTAAAATTATAAGTGCTGAACTTCTGTAAGCCTAGAGAAAATTGGATCCCTCTATTTTTTGGTGAGTCGTCCTTGTAAGCAGCTATGTCAAAGAGTGTACTCCTGACTTCGTTTTATCTTGTTGTCCTTCATTAAAATCCACTAAATTTGTTTATTTCTTAAGCAACAATAACATCTTTATTTGAAGGTGTGATTTTTGATGAAGTTTGAGTGCTAAGGTTTCAGGTCTATTTATTTATAAAGGTAAAGATGCCTGCTGGCTCCAGGTGGATGCAGGTGAGATGGGGACTTCTCACTGATCCTCTTAAAACTGCTGGGAAGAGTTGGGCACCTGTGTAGAGGGCACACACCCTACTTTGGTCCACCAGAAGCTCTGAGACCAGGCAGAGTTCATTAATTAACCTGTTTCCAATTATCTCCTCTATTTCATGGATTTACTATCATGGCAAGGTAAGAGTTTTAAAAGTCAGCAACACACTGGATTCATTGGCATCATTCTCTGTCTCCAGGTCCCTGGTGTCCTGCTGCAGGCCCAGGATGGGCACAGCCAGGAGGGTCAGCTGTGAGCATTGCTCTTGCCTCCAACTCCTCCAGCATCTGGCTTCTGTCTTCTGCCCCTAATGCAGGGCAAAACTGGTTTTGTCTCCCTGAGCATTCAGGGGAGGGGAGGTGTGTGTGCTAAGGAGTCCTCCTAGAACCAGCACTTTAATACCAGCCCTGATGGGAGGTAAGCAGCTGTCCTGACTGATGGCTGTAATGACAGGTTTACTCAGAAGTGGCTGGTTCAGAAGTCCACATCATAGCTGGGAAGAACTCTGAGAGGGGAAAGCAATGCTTCATGAGAGGGCTCCCCAGGACTTCCTTCCCAGGAGGACCAAGGACCCAGTCAGGGTCTCCGAGAGGCAGCTCATCCACTGCAGGGCACACCACAGACCCGGCACCCCTGAGAAGAGAACCCCACATCTGTGTCTCTTCCAATGCTCTGAGTTCTCATCCTCCATGTCAGGTGTCGCCTCCTTTTAGTGGTCAAAAGCTTCAAAAACCTTTCAGAACAGTAAGTATAGGCTGTGAATCCATTCATTTCAAGTTCTGTGTTCTGAAATTCAGAAAGACGATTGTGGTATCATGACCACGATGTCCTCAAGTTTTTCTGTTAGCAGGGACTTTGTACACCACTGGATTCTCAGTTTAAATGCATAGGTTGTTCTCTAGGTGAGGAGCTACCATCACAGTCACAGATGCCACCAGCTGCTCTTCCTAAGATGGAACATGCTTTACCCTGTTCCCAAAGATTTTACAAGCGCCTGTAAATGCAGCAAGGTAACGGAGTAATCCTATCTGGCGTTATTACTCACCTTTCCAAAGAATTGAGTTGAGGTTCAGAGATTTAAACAACACATGATTTAACATCAAATGTTAAATCTTTGATTTTGAATTATTTAAATAAAGATGTTAATTTTCTTATCTAAATAAAGATGTAAGACACAAAGATATTAGGCAGTGGAATCAGGACCAAACCCCATTAGATTGATTTAAATTCCTGGGGTTCTCAACAATGTTCTGCTGAGTTTGTCTCCTAGAAACCATGTCCTGTGCTCTCCTTTTTCTGTATTGCACCTAACCAATGAGTCTGCTTGTGGATGGTCACAGAAGTGCCCTCTGTACCAGGGAGGAAACAGGCACAGCAAGAAGAGCTTCCCCAAGCTATGGAGCTGAAAGCTCCCCTAAACTTTGTGACTGGTAACCAGGGAATCACATCAGCTTCGCCGTGATTGGTCTGATTTTCTAAACTGTCGTAGGAGAGCAGGTTACTGGGAGTTAGGTGACCTGCTCAAAAGACAATGGTATTATTCTTGTCAAAGTGATCATTGATTTTTCTCTCATTTTAATAGGGAGTTGAAGGATAAATTTCCATTTTCTACAAAATGAGAAAAAAGTATCCTCAGATGGACTTTTGTGTTTTTGAACATACACTTGAAAGGAAAAGATGTCTAATAGAATAGAGTTTACTTGAAATTATTCTTGAAGTTTCTTATTATAAAATGGCTTAGAAGAAAGGAAAGAGCCAAGTACAAAGTTCCTTTGAAGTATTTGAGAAGAAAAGATTTGTAAACGTAACAAATAAGGAAACAAGTCATCCTTTTAGTCACAGGTGGCCGATATGACAGTGTAATGTGTGATGCAGTCACATGTACTCATACACTAACAGAAACTTCAAACTTGAGGGCCCAAATTGTTAGGTCTTTAAGATCAAAGAGGAAAATGTGTTTAACTCAAAAGAAGGCTGCACCCATAGCTAAAGGGACATAAAACATGCATGATGCAAACCACTGAGCAGAAAAAAGTTTTATGGTTTGATCTTGTTTTTTCATTCTTGTCTCTTCTAGTGACCTGAAGCACTAATTAATTGGTAGTCATTTCCTTACCAAGTCAAGGCTGAGTGTTGAGGAATTCTCATGGAGGTTATGTGGATTCTTGTTGAGGGTATACATGGATATAATTTGAGAGTGTACATGGACACACTTTGAAGGTTTCATGGTTACAGTTTGAGGGTACACGTGGATACACTTTGAGGGTGCTCATGGATACAATTGGAGGGTGAGAATCATTACACTTTGATGGTATAATTTATGAGCATCTCAGACACGACGCATGTACACATGAGGCCTTCCCAGTGAGGAGAGCACCTTGCAAGCTGCCTGCCTCATTCCCAGCCCAAGCAGAGCTTGTGCTATCTGTTGTCAGGACTGCTCAAGCACTGGCATCACCTCTAGGTCAAGATCCATTTTTAAAAACATCCAAAAGGCTCATTTAAAGACATAATAGGGAGTAACTGCTAGGAAGACACTGCTGATGTCTACCTGGTGATTAAAATAAGTTCTCAGGATGAGCACAGGAACTGAAATGCATATTTACCAGAGGACTCTCTGAAGCTCCCAAAGTGCTCTTATGGGCCATCAGGTAAACAGTGGGCAGGCCAGATGAGGTGTGGGGCCACAGTGGAGGTTAGAGGGATGTGGGCTGTGTTCTCTGGGTGCCCCTGGGGCTCCTACTGGGTCATACGCTGCTTCTTCTGCTTGGTGTTCACCAGCGCTCCCCACTTTACACAGCAGTCCTGCCAGGGAGGTCAAGGGCTCCATGAGTGTTGGATTTCAGCTCAGTGAGGATGAGGAAGAGAATCTGTGGGTAGGTGCAGATGGACGGTGCAGGAGAGGCATCCACAAGACTGGAAGGGGCATCACAGATGTCAATTTACCACTGTATGGGGGGGATATTTACAGTACATTTTTATTGGGAGCTCTTAAATATAGGAACACAAAAGAATACCTTGAGCTCATCAGATCAGGTGAGATCTTTAAAATAATATTCATTTAGCTGAGCACATTGGTGTATACCTGTACCTCCAGCTGCTTGGGAAGCTGGGACAGGAGAGTTAATTGAGCCTATTTATTCTGAATATCAACACCTTTGCCTCTTCTCATTCAGAAAGACAAGAGTCAAGATAGGAGCACACTATGATTTTTTTTTAATGATACATTGAAGTTTCTTTTCTCTCAATCCACATTTCCTATTTCATAGATGCAACTTTGTCTTTACAATAAACATTTACATGAATAAGTTTGGCTTCGAGCTTTTTAAAGACAGCTCTTCTTCTAGTTCTCTATTTTCTCATACAGCGACTCCAGTAAGATTTTGGTCATCGCTTCCAATGAAATGATTTCAAAGCTACCTTTATTCTTCCTCATGCAAAGATTCTGAATTGTTCCATTCCTATTTGCATTCATGATAGTGATGACGTCACTTTCCTCAGCTTACATTGCTGCAAGTTGATTTTGGAGTGTTCCCCTTCACGGCTGTTCAAGCTGTCACCGTGCCCTACAGAGGTACTGGTGTATCAGCTGTGCCCACCTCTAAGTATCACACCCACAACCCACCAGAACTTCACTGCCTCCATTGGTACTCATGTTCTTAGTATTTGGCTTTAAATTTTTATTTTGGAGTTGAGTAAAACATACATCAAATTAATTGTAAATTGTGTCACTTTCCACTTATAAATTATTAAAAAATCAAAACAAAATTCAGAAGCTCTTGATCATAACACCTGAGAATGTAAGGTCACATAAATTTGGGTGATGCATGTAGTCTGGAATATTTACTACAATTTCAATGTCCAGTGGTTTACACGGTACTCCATCTCAGGGACTTCACAACATGAGTATGAGACACACTGTGTCAGCCAATAAGAAAGCAGTAGCCCCTCTACAGTTCAGCGCTTTGCAGCAGAATGTGTTCCTCATGCAAGAAATTGTTTGCAGTGATTTCGTTCATGTACAAGATATTCAAAATAGTAACAAGACATAGAATAAGAAAAGAAGATTTTAACAGAGGTGCAGGTAAGCGCAGGGATCTTCACGGCTCTTGGTGCTCAGGAGATACTCGGCACAGGAAGTCTGCCGGGGGCACTGGCTGGCTCAGAAGTGCCGAACAGTGAGCAAATCACTGCACATCCCACACCCAGTCCCAAAGAGAGATGCCTCTGATGAGCCCCTGCAACTCTAGGAAACTAGAAGGTGAAGTACAAACATACAATTACTTTAAAAATATTGGTAGTGTCAGAATAAGAGCTGTAACCCTGTATGATTACCTTTTCAGACCAGAATCATTACTGTGAAGGTAAAAAGGCATCAAGGGAAAGTGGATCATAGTGACAGGAAAGAGAAATAAATGGTGCTGGAATTTAGACAGAGGCAGGCCCTTCTGTATCTGTTTAAAGCTTAGCTGAGATTTGGCTGCTGTACATGTACAGACACACGATGAGTGTGAAGCCATGCTTTTCAAGGGTAACACACCGCTTGTGTTATTTGGGGCTGGGGACATAGTTACTGCTCCCAGGAATTGTAGTTCAGAATAAAGGGACCAGCACAGCTGTTCTAGAGCACTACAATGATCAGAAATGTTCTAGATCATGGAGAAGAATCCTGGGAGGGACCAAAGAGGCATCTCGAGGAATCAAAAGGTGGAACTACAGAGGTTTTAGAGGACAGAACGGGGATTGGCCAGTGGAAAGGGGAAAGCTACTGGCTGCAGGTAACACAGGAACACAGAAAACATTTTAAACAGTGCAGAGAAGCAAAAACATCCCTTGCTGTGGGAGCCTGGTGCACAGACAGGAACACCGGGTCCTGAGTAAGGGCAGACACTGTGATGAGATGAAAGCTTCGGGCTTCTCAAGTTCACACAGTGTGTCAGCCCTCACGTGTGAGTTCGGAGGACACCATGGACTGGGTGACAGGGTTCAGGTGGGCGGCTAGACATTGGGACATAGGATTTTTTTCATTTTGAAATGTCTAGTGAGGAATTAAAGATATGAAGTAGGGGCACAGAAGAGAAACCTGAGCTCACACATGAATCCATTCATCACCTGAGTGCAAGTATTAGTTCAAGTTAGTGATTTAATGAGGTAATTCCAGAGAGCAAATAGTGTACATTTTTTTTGAAAAGGACTAGATATAATCCTTCAGAACTCTAATATTAAAGACTTAAGCAAAGAGAGGGGACGATGTGTATGAATTTTAATCTTTTAAAATATTTGTTTTTCTTTTTTCATCTTTCAGTTCTTCCTATTTCTCTTTTTCTTTCTCTGTTTTCTCTCCTTATTTTTCCACCATTATTTCTTTCACTCTCATCTCTTTTTCTTCCCTTTCTTTACCAATTTTCACTAGATCTGACATAGGGTGGAAATAACAGAGTCACTCAAGGTCAGGAGTTTACCTGCAGAGTGTGACATGAGTGGGGACAAAGGACAGAGGACTCACAAAAAGCTAAGTCAGGGCAGAAATTGAGGCTGGAGTTGGAGGAGGGGAGCTGTGGATGAGAAGAGCATGAGAAGTGAGAGGACCTTGGAAGAGTCAAATATTATGCAGAATGAGAATAAAAGACTGAGAGATGACAGTACAATCAGAGAAATGCGAACGCAATGGCAGAGTGAGTCTTGGTGACTGCAGACATCACACGAAAGCTGCAGAGATGAGAGGGGTGAAGCGAACCCAAGCTGCAGGTGTCCTCTCTGCAGATACCCAAGCTGTGTGCCCAGATTCTAAAGGAACACTGTTCCTGTAGATGATCAACCCAAGAGAGACGAAGGGTGGTGGAGGGTCCGGGCAGGGAGAGTGTTTAGATAAAGGGAACAGTTGTGGGTAGGACATCAGGAGAGCAGCAGAGAGGAGGCCCAGATTCCTTTAGGGCAAGGAGGGCGAAGCAGGATTCTGAAGAAAACACTGATGACACAGGAAAGGAATGTGTCAGACCATGGAATTGGTCTGCAGAGCATGCGTTAAATCTGAAATTGAGCAAGGGAATGGAGAGTGGTTTTCCTCCTCAGTTTCCTGGCTTTAAAGTTCCCAGCCATCTCTGATGAGAGTTTTATTACATTCATTTCATTTCCAGGGCTGATCCTGTTCCTAATCCTATGAGGATCCCAGGTAGGGATGCAGTGCAGTTTCCCAGGGAAGGTGGGCCTTGTGGGTCCCACAGGTCTCATCACCCCAGGATGCTTAGCAGGCTCCTAGAGAAGCACAATCTCTTTTGGGGGTCCTCAGGGTAGTGCAGCTGTGTATCAGCACCAGTCTTGCCAGCTTATGTCACTGGGTGCTCTTACCGATGTGACCAGTGGTCCCCAACTTCTTTCACCTACCTCCTGCCAGTCGCAGGAAGCCCCACTTGCCCTCAGCCCAGGACCATGGTCAGTTCCTGATGGACTCACTCCTGGGCCTGTCTCCTGTCAGAGCCTCCTCTGTCCTTACCTCTGGGCACTGTATCTAACCTCAGGGAAACCAACTGTGCCTCTACACCCCCGAGAATATGAGTTCTAGAGGTGATGGACAGGCAGTGTCCTGGGATCCCTGGTGGTCTTGACACCAGAGCTCTGCAGCAGGGTCAGGCTGTATGTGACCAGCATAGAAACTTGCTCTCTACTCTTCTCCTCCCAGACCCTCTGTTTCACTCCAGATCATCCGGACAGAGCATGCCCCATGCATCCCGGGGTCCTTGTTGCAGGATTCCAGGAAGAAGGAAGCTAAGATAACCCTGGAGAAATCAGATGCTACCATCCTCTTAACAGGAGGCACGGGATCTCTTCTGGAGGCTCTGCAAAGGCACAGGTAAGAGGCTGCAGTCCTTATCTATCAGGCAGTTTAAGGCTGGGGGTTCAGAGTGCACTTGTGGAAAGTGGAACACGCCTGGGAGGGGGTTACAGTGCACTGAGCCTCATGCACCCTGGCCTCAGGTACAGTGATGGGGGTTTCAGAAAGAGAGGTCAAGGGGCTCCCTGCATTTCCAGCAGAGTCTGTGGGCACAGAGGCTGGTCTGTGACTTCAGAGGGGGCTCTTCTGGCGGGTGGCCTGTGGCCTTGAGAGTGAATGCTGTGTTATGCTTAGAATTTTGGGGGGCAAAGAATGCTGACTTTCATAGGTGGAAACTCACCTGGGAAGGTGAGCCAGCCCGGAGCCACCCCACAGACCTGCTTAGAGCAGTGTGGTGAGTGAGTAGCTCAGAGGATCCCGGTCACGAAGCAAAAAAAGAAGGAGAAGAGTGAGCTGCCAGGGAAAGTGTGCTAGCATCTGGGAGTTGTGTGGGAACCTGGGGAGTAATGCACGTGGGGTTGGCACCGGCATCTGAGGAGGGGACCTCAAGGATCCCAAGTACTGGAGGGGAAAGAGCTCTTGTAGCCCGGCAGGGCCAGAAAGTCCTGCAGGATGGTCAGAGGCACTGGGCAAAAGGGCAGAGGGGGGCATGGTCCCCAACTTCCCCTCACTACTTCCTGTCCAGTCCCATGAAGCCCAAACGGTCATGCTGGCCCTGTTCAAGCCAACTGCTGCCCTTCCACAATAATTCCCAGGGCTGGGCTGAGGGAAAAGATGAAGTTTTGATTAAATTGATTGAGTGATTCTAGCTCCTTCAACTTGAGAGCTGTGATTCTCTTTGGATTGAGTGTGATTAAAGGGATTGCTATTGTGCAAGAGCAACTAGAGGTTGTAGGATAAGAAATTAGTTTCACCAGGGCAGCTTGGAGAAGGAATCTAGTAATTCTCGGCTCTGACCATTGTAATTCCTTCCGTATGCTCTGTACAACCCATTTAGAAATGCGTCGTTTTTGTTCCTTGGTAATAAAAGATTCTGAAGTTATACTTGATGCATACTGATTCTGGTGAGATGCACACAGTCAAAATTAAGAATGATTATCTCTAGCAAAGTTAGGAATTGCACCCCCTCCTTCCATTAGCCTCAGAATATTTTTCACTGCATACTTAGGTTCTGCATATGATTACAGTGCTGGAGGTGGGAGTCCGGGGTAGTTTGCAGGGAGGAGAAACAAGTACTTATTACGTTCTCCTGTCCCTAAGTGGCCTGGCCACGGCAGCCTTGTCCCAAAAGGCTTCTCCTCCGCAGTCAGGGATTTGCTGGTCCTACCCCACTGTCCCCTGCCCATCACTGTTCTTTGCACTTCTCCTCATTCAACCCTCTGCAGCTGCCCAGCACAGGGGACTGCACGGTACGGCTCCAGTCAGGCCATCCTACACTGATCATGGCCCGTTGATGATACCCGGGAAGCTGCTTGTAGGGCAGCTGTGGATCCTCAGAGCAGCCACAACTCCATATTGGGTCCATACTTTGCATTACAGGATGCTCAGTCAGTGATGGGACACCAAGTGACCTTGCTAGGGATACACACTTCTCCCGGGCTGGTTCACTTTTGGTCCCTGGAGACTCCTGCACACTGCTGCCCCAGTAAAAACTCACCTGAGACACAGACACTTACTGGAATTTCTCTCTTTCAGAGGCAAAATGTGCAAGCTCAGTGGCATCTTCTGACTGTGAACATGGTTTTGAGAGGATTTTGATCATCAAACGGTGGTCTGATAGTAACTTAAATGTCCAAATTCCTGAGTGTGTGAGCTGTGCTGGTGATGGGGTGGGTGGATAAGCTTGGCAGTGTGTTCAGTCTATTTTATTTGCAACACAAATTCTGCCATATTATACCATAATATGGACCAAGACCATAATTGGACCAATTGAATCTTTTATAAACATTTTTTGAAATTTTATTTCACTTTTAATACTGGAACAATAATGATGATATCTGAATTATTAAGAACTTCTGATGTGTTTCTGATTTTTATCAAGAGCCATTTGAAGGTTTATGTGACCACTTGACACAAGCGTTCAGAGTTCAGCTCTAAAATACAGCTGACAAAGTCACTCTTAAATGAGTCTCCTCCTGGAGGAGAATGCTCCAGTTAAGAATTCCTAACTCGACAGGAAATTGCTCAGTATTCAGTGTCCACTGAGCAACTGGGCATGATGTGCTGGCCCTGAGTGGGAGGGGTAGAAGTTTAGGGAAGCTCCGCCCTGCTGAGTCACCTGGGTCCCCCACAGGGATTCATCCACAGGACAGACCACTAGGTGGGGCTATAAAAACTTTTGCATTATTAACAGAGTTCTTGGGAACATTGGGTTTTTCCTGAAGTTTAAAAAAAAAACAAAAAAAAAAAACTGTTTAAATATTTCTGAGGAGAGTTTTTCTCTCTCACTTTAACCTCATCCTCTGTTGAAGGCCAAGAATATGCCAGGGTCTCTGCCTAATGAGAAGGCAGCTTTACTGTAGTGACAGGGAAGTGTCACAGTTCTACTATGTTCAACTGGAGTGAATGGGTCTCTCTGCTGCTCATAGGAGGAGGTCCATCCTGGTGACCAGCTGGGGACTCTTCCTCCATCTTGCAACCGGCTGGGAACCCCCTACACCTCCCTTCTGCATTGGCTGGACTGAGACAGGGCTCACTGATGTTCTCTTTTGTGGGGTCCATGTGGCTGTAGAAACGCAACTGGGTAAACCACCAACAGTGGAGCAAGTGCAGATGGCACATTGCCTTTCCATCCAATCAGCGCCCTTTCAAGATTAACTTCGCGGTCCTCCTCTGGTCCTGGTGACAGATCAGCCTGCACCGTGATAGGCTGCAGGTGAAACACCAATATGACTGCATTATTGTGCTATTTAATATTTATCTTTCCTTGTAAAGAACAATTGATTCCAGTTGGATTTAGGAGCAATGTTCTCATTGTTTTGGCTTTGTTCTTATATTTAACCCAGAGTTCCTCCACCAAATCAATTTTTAAAGATACTTTGTTGCATCCTCAGCATGGAGCCATGATTCTATGTAAAAAGCAACTATTCAATTAGTTTTTATTAGATAAATGAAAGATTCATGGCACTGTGATCACATTTTATACTATGGAAATGTTTCAGTTTCATTTGTGTCTTATTATTACTCAGATTTTAATTTATTACAGTATCATAAAACTTCAAATAACAATTATATTTTAAATGTCAATGTGACATTCCATTATTAAAGGAGATTTAATAATTTAGAATCTTAGGGGCTAGGTGTTTGAATAATAGATTCGTGGACTGGACTCACTGTAATTGAAGATTTTTTAAAAATATAAGTTCAGATAAAAATTGGTAAGTGAGTAGAAGAGATTGTCAGCCATCTCTGTTTGATGGAGAATCTGTGGTGGAATGAAGACAGGGACTGGGGAGATTCTACCAGTGCCTGCTCATTTCTAACACGAGACAGGCCTGGACACACACAAATAGAGAATCACCCTTGATCTCTGTTGGCGTCAAAAGTAACTTCCTAAGATTGAGAAATCACCCAAGTGTCCAAAATACACACCTGGAAAAATTGCTATTGTACATCAGTGGAATAGAGTTTTTGTAGTTAGAAAACAAATTATGTTTTTAAGATTTCTAAATATTACCAGAAAAGAAGCAAAATCAAGTTAGATCTGTATAGTTAGTTCACAAGTACATACAGCTCTAAAAGTGGTCTTCTTCAAGTAATGGAGTTATGAATAATTCTCATTTCAGACTTGGGCATTTTCTGAATTTTTTGATGTGAATTGATCTTGCTGTCAAAATCCAGGATATATGTTAATTTCATTTCCCAAATGAAATATGCATATATATATATGCATATTTATATATATATATAATGTTTCTGTTTGCCCAGGTATCATCATATTTCTTAGAAGTTTTTTCACAGACTGAAGGGAAATTGAGGTTATATTTACTCTCAGAAGTAACATTGACTCATTTAATCTTAACCATTTATCAATACTGCCATGCTTTTAGTATAATCAGTACCAGGTGAGTCTACCTCAGCATAATATGTTACATGTTAACTGCCATATACCACTCCAAGGTAGAATATTTATGCTTATTGTACACCTCTATCTCTATATTTTATTACTTTTAATGGTTAAAAAGGAAAATCTTGCACTGCAGTTCAGTCCCTACACTGAAAAGGCAGGGAGGGTGAAGGCGTGTTCAGCAGTACCTGAGACATAGGGGCAGGGTTACATGGGGATCATGTCTGCCTGTGCTTTCCAAGTTGCGTTAGCTCCTGACTTCTGAGGAGAACCCAAGCTCAGAACAAGGAATGGAGCCCTCAGATTGGTGACTGCTGAAGGCTGTATTAGTACAGCGAGCAGAAGCATCCAGGTACAGCTCCAGGGTGTCCCTGGGCCATACAGACTTTCCACGCTTTTCCTCTACTTGGCCGCAGATTTTCTCAGGGTGGCATCCCGAGCTGAGTGCCTGGACCCAGCCTCTTTCTCCAGCGCTCCCAGAACACAATGGCTGAAGCTGGGATGCATGCACTAACAACATACTGCCAAACCACTGCCATTGCTGGCTTCCCCCTGTATAAACACAGTTTTTTATGATATAGAAGAGGATTTTTGAGATAATCCCCTTGTATTTCAATGTAAATCCAAACTTACGGAAAGCCAGCGAGGGCTGCAGGGAGGTGGAATCCACACCATAACCGGAGTCCAGGACTGACCACTTCCAGCCTCCCGCCTTGCGATGTCCTGCACACTGCTGCCCTATCTGCCTTCCTGCCTTGCTGTGCCCCTGTGTCTGGCAGGGCCGCCCATGTCGTGCTTGGTGTCTCTCCACTGCACCCCATTAGCCATTCCAACACCCAGACCTTACTCTCTTTATTGGTGATTTTTATCTCGGGTCACTGAATTAAAGCGCTGTGTATCCAAGGTAAGTTACAGATTTTCCTTCATGATGAAAGCTACTTTATGTGCACCCAGAAGACACTGTGAAACTATGCAAATTCAATTTCCTCCTCGGACTCTCACTCACTAGTCCTACCATCCATTGCAGTTTTGCATAAAATAGTGGTTATTATGCTTCTGCCCACAGCAGTCTTTCCCCGTTACCCCTTACTTATATAAAATACCAACTAACATATCAGCCTTTATTTTGCTGCTCAGTTTTCCAGTGGAAGCACTTTTAGATAGTTTTTGTCATTATTCTGACATTTCCCATCATTCAGTGAGGACCTCATTTCCTGACATCTCAAAGTGTTCCAGGCTTATTTGTATTTTTCCTGGTCCAGGCCCTGACTCAACCATTCCCTAATGAGTCCCGGTTCCTGTTAATGGAGAACGGTATTCAGAGCAAGTGATGTAATCAGCTGTGTGCACCGAAGCCCAGGGGCCCCCTGCTGTGAGCTCCAGAGGTGGGGTGGCAGGTATTGATTAGCCCCGGAGGGAGAAACGTGCAGCCCTGTGACCCCCTCGTGTTGTCTCTCACAGTAAATCCACCGCAACACTACAACTTACCTAACAACTCCAGCAGCCATAGTATAAGCTCAGAATCCACTCCAACTTTTCTCCTTTCTGTATTTCTCCTTTTCTGTGTTTTCTCCTTTTCTGATGGACAGAAACCTGATTTTCATTTGCTCTTTTCCTCAGAACCGTGTTGGAATGAGCTGCTGCCGAAATCCCTGTCCCATGTTAGCCCCGACCAGAGCCCCATGAAAACCACCAGTGTAACCCTGGAGACATTGCACCACACTTAAGGGTGACGGGGTCATTAGAGGAGATGAAAGTCTGGCCCCAGGAGATGTGTCCTGCTACCCCTGGACTGCAGTGCTTAGTGCGAGATGGTTTGTCACAAGATAAGGCACTTGCTATGCAGTTCAGCCTGGCCCTGATGGTTTGTCACAAGATAAGGCACTTGCTATGCAGTTCAGCCTGGTCCTGAGCTCACTTTATAGCCCAGGCTGGCCTTGAGCACACAGTGACCCTCCTGCCTCAGTTTCCCCAGTGCTGGGATTACAGCCCTGCACCACCACATCCAGCTTCTGCTTCTGGTCCTGAGCTAAAGCTGGGGGCTGAGCAGATGCTGGTGCCATGGTTGAACTTCTCAGCCTCCAAGACTGTGAGCAACACAAAGTCATTTCTGTCTAAATTACGAGTTTTAAGGTTCTGTTAGGGCAGCAGCAGAAAGGCAGATGTGCTCTGTGGCTGCTGTTCTGCAGGTGTCTAACTCCCTTTCCAGCTGCTTCTGTGGGGAAGGACAGGCAGAGGACAGAGTTACAGGAAAGCTCCCCGTGACTTTGGACTAAATGACTCAAAGTCAGAAGAAAGGAGGGCAACAAAATATTAGTGGCTTAAAAATTTGGTTGGCAAAATGTTTACCTTCAGTTTTCTTTAAATGATGTTAACTCAGCCAAAGGAGATTCAGAACATTTGAATAAAGAGCACCGTTTCAGTCTTTAAAAACCAACTGAAGTCAATGTCGAGTGAATGATCTGAGAATTTGTGCCCTTTGGTTTCCAAGTCATGACTTTCCTTTCATGATTGAGCAGAGCTGCCCCAAACTCGAGGGATTCGTGACCAGTGTACTTAGGTTCACCTATAATTCACTTGGATCTAGTTGGTTTTGTTTAACTTATATTCAGATATTAATGTCAACGACCTAGAATATAGACTTTCAATTTTTTGAGTTGTCTTTGCTCAGGAAGATGGGATTCTTTCAGAAACAGAACACCAAAGATAGCCAGAGTGTTTTGATTCCTATCTGAATACTGAATAAATGGATTAAAATTAAAGTCACCATCCCCACTCATCAATAAGCAATATGAGTTGGAATTGGTAGCCCATACAGTACCTGAAGTGTTCATCTTATGATCAGTGAGCAGAATCATTTATCAAATTCTTCAGTAGCTCAAAGGAGCTAATTGCAAAGGAAAAGGAGGCAAAAAAAAAGTTGCAGACAACTGAGCATTGTGTTGTAGGAATATCACACACTGAACTGCAAAGAAATGAAAATATTTTGCAGTCAAATTCAGTTATTGACATTATGTTAGAAAGCTAAAATAAATGTGAAGCACGCTTGCATATATTGCCTTTTCCAGTTGGTTTATTTAGAAAGCTTGTCACAAAAGACATTATATCTCATATTGTTTATCGATATTTCAAACAAAGAGAATTGGATATTGTGCAGTGGCATGTTACACAGCTTCACGCTGGCAGATTTATTTATTTATTTTAGGCCTTATTCTGCTTCCTTAAAGAATAGTTGAAAATATGACCTCAATGTAAATAAAATAAATAGGATGAACTGATAAACCTTGCTTCATTGATCTTACATGAAGGATGAGGAAGAAAATAAATATGCTAAATACACATACATATTTGTAAACCGTCTCTGATGATGTCCAGTTCATGAGGATAAAGGAGCGTGGGGTGGAGACCAAGGAAGTGTTATTTCATTTAGAAGCAGATCACCTAAGACTTCATAAGTCAGAGCAGGAGACCAGAGGAATTATTTAGTTCAATCTCTTCTTTAAGAGTCTATTTTTAGGAACATACGTTAATTGTGCATATTAGTGAGATTCACAGTGCTATTTCCTCTCCACCTTCCATTATTTTTGCAAATATCAACTCTGAATTCCGGAGAGGGACTGATTGACTTGTGGCCTTTGCTCTCTGGTGTCCTTCCTGGGACCTGAGTCCTGTCTTGCAGTGGAGGCCATGGGTGAGACCCCACCCGAGGTCCTGGGTTTCATGCAGGAGAATCATCTGGCTGCTGGAGCATCAGACTTTTCTTTCTAAAATTTAGTCTCTAAAGTTTTCTTATCCTCAGCAGTTGGTGTTTGTTCATAGCACTAAATGATAAAGAATGTCATCTGTTACGTAGCACCACTTATTTTACTGTAATATTTACAGTACAAAAATATAACAATCTGTATCCCATATCTCCCTGATACCTAATCCTAGGGACCTGCATATTCATTTACGGATTGTGCCTCAGGGAACACCTCATACTGCTATCTCTTTTTTTTTTTTTTTAAGCCTTTTAAAAAGAGATCTTCTGAGATGTATTGTGGGGGAGGGACTGAGGATTTTGGGGTTTTGTACTGGGTTCACTAAACAGGCATATTTCCTGGCACATTGTCAGAGTAGGAATTAATATGCCTCATATCATCCCCGTGAATTTATTTGGTAGAGCTAATATTTTACCTCACCTTGGAGAAAACCATCAGGTAGTTTACTTCAGGCTTAGAAAAATCTCTGAGCTTGATAATTAGTAGATCTGACCTAGATCACTGTTCAGCACTTAGACTTCTCTAACACAGGGCTCCTTCCACTTGCATTGGCTTGTCCTTGGCCATCGACCTGTGCAGTTTCGCCACAAGAGGAGACTTGATGAGATTCTTCATCTCTACTCCTCCGGGCTCTGTCCTTACCTCTGCTTCCCACCTTGGAAGTCCCATACTTCTTCTCCATTTTCTAACCCTTGAGAGTCAGAACTTGGGATAGGAATGAAAGTAAAGCAGAAATTTCTGGGCTAATAGTACAACATGGCTCCATTCTACTCTGGGCTAAATGTTCTCCTCTGAGATTATTTCATGGATTCTTTTGACTTTTATCCCAGTTGAAATTCACTGCCCTGGGCTTCAGTTCCTGTAAATTGGAGAGTTAGTTCCCATTGGGAGGCTGGGCTTCCTTCTGAGCCATCTGGCAGGACCCAGTTCACCGCAGCCCTAGCACATTGATATCTGCATTGAAGATTTTCTCTGCCGGAGAGAAGGGACAACATTTCTTCTCTCCAGGGATGCAGGAGGAGAGCCTCAAGTGTGCCATCACCCTCTCCAAAAGCCCTCACCTTTGATTCATTTCTTGTTCTCTTTAGTTGACTTACAACCTGATGGTAGGTCAAATAAAGGCTGAAAGCCTATTCCCAGTCACATTTCGGAAAACGTGAGTATATTATTTAGAACCTCAGCCCAAAAGGAGAATCAAGCACACAAATGGGACATTTGACTGCCAATATTTTTACCACTTTGCTCTGTAAAAGCAGAGAGTGTGGTTCCCGAGTGGCTTCACTCTGCCTGCTTCCTTTGCCATCTCTGTTCCCGGGTTATTCTGTACTTTGGCATCAGTCACTAATCAGTGTGTGCACTGGGGGTGTGAATATTACAGGTGAGTCATAAATATATTTCCCAGCTTTCTCATACCAGACACTTTTCTTTGATTGACTATTTAAAAACTTTAAAATTGTTCAGGCCTCCATCACTAATTAATCTACAGCACTCCACCTAGTGTGCACGTGTGGCTTTAAAATGCTGCACAGCATCAGAAAAATCTGTCAATTGTGCTTTGTGGCAGGAACCTTCACACTCACTCCCAGGTAGGCTGCTCCATCCGGAGCCCCAGCTCCGTGGCTAAGGACCCCTCGGGCTCCCCGCTGCGCTGGCCTTTCTTCTCGCCTTCCTCCTGCAGTGCTGTCCTCACAGCATTCAGGTGGACCTTCCTTTCTCTCGATTTGCTCACCAATATTTTATGAGTTAATGGGAGGTTTACTCTGATATTTTGTGGTCTAAAAATGTCTCTATTCAGCCTTTACCTCTGTGTGACAGCAGACCTTCAGGGGTATTTCATGAGCTCCTATTACTGCACATGTGAGTGGAGCCCCCATGATATTTCCATTCCTGCAGTGATAAGTCCAAACACCCTTCCCACTGTCCCTCTGCTTGCCCTGTGTCTGCCATCACTGCTCTGCTTTCAGGCTGGCATTTTTCAGCTTTCTGTGTGGGAGAGAACGCTGGTACTGGCTCATTTCACTCGGTTCTCCCACTCCACTAGCATTTGTGGCGTCACGGGGTTTCATCCTTCTTTACACCACGTATCTCTCCATGGTGGACACTGCCGCCATCTCTTCATCCCCTCCTCTGCTAGAGGACACCAGAAGGCAGCGTCTCCGCTGTCCTGAGCCTCGACTGCACAGTGGCAGAGGCGACGCCCTCCTGGCCTCAGGGATGATGAACCTGTGAGTGACTTCGCCCTGACTGCGCTGGTCACCCCAGGCCTGCTCATTAAAGGCAGAAGCTCTGGCTCAGCCTGGGAAGTAAACCTCCTTTTCTTGATGACTCTCTCCCCATCTGTCCTGAGCTTCTCTTTTTCTGAAGCATGGCCTGTTGGAATACTCCTGCGGGACTTCTGATTTTCTCTGCCTTCTCAATTGCCAACTTCATCTACTTTTCTGTTGTTTCTAATATCTGAAAAATTCTCTCAACATTTAAATGCAATATTTTTTACTGAATTTTTGTCAAACTTCCATACAAATATTTTAAAAGAACTTAATATTTAAAAGAACTTGCTTTTTGGAGTACTCTCATTTAAAACAGTAACATGGCAGCCAGTGTGTTCATCTTAGCTGTAATCCATCTTTTTATGTACAGGTCTCCCTGTCCTGTGATTCCCTGAAGAGGTTCCCTGATTTCCTTTATTTTGTCTTCTTTTAGTCTCTCTTCAGTCTGCGTCATTCCTTTCCTTTTCTGTTTTACTCCAGCCTGGGGCACTGAAATGCTGTCTGGATATTCTGTGTACATGGCTGTGCTGTGAGCGTGGTCCGGTCACTTTGACCAGGACATCCCCAAATGCCAGTTCCGCGCTTTCCTAGGAAACTGCCTTTCCAGCGCAGCTGAACATGTGGCTCCCAGCATCCCTGTCTCCAATTGGGAGGAGGCTTCAGCTTCCCCTTGAGGGGGTCAATTTCCACTTCATCCCCATCTGAGTGTGCCCCCCACCTTCCTCATCCACTTCAGCAGTGACTTCTGCCTCCGAGTCCAGTCTGCCTACTTTAAGCTCTCTGGAGTGTAAATTGTCTTCTGTTATGGTGGTAAAAGGTGATGAATTGTTATTAAGTGCAGTTTGTATTCCTATTGCATGTTTCAGAAATGAATTCATGAAAAATCTTTTGAGAATAAGATGGGTATAGAAATTCATAACAAAACAATTTTAGGTGAATATTTGATCATGAAAAATCATATTAGGCATCAGCAAAACAAATCCTATTATACAGTGTTCCTTATTGTCTTGTGTGGTGGTTGTTATTATGTAGTAATAATATTTAGGTTATAAAAGTATTTCTGAGGAAAGATGCAAGGAAGAAGCAGCTGTGAATTTCCTTCTGATGTACATGCAAGCTCTGACTTTTCAGCTCTTCTGGCCTTCTCAGAAGAATGTTCCTTCCTAATTGATTCTTGTAAGAGCTGGTGAAGGATTAGTGAAATTTAGCTCTTTTGTTAAAGGTTCAGTGTATCATCCCCTTCATTTTCCACCTGCATCCCCCAGAAAACTAATACAGACACGCACATGTGTGCCCACACAGGTATGCACATGCAGACACACTCTTACACACACACACACACACACACACACACACACACACACACACGTCAGGTTCATTTCCCAACCTGTCATCTCCTCATGTTTTCATGGATGGCTGATTAGCTAACGACTGGGCAATCAAACATTTATACTTTTTGGAAAATGCTGTAATTTTAACTGACCAGAGATGTTTCTATTAGTAAAGAATTTTTCATTAGTTAAGCGTTGGCACCCTAAGTTAGATAGTCAATTACAGGAGAGTTAAATTGCTGAGGTTTTCATCCTATAAGTTGATGTAGGATCACAATGAAATACAAACTTAGAAAATGAGAAGAGGATTAGAAAGGGAGTATGATGCTTTACAGAAATGTTAGATCCAATGGGCACAGTGAGTATAAAAGGAAAGGGCAGAACAGATATCAAAATACAGATGAACAATAACACTGGAGAAATTTAGAAAGGATTTAATCATCATTGATTAAAAAATATTCATGAAGCACCTGGCTGGAAGAAAAAAAAAGTTAAAGTCAGCTCTGGTGATGGAAGAGATGGCTCCAAGCCCACTGGCACTATTTCTCCACCATATTAAGACACTTAAACAATGAGTGTGCAGCCCACTTAACATTTTTCAAGCTCTGTTATTACCAACCTTTGGCCAGCTTGGTGTGAGTCTGAACCTCTAGATAGCCTGGAACTTTCTGATGTTTAATAATATGGTGTATAAGGAGGAGAGGAAAAGAAGAATTTTGGTCAAAATGAGAAAGACTATAATAAGAAATCTAATTTTTTAGAGTGAAAAACTACCACTTAGCATGATGAAGTTCTTCATCCATAATAATTATTCATCAGAAATGAATGCAGAAGCCCTGGCAAGAACTCAGCTTCCTCTGCGTGACACACAACCCACTTGTTTATCCCCCCACACTCGACATTGTCCTGCTCTTTGCTTTCTGGAATTAATGGGCTCTGTTAAATAATAGGAACTTCTTGTATGGACTATTAACTCTAATTTGTGGCATAAATTTCAGCACGTGACAGTTCAAAGTCAAGACAGTTAGCAGGATGGATGCCGTCATCTCCAATGTGTGAGTATTTTAAATGCTGCAGGTAAATTGTGAGCTCTAACACACTGTGCATCTGCTGATGTGTAGTGCAAAGCCCAAACATCCTGTTTATTACTATTTAGAAATTACACTTTTGGTTTTCCTGAATATTTTGATAATCAGGAAGTAATTATTTTATTATTTTTACAATCTTTGTTTTAGTATCAAGATTGCTTATTGCCTATTACAGACATCTTCAACATATTTTTATTATCCTGAAGGTTAATTAATTTCTTTGCATTAGTTCTTCAGATGTGACCTAGAAATTTGTGGGGATTTATTCTAAGATATGAATTACAATGTAAAATGTTCAACTTCTTTTGAATTTTGTGAAAATAACTAATATGTAAAAATAAACCCAATAAACTGTGTGTTTTTCTTTCAGTTTACTTTTAGTTTCACAATCAGTTTACAATGTAAAGTTCTCTATTTTGTTAGGTCTGAACATTTTAGTGCCAATTTAAGGGTTCCATGTTAAATTCATTGATTATTTACTACCATATCAATGATGTTACATAAATTTCATTTTGCTTGCCTTCCTTTGATATTTAATTTGTGTTAATATTTCATTGCAGTGAAAGAATATGACATAATGCTTTTTCTAAAATACACTAAAGTATTTTTGTGAATCACTTATAATTGATTCTATCACCAAATTTCTCTTACTTTGTCCATATGTGTTAGTTAGCTTTCTGTTACTGTGACAAAATGCCAGAAATATATTCAGCTTACAAAGAGAAAAGGTCTAATGGTTTCACAGTGTTATGGTTTGGGCTGTAGCTGGCTGGTCCCACTTCTTTAAGTCTGAGGTGAGGCAGTGCATCATGGTGGGAACGTGGAGAGGGCAAATTGTCTGCCTCATAGCTGGGCCTTGACAAGAGAAAGACAAAGGGAGTTTGAGATTTTAAATTCAATTTTGACTACCCCCAGGGACCTAAAACAGCCCAGCGTTTTCCACACCTCCAATGGCACCACCATCCAAGGACCAAACCTTGAATGCAAGGGCCTTTGGGTACTGTCTAGACCCAAACAATAGCACTGCAGTTACAATACACCCTCCTCATGTATGTTAAATGTGTATGGATACCTCAGCACATGTTCAGGTTTTCTAGGTCTCCTGGAACTTTTAGCACAACCCACTGCTTGTATTGTCCTGTGATATGTTTCACCAAGGGAACATTTTTGATTCTAAAATTACAAGATATTTTGCTCCATTTATTTAAATAGCAGGACGGAGATGGCAAAATAATGAATTAAAAAACTAGAATATCAGTAAAATTTCATGACAAAATATCACAAATAATACTATGCATTTTTGATGGCAAAATTACGTACATTATGAAATATAGACCTGCCAACATTTATATATAACAGTACAATTGAGAATGAAAAGTCAGAAATCATTAAAAATGAATGGTTGTTAGGTAAAGCAGTTCAAAAATACATACTGAATTGTATGTACACCCAAATAATAAGCATAAAATAAAGGCGACTGGGTTAACATTTACATATTTGTACTTTTGTAAGCTAAAAGTTCACATTGCAAAAAAATTATAACGGCATAATTAAACAGAAGATATCTAGCAACAAAATTGGCAAAAATTATGTGTCACACAGTGCACACAATGCTAGGGAATAAAGAAAACCTAAATAAATATGAATAAATTTCACATTTATAGATTAGAAAATGTAGTGTAAATATTGTTTAAATGTCACTCAAAACTTTTTTAGGTATTCATTTTTGAAAATAATACATTTTTATTTGTTCTGCATAGAGTTTGCTGAGGTTTTTGAATCTAGAAGATGGTGGTTTTCATTACATCTGCAAACCAACTCTCACTTCTTGAAAATAAACTTTTTCCTGGTATAGTGGTTTTCTCTTGTCCTTGTGAATATAGTTAAACATGTTTTAGACAACTCTGTGGTTCTCACACATGATTGCATCTCTGTTCATTCTTTTGGGTTATGTTTGTCTCTGATTTTCAGGCTGAATAATTTCCAGCACACTGTCTTCCCATTTGGTACTTCTTCCTTTGGCACTTACAATTCATTCTTAAAGCCCATGAAGCAAATCTTCCATTTCAGCGAGGAACTTTTCAGTCTGTAATTTTTACTTGATTCTTTTCTGTGCATTACAGTTCTCTGCTGAGAGTCTTTTCTTACTGGAGCACTGTGTCTGTCTTTTACTCAGATCTGGAGACCTGTTTACCCCACTCCCTGTAGTCCTTCTCTGCTGCTTGTGATGTCTATGTCAACCGTTTCTACTGCCCGTCCATTTCTTTGATTATGGATTATAGTGTTCTCCTGGACATTTCAATGTGTCTAGATGTTTCAAATTCTACTATTAATATTGTAAATTATTTACTGTCATGTAAATAGTGAGATTTTTGCTTGTTTTCCTAGTGAGCAGTTAAATTTCTTGTGGGTCTTTTAATCTCATGGAGCTTGGCTTCTTTTTTCTTTACTGTGACTTTGTTTTCTCATACCCTAAGTCTTGGCCTTAGACACAGGCCTGACTGACCTCCTGGCTGTTGCTTCTCAGTCATGGCCCTCTGAGGACTCTCACTAGAGTACATGAGGAGACTGCAGTTTCTAAGGAGTCTGCACTGAACAATCCTCCTCTATCACGTTAGCTATTGGTGCCAAGTCTTCGCATCCAGTCCTGATGAAGCAGGTACGAATTCTGGGTGCTGGTGGAAGCCTTGTGAGTAGCATCTCCGGTCTCCCCACACCGTCTGCTCCCGGAGCTCTTTGGCAGGCCCTGTTCTCCATCTGCAGCTGCCTCCGCTCAGCCAGTGCATACAGCGCCCACTGTGCATGGTCCGGGGAGTACTCCTGGCACAAAGCCAGGAAAAATAGGAGCTGCACTCAGAAAATTTAATCCCTCAAGGATCACTTTTCTGTGGTGCTTGTCTGCTAGTACTAAAAAGTGCTCCTCTCATGTATTTTGTTCAATTTTATATTTGATTATGACAAGAATTCAAGTTTAATCAGCACCCTGTTAAATTTATGTGGAATTTTAATGTAGTTAAGCTCAATATATACAACTGGAGCTCAAAAAATAATGGCACTTTCATAAGTGGACATTTTATTAAATATTCCCTCATGTGTAATTTGTTGTTGGTATGTGGCGCCATGACGGGTAAACAAAGCTGGATTTAGTGCTGGGAGAGTCTCTCCCTGGAAGTTGTGCACAGTTGGATGACTATGTCTTTGGGGCTCACTTCCCGTGGAGCCCAGACTTCCCTGTGTAGGGTAAGGACTCACACGGGCTCCCAAGCTTTCCGTCTCTGGGGGAGGCACTGAGGACTGGAGGTCAGGCTGCCGGACACCCTGGGGACTCTTCAGCGGCTCAGCTGAGAGTTGGGTCTGCTTCCTCTGCACCCTGCCTTTCTCCAGGACAGGAGGTGATTGAGGCTCGTGGAGAAGGACCCATGGGGAGTGGACCCGGACCACCCAAGGGCTGTGCCTGGGACCCACAAGGCCACAGCAGCAAGGTCCGGTGCACCCAACATGGACATATTCTCCAGCGTGAAAAGCTAAGCAGAGTTTAGAGTGAAAGTCAGCTACTTCTGTATCTTACTGTATTGCTCAGCTTCCTCGTGGGTATGTAAGGCGACACTTCCCTGAGCGCACAGAGAGGCTCATCTGTCATTTGGATGTGTCCAGGGCTGTCTGAGATATTTTGTACATAGGAAAAGAAATGCCATTTTCAATGACTTATTAGAATAGCTTATGAGAGGGTACCTATGCTTAACAGTTAGAGCTATGCTCTAAGTAAGTTCATGATTTCAAAGGTTCACCTAAAGTGTTCCTGGTCTTCTTTATATGTATGAAACTGCCCTGCTGGTGTAGTATTCTAATTTTAAGGAACCTATCTAGTTACAAAGTGAGCCGATCTATGTGAAAGGCTAGGAGTGTGCTACCCTTCGGGGTCTGGCTTTGTAGTCTTCCTTCACCTCTGGAAGCCAGAAACCCCGGATCAAAGAACTGCCCCTGAGTTTCCTTGAGAGCACTGTGCCCGAATCAATGCAGGCCTCTCCCTTTGCCTTTGGGTGTTTTCTGTCTGTCTCTGGCTTCCTTGGTCTATAAAATCTTGACCTCCGAGCTCAGTGTTGCAGGATATTTTCCTTGTGAGTATCTGTCTCTTGTACAAATTTTCCCACTTTATAAAGCCGCTGGTGGCGGGGTGTGAGTTCCTGCTGTAGGGACCCTTAGACGCTTTCGTGGAGCTCTTTACCTGCTCCTGCTTTCTTCAGAGGTCCGAAGTTCTGTTTCTGTAAGGTCTTGTGGTTCTTGCTCAGTAGCTGTTTGAGTTCCTGCTATACTCCATCTACTGTGGGTCTTCAGACACGTTGGTGTCCAGCCACTCGAAACTTTTCCAGGCGCTATTGTCACAGAAGTTTGTATCTTGTTCCTATACAAATATTTCAGCATATTGTTTAGTATTTGGAGGCACAGCTATGACACATCTGTGGTGCATCCCTGAGGCTGTGGTGCGTGTTGGTGAGAGAGTTCATAGATCTCAGACCGGCCTGAAATGCAAAGACACAAGGCACAGTGGCCCAAACACGGGATGTTCCCCTTCCTCCTTCCTCCCTCAACCTCTGCTTCTTTCATCTTTTTTACTAGAAAATAACAAAAGGCAGCACCTTGAGAGAAAGACTATTCTAGAGTCAGTAACAACTACCAGAGAGATCTTCAGTGTGCACAGACAACGGGAAAGAATGTAGCGTAAGCTAATGTTCAGTGTTTATCTTGAGAAGTTTTAGTGAACTATAATTAACACTTTAAGATAATAGTTAAATAGTGAAGTGTAATATGCATTTTTCCTTGGGCTCTGGGACATTGCTTCTGGGCTCCTCCTTCTGTGAGGTGTCTGCGCTGTGTGGAGTCTGCGTGCAACCTGTGCAGCCACTGAGGTTGCTGTGGGGAGCTGCAGAGGCTGCCTGGCGGGAGCCACGGGAAGCTCTCTCCTGACTACTCTGGAGGCTGCAGGTCCATGGTCATAGCTGGGCTCTCATGAAGATCTTTCTGCCTTGCAAAGATTAACTTCTTCCTGTGTGTTGACACTGGTGAGAGAGAGAGAGAGAGAGAGAGAGAGAGAGAGAGAGACAGAGAGACAGAGAGACAGAGACAGAGAGACAGAGACAGAGACAGAGAGACAGAGAGAGACAGAGACAGAGAGACAGAGACAGAGACAGAGAGACAGAGACAGAGAGACAGAGAGACAGAGAGACAGAGACAGAGAGATAGAGCCAGAAACCGAGACACAGAGAAGAAAAAGAGGAGCAAGAGGAGAAGGCAGGAGGGTAGGAGAGCCATCATCCCATGTAACTGGAGTTCCTTACCAAATGTTCCATCTGCAAAAACTATCACACTGGTCAAGGTGGCAGCATTGAAGTGTGGGAGAATACACTTATTCAGCTCAAAACACCATCGCACCTTGCACCCAGCAGAAACTTCCAGCCCTGTCAAACCAGAGTTTGCAACACCAGCCTTGTCACACTTGGGCTGTGACCCAGCTGATATCTCACTGTGACATCATAAATTCCACATTCACACCACTCACTAGCACTTATTCGGAGCAGTAAGAAGCTGTGGGTCCAGAATGCTCAACACTGAGTTGGCTCTTATGCTGCAAAACCTATCTGAGCAGAAACAACCCCGGAAGTGGCAGTGCTACAGCATCAAAACCCATAGCCTGTGGCATTGCTCTGGGATCAGAAACATAGGACATAGACTGGAATGCTTTGATGGGACTGTTAGCAAAAGTCTGAGTGATGCTGAGATTCGAATCCAGAGGACAAAGCAAAAGGGAGTCTGTGGGCCAGAAGTCTGGAGAAACTGCTGGTGCAGTCATGTTGAAAGCACAGGACACACTTTTTTAGCCATGAGTCATAAGGTAAACACATGAAGAAATGCTTTTAAAAAGGAAGCTATTGGGGGCTGGGGATTTAGTTCAGCGGCATAAGCGCTTGCCTTGCAAGCAGGCAGTCGTGAGTTTGGTCCCTCGTACCAATAAAAAGGAAAAAAAGACAAAAAAAAAAAAAAGCAGCTATTTAGTACTCAAGCAGAATTTTGTCAATTATATGCAGTCAGGTTTAGACAGGAAAAAATTCAAGTCTCTCAAAAAGAAAATAACAACAAGAACAAAACCCATGTAAAAATGCCCCATTCTTTGAATCCTGTTCAAATTCTTGTCATCATTTCTTCAGTCACTAACTTCTATAACTTAAATTCCACTATGCTGTTGTCAAGCAAGCTAGAGAATTCTTTTAATATTTTCCTTGTGACATTTATCACTAGAATGGACTATGGACCTTGGAACTATTATCACAAACATAATGAGCAAACTAATTTAGATTAGGGATCACTCAGAGCTAGGCTGCCTAAACACTGCACATTCCAGAGAAACTTTCTGCCCTTGATCAACTTTTGGAAAATAGTATCTAAGGTTGTGGAATGTCCAGCCTGGGAAGTCCTGTGGGCTGGGAGCTTGGGGCCATGCCTGCTGGCTATGCAAGCAGTGTGGCCGCTGCCAGGACCCTTTGCCTTTATGGTATCAGTCCCACCTCCAGGACCGCTGGCCGCTGAAGAACCAAGGCAGTCACAGACCTCACCCTCCTGATAAATTCGATCTTAGCTTAGAGTTGAATGTTGTTAAAAAACAGACACTGCTTTCTGTTGCTGTAACACATATCCAAGGAAATTGGTTTCAAGGGGGAAAGAATCAGTCATGGCTTCTGAGACTGTGGAGCAAGACCTGTTTTTCTGGGCCTGTGGTCAGACATGGCATCAAGTGGGGACTAGTATAGCAGATTTGTCAGGACGCTGTGCCCAGAGAGGGAGCAAGGGCACCCCTGCAGGCTCCTCTGCTCCTGAAATGTCTAATTAAGAGCTCAGCAGTGGCCTGGACCACTCCCCAGGGGCCATCGCCAAACCCTGCCCCTGTGGGACTGAGCCTTTAATACATGAGACTTGGGGGATTTTCTGGATCCAAACTATGGTAGTCACCACAATTTCCAAGCCCCTGGTTTCCTTGTTTGTATAACAGAGGGAACTAAACTGTCTCTGCCTGTATCAAAAGCCTGTGGAAATAAAACCGCAGTACCAGTAAAGCTTACTGAAGATTACAGCGGTGCTGGTCAGTGTTGGTTTTGTATTTTCTGAATTCCTCTTTTTTCCAATTCCACAATCAACATCTCTATCACCACCCCTGCAATCACTACTCTGATACAACCACCAAGTGTAAAACTTAGGACAAAAAGGCCAAAGACACTGAGATGTGAGTGTGCGTTAGCTAAAAGTCACGTTAAAAAAAATATCCTTCAAGGACCAGGCTCACAGCTCAGTGTTAGTGCACTGGCCTAGCATGTGTGAAATCCTGGGTTCAACCCTCCACACGAAACAAAAGAGCAAACTGACCAATTAATTGACCGACTTCTTCCCTCAAAATCAGGAAAATGATATCAACTGGAGAAGCTCCTGGCATTAGACAACTTCTTATACTAAATGTGCAGCCACCATTTTCCCAGGAAATCACGTTCTCTTAGGACCTATTACATGTAACTTCTTTATCTTATGCTAGCCACTCTGTGTCCTGATAATATCATGAATGAAACATTCATTTTTTGACAAATCAATTTTTTTTGAACAGGAGAGAAAACCCTGGAGAAGGTCTTCCAGGTGCATTGTCGTCTCAGGTAGCTGCATGAAAAAAAAGGGGAGGGGGTTCAAAGAACCAGACTCTGGGTCTGCCTGATGCCTGTGCAGTAGACAAAGTGCCATGCTCCTCCTCACACCTCACCCTAATTCTGCACCTTTAATTTATTCATTGAGCTCTGGTTTGGAGGCTCCAGTGCAATCCTGACCACTTTTCTCCAGGGGTGAGAGAATGCACAGAGTTTCAAATCAGAATTCGCGTTTGAACTTCTGAGAGCAGGGGCTCCTCTGCTCTATCAGAAAGATTAACTCTGTGTGGGTTTCTGTCTCAACCTTCTTATTTTTGGCATTAATGAAAAATGTGTTTTGTTGGCTCGTGATGTGCCATATTAGTTAAATTAAAAGTCAAACATCTGTCTGTGTCTAAGATTCTGACAGGAGTATGCTGAAGTCTCCATGAATCTAAGCTGTTAAAGACTCTCAATCAGTCAAAAGGAGCTGCTGTAATGGCAAACTCAGCAAGCAATTACATCAAAGGATTTAAAACCTATTTCAGTAATGCCTCTGGATAATGACATTGATCTCCACACTCACCTTGCAGATCTCCTGGTGGTGCCAAGCAGGGCTCTGCATAGTTTCACATTTGGAAAACACCATTTCTTTTCACGTAGACAGAGCCCAGGCCTCTGAGGCCGCTGTACAGCTCTTTCCATAAAGCTGATAGATTTGTTTGCAAAGCCCCACGTGGTGCTGCGGAAACCACTCTTCTTTCTTTTGTCCTGTCACACCTATGCGGTCGCCAAGCTCTGAGTAAAGTGAGGACTTCACCATATTCCACACCCATACTCTTTAAATCTGAAAACAAGCGTATAAATAAATAATCCATCAGTCAATCTTTATCTCCCCTTCTTCTTTAATTTTGATCTTCATTCAATTTGCTTAGCTTTAAGGATTGCTTTGAATTGATGAAATCATATCAGATCAGAATGTTGTAAATTAAAGAAAATACATAAACATAATGCCTCCCTTCATTTTAACTTTTCCAGGTGGGGAGCATTGTGGTTTGTATCCAGATCACTGTCAGGGTCCAGTGCACTCACAGCTGGAGGTTTGGGAAGGTAACTGGGTCCTGGGCTGTGATACTGGGTGGTGCACTGATGAGTATAGAACAGGTGTGATGTTGGAGGAAGCCTGGTGGAGGAGGAGGGTCACTGTGGGTGTGTCCTGGAGACCTCTCTATATGTATGTGTGTAAGTATATGTGTGTGTACATGTATGTGTATATGTGTGCATGTGTATGTATATATGTGTATGTATCTGTGTATGTGGTGTATGTGTGTACATGTATGTGTGTATGTGTATAGGTGCATGTGTGTATTGTATGTATGTGTGTACATGTATGTATATAGGTGTATGTATATGTATGTATATGTGCATGTATAAATATATATGTGTGTATGTATATGCATGTGTATGCGTATTCATGTGTATGTATATTTGTGTGCATGTGTACATGCATGTATGTGGGTAAATGTACATTATGTGTGCATGTGTACATCAATGCATATGTATACTTGTACGTGTGTGTACATGTACGTGTTTGTATCTGTACACAGCATATGTGCATGTATGCAGCATATGTGCATATATGTTTATGTGCATGTATATATATGTATGTGTGTATGTATATGTGCATGTGTGTATATGTGTGTATGTCTATATGTGTGTATGTGTATATATGTGTATGTGTATATGTGTGTGTGTATATATATATATATATATATATTTGTGCATGTATATATGTGTGTGTATATGTGTGTGTTTGTGTATGCATCTACCCATCTTCCTCCTTCGACTGTGTGCCCTGCTTCCTGCCTGTCACACCATGAGGTTTTTCCTCCTCTGCTTCACCAGCCAACTAGAATGAAACTTCTACAAACTGTGATCTAAGATAAACTTTTTCTCCTTCCACTTGTCGGTGTCTGTTATTGTGCCTCAGCATTCAGAAAGTGACTAAGACAGGGGCTTAACAGGGGACAGATTTGATTAGAAGCATTTGTGAGTTAACTGTAGACCATTCAAATGTGTTTTAATGGTGGAGAAGTATGTTTGCAAAATGGTCATTTTAGTGAATAAATTCCAGGGTGTATTTTCATGCCTAAATCTGAGTGCTTTAAAACAGCTCTCTAGTTAGTGAAGGTGATGCACAATTCCTGTTTTAAAGGCAGTAAAAGTTCACACTGAATTCTGCATGGAGCTTGTGCACTTTTGATGTCATCTAAGTGAATGAACAGGTGGATAATCAATGATTATCTGTTTGTCGTTTACTCGTTTGTTCTTTGAGCACAGAACCAGCTCTCCTGAGCATCCCTGGGTGCCGCTACACAGCTGGAGACCAAGCTCGAATGTGTGGTTTCTGTGTCATCTTCAGACACGCTAATTCCCATTTTCAACAAAACGCACGCTGTTTTGGCACCAAATTATCAGCTGCCTCCCCAATCAATCTCTTCATCTTTCTCATTTTTGCAGTCAAATAGTTTGAAAAAGCTTTCAGAAATCTTGTTTCCACTTCTCACCTTCAACTTATTCCTCTCCATTGGCCTTATTTCTAGGACAAAGCTGACTCTGGGTGGATTAGCTGTTTCCTGGCTCCCAAAGGCAGTCAAGGCTGCACACAGCTGCAGGAGTAACAGGGATGGGGCCAAGCACACCTACCTGTTCACGTGAGCTCAGGCCTCTCAGTAATGGCACCACCACCCTGTCTCAGTGAGAGAAGGAAGTGCCTAGACCCAGAGATGGGGCCTAGGTCGCCTACGGTGCTGGTGCTGAGGGGACGCTGATGTGACAGGGTGGCTGCAGCTCTGGGTCAGCCTTCTGCTGCTGCTTCCACATCCCCATGCATGACAGGAAGTGCAGAGCTGTAGTAGGTGTGATTGAGTAGCACAGTGTGTGCTTAAATCAAAAACTGCTGCTGTATGAGACTCATCGGCACGAATCCCATGCCCCTATAAAGGACCCTCTCTTCACATGCTCTCACCTTCTGGGAGGTGGTTCTGAGTCCTCCTTGAAGAGTGTGCTCAGTGGCACCCTCCTGGCTGCCTCAGTGTCCTGAGTGGGCTCAAAACTTTTGCCTTTCATGCTTGATTAAATTTTGCATAAGAGCCAGAAGTTCCACACTGCCAGATCCAATGCAAATGTGGATAAGGATGCATTGTGAAGCCTGCGTGCCTTCCTCAGGGTTGCCTTTGGCAGCAGCATTCACCAGAGCTTTGATCACACCCCATGACAGCACTCAGGGGAGAGGCCCCAGCTGCTTCCAGAAGAGGCACGGAGGATGGGACAGGCATGGAGAAAGCAAAGGAGAGCTGGGGGCACTGATGGCAGTGGGTCCCGTATTGCAATATGATTTTTTATTTAAGCATTTGCTTTACTTTTTAATCACCCCACTGTGTACCCGTGTCCCATAAGCACCATAAGGAATTCTAAACCAGAAAAACTGTACCCAGAGAGCTGCCTGGCCCTGGGGACCCTGGGCTGAGAGGACTCCTGTGAGCTCTGACTGATGGCTTTGCTAGCTGCCACATCTGGTAAAGAAAAATGCTGCTTCTCAAAGGGGCTCCCTGTGGAGTCAGGCCTTCTTGCTTTTGGGAGAAAGGCTGGCTATTACTTTAATACTAGCCTCTTGTCTAAACTGAAAGCCTGCCCTAGCAGGCTATGTAACTCACTGGTTGGAAAATGCATTTTTCGGTGGTCAAAGCACACAGTGAACAAGGCAGGAAAAGTCTATTGACAGCTTCGCCTGTCAAACGTAAAAGGTATCTTTACCTTCACAGCCAGCCAGACCCCCCTGTGACCCAGCTGTTGCATGGATCTGTCAGAGGCGCAGTTGTGCCTTCTAGAGAAGCTGGGTCCCTGCTTTGTAGTCTGGAGCAAGTCAGCCGTGGTCTCAGGGTCCTGGTCAAAGCAATGGCCTAGCCACTACATTGAGGGCTGAGCTCAGCCTAGAACTAGTGCTGTGCACAGGACCCTCGGTGACTGAGCACCAGCCTGGGTCTGAGGAATCTAGCAGCATCAAGGCCCCTGCTCTGTGGGCAGCACAGAAGGCCACTGTCATGTGGTCCACTGCCCTACCCCATAAACCTTGTTATGGTTTTAGCACCACCAAATGGATAACTCCCCCACTGACTTGAGGGCAGAATGCTCCCATTTTGGGTGAACTCTGGGAGCTAATAGCCAGCTGGTTAACTCACTGGATCCTGGGGTAAATGCCCAGGAAGTGGCTGCTTTCTGATGAGACTCAAAGCAGTCAATGGGCCACGCCATGGGACAGCTGCTCCGACCACCACACATCTGCAGCTGTCACCTCAGGGGTACCCCGAGCACAAGATCTGATGGCGGTGACACCGCACCCACTCTGATGACCTTGTTTCCTCTCACAGAGGAAGCCTGGAAGGCAGGGTGACTATAGGCACTGTCCCTCCCACTCCCGACAGGTGTTGCATTGATCTGTCACTGTGCCTCGGGTCTGATCACAGTCTGACTTTGCTTCCATCTCACAGCATTGCCCTGCTAGTCTGATCCAGCATTCATGCTCTTGTGACCCTTGAAACTAGACTGTGGCATGACTACAGAATCATTCATAGATGAGTAATCCCTGCATTCAATACAACAATTTCAACTCTTACTGTTGGTGGATACACTCTTTGCTAGAACAGCCTTCTTCAAAGTAGATTCAAAAAGATTTCTTAAAGCTAAGGTTGGAGGTCCCATGCTACCCAGCTATTGTCCTTCTGCGTATTTTCCCTGAAGAATTGAAAACATAGTATAGCGATATATGTGCACCCATGTTTGTAGCAGCACAGTTTGTAATAGCTAAATCTTGGAAATAACCTAATGCCCAACAACCACAGAATGGATAAAAATGGTGTGGTTTTTTTAATATAATGGAATAATTCTCAGCCATAAAAATGAAACTGAGACTTTACAGGTAAATGGATGAAACCTGAGATCACAACTCATAAGTGAAACGAACCAGGCCAACATGTTAAACAGCCATTGTCCCCCTAGTGTGAGAATCTGAAAGAGTAAACAAGATCCAAAGCGCACAGTATGTATGAATAGATACAGTGAGCAGGGAAGAAACTGTCCAAAAGAAAAGAAAAACTGTGATGGGAGAAAGGGGAAGTAAATAAGGGAAAAAGAAAAATAAATAATGTATATATATATATATATATATATATATATATATATATATATACATTATCACAAGACAGTTATACACCTGCATTCTCTTGGTTCACTGAGGGAAAAATTTTGTGCTAGTAGCTTTCTAGATACTTTTGTGCCTAGATATTGTACCCTGAGCAACTACAGTGAATATAACAATATGCAGTGTGTTGATTATTGTTACAGCCCTAGTAGCCTGTTTTGAAACTCTTTTATTGTTATTTCTTACTTTTTCTGTTTAAAATAAAATTATTTCTGCCTGCTCCTACTTCACAAGACAGTCACTCTGTGAGGAGGTTAAAAGTGAGCTCCCTCCTGTGTCTCCCCTCATGTGCGATGATCAAGATGAAACAACAGGGGTGACACACACCCAGTCTTTAGCTTCAGAAATCTGCCCTGACCATGCCTGGAGACGACATGACTTTCATGACCTTAATCGCAATGACAAGTAACCATATTTTCATGTCCATTTGAGGCCAATGAGGGCATAAAGGGTGCACCTTGGTCCTGGGTGGCTCCAAGAATCTGTCATGACAGATCACATGGTGATTGATGCCCATCCGTTGATCATGGATTACTAGCTGTTGACTCCCCCATTGTGAAGCATGTGGGCTTGAGGAGGCTCGTGTGTTTTCTAAATGTGATCTTCTTTCCTGAACCTGACCTCTCTTGAAAGAGCTGGGTTTGAGCAAGAGATAATTGGAGCAGAGGTGACTCCGTAGCTTGGGTACGGGACACTGGGTTTGTCGTGGCAGAGTAACCATAGTGTTGGGATCTGAAGAGGGAATATTCTAGAAGCTGGGAAGTACAGGGGAAGGGAGGACTTTCTTTGTCTCTGTCTTCCAGAATCACCCTGGAGCCTCTCCCATGAAGGACAAGGTCTCTCCACTTGCTTCAGGCCCCATAAACTGAACTGGCCATCAGATCTGCCATCTCCTGTCCACCTGCTGGCTAGCTCTCCAATGCCCACGGGAAATGGTGCCAATGCTTTGGCCCATTCACCTCTGTAGCAAACACCTACCCACACTTGTAGCCTCCTCCATCAAGCCACGTTTGCCTGGATGTGTAGGTCTCTCTTCAGGGCCCAAATCATCCCACGACACCTCCCTTTCGGGGGCACCTGAGACCCTGGATTCCACTTTGTTTCGTGGAATCCAAGAATTGACTTGCTTTCTACCCAAGCACAGCAACTCACCTCTGGGGGAATGATCACAGGATACACTGAAAGAGTAAGGATGCATCCAGGGTCCTTGGAAGACCACAGAGAGGGTTCCCAGAGGGAGCTGCGCTCGGATCCTGAGGGCCGCATTTCCCTATACCCTCTGGGATCTTCACTCGCTGTGTCATGAACACAGTGAGCAGGTTGCTAGCTTCCAGCAAGTTATCATACACAATTACATTTCTATTTTAATGTTTAACATTTTTATCATCTTTAATCTTTAGTTAAAGGGTTATCATCTTTAACCCTTTAGTGATTACATTTATTGTGGGGAATTGGTCAGGTACATGACCCTTAACAATCACTTGTTTCCTTTTCCTTTGACCACTATATATATATATATATATATATATATATATATATATATATTTAAAGCTGTTGCCTGTTATCTTGGTTACTTTTTTCTCATTGCTGGGAAAAAAAACCCAACACCCCCTTGGAGGAAGGAAAGATTTATTTGGCTCACTGTTTGTGGTGGTTTCATCCATAATCAGCTGGCTCTAAGGCAGGGTGGCATGGCACTGGGGCAGCATTTGAAAGCAGCAGCCAGAGCAAAAAGGGGTTCAAGCCTCTTCTCCCCCCTTATATTTTACACAGGCCACCCTCATCCCCACCAATGGGCAGGTATATCACTCACAAAATCTCTCTGCCCTCCTCTTGCACAGGATGAGGATATTTACAAAGTAAGGACCCTGGGTCCCTGCTGAGTCTCTCAGTAAAATTTCTAAACCTGCTCAAGCTGACACAATGCATCAACCTGCTCAGATAGGTTTATTTGTTTATTGATTTTCTCAGCTTCATTGCCATGAACACAGCTTAAGAATGAGACTAACAGGGGAAAAACATAAAACTACTATGTTCACTCAGGCTCACATTTACAACACTGGACGTGTTGCTATAGTGGTTTTCTCTTTTGTAGAGTGTCACATCAATGGTATCACTCAGCACAAAGCCTTCGAAATTCATTCATGTTAAATGGTTTGTATAATCATCAATCCCATTGGCTTTGAATACTGCTACATTTGTGACACACCACCTTTTGTCTATTCACCTGTTGAGTGATTTCTGGTTTCCTTTTCTAATTTTTGGTGATTATGAGCAGAGCTTCTGGAAACATGTGAGTATTTTGTGGAAATACACGCTTTTCTTTTTTAAGTGTAAACTCCTATACTTGGAATCGCCTGGTCCTATGGTGAGTGTAAATTTAACATGAAATAAAGCTTCCAATCCATTTTCTAGAGGCTGGGCCACTGTGTACCCCACCCTCAGCTGTCAGCTCAGTATGATTAACCACAGTCCTCTTGCAGCATATGGGGCCTCTGAATGTATTTACACTCGCTAACTGGATGTTGGCACCCTTCTAGAGAGAAAGATGGATTAAGGACTTTTTGCTCTATGTGAATTATTTGCCCTACAGTGGGAGGCAACCAGTTGGTGGTGTGGAGTCTGAGGCTGACTTCGGCTTATGGATGGCTCCATATGGGCATAGGAAGGCCTTTGGGTCAGTTCCAGCTCCCCTGGGTGGGGGAGTCACTTTGGCTGATTCCTCCTGATGAAAAGTGAGGTCCAAGAATTCCTGTGTTGCAGCCAGCCCTTCACTGTGGTGGCATTTGCATGGCAAAGATTTGTGGGTGAGTTATTAGGTTTAGACTAGGTCATGAGGGCGGGGTCCTCGTCATGGGCTGGAGCTCCTATGAGGAGAGTAGGAGACCCAGTGTAGACCTTTTGCCCTCTCTTTTTCTCTCCACAAGCACCCACCAAGCAAAGGCCAAGCAGATGGAAGCCTGGAGAGAACATGGGTCAGCAACTGGGAGGGAGACATTCTCTGAGAGCCCTGCCAGGATGTGCCTTGGTCTCGAATGCTCAGCTTTTGTAACTCTGAGAAATAAACATCTCATTTGAGCCACCCCATTTTGTTAATGTTTCCTAAACTGAGATAGTGACGAACAAATTATCTCCTTTTTGAAAGGGGCAAACTAGAATCTGATCAGTGATTAACATATCTTGCATTAATGTTTTAGGACAGGTGGAAAGCTCAGTGTGCAAACTTTCTCAGATAGACCCTGGCGTTTATTGAATTTACTCAGGTTATTGGATCTGAAACCCTGAAAACACAGTTGGACTCACCCTGTTGTTTGGATTCATGTTGATTGTAGCCTTAATGAAGTATTGTATAAGACTATTTGAATTGATTTGGTTCAGAATCTGTCAGTGGTGTACTCAGTACAGAAAATTCTTCCAGGAGTCAAAATCATGAATAAAATTTCATGTTGTTTAAAGATCATTCTTCTTGTATCTTTCATTTTTCTGCATGTCTGTGAGCGGGGAGGTCCTGCTTTCTCTTGTTACAGACCTTATTATAAAACCTACTTGTATAGATGTTCTTATTAGTTAAAAAATAGAGCCTAGTTTCTGCTTCCAAAAGCATGGAGGAGTAGATTTGTTTACAGCCTTGGAGGATTGGGATAGATGCTCACTGACCACTATGATAAAGAGAATTTCTCCTTTCACAGCAAAAGCCACTCCCAACTGCTGCCTATTGAAGGAGACTCAGATTCCAGCCTGGTTCTCCTCCTGCAATGTGACCATCTGAGCCTGAGATCAGTGTTCACCAGGCTCCTCTGTGCCACACTCCAGGGCATCTGGGGTAGATGCAGGTGGGCCAGTGCGGAGAGAAGTCTCAGGTAGAGGCTGTCCTGATGGCTCACTGCAACTTACAATCAATCTCAAAGCCATTTTACTTTTTATCATGAAATTAGGTTATGTGGAGTTAAATTCACACCTCAAGCATATTTTACTGTTTTAAAAATGAGAGAAAGTGCTAATAACCAGGCATATGCATCAGTAATTTTGTTTTAAAAGACTGTTTTTAAAGAACCAATGAAAATTTCAATGAAGAGAAAAAAGAATGCACGATTGGAAAATAAAAGGGCCAATCTATTTTTAAAAATCAAAAAATCTAATTGAAAAAAAAAAGAGCAACAATCTGCAAAGCTAAAATCTGCAGGACGGGGGCAAGGGCGGCATCTGAAGTGGGGAGCTGATGGTGAAGCGGCTCCTGGTGTATGGTGAGACTAATCACATGGGAAGGCATCACCCTATCAGTATAGCAATCTAAAAACAAAGCCCCAGAGAGTGAAGATTTGGCGAGCATTTTGGAAAGGGTGGAAAAGTCTGGTTAAGTGATGGGCTGCAAAGCTATGTCCTCTGAGAGGATTGCGAGGTGCATGTCTGGTTCAGGGGTCATCACCTCTTGGTATTTTGCAGTGGGACCCTGATAATTTCCACATGCCAGGAGAGACTTTTGCAGTCTTCTGACTTACACTTTATATATAGCAACTGTTACCAAGGGGCCAGCAAAAGAAGGCTTTGGAATTTTCTCAGTGAAGATACTTCTGCTTTGAACAGTCCTCAAAGTACTTGTGACTTTGGTTCATGTAATTTAAAAGGCAAGGGCCAAGCCTTGCACTGCATACTTCTTAGTTTTTCTAAAAGAAAACAAAACAGCATTTTGTGGAAATCAACAGTTGGATTAGGGGCATCTTCTACTCCCCCCACCCCCCTGCCTTTTTACATGGGACCATTAGCTGCATGGGGAGCTCAGTTAATGAAGACCTGGTTAACCAGAGGAAAGAATGAATTCATAAAAATTTCACAAGGAGCAGAATCTGAAGAAAACATGACACTTGTAATTTCTAGACAGAGACCAATACATTTGCAGAGGGTTTAGTACAAGTGGATATCTGGGCTAAAGCAGTGGGCTGGAGGGCTGCCCCAGAAGAACTTAAGGTGCTGAGGAGTGGAGAGAAGCTTATTCAGATTCTAGGGCTCTACCTTCCTCAGGCTCTGGTGGTCAAGGCAATTTCTAGCCCTGGCATGGAAAGGACACACTCCCTCCCCGCCCTGCCCAAAGAATCTTTATGTTTTGCAGCACAGTGAAAGCCAGGTCAAATGATCTTTTCAGAAGTGATGGCTCCTCAGATGAATTCAACTCTGATATACCAGTTTGGTATATTTTTAAACAACATGACACTAACTCTTACAAGTCTAGTGTAATCCTGTGTTGGAGTTTCTAATAAACTTAGAATCAAAAATGAAATTGTCTCTTATCAGGAAGTAAAACAAAAACAAAAACAAAAATATAATTTTAATGTTTTATAGGAGTTTCTTATCCTCACTGCAACTTAACTGTAGAGTCATATAATGAGATCCAATTTTAGTAACAGAAAACAAGGAAATGTCTATAATAAATGTGATCTCCTTCGACTGTCTGTGATTTCACAAAATAAGAAAAATGGAATTCATCAGCTCCATTGCATATTCAAGTAAAGAGTGAAAGGCAAAGTACTAATACAAAGATTGTGATAGCCAAGATTAAACCCCCTGAAAGTTAAACTGGTTAATGGAATTCTGAGTGCAGACATAGTTTCAATTAGTGTATATTGCCGATTGCATAATGCTGTTTCAAGCATGGACTATAAAAAACTACTGAGCTGAAAATAATGAGAGATAATTTGAATAATGGTAGCATCACTGTTTTTTATCTAATATTTATACCGTATTTGCAATTTTATATTCATCCTCATTACCGTCAAATGGCAGCAGCAGAAAGTAGTTTCCTATAATATATATTCCCTGCTAGTTGGAAAAAGAAAGTTCCATTTCAGTAATGAAATTAGAACGCTGATCTTTTATTGGATAGCCAAATACTCGTGCTATAAGTTAATAATATTGTGGCTCTCAAAAGAACAGCAATTGAGTTTCTATTATTAGTCTGGAATTTTCTTATAAACACAAGCGATTCAGAGACTGATATTCCCAAGTGCAGATCAGAGAAATCACTCCATCAAAAGTCTTCTCATTTTGCGTTATCTTTTGTTCATGGTATGGGCAAGGATAATATTTGGTTGCACTTTGTATTTTTGGTCAAAATGTGAGTTCTGTGAAAAATATTTTGGTTTTGAATACTCATATACTTTACACTATTGATAATAGCTTGTAATATTATTGGAAACATGTTTATGAAATTATATGCTATGACAGAAGACATGTTATCTCATTAGTAATTACACTCATTTCTTCTTGTTCTTTGTAAATAATTAGCTTCACGGTTTTTTTCCAATTTTTTCCACATTTAAAATTAGCAGGAAACTATCTTTAATATCATTCTTTAAAAAGTTTTGTATTTTGAGCTCATCTTGTTTCTTCCTCTTTTATATTAGAGTAGGACTGCAGTGCACAACACCTACTATACTACTTGTACGGAGTTGTGCATGTACACAACACGTTTCAATTATGTTTCTAATCCCCATCCCTCATCCCCTTACCATTATGGAAAGATTAATCATCTCACTTCCTGATATCCTTTTAGTTTTCTTCTTTGTTTATAGTTTGGATTTCTCATAGAAAATAAGCCGTGCTTTGTGTTATACATTTTTTTTTCAAATTTTTAAAAAATATTTTTCTTTATTTTTTTTTAAATCAACAGGTCATTGCATGACCTCTGCATCTCTTTTATTTTGCAGGGTAAGAACTATCCTCACATTCATATGGATTTAATCTCTAGCTGGTGTCATAATGGGTAGGAGAATGGCTGCAGTGACATATCAGCATGTAACAGATGAGAAACAGCATTGCCTTAAATTTCTGAGCTCAGATATGATTCTCCTATTCATTGTGTCCTAATAGCTTAACCATGTTCAATGGACATTGGTTTCATACACTACAATGGCCAGCAGCAAGTTGGTCACCAGACTTTCACCCAAATTTGCAGCTGAGAAACCTTCATTAAGAAGTCTCTAAACGTGTACAGAATGAAAGTCAAAGTGTTCATCCCTTCTACTGTGATGACGGAAAAGTTCCCAGATGAACCCGCTCTCAGGAAATGGTGCACTCTGTTTGGTCAGTCTTGGGTCTCCTTATTAACCTCTCTAACCTTGGGGATATTATTTATGATGCTGTGTTATGTCAGGGTCACAGAGCACACTAACAAATGAAAATAAATCAGAAAGCATTTCTGGGTTCACTTTCATGACAGAGCTACAAGGTCTGGATTCATCTTACAATGAAACACAGAGAGCCACATAAAACATGGAAAATGATGCTGGGTGAGCATTCTAACAGCAGAATATCAATTGGTGTGAGATTATAGTGAATAAAAATGTGCACTGTAAATCATACAGCAGCAAAGCTAAGTAAACAGCTTAAGACATTATTAATGGTTAGTTACTTGTTATTAAACCAATAACATAATTCATCTGGGCCACAGATTTAGCTCAGTGGTATAAGCATCTGCCTGGCAAGTGCAAGGTCATGAGTTTGATCCCCAGTACCCACTCAAATATATATATATATATATATATATATATATATATATATATATATATATAAAATCTGAAGGTATGCATGAAAAGGTGGAGAAGTGATGAGGAACAGATGGAGCTGACAGGAAGTGAATAATGAGATGGACCCAAACATATCAATAATTGGAACAAATGTACAGTTTCAGAAATCCAAAGGACAGGCATAAACTGTGATACTGGAAGGAAAGACAAAGGCACCTACACATTATCTATATGAGTCTCACTTTAAGTGAAGATGGGGAAGCTTAAAAATAAAACAACATAAAAAATGCCTGTCATATAAATGCGGATTGAGTGGAAGCTGTAAAAGTTATGTTTATATCCAATAAAGTATATTGCAGAACAGAAGTGTTATTGTGGATAAAAAAGGGTACTTCATAAAAACAAAGGAATCAATTTACCAAGAGAGCAAAACAGTCTTTGTTTTCGTTTGAGCTGCTATAACAAGACACCTTCGATAGCAATACTTTTTTTCTTACACTTCTGGAGGCAGACAAATGCAAAGTCAAGGGCTAGATGATCGCGTGTCTACAGATACAGTATTAGATTTCAAACAGATTGTGTTTTCACAAGGAGCAGTGGGATGGAGGAGAGAGAGAAGAAAGCCAGAATGGGAGACAGAGGCAGAGGCAGAGGCAGACAGAGAGAGAAGGGAGAAGTATCTCTGTCTGCCTTTATAAAGGACTTCGTGAGGGGCCCATCCTCATGACCTCACCACTCAGAAAGGCTTCCTTTTCAAACACTACACAGGTTAGGATTTCTACACAGGAACTTTAAAGGGGCACAAACACTGAGTGCACAGCAGTCCTAAATCTATACCCATGCAGCAAGTGTAGATCATGGGACAGGTGTAGAGAGACTGCGTGGAGGAGGCAGCCACACAATTATTCTTGGAGATATAAATATTCCTCTTTCTGTAATTAAGGAAATAAGTAGAATATCAGTAATTATGCAGAGATTTGAATAGGCCCACCAATTGGGTTACCTAATTTCCATTTATAGAATGTCACACAAAAATAGAATACAAAGCCTTTGCAAAACTATATGGATCACTCACCAAAATAATTTATAATCTGAACCTTAAAACAAGTCTTAATGCATTTTAAATTTTTATGAAGTCTATGTTTTCCTACTATAATGGAGTTAAACCAGAATTCAGTTAAAATAGAAAACTCAAAAACATTTGGAAATTAAGCAATATAACCCTGAATAAAATATAGATCCAAAATAAGTCCAAAGAAATATTAGAAAATATTTTGAATGAATGACTGGGATGAAAACATACTGAAAGTTGTAAAAGGTAGTTGAAGGAGTACTTAGAAATTCCCCATTCAGTTTTATTAGAGTAAGTCCATGACCTAACTTTCTGCTTTAAAAACTAGAAAAAGAAGAACAAATGCAAGTTAAAGCACACAGAATAAAGGAAATAAAAGGGTAGAAATCAGTTAAACAGGGAGAATTAGAGAAACTGAAAGTTGGTCACAGTGAGAAGCATGGAAGATGGTGTCTCCTGACCTGATGTCCTGGCTCTCATGTCTGTAAGTTCATGCCTTTGGGGGGTTTTGATCTTAGGAGCTTACTTGAAGTGAGTGAAGAAATGAGAAGAGGTAATGGCTGGTCAGTGTTGCGAACAGATTACAAAGCTTTCTGGGTTCCCTATTGTTCACCTTCTCCCTATTTTCTTTGGCCTCATATTTGTTTTTATCATTAGAATTATTATGCCATATTAATGTACAGATGACTAGTTTTCATAATGAGGTTTCTATACATTCATGTATTGAGCTTTGGTCTTCTCTCTTCCTTTCTTCCCACTCCACCCAGTCCCCTGGCTCCCAACTCCTCTTCTACTTTTAGATCTTTTTCTTTAAGTCAGTGGCTCACTCTGTAAAAGGCTGGCTGCCTTGTGCTGAGCTTCAGATGGAGAGACCGGGTGTCTACACAGCAAGAGGACTCAGGCTGACAGCCAGTGAGGGGCCAGCAGCCTTCCAGGAGCCAAAGACCTCCAACCCCCCCCCCCCCCCAGTAAGTGGAAGCTCAAATTCCCTAGCCTAGCCTTGGAGTGACCAAAGTCACTGCAGACATCTCAAGTTCTGCCGTGTGAGATTCTGGCCTAGAGGGTTCAAGCTCACCTTGTTCCACACCTTGTTTCTCACTTGTTCTCACATGCACAGTGAGAAAGTGCATGCTTATTTTCCTTCCTTTTTATTCCTGGGAACCAAACTCAGGGCCTCACACTCGCCAGGCAGGTGTTACACTGCTGGGCTGCACCCCTGACCCCTCGTGCTTATTTTTCCAAGTAAGTGTTAAGTAGTTTGGCATGTTCATCTGATTGGGTACATTCAAAATATTATTCCAAAATGTTGTCAAGCTATAACTATTGATGAGATGTTTTATGTTCTTTCATTGTCTTACTAGGCTTTTGAAATCTGGCATCTTTGTGTTTCTAACATGTCTCACTCAGTGCAGCTGGTCATCAGTGCCATGGCTCCAGTAGATGAATCTGAGGTGGACAGGCAGATGAGACTTCAGAACACAAGCTCACTAAGCAGCCAAAGCACCACAAGGGATAGTCCTGTGGCCACCTGGATCATTCTCCTCAACTCTTCAGCTGCTCTCGAGGGCCTGGCTGCCCTCCTTGTCAAGCAAGATCACTGGTGTCCACAGGGACTGAGTCCTCTGACTTCTGGGAGTTTCTCAACACAATGACTCTGTTTAAATATCTGTATTGTGGTTTAGGGGATGAGACTCCCCTATATTGATTATCCTTTTAGGATCTCTGAGCCTTGAACAAATTTCTGAATTTATTCCCACAATCATTTTTCTATGATGGAACGTAATCTTAGAGAAACATTCCACCTTTGATTGAGACCTTTCTTTCTGAAAAAAAAAAAAAACAGTCTCCTCTTATGTTCTATGGCTCTGGATAGTACTATTTTATGGCTGGAATTTTGAGGTACTTTGAGTCTCAACCCTTCACCCATTATCTGATGTTCTTCAGACTGCAGTGAACTTTAGGCTGTTTCATTCCCTATAAAGTGTCACTCTTCTAGAATTTTCCTAGATGATGCTAAGTGTGACAAACAGAAAACTATGTCTGTTTTCTTTCCAAGTTTAGGTATCTTTGTGAACCTGTGACCAACATAAGAGGGGGGCCTATCTCAATATCTTCTGCCCTTCTTTACCAACAATCCAGGGGCACATAGAGGATTCTACAATGTGGGGCCTAAACTTTTTGTGTGGTTACTATCTCGGCCTTCATGTCTGAGAGTTTTCACTCAAAACTGGTCAGCTTCAGCTGTAGCAGCAGCTTCTGTAATATAGAGGATTAAGAGGAAAATGTGGATAGATAGAAGCCTCAATTATACTTCTTTGACCTTAAACACCTCTCTGCATTCAAGACAACTAGTCATGTAGTTCAAGAGCCTTTGGACATGGCTTGTGGGAAGACTGTAAATGTTTGGAGGTACCAGCTGAAATACCTTAGGCTGTTCTGTATGGGAGATTTTGGTTAGAGTGAAGAAGATCAGCAGGCTGATAGAAATTCCACTGTTAAATAGCAAACTTGGGAGATTTCTGTTGGGAGAGAAGGACTGCATTGGTTGGACTCCAGGTGATGCATGTTAAGGCTTAGTGGAAAGTTTGTTGGCATTTTGCTCACGTCCAGGGCCTTTGCCTGAGACTAAGATTGAGGACAGAGAACTAATTAATCTTGTAGAAGAAATTTCAAGGTAGACAAAAGTTGAGGCAGTGGCATGGTTGTGTTGAGGGCTTTTAGCCAGATTTATATTGAGAATCAAAAACAAAGAGCCTAACAAGATGATTTAAAATGTTGTGAGCTTGGCCATAAAGGAAGCTTCAGTAAGTCTGTGGACTATAAAGATAGAGCTGAGGAGATATGAATTTCTGAGAAGGAACAGGGGAATATAAAAGTTGGCCTGAGTGTATCATAAGAAGCAGCAAGTCTCCATCCTTTGCATTCTCAAAACCACATCAGTGAAACACTTTGCTTTGAGAAGAACACGGCAGATTACCACCTTCCAGGATGATGATAGTTATATCATGATCCAGAGTGGTGGAAGAGAGAGTATTTGCTCTTCAAAGTTGGATTCAGAGTGCCCAGCAACCCAGGCACTTGACCTCTCCAACCAAGAGAGAGAGAAACCGGGCTACTGCTCTAGGTAGCAGAAGAACTTGAAAGCACTCACATGTCCCTTGATTTAAGCACATACAGAATGCACGAATTGTGGGGTTAACAATTTCAGAAGGCTTGGGAGGCCAGGTAGTGTGCCCCTGTGAGGGCAGTGTGTGAAGCTGTGAGTGGGAAACCAAAGGTAGAGTGGAGACCTCTGAACTTTGGAAACACCAGGTATGAGAGGTATCTGAGGAAACTTGCAAGGAGGGAGCTAAACCAGTCCAAGAGAGAAGCTGTAGGAGTTACAACTACTAGAAATGCCAGACAGGTGGAGCCTCCTGAGCACTTTGAAGCTCACAGTTTGCCACAGATTGCCTTAGATGCTGCACATGAAACTACAGGACACAATGCTTACCCTACTGGATTTTGGACTTGCTTTGGCCCCAATCCTTTGTATGTACCTGTTTGTAAATTTTAGAATTAAAATGTTTATCTTGTGTCATTGAATGTTGGACACATTTAACTTTTCATTTGTGCAGGGCCTCGTAGCTAAGTGTTTTTCCTCCATCTCAGAGGCGATATACAGCTTGGACTTTTCAATAATCTGAAGCTGTTAGGACTTTGGCAGCTCTTAGAGACGGAATAAATGCCTTTTGTATAAAAGGATGTATATGAGTCTTTTGGGTTCCAAGGGTGTAATGTTATGACTCTGATGTAATATAATGCCGATAGACTTAATGTTGGGTCTTAAGGACTATTAAACCTGTGTTATCAAGTTAAAGTTGTGAAATGATAAGTATAAGCATGCATTTGTATCTGAAGACTTATTTAAAGAAATGTCTGGTTGTAAAGTTGATAAGGGGTAGATTGTAATGGTTGATGCATTATATCAACTTGAGAAGTTTAGAAGCTTAATTAAGTGACTCAGCAGTTCTACATTGTAGGGTGTAGAGGCTATGTCCTGGAGCAGCTGTTTAAGTTCTAGGATGTTACACTAATTGATTCATTATGTCAACTTGAGAAGTTTAGAAGGAAATTTTGTAAATATCCTGAGCAAGAGGAGGGCACTGAAATGCTGTGAGTGCTACAGCCACCCTAAGGTGGGTAGCCTGCTTACAACATAAGGGCAGAAAACAGGCTTTATGTTTGCTCTTGTTGCTTTTGCTGACAGTTGCCTTGAGCTGTTGCCCATCAGCCATGCTACCCTGTCTTCATGCCAGTTTATTATGGACTGAAACCTCCACAAACTATAAGCTAAATAAACCTTTCCTTCCTTAATTTTCAGCTCCCAATATTTTGTCTCAGCAACAAGAGAAAAGTTACCAAGATACCTTCATCCCAAACTCATATCAGCTTGTAGCACAAATTACTGAGTAATTTAACCTCAGCTGTTTTGGAAGTCATCTCTTGTTCCCTTTTTACCCCACTGAATCTGCGGTTCATTTCCTTTGTGATATGTCCCATTCAGCTCCTGGTAGTCATGGCTGGTCAAGGGAGACTCTGCCTCCACATTCAGACTCTTCTCAAGGGCCTTTGGTGGGTGGAGAGTGTGAACTACTGCACCAGAAGGAGGAAGGCTTAAATCCTGTGCAGGTATGGGCCACCAGGTGATTTTTAATGTTTAAAGCAACATATTCTGTGCTCTTTCCTCTTAATAACTTTAAGTGGGAAAATTTTATAGTTCTTCATTTTATAAAACTCAAAGAAGAACTTTCTGCATGCGATTATAAATTGTTTTTCCTCAGTCATGTGTCATCTGCTGGAGCATAGTACAGAGCCTCACATCCACAGATGTTAACACTCTGTATCAGGTAACTGGTTTCTGGGGCAGGAGCTGAACTCTGGACCTGACCAAGGATGTCTGCAGGCTCAGCTTCACCCTCAAGATCAAATTTAAGACAAAGGTAAGATACATCCCAGAAGCTCCTCAAAGGTGGAGTGTTGTTGGATTGGTATGTGTCACCAGACCTGTTATGACACCCTGTAACACCACAAAACAGAATGGTTGCAGTAGTTGCAGACTGTTATCAAGGAAAAAACCTAAACAGACTCTCTAGTTTTATGTGCTCTTAGTGTACTGAAAAGTCACTCACTTTGGTAGCCACACAGTTGGGAAATACCTTATGAGTTTCCTTCTAGCTTTGCTGTAGAAAGCATTTTGGTGGATCACGATGAGATTGTAAAGGTTGCCTTAGAGAAACTTAAAGGGAAATTTTGCTAAAATACTGGCCTTTCACTTAATCAATGGGAGTAATTGCAGTATGATGAAGTATTTGACATCTCTGTATTCAAGCACATCAGTCTGAATCCTTGTGTCAGATTTTATGCTTCTTACATAAATGTTGCTCATCTGGAAACATTTAGTCCAAGACTATAACACAGGGTTCACTTGTTATATTGCCAGGGAAGCTGGTGCATGATTGTTTTCTACTTCCCCTGTCTTTTTCCTTTACCTAGTACTTCCTTATTGAACACAGAAGCCCAGGAACCTGGCCTCCTCCTGCCCTGTCCTAGAGCCCAGCCTCTCAGGCCAGCAGAGTTTGCACAGCACAATTGCATCAGCTGTGTGAAAACTCAGTAACTTCTGGGAGAAGTTGATCATGATCATGTAGTGGTGCCATTGTGACACAAGAATCAATATCTGTGGGAACCATGTTCCTGGGTGATGGAAATTCTGGAATTAAACCAACCCAGCAAATGTGAGGACTTGGCCCAGGATAGGGGTTAAACTGTGGGGCAGAGCTGTGCAGGCTCTGTGAAAACTGAGTGGTTATACAAATGAGAAGTTTAGATTAGCGAGGTGGGCTGCATCTGACTATTGGCCTTCCCTTTTCCCCAAAAAATGTCTGGCCTTGAGACAGTCTCTTACCCAGACTGCTTTTCTTCAGTTTTCTCTTTTACACTGCTATTCCAAAAAAAAAAAAAAAAAAAAAAAAAAAGCCTAACAGTTCTCAGCTTTGAAGCTATTCCTGCGAGTCTCCCTAATTCCTAGTGCTTTCTTATGAGTAGCCCTTCCAGCCCTCTCAGTGATTGAACTAAATCTCATCTCTGCATAATCTTTTCCATCCTTCACACTGCCTTAGTCACATGCTGAGACAAGCAAAACCATGGAAACCCACAGCGGTCTCTGTGCTGTTGGGAGCAGCATGTTCACTCTGTGAACAAAGGTCTCACTCCTTTCAGGGCAAACGCTGCCATGGTGGAAGGCTCTGCTTCCCACCTTCCAGAAAGCTCTGCCCACGCAGGACTGAGTGTTACTGTGGTCTTCAGCTCATATCATTTCAGCCATCCCTGTCAAAAGACCTTGTCATCTGGTACTACAAGAATCAGTGGCCTGGTAGTGCTGGCAGAATGGGGCATTTGAAGGCATAAGTCAGAGGTGGGATTCGGGGCAGGACAGTGCTAAGGCAGATGTCTCCTTTGGTTTGTTTTGCTTTGTTTTGTCACCTGCTGTTCATTCACGTTTCTGACTTCTGGGGTAAACTATTGTCTTTTCTGTCTTTGTCCATACATGCTTGTGAAGATGTTTTTACCTCCATTGCTACTCAGACTGAGCCACAGAGGACTGGTTCCCCTCTGCTTGTCCAGATACTTCTTTGGTCTCTCCCACAGGGGCTATTTTGAGAGGGCATTACATTTCCTGCACACTTGAAACTGAACGGAGGCACTGCCCAGCTTGCTAGAAGCCATTCAGCCCCACCTGGTGCCTGAGAACTGCACCAGCACAGAAGAGAGAGCCGAAGTCCTGGTTGCACCCCGAGAATCCTGTAATTCTGCTGCCCAGAGCTGTCTTCTCCCAGACACATGAGCTGCAAAGTTCCTGCTTTCCCTCTGATGGCTCATGTTACAAAAATGTTCTATGTCCCTGACTCCATCATGAGTGTCCATCAGTTAAAAACACTTTTTAACTTTAGGGGCTTCACAGGTATAAACAATGCTTTCTCTGAAGAGTGAAGGTTAAGTTGGATAATAAATACACAGTCATAAATATGTTCCACAGCACTGAGGTATGAGAAAAAGCATGCTAAATTTTTCATTCAGATTGAATCTGGCTCTCAGCCTCCATGTACCACTATGGTAAGAAAATCATTCCATGGTCATGGCAGCTCATTCCTCTTTTGTAGGCTGTGCACTGGAAGGGTGACTTTGAAAAGAGCCCGTGATGCTCAGTCCACGTTGCTGTCTACAGAATGCTAAGCTACAGCCAGTGGTGTGGTCCATGAACAGGCAGCTTGGCCCCTGCCCTATGTCACAGTGGGTAGGGACAGCTTTTGTCATATGTATCAAGACTTTGCCATTTGGTTCATCTCAGCAAATGTGTCTATTCAGTAAGCAGGGTCCCACTGCCTCCACATGGAAAGCCCCCACTGTAGACTCCTCACAGTGCTCCATTCCTCAGTCCCTGCTGTGAGCTGGTAAACTGCCACCTAGGAAAAGAATCTAGATAGGAGAACCTGCTTGGGCCTTGCTAACCATCTTCTCTCTGCCCCAGATGACACACTGCAGCTGCCCTGCCTGGAGGAGGCAGCTGAGCCGAGCCATAGGAACCTGCGTGGGCCTTGCTGATCACCTTCTCTCTGCCCCGTAGGGCATACCACAGCTGCCTCGCCTGGAGGAGGGAGTTGTGCTGATTCCTGGGAACCTGCTCCAACCTTGCCTAGGATCTTCTTTTGGCCTGGAGAGTGCCAGCACTACTGCCACCACCTGGAGGAGGGAGCAGCCCTGCAGAGGAGGTTTAAGGCCTACCTAGGCCATAGGGGAGCGCGGGGAACTTTGCCACCCAAGGAGGTGGATGGTTACGCAACATCCGATCACCAGGAGAGTATGAGATCCTTGCTGTAGGTGGTCGGGGGCCTGCTGGGCTTGTAGCCACACTAAATTGGACTTAGCAGGATTTGGGCCTGCCTGGACCACTCCTGGTAGCCTTCTTTCTGTCAGGGGAGCTTTGCTACCAGAGTGGGGAGCTGTACAGCTTGAGGAGGCTTTAGGTCTATGTGAGATGAGCCTGGCAATCTTCTTTTAATCCAGGGACCCCGCTGCCCAAGGAGAGAGTTACACTACCAGAGGAGTCCCAGGAACCCAGGAAATAGGAGACAATTTCCAACATGCCGAGTGGAAGCTTTGAAACAACACTTGAAACAAGGAAATACTGGAAAACAACAAAATGAAAGACCAAAATGCAATCTCAAACACCCAGTCAATTCCAAGGAACCTTAGGAGCTATGTACATAGAAGAAAATATATGCCATATACCTGAAATATCAGAGATAATAGCAACTGAAATAAAGAAGCAATTCTGAGAAGTTTTAAAGGCATTCAAAATAGAAATAATCTCCCAGGTAAAAAAAGAAATGATAAAAGAAATGAAAGAGTACTGAACACATCTAAAGAAGACATAGTTAAAAAATTGGAGGAACAAAACAAAAAGGTAGAATCCCTGGATGAACAATATGAGAAACAAACAGAATACATAAAGCACATGCAAAGAGATATACAGGAAATCAAAAATTCAATTGAAAGCTATAAAAGCTGCCTCAATGAAAGCAAAGATAGAATTTCAGTCCTTGAAGACAAGATTGCAGCTAGCGAACAGTAAAGGAAAGATCTTTTAAAAATAACAAGAAATCAGGAGATAACAATTCAACAGCTGCAAGATGATGCAAAGAAAAACAACATAAGATTGATAGGGATAAATGAAAAAGAAGGGGACAACATAAAGGATGTCAAGAGGATATTTAGAGAAGGAAAGCTGACAATTTCCAAAACATGAGGTTGGAAACAAATATCAGGATCAGTGAAGCATATATAACTCCAAATAGCAATAACCAAAATAAAACTATACCCAGACATATAATAATCACCATCCCAGAAATCCAACATAAGAATAGAATATTAAAAGGTGTCAGAGAGAAAAGACAGATGATGTATAAATGAAAACCTATCAGAATCACAGCAGACTTCTCAGCACAAACAATAAAGTCAAGAAGAGAACTGGAGAGAAGTATTTCAGATCCTAAAGGAAAATGATTTCCAACCTAGACTGATGTGCCCTGCAAAACTGTCCTTCAAAACTGATGAAGAAATAAGATACTTCCATGACAAAGAACAGCTGAAGAATTTCATGATCATAAAGCCAACCTTGCAAAATATACTGAAAGACAGTTTAGATACACTTAGGGAAAAAACACTAACTAAAGCAGACAATTAAACAGAACAGAAAGCTAAAAACGCAACAGCAGAAAGATAACATGTCAATAATAAACCAACATATAACAGTTATAACCATTAATGTAAATGGACTCAGTGCACCAATTAAAAAAAAAAACAGACTGGCAGAATGGATCAAGAAATAAAATCCAACCATATGCTATCTACAAGAAACCCATCTAACCAAAAGGATACACAAAGACTGAAAGTCAAAGGATAGAAAACAATATTTTATGCAACAGGAACCCCCCCCCAAAAGTGGGGGTAGCTATTCTGTTTGCAGACAATGTGAACTTCACACCAATAACTATCAGAAGAGATAAATAATGTCATTACATACTGGTTAGGGGAAAACTTAAAGAGAAAGTGATAACAATCTTAAATATATATACACCAAATTCCAGAGCACCCAGTTATATAAAACAAATATTAACAGAAATGAAAAACCATATTAGCAGTAACACAACTATAACAGGAGACATTAACACACCATCAACACCAAGGGACAGATCAACCAGACAGAAAATCAGCAAAGAAATAACAGAACTGAATAACACTTGTGAACAAATGGACTTGATAGACGTATACAGACATATGTTCCATCCAACAACATCAGAATACACATTCTTCTCAGCAGTACCTGGTTCATTCTCTAAAATAGACCATATATTCCCTCACAGAACATATTTAACTAAATGCAAAAGAGATTTAAATTATCCCTTGCATGTTATCAGATCATAGCGCCATGAAATTAGAAATTAATGATACTGCAAAAATCCAACAAACACATGGAAACTGAATAACACACTCTTAAGTAATCAGTAGGTCATAAGGGAAATTAAATAATAAATTAAACAAATACCTACAAGCAAATGAAAATACAAATACAACTTACCAGAATCTGTGGGATGCAATGAAAGCTGTCCTCAAAGGAAAATTTATTGCACTGAGTTCCCATATCAGGAAAACAACATGAATAAAAATAAACAACCTGATGTTACACCTCAAACATGCAGAAAAAGAAGAGCAAGTCAAGCCCAAAGCCAAAAGAAGAGAGGAAATTATGAAATTCATAGCAGAAATTAATGCAATAGAGACTAAGAAAACAATTGAAAGAATCAATGAATCAAAGAGTTGGTTCTTTGAAACAATATATAAAATTGATAAGCCCCTAGCCAACCTTATTTTAAAAAGGGAAGAAAAAGCTCAAATTCATGCAATAAAGAATGAAAAAGGTGAAATCACCACAGACTCTATTGAAATAGAGATCATCAAACCTAATTTGAAAACCTCTACTCTCATAGGTTTGATAACACAAAAGAAATACACAGATTCCTAGAAACATAAGAAGTACCAAAGCTAGGTCAAGAAGATGTAAAACTAATGAATAACCCAAACTCTATTAATGAAATTGGAAATGTAATTAATCATTACCTGCAAAGAAGAGCCCAGGCCCAGATGGATTCATTGCAGAATTCTACAAGAAGTACAAAGAAGATTTAATGATGACACTCCTCAAACTTTTCAATGATATTGAAAGGGAAGCAATCCCTCCTAAGTCATTCCTGGAAGCAAATATTACTCTAGTACCAAAACCAGAGAAAGAACCAAATAAAAAAGAGAATTATAGGCCAATCCCCCCAATAAACACAGATGCAAAAGCCTCAATCCACAGATGCAAAATTGGCAAATAGAATGCAGCAAATCATCAAGAAGATTATACACCATGGCCAAGTAGGATTCATCCCAGGCATGCAGGGATGGTTCAACATACGTAAATCAATATCTGTAATCAACCATATCAATAAAACCTAAAGTAAGAATCAAATGATCATTTTTATAGATGCATAAAAAGTTTTGATAAGGTCCAACATTCATTTATGATAAGAACCTTAAAAAATGGAATAGATGGTTTTTACCTCAATACTATAAAGGCCCTCTATGACAAACCAACAGCCAGTATCATACTAATTGGCCAAAAATTAAAGGCCTTTACCTTAAAATAAGGCACAAGACAAGGATATCCTTTATCACCATTCCTATTTAATACAGTACTGGAAATACTAGCCAGAGCAATTAGACAAGAGAGAGAAATAAAAGAGATAAAGATAGGAAAAGAAGAAGTTAAATTTGCAGATGACATGATACTCTACATAGAAGACACCCAAAACTCCACTGAAAGAGTCTTAGATACAATAAATAAATGCAGCAGGGTAGCTGGATGGAAAATCAGCTGTCAAAAATCAATACACTATACACTAACAACAAGATTCTATACACTAACATTTCTATACACTAACAACAAGATCACAGAGAGACAAGTAAGAGAATCCACACCCTTCACACTAGCAACCAAAAAATGAAATATTTAGGTATTACTCTCATGAAAGAAGTGAAACAGCTTTACAAAGAAAATTATCATACACTGAAGAAAGAAATTGAAGAGGATCTCAGTAAGTGGAAAGACATCCTGTGATCATGGATAGGAAGAAAAAATATTGTTAAAATTCCCATTCTCCCAAAACTGTTATACAGATTCAGTGAAATACCAATAAAAAATACCATCAACATACCTCATAGATCTAGAGAAATCACTCATAAAATTCATATGGAGTGAGAAGAGACCTAGAATAGCAAAGACATTTCTAAGCAGTGAAGGCAAGGCAGGAGGCATCACAATCCCTGATTTGAAGTTATACTACAAAGCAACTGTAGTAAAATCAACATGGTACTGGAATCAAAACAGAGCTGAAGATCAATGGAATAGATTAGAAGATACAACCACAACTACAAACACACTCAACCACCTTATCTTTGATAAAGAGGCCAAATATGTTCACTGGAAGAAGGACAATCTCTTTAATAAATGGTGTTGGAAAAACTGTCTCTCCATAACCAAAAACTTAGACTAGACCTATGCCTATCACCATGTACTAAATAAATATTTAATGAATCAAAGATCTGGATAATAAAACAGAAACACTAAATCTATTGGAAGACAAATTAGGTAGAAACCTTGAAGACATAGGGGTAGGTAGAGAATTCATGAATAGGATGCAAACTTCATGAGAAATACTTCCTCAAATTAATAACTGGGATTTCCTATTATTAAAAAATTTCTGCATGTCAAAAGGAATCTCCAGCATAGCAAAAAGAAAACCCACAAACTGAGAAAAAATCTTAGTGAACTCTCCCTCAGACAAAGAACTTCTGTCTAAAACATATAAAGAATTTAAAAAAAAATCAGACCCCCAAAATTCAAAGATCCAATCCAAATTGGGCATCTGAGATGAATACACACTTCTCAGATGAAGAAATACAAATGTCAAATAAATACATGAAAAAATATTCGTCATCATTGGTCATTAGGGAAATTCAAATTAAAATACACCGAGATTCCATCTCACTCCACAAAGAATGGCCAGGATCAAGAAAACCACCAACAACAAATGCTGGAGAGGATGTGGGGAAAAAGGAACTCTCTTTCACTGTGGGTGGGAGTGTAGAAATTATGGAAGTCAGTCAGGAGATGTCTCAAAAAGCTGGGATTGGAAGTCCCATTTCTCCCAGCTATTCCACTTCTAGGCATATTCCCAGAAGAACTGAAAGCATCATACCACAGTGATATATGTGCACCCATGTTTATAGCAACACAAATTGTAACAGCCAGAACTTGGAAACAACCTAAATGTGCCTCAATGGAGGAATGGATAAAAACGTTGTGGTATTTTTATACAATGGAGTACTATTCAGCTATAAAGAATGAACACATTGAAATATTAATAAATAAATGAGACCATACTCATAAGTGAAGTAAATCCAACCCACATGTATAAATACCGAATACTTTCCCTAGTGTAATAAATGGTAACAATACATAAAAGTATGCGGTAATCATGATTCCCCATTATGTTGCTTTGAAGCCTTATGATGTTTTCATTCTTTAATTGGAATGGTTTTTATTCTGGGCTGTTTGATTTTAATGTCTGTGATGGTATGAGCAGCTATTTTAAAGAAAACAAGACATCATAATATCTAGTGCTGATTTAATATCATCTTGTTTTGAAGTCTTATCAAGCTTTTGTTCCTCTGTCTCCATAGGTCTTAACATGTTCTATCTTATTGGATTTTATTATATGTGATAGTACAAACAAAAACTTTTACAAACAAGGAGATAATATAGAAACCATTGTACATTTTCTGTTAGTTGGTTCTAAATACCCTGTAATACTTTTATTCTCTTGAATGGTTTTATATTGTCTTGATATGTTTGATGCTACAGTATACGAAGTTATACTCAAATATTCCAAGGAAAGAGACACTATGGTAACTACTGTTGTGTCGGGATATCTTGTGGTAAAACACTATGTTGCTTAAATTGTTATGTTCTGACATGTGCTGTTGTGATGTTATGTCCTCTTTTATCTCAATCTCCTTTTTTACTTATTTTTTAATTTTATTTTTAATTTAAGGGAAAAATAAAAAATAGCAGGATATATTATACTAACCACTTTGACTTTCTATTAACTTGATTCAAATCTCTGTATTGCTCTCACAATCTTGTTTTGACTGATTTTACTCTCTTCTGTTTTGCTTGATAATATCAAGTTTGAGGATATAGGCAACTACTTTGAAGACAATAAGATTCATTATGATGCCCATTCTGGTTTGACTATTATCTTTCTTTTTGAAGTCCTGTAATGTCTCCAAAGTTTTGGTTCTATTGGTTTTGTTCTGTACTGTTTTGTTCAATTTTAATATAACTGATGATATAGGCAATTCTTTTTAAGATAGCAAGAGGCATTAGGGAAACCATTGTCGATCACCTTGTATTCTGTTTTTACATCATGTACTATGTCCATCCTTTTGACTGACTCTGTTTTGTTATGTCACATTTGGTTTCATTCTCTTCAAAAAATGTAATAAGATCTATGGGAGTAATAAAACCCAAAATATGTAATTGTTATTGTGAAAAAGAGAGGAAAAAGAAAGTGCTCTAGATAACCATATTACTGAGTTTTTGTTGGATCGTTCAACAGAACTGTTTGTAGTCTCACTGTTTGAATGTCCACTTTGTATGCTTTAATTTTATAACTTGAACAACTATTTCTAAGATGAAAATATGTAATCTACTAACTAGTGATTTATTACTGTTTATTTTTTAAAAATTCTGTATTACTTGTACCCTTTTTTTTCTCTTTAAATAAAATTTAAAAAAAGAATCTAAATAGGGTTGTGCAACTGGCATCCCTCAAGGTCAGGTTAGGCTACAAAATATGAGTAAGTTCTGATGTCAAAACTTGCTAGGAGAAAAGAGGGTGGAATCATTTGTTCCTCCTTCTGGGAATAGACGTTTTCATGAGCAGGTGATAACAAGTTATATAAGTTTTCCTGTCATGAGTAACCATACCTGGCATGGAGCAATGCAAAACAGGTATCCTCAATGCAGTTACAGTCTGGGAAGTGTCCTTCTCACACCAAAGCACACAGAACCCCTAGAGTTACACATTCTCAGCCCCTTACCTCTGAACCGAGTCCAGGGAGAAGCATGTGGGGCTGCTGCTGTAAGACTCTCCAGCGCTACTTGTTCTTCCAAATGCGACCCACATGTGTTCATGTGACTGCCGGAGATTATCAGCCTATTGGGTTTCAGTCTTCCCAGATACTGGGCATTCCAGATGGCATTTTCAGGAGTGCCCCACTCTGAATCCTGCTCCAAACCCCAAGAGTCCAGAGAGGTCTCAATCTCAGTCCTGCCAGGTATGCTGTCTCAAAGAACCAGAACCCTGGACAGTAATCGGCTTCACAGGTAAATTTATTCCTGCTCTCTGACTGCTGGGTACCTGTGCCTTCTCCAGCTTATATTCCAGTCCAGGAGCCATCCTGAAGGATGCTTCTCAGATGAAAACTGTGTCCCAGAAAGTGTACAACACTGGATCCCTGGGAGTGGCCATGCCTTAAATTTCAAATCATGAGACTTGGTTAAAATAATGAATATATTTGTCCAATCTGGGCTGTGTTTCCTTAGGTCCTGGGTTCTTAGAAGCCTCAGTAAGGTTGTTTCAATGTGGGTGTTGAAACAGGTAGGGAAGAGAAAGGAGTGAGGCTTGACCAGGAGGAACCACACTGCTCTGCCTAGACACAGCAACATGTGATGTTAAATTGGGAACCAGGGACCACAGCTGTGTCTTGTTTGGTGATTTTCCTTCCAAGGATCCGACTCCCTTTCCTTCCAAGGATCCGACTTTCCTCTACTGTTGGTTGCTGCATTTGATGCTTTGATGTCTTTCACTACCTGGAATACAGGTGGGTGAAGAGGTGCTTGCTGCCGTGGAGAGGGTTTGGAAGATGAGGCTGGAAAGGGACTCACATATAAATGAGGAAGGTGGAAGAGAGGAGAATCTCTTTAAATCAGGCAGCACAGCCCAGGCAGTGTCCAAGAGTGGAATCGCGCAGGTAGGGAGACAGACTGGGGCTTCTGCAATGGTTTGAGGCCAGGGGCAAGGGTCTGCCAGCAGGTGTGACAGTGTTTTTTTGGACAGTGTAGCACCTCCCAGATCTGTGGGAGCACCTGCATTGAGTATAAGCCACTCTCTCCTGGCTCACAATGGCTTTTGGCTTTGTTTGAGGAGCCAATAGAGGTCTGTGCTGTGATTTAGAGGAGATGCATCGGCACTCTTTGGAGAGATGAAGGGGCCTCACATTAAAGATCTGTAGCTGCCTCACTACTGCCCGTTGAGTGGGAGATCTCCAACTACAGTGCCTCCCTTGTCAATGGCTTGATACTTTCCACCAAGAGGCAGCTGCTCCATTTCTCCCTGGCAGGCCAGGAAAGCCAGAGTGGCCAAGAGTGAAGTGGTCACATCCACAACTGCTTCCAGTTGGGACACCTGGAATTTAAGCTGTCAAGGGTCTCACTGCTTTTCACTGCCCCTGGGCAGCTGCTGAAAGAGCCCTTGGTGCCTTTGAGAGGTTCGGCTCTAATAGGCTAAGTAGGGGACCACATACTCTCAGAGCAGTGCAAAGGCCTCACAGTCAGTGCATGCTGCAGCCCTGGAGGAGATCTGCATGACTCAAGGAGAGGTACTCTTTTCATTTACTGTTTAATTTGCTATATTGTCCTTCCCAGATGATCTCATGAACATCATACTTTCGGGTTTGTGGTGTTTGGTGATTATTTTCCTGTTGTCTTTTTACTTGACTGTAGCCTAACCAGATGAATTGCACATATGGGCCTTGTTCATTTTTCTTAGTCATTACATTGCCCATTATTCTTTTATAGTATGTCTTCATCTGAGTACTATTGTATTTCAATCAGAATAATTTATGGTCATGAGTGGTTACTCATGTGGTGTACGATGTTTAGTAGCACCCGTCGCGTCTTCCTGCTACGTGCTAGTAAAGATGATCCACTGTGCAACACTAAACACATCCTCCACTGTTCCCTGACATCCCTGGAGGAAGGGCCGCTGATGAGGACCATTGCTCTAACATGTCAGGGAACCTCAAATTACCAAGGAAAAGCCATTATATTATTTTTAACTCATAAACTTAGTACCAACTCTGAGTAATCACAAATTTAAGCCTAGTATATTTTGATTTATGACATGTGATTTAGCAGACTAGGGAAAATAAAATGTGAAAGAAAAATAAAGAAAACAAAAGAAGAACACACATGCTTAATAAGCTAATTCAGTAAATAAGTATTGGGGTAATGGGCACAACCCAGTGTGAGGGCACTGGCCTGTGTGTGTGTGTGTGGCCCTGGGTTCTGTCCCTGACACTGGAAAAAGATATTATCAACATGCCATCTAAAAGACAGCATATACTAATAAATGTGCATGCCTCGCCAGCTCTCCTTGGTGTCCATTTCTGTCTGTTAGTTGGTCAGTTGGTCTCCAATTTAGGGATATATATATATATATATATATATATATATATATATATCTCAGGAATCAAACTCAGGACCTTACATTGCAGGGCTGGCACTGTGCTGATGAGCTATATCCTTGGCCCATTTTATGTCTTTCTTTTGAAACTTGCATTTATTCATTGTTCTCTCTATGTCTATTAGCTACTTGGAAATTTAATTTGATAGGTGTTTTGGTCTCCAGCAGTGCTCCTCTTCTCTCCTTCAGGTAATTTTGATTCCTTCAGCAACTACAATAGCAGATATTAGGGTGATGCATTTTACTCTGCTGTATCTTATCTAAGACGACAGCCCTAGTCAGGCTCAGGGAAAAGGGCTCAGGAAGCACTGCTCTTACTTTTGCCTCTAAATCTTGGAGATCAAAAAGGGTTTAATGGAGAATACTCATAATTATTATTTTAATGTAAATAGTAGCAGTCAATCTGGGCATTAATAAGACTGGATTTGTAAGTGACATTCTGCCCTATACCCCAAAAGATGAGAAACTTAAGAAATAAGTAAAACAAAATTTACTTTGGCTTTAGCATCAGGTATCTTTGAATGTTTTTAAAGGTTTCAGCAGTACCTGGTGATTACTGCATAATTTTGTATAATTCTAAAAGTCTATATTTATCTGGAAGCCTGTTATTTATACTTCAGTGAAGGAGCTAATATCGGGCCTCTGATGGAAATAAATGACCCTCCTACTTTGCCGCTGTTTCCTTATTCATCTTAATGGCATCGTCATGGTCTTAAAATGAGTACAATAAGTAACAAAAGCACTGACTGTTTATCACTGAGATTCACAGTACCTACTTTTAATTACTAGTAGTAGATGTGCAAATCTAGACAATTAAACTTGAAATGAATAGCTTTAGTTGTTTCCCTTCCAATTTAGGAAGGGAGCAACGAGGAGAGCAAAGAATTATTTTACATAAATATTAATGAAACACAAATAATCCGTCTTTGTGCTGTAATGACAAAATTTTCCATAGGATATTGAACAGTTTATAGGGAGATGTGAAGCCAATATTTCCTCCTTAGTGTAGATTTTTAAAATTCAATGCTAGATTTTTACCCACAGTTCTAATAGTACAGGATTTAAAAGCAAGCGGTAGAATGCATGATGGTTTGTCTGCTATTAGCACTTGTTACATGTTGGGCAGCAATGGAGTAGGAATTGCAGAGAAATGTTCCAATTACCAGAGTTTTAAATTACTTAAAAGATAAGAAATAGTCAGTTGATGGATTGGTGTTACTCTTTTAAAAGTCATAAACTGGAACAACAGAAAATTTAATAAACACACTCACATTAAAGTTTCAGTTGCAAAATCATTGTTGTCTCACATAGATTAATGAAAAAGAGGAAAATATGCATGCTTATTAAAATAAATTTGCTGTGACTGTTGAGCTTGGTCCTGTCAACTTGGCTGGCTTGAAAGTTAAGCACAGGCCTAGTAAAGCATGCTTCAGGATCTGTCTGGATGGGTCACAGAGGTGTGGCTGGGGGATGACATATTTTCTATGTTATAAGTGGTCTCTCACTCCTTCCTTTCTAGGGCTGTTCCTCTGATCGGCTTCCAGGCCACAGTGAACTAAACAGTTTTACTCTGCCACCCCCTTTCTACCAGGATGTTTCTGTCTCCGAGTCAATAGCTCATGGACTGAACACTCTGAAACCATGAGCCAAATTAATGAGATTTCTTTAAGTTGTGTCTGGTACTCTATTCCTGCAACAGAAAAGCTGATTAACACATATGTATATCAAATTTCAAACCAGAATTTAAATAGTTATTATACTTGAATAAGTCACAGTCTTTATAGTGACTACAAGTAATTTGACTGCCAAAATTAATATTGAGTAGAATAACTGCAGTAACCTTACAAATTTTAAATACTTTCTTAAACTCCCCAACCCCTATTTTTTGGTTTGACATTGGAGCAATAAATTTATTTACAGGCAAATTCTTAAAAATGTGTTTGGTATGATATTGCCAGGCTCTTTCTTATGTTTATTTTAATTAAGGGAAAAACTTAAAAAATTAGGATATATATAGTAGTAACTCTTTTTGATCTCCTATTAACTTGTTTTGAAGTCCTGTAATACTCCCAAGATCTTGTTTTGACTGATTAGACTCTGTTCCATTCTGTGCGATAGTAGCAAGTTTGAAGGTATAGGCAACTAATTTGAAGGCAATAAGATTCACAAAGATGCCCATTCTGGTTTGACTATTGTCTCCTTTGGAAGTCCTGTAATGTTCACAATGCCTAAGTTTTATTGGTCTTGTTCTCCACTGTTTTGTCCGGCTTTATAATATCTAATGAGATGGACAATTCCTTTTAAGGAAACAAGAGACATTGTTGATAACCATTGTTGATAACCTTGTATTCTGTTTTACATCATGTTCTATGTCTATACTTGGTTTTGACTTACAGCTTTGTTTTGCCATATTTGACTTTATTCTCTCCCCCCAAAAAAAGTAATAAGAACTAAGGAGTAATAAAATCCAAAATGTGTAAATTTTGTTATAAAAAAGAGAGGGAGGGGGAAAAAAGAGCTCTAACGGATATAACAACAAGTGTGTTTAGGGATGTTAAATAGCTGACTATATTAATGTTTTTGGATCATTGAACACAGCTGTTTGCAGTCTCTCCGTTTGAATGTCTACTTTGTATTCTTTGATACTGTGATTTGAGCAACTATTTCCAAGATGATATTATGTAATCTATTAACAGGTGATTTCTTACTGTTATGTTTTTTTTTTTTTTTTGTAGTTCTGTATTATGTGTAACCTTACACTGCTTTGTTTTGTTTTGTGTTTTTCTCTTTTTCCTCTTAAATAAAAAAAAAAAAAAAAGAAATATGAGAAAGAGAGACATGGACCCTGCACTGGATTACATGTGAATCCATCCCCAATGATTCTCCGCAGATACCCTGACCAACAGTGTTCTGAGGACAGCTACTCCTCTTAGCACATGATGAACACTTCAAGAATTCAGTGGTCAGAGACTATGGGGCTGATTTCTAACACTATTTCTGACCATCATTAATGTAGGAGGTCACTGCTCTCCAGGGATGCTTTACATTTTTAAGTGTGAATATTCAGAGCAGTTGAAAATATTTAGGACTGAGACCTACTGGCCCCACTTCAAGACTGAACCTTCGTGATGTTCAACTGTGGTTTGGAAACTGAAGTTAAATAAGACAAATAGTCTACAAGGAGAGCCAATATTTTGATCCTCGCCCTTCCAGATTAGATAGGATTGAGAGGGTGATAGGACTCCTCTGAAAGGAACTGCAGCTCCAGTGATGAGTCCCTCTACATCCTGAGTAGAGGGTTAGAGGTCAGCAGTCAAGGTGAAATACTCAAAAAAGAGGGTCACTAAAGGGAAGAATGCTCCAGTGATTTCATGACAGCTCTATGGTCAACCAAGACTGTGACTCACCTTGATAGAGGAAGAAATTGGAGGAGCTCAGAAGCTCTTCACATGGTGCCAAAAGGTTTTTAACTGACTATGCATTACTACAATATACACACATACACACAGTATCTATGTCTATGTCTCTACCTATGCTATCTATAGCCATATATTATTTTGTATTACTTAGCATGAAGGCATAACAAAAATTGAGTAGTTAAGAGTAATGTACAACAGAGGAAACCGGGCTACATCCAAAGCAGGCTCATGACCTGCACCCTGTGTTACTGGCTGCCTCCAATTCTGCCAGTCACATTTTAGTTGTGACCATGCATGGCTGTGGTTCCCTTCAGCTCCTTTTAGGATCTTTATTTGCTGTTGTTATTTTAGTAAACTTTCAAGAATCCATCAGGGAAAGATTCTTGTGCATGTATGTCCATAGCATAGAAATGACAATATAAATAGCCTAAATATTAAGCTTTGTTAACTTGGTGATATAAACTAACTTTCTGTTACCTACTTCAGACTTCATAAGTTTATGTAGTAGAGCCATTCATTGCAAAAGGTCCTCAGGTCTATAAATTGGAGGCCAGTTCTGAGCCTGTAGTGAGAATTTTAAAGGCTAAATGCTTATAAGAATGTAGATATCTTTATTTAGTTATTCCTTGGCCATTGCTACAATTAAAGCAGGAACTTATTGTATTCCTATTGACAAAAAAAAATAGAAACTCATGTGTTCTTAAATCTGTTGTAGTTGGATGAAAATCTCAATACAAAGAGGCTAATATTAAAGATAAAAGGCTTGTGCTAAATGCTACCTAATATTTGCTTATTCTTGATGTTGAGCATGGATTAGATGGAAATCACTACTGTAGTATGTTCTCATTCAGAAAATAAAGGATGAGGAAGAACTTATGTCGTGATGAATAACTGCAAATTCAGGAACATGTACCCTATGAGAAACTCTTTACTAGATGCTTTACAGGGTTTAAAGGAATAAATTGCTTCTGAGCATCCAAATGCAAGGTACAGTTGCTGGCGCTGATGTAGAAGCCACAAGTTATCTACTGTGATGTGTGAAAGAGGGGCTAGATCAATGATTTTGTATGGTAGATAAGACATCTTCCACTGGAAGAAGTGGCCACCCAGGGGTTCCATAGTGAGTGAAGACAAGCCAATGCCTGGCCTCAGTGCTCTAGAAGACAACCTTACCTTCTGGATCAGGGCCAGTGAACCTGATACTTTTAGGTTGAAGTTTTTGTTCATTATCTATTCTGAAAACGTTAAAACCCTACAGAATTATACTAACCCTGCTCTGCAGATGCTCCATAGATGGAATTGCAGAGCCCGAATGACAAGGAATCCATTTACAATATGTTTTGCTGAAGACAGTATTTGTGTATTGATGGTGAAGAAAAATTTTTTTCAGAGTGTTTTTCCTCATTACCAATTGTCTGCTCACCCAAAAGCTTGATGGAGATGTAAGATAAGATTACTGTTTTCAATCTAATAACACATTGCCCACTTTGCAGCTCTGAATTATGTAATCATTTTGACTTTCAAACTTTATTATTCAAGAAATTTATCTCTTAAACCTATAGCTGCTACACAGAATGTTTTCTGATGTAACTGGACAGAGGGAATCGAAAGTCATGTGGAAGGATTCACCATTCTAGATGCTATCAGGAATTTCAGCATGAATGGCACTTGGGAAGGTTTGATTAAAACCCTCATGGATAGCACTGAAGGGTTCAAGATTTCAGTAGTAGGCAAGTGAGTTGTGTTGGAAATTTGAAAATTATAAGAAGCAGAAATGGAACCCCAAGATGTGACAAATTTTTTGATGAAATTTAATGGATAAGAAATTGCTTCATGAAAAAAAAAAAAAGAAAGGGATTGACTGAAATCACATTTACTCTTGGTGAGATGCCGTGAAAGTCGTCAAAATGACAGCAAAGGAATTGGAATATTATGTAGAATTTAGCTGATGAAGCTGTGGTGGGATTTGGGATGATCGACTCTAATTTTGAAAGAAGTTTGACAGTGAGTGAAGTGCCATGAAATAGAAACACGTGTCGCAGAGATCACCAGGGAAAGCAAGAGTCAGTTGCTATGGCACATTTCATTATTATTTTATTACTAAAATTTTTCTATGCCACCCCAACCTATAGCAACCACTATTCTTATCAGTCAGCAGCCACCGACATGGAAGCAAAATTCTTCACCAGCAAAAAGATTTCAATTTCCTGGTGGCTCAGATGCTTCCTAGCATTTTTAATCAGTAAAAAAATTTAAATAAACTGTGTTTGTTGCTTTTAGACATGTTGTTTAACACTTATTAGATTACAGTATAGCATCAACATGACTTCTTTTTCTTATGGAAAAACAAAACAAATTTTCATAATCAAATAAGAAGTCAATAACAAATAGTTACACTGTGTATCATCATCTTCAAAAAGGTCAGTGTGTTACAGTTTACGTTCTGATACCCCCACACCAAGCCTCATGCAATCATGGAGGTTACCAAATCTAGTGTTTGTTATTGCATCATTGTCTAGTGCTTGGATTGGTGGTATGAGCTCTGCGCCCGCCCAGGGGTGGAGCCACTGACAGTGTAACCTTAGGAAGCAGGCGCGTCTTCTCTCTGTCTTGCCCAGTTCACACTTTGCTGCAAGAGGGGCCATGAACCACTGACCCTAAGCCATGTCATTTTTGCCCTGGAGCCAACTGAGTATGGACTGAAACCTCCGTTCTGTAAGAAATAAAACCTTCTCTTACTTAACTTTGAGTGTCAGGTATTTTTTCTCAACAATGAGAGAGAAAATAAGACATAGTACAATACATAAATCAAAAGGATTCCTACAAATAAGAAACATAATAACATGAACTTTCCTTTCAATACATGAGGATATAGTATTAGTATAAATAAAATTAATTAGCTTTATATTGAAATGTTTTTAAAACAACAGAGTATATAATTTGGGGAAGTATTTGAACTTCTTCCTACTCTTTGTCTCTCTTCCAGTTTCTCTCTGTCTCTGTCTCTGTCTCTCTGTCTCTGTCTGTCTCTCTCTCTCTCTCTCTCTCTCTCTCTCTCTCTGTCTCTCTCCCTTTTCTCTTTCTACTGTTTCTTTTATCAGAGAAACCACATATTATTTGAACTTACATATCTGACCTATTTCACTAAACAGTATGTTTTCAAATTGTCTATTTACTTAGAGTCATATCTTCTGTAGGCACTGGAAAAAATGCATGTGACTTTCTACAATAGTTGTTACCGTGGCCATCTACAGATGTTGTGGTAGATCTATGAGGAGATGTGAGCAGGAAGGAGAGGAAAAGATTACTTAAGAACCAGTGACACAAAACTTCTAAGATCTGGGATGGGAAATATCAGGTTAATCTGTGTAAACAGATTGGTAAAGCCCAAAGGTGCTTTATGTGAACTCATAGATCATTAATTCTGGTATGGAAGATGAAAAATAATAACAAATATCACTAAAATGATAAAAACTTGTGGGTACACATTGACAAAGATGTGAATTCAGCCGTCAATAACATAGCATAGGGATGGCAAATAAAAGTGTTGGATTTTTGTAAATGGTAAAATTGGTTGTTAGTAGCTTGCATAGAATGTTATTACAGGAGATCTTTTAGGTAAGCCTTACAGTACTAACAAAGAAAATACTGTAAGAGATGCAAATGAATACAAGACAAAGCAATCAAAGTATAGCCCTAAAAATATCACCAAAATACAAAGGAGGGCAGAAAGAGAGGAAAAGATAGACCATCACAGACAACAACCATCAGAACCACAACAAAAAGTCCAAAACTTTAGAGTCTTGAGGAAATAAACAAGTGGCACAGTAAATCCTTCTCTATTAAAAATTTAAATGGAAATGGATTAAACTCCATTAAAAGTCAGAGTGGCAGAATGGATAAAAGTCAACATTCAACTATATGCATGAGTCCTAATGCCAACAAGTGTAAACAGCCTAGATGTCCCCTGAAGCATGACTGGGTACAGAGACTGTGCTCCCACCTGTGGCTGAGATTTTCAGGACTTAATAAAGAAAACCCTGCTGCACACAGCATTGATCATGTGGGTGGTATCATAAGTCAGTCACAAAGGTGCAAGTGTTTCTGATTCCACCCACAGGAAGTACTCAGAATGCTGAAACCCACAGAAGCACAAAGCAGAATCCTGGTGTCCAGGTGCTGCATGCAGGGGAAGTGAAGAGCCGGTGTTTAGATCATGTGAACAGTGGGCCATGCAGCATGATTGAGTTCTAGAGAACACTGCACAACACTGAGTTATGGTTTGGGTACCGTGACTTGGACATTTAGGAGGGTGTATCTCATGTTAGCTTCTCTTAATACAATAAAAAAATAAATAAAACAAAAACCCTAATGCCAAATCGTTCCCTTTACAGCTATCAGCCTGTCCAGACCTGGCTTCTGTTAAACAAGAGGACAGAGCATGACTTCTTTTTCTCCACCCACATTGTGAGCTTCAGCCTCACCAAACCACTCCTATGTCAAACAGAGGACCATGCACACCAGGGTCAGCAACCTGGCCCTGAGCCCAGGCAATGGACTCATCACCAGAGGGCTTTTCCTGGTGCTGTCCTCAAAACAAACAAAGCTTCTTACCCTCTCTAGGACATTCTTCTGAGATAATTGTAACCAAGGAGGTTGTTTATACATGTCAGTGGGGGGTATTTTTCCCCAAAGTATTAGATATTAATTTCAAATTTTTAAAGAAAAGAAGGCCTTAAAACTCATCTTAATGCTGTTATCTACAATTCAAAATCACCTAATGAGTATTAGTAGATCTTACAACTTAAAAACAAAAATATATAAAAAGTAACAAGTAAGTTTGATTTATGCTTTAATCTTTATTTTCAATGACCTTTTATAGTAATATTTAATTATGAAAGAAACACAGCTAATTCTCTGTATGTTTAAGAACTGTTATTTAGCAAAGCCTTGCAGTCTAATTTGAGTGTAGTCTTTTGCAGAGAGGCGTATACCACTTCAGTTTGATTCATTTCGGTACATTAGCAAACTCTTGGCCACTCCACACTTCTCTAGCTTTCCACTAAGTGCTGGGAATGTGCAGGGGTGACTAAGCATGGAGCTAGGCTTTCCAGGCCTGTGTAACCATCTCACTGCACAGCACACCCCAGAGCGCCACATCATACTGTAAATGCAGTCAGAGAGCTTCATGGAGTAAAATTGACTCTGAACTTGAAGTTGGAGGCTTGAAAATGATGAGGATGGATATGCTGGACACTTAATGCCCATTTATTTTCTGCTCTTGTCTTTATTTGCCCATTTATTACCTTCAACAGATGAGGCAGAGTGAGGCTGTAAATCCTGCTCCTCTAGACGAGGTCAGCAAACGTTTGTCTCCCTCCCAAGACTGGGTAGTAAATATCTTTGCTCTGTTGGTGCTGGGGTGTTTTCCACAGCTATCCAGCACTGGGGTTATAGTGTAAAAGCAGCAGGGATGAGAGGCAAATAAATGAGGCTGTACACAAAAGAAAAGAAAGAGGAAAAGAAAAGAAACTCTACCTGAAATAGGCCAAGAACCTAGTTTGGCCTCAGGGCTATTTGTTCCCACCTTTGCTCCAGACCTGTGCTGTTGAGTCTGAAATTCCCTGGCATGGGACCACATGTATTTTAATTCAGTGTAAATCAGACCAAGGCCGGCATTCAGCTTCAGTGGCCTGGCCGTTTGTGAAGTCCTTAGTAGCCAGATGGTGTAGTGGCTTGTGACTCGTACTCTGGACAGTGAAATGAGGACCCTTCTGCGAGCCCAGAACTTTCTGTAGGAAGGCCCGCGGTCACCACCCTGCTAGGTGGAGGATGGGCCCTGCAGGCTGTCGGCCGTGCGGTGGATGCTCGCACTAACCTCACTGCAGCAGAAAACGTGGCTCACAGTCTCAAGTGAACCGTACTGTGGGGCATTTGACTAAAGTTCTGTGCTCGACCCAGTGTTTAGGGGACCAGTAGTAAATTCCAAATATAAACAGTCCTCAGCTCAATGTGGTCCCCTCAGAAGGTGTTTTACTCAGTGGATGCAAAAGCCAGGCGTAGTGATTACTGTACTCCGTTCTCTTCATGGATTGGAATTTGTTTTTTTCTGGACTAACAGTGCTCCTTCTGATGTCCTTGGGTGATGCTGAGAAATGGTGGCCAGCCAAAGCCACCACTCCTGGTCAGCCTGGCAATCACAATAGCAAACTGCGCACGCCCCGCGGTGATGTGCATGGCCTACACTTTTTTGTGTGCAAATGTTGTTTTAGCCATTTTCCTGCTGCTGGGACAAAACACCTGAAAAGGACAAATTGAAAGAGGAGAGGTGTATTTGGTTCCTGGGTTAAATCCATGATCAGCTGCTCCATGGCAGAATCAGGCTGGCAGAGGGCACTGTGCTACCCCATGGTGACCAAGGAACAGACCCAGGAGCAGAGAGAGCAGGGAGGGGCTGGGCAGGAAATGCCCTCCTGTGTCACACACCAGTGACCTCTGCCAAGCTGCCCACCTCCTAACAGCACATCCTGCTGCTGATTTCCTCCATGGATGACCCACCCATGCCTATAGTGACCCATGATCCCTTCGCCTTCAACATGTGAGACTTTAGGAGAGCGTTTCAGATCTGAGCCAGGGCCAAACATTCATAACCACGTGCGAGAGTCATCATGTGCTGTATAAGGGCTGTTGGCAGAGGACTCAGCCCAAATGCAGGCTAATGGAAGTATTTAAGACAGGACAGGTTAAGCTGTGTTTTTATTAGGTTACTGGTATTAAGCACAGTTTTAACTCATAGTAATTTCAACCAGTAGTGGTTTTATTGGGATTTGACCTCTGGTAAGCCCAGAAGAGACTCCGATGAACCGGTTACCCTGAGATAATGACCCCCCTGACTGTCTGCCTTAGTTTCCTAGCTCAATGTGAGGGGCTCATTGGCAATGAAATCTCCCCAGTGTGATTGGACAGACAGAACTTTCAGTTCCTCATGCTGCTTGAACAAGACTAGATTATGCCATACCTTTCACTGGTGTTAAAGATCCTGACCCACAGCTTAGCTATTGACTTGTGTCAGAATGTTATTATTTCCTGTCTTGACTGCCACTGCCCATCCTTTGCCATGAACATGTTTTACACTAGTTTGCTCCAGACCTCAGCAGGATAATTACATTTCTATGTGGTTTCAACAGTATGCCAGAATTTAGACATGCAGACAGGGGTGTCCACACAACAGTAGTCCACTGGGAAGCAACACATTTTTTCCATTGACATCGCCATACTTTAGACATTTACAATAATGATGTGAGGACTCCCCTTGCTATGGGAGCAATGTAGAATTCAGGAAGCATTTATTCAGCCTTTGCTGAATAGAGCATTACAGTATTAGGAAGCTCAACACGAGACTCGCTCCTACAGGGGCACATGTGGGAAACAGTTCCTGTGCTCCACATTTTGGTGGAGCAATCGTAATGCACACAAGCCACCAAACTGTCTTCAGTGGGACAACAAATGTCAGAAAGAGGAGCAAAGAAACTCAGAGCCACTTGTGACCTAGGCCCGTGATGCTCTCACATATGCATTGGTGCTGGAATATGGGTGTGATTGCAATACTGGTGCTCTTGTGGCTCTAAGAATAATTCTAAAAATATTCAGTGATGCAATTGATGAGTGCTCAACCATCTCAAAAGACACATCTAATTTGCATGTTTGTAACTTTGCACACCTTTATTGATACACATCAGTACATTTTGAATATATCAGTATTGGCTCTGAATCAGACAAGTGGAACAATTCCTTTTAAAGTTATCTTCCATAAATAACAAGCCAGAGGGCATTTTAAAGCTTAAATTGTTAATGGAATGATTCATTGAACAGTGTGAGTAAAGACAGCACACACACACACACACACACACACACACACACACACACGCACACATGCCCTAATGTCCAGATTCCTACCAGAGGAGTGAAGAATCTCAGGGGCTTCTTTATCATACCACTGTGTCACCTTGTTCCAGGTAGCTTACAATGCACTGGTTTAGAAAAACTTTCTCTTTGACTTTACATACATTCTTCAGCAGAACTTTTTTTGCATTTGTTTTACAGAGTGACATTTATAAAATGTTTTAAATTCCATCTCCAAATCAAAGCACAAAGAATGAGAGACCATGGCAATGCTAAAGCGGTTTTGAGTGAACACAATGGCCAGTGAGGGCACCCCAACCCATGCCTGGGTTCCAGACTTAGGTTTTGTTTTATATCTGACAACACAATGAAGGATTAGCCTTTAAGAAAGAAAGCATTTGAAGCATGAATGGTTGTCAAACGCCTGCTAGATATGAATATCTTTATAGTGATTTATAAGCAGAAGGTGAAGATTTCAGTAAAAATGAGCAGAGGACATAAGTAAGCAGATCAGAAAAAGAAGCTGCAAGGGCTTAGTGGAAAAATGAAAGATAGAACTTAAACTGCTGCAGACAAGGGGCATGGAGGCAGAAACAGGGCAGCAGCACTCAGGCCGCGGACCCGATGTGTGACCTCACACAGTCCAATAGTGCATGGTGAAGTCAGCGAATGGGAGGCCGAATCAAATGCACAAGCTGCCCAGCTAGACTTGTGCTTGCTTCCTAATGGGGCACAGGCCCAGGAGCAGATGTGACTGTCCTTAGAATTCTCACATCCCTCTTCCCCCAGCATCTGGTCTGGTAACAGCAGTGCTGCAAGTGGTTCCAGGTTCCAGGCAGTATTTTCTTTACAAGCTACTTTCCAGGGAACTTGATGCTTGTAATACGGCATCTACAGCAAACATATTTACTTTCTAATTAAATCCCAATGATTTTAGTGTTTTTGTTTATATAGAATATCATGGGTCTTGTTTTAGTCTTTGGAAGGTGGCTGAGTCAGCTGGAGTTGTATCTGCATGTTTAAATCTGTTCCAATGATCCTCAAGGCTGTGTGTGTGTGTGTGTGTGTGTGTGTGCGTGTTTCCAGAACTGTACTATTTTATCACAGTAGCTTTGTAGTATAATTTTAAGTTGAGGATTATGATGCCCTCTGCCTTGCCTTTTGTTACCTAGAATTGTTTTGCTATCCAGGTCTCTTCTGTTTGCAAATGAATTTTAGGAGTGTTTTCTCTAGTCCAAGCTTGTAAATAAAGATAGGATGAGTAATTGGAGGGAGAGGAGAGGAGTGGCTATAAAGAGGCATCAAGATGTATTATGTACAGATACAAACTTCCTTTGATAAATATGATCATAATGCATATCTAAATTGCATTAAGTTTAATAGAAAGAATGTCAGATCCTTTGGTAATTCCTTTATTTTCAAAGGAAAGTAATCTGATATGACTTAATAAAAATCTTAAACGCATATATTTGAAGCCAGCTAGTAGTTAAAAGCTAAAGTTTGGGGAGATGTTAGATTTCTTAACTTTATAAAGTACTATAATGCTTACGAATAAGTTGCTCTTAAAAGAAAACTTGCCACATGATGTTTCATAGAAAGTGATTAGCTAGGTTAGCTTCTGTTGACTTTAATTTAAATGAGGTGCCTTTTCTTTTGGACACTGGCTTAGAGAGAAGCCAGGGAAGTTTCTGGACTCCAGTATTATCACCCACAAAGACGGCAGCAGACACCTGTAATTCTGTGCCTTGAGGTCCACAGTTCCAGTCCGTATTGGAGGTGGTATTCTGCTGGTATTAATGTATGGCAATGACTCAGTTACAGGATTTTATTACCTGGACTTGTAATTAGTAGTAAAGATACCATGTCTTATATAAAACAAACTTGAGAGGATAAAAAAACCAAACCAGTTAATAGAGCCGTGGTTCCTGATACACAACGCTTCACATAATTGCCCTCACAGCTCCCAAACTCTTCCTGTTTCAATTTTATTTAAATGCTTTTGATTAAATCTAGAAGCAAACCTCAGTGGATATATTTGCAGCCTTGAGTGATTAAAATCAGCTTGTTAAATCTGTTTGGTGACTAGTTGCAGCTAACACACTGAACTCATGAATTCAAGTGCCTGAAAAATTCCTGTAACTGAGCATGCAAAATTCACATAAAGTTTAAAAATCTAGTCAAGACAGTGAGCCTTCATTATTTGATTCCACTGGAAATGGTTGCTGGTAGATGAGAAGAAAGAGGAAAACTTATATGTAGCAAACACTTAAATTTTCCTGTCTTGAAATATGGAGTTAATTTCTCCTTAATTTGGATTAGGGATATTGCCAAATGTAAGTAAAAAATATTTAAAAGTTACACCACACCAAAGCTACTTAAGTCAGAAAAATAGGTTTAAATTAATGTGGCCCACAAGGAACATCATTTATTAAAAACATGTATTGTTATTACTTGAAATAGTTGAACTTTTTCTTTGTCAAGTGCAGACCAAAGAGATTTCAAGGCACACACTAAATGGCTATTTAAAATGAGTTATAATTACTTTCTAATCCCTGGACACAATTCCAGTCACCGCAGTTTAAAGGAGGAGAGGTTTGGCTCAGTTTGTAGTGGTTCTAGTCCATTGTAGGTTGGCTCCAAGCAGGCAACGTGACAGAGAAGAAATAGCGCATCACAGGACAACAAGAAGAAGCTAGAGATCAAGCAGAGAGGAGGGAGACAGACCCCGGCAGGCTAAGTCCCCAGGGACCACATCCTTCTCCAGCCAGGCTTTACTTCCTACATCACAGTTAGCTATAAACCCTCGTGGACCGGTCCACTGATGATCACTGCACCCCCATTGGGCCAGTCAGCTCCCCACAGCCCGGCAGATGAGTGAGGGAAGCTTTATGTGGACAGCTGGATATAAAGCCTACTGAATTATTCACAGGGAGGACTTCTGAGGAAAGATGGAGAGGGATTGAATGGCTGTGCCATTATCTACCCAGCACTGGAATAGTACATGTGTTCCTGAGAGTCCCCTCCACATGGCTTCAGAAGAAGGACCAGGCCTTTTTGCAATGGCTTATGAGCTTCATGACTGGGGAGGCCTGGTCCTGCCCAACAGTGGTCAGGGGCAGAGGCCCAAGGTCTGGAGTGCAGGTGGCCCAGGGCTCCCAGGGCTGATCTCACCTCAGCATCCTGTCACACCTTCTTCCTGGCCTTGTTTGACATCCACTGCTGGACAAAGGCACTCTGGCTCCTCCTCATCCCAGGTTCAGACAGCAAGGGATCCCCAAGAAAAGCCCACCTGCACCTCAAAATAAGAGTCCTGTTTTTTCTGTACAATTCTTCAAGAAATAGTTATATTCTAGATACTGTAGTAGACAGCAGGGAGGCAAAGATGACTAATAAGACAGGGCCTCAAGGGCAAAGGGAAGAAAAGGAAAAGAAACAAAACAAAAATAGAAGGAAGGTCAGAAACAGAAACAAAGCTCTTATAAATAAGGAGGGAAGAGGGATTGAATGGAGGGTAAGGGAGTGGGGAAAAGGGAGGAACTGAGAAGTCTTGTACAGGTACTGGGTCCTTTGATGAAAGTGACCATTATGTATATTTAAAATGCAACAATGAAGTTAATAAAAAATAATTTAAGTGTGTTTAAAATTTTTTATAGAAACATTTATACAACAACCTTAAGGTGATTCGGTGAGGATAGTGGGATAATAATTCACACTAAGATATAAACTAGTCTAATATCCTAGGTTTAAATTATCAAGATTATTTTCAGACTGGGAAAGATTATCAGTTCCAATTAATTTTTTGGACAAAAAAAGATGTGAAAATTTTGGAATGGTTTTTAAAATACAATAATGTATAATAAAAACAATACTTGAAGAGAGAACAAGGGCACACACACAACAATGAACACCTTAATACTGTAAGAGTTAAACGTAAGACCTGAGCAGTCCATCAGTGGAAGAATGGATATAGAAATTGTCCTTATACAGTTCTATAAAGAAGGAGAACATTGGGTCATTTATGCTAAATGGATGCATCCTGAGACCATATGTTAACTGAAGTAACTCAGACATACAAGCTTAAATACCAAGGGCTTTCTCATATGCAAGCCTCAATATATAAATAAATTATGAAATAAGACACAGATAATAGGACAGAGAGAGAGAGAGAGAGAGAGAGAGAGAGAGAGAGAGAGAGAGAGAAAAGTTATAGTGATCCAGCATAAACAAAGTATCTTAAAGTGTATCTTGACTCAGTACGGTTGTCTTACATGTTCTATACGTTCTTTGGCCGTTCAGTCTGCTGTTAATGTGGTAATTAACATTGTAAGTCTGTATCAGATAAATGAATCTGGTGCTGGAAAAATAAAAGGAGCAGAGGAAAGAGGAAAAATAACTGAAAGGTGTCATATGCACACCATTCCCCACAGTGAGTGTAATCATTGTACACTGCATGCGTGTACCAATAAAAGTAAAGTAAAGTAATGTAAAATAAAATAAAGCCCTGCAGTGAGCAAGTATCAGACAGAAACAGGGGAAACAATTCCAGGTGCAGGAATAGGAAGAATTTTTGATGAGACCTCAAAAGTATAGGAAACACAACCAAAGACAGACAGATGGGATTATATTAGATGGAGAAGGTTCTGCACAGCAAAGCAACCGGCAGAGACAGAAAGGAGAGAGAAGAGAGGACAGAGGACAGAGGGCCACAGGAGCAGGAGGAGCCCCTCCGCCCAGGGTTACTGTGCAGAGTGCGCGAGCAAGCCAGGAATTCAGTAGCGACTCTGAATGTCAAAACAGCACACCCATCAAGCTGTCTCCCAGAAGGGCACTGAAGTGGATGAAAGACAGTAGAAGAAACGTCCGACGTCGCTCATCTCCAGGGAGATGAGAGGAGCCACAGCCAGAGTCACCAGGTGTGGATGGAGATAACATAGGGCACAGCTGAAAAGCGTGGGCAGGGACGTGAGAGAAGGGGCCCTGCTCACCGCGGAGAGCACGAGTCAGAGGAGGCAGGTGCCACGGCGCCCACCTCGCAGTCCCCCGCAGCACTGTCCACGCAGCAGCCCCCAGGGGATGCAGACCAGTGCCCCAGCCACCGGGAGACACAGGAACCACCGCGCAGGACTGCTGGTGGCACGGGGGCAGAATCCTGTCTCTGGCATTAATTGAAGAGAGGGAGATGCGCCCCAGGCAGTGCCCGCGGGGGTCTGCGCAAAGCAGCTGTCAAGAGAGCAGCTGGGGGAGCCAAGAGAGGGACTGATCCCCGTGCTGGATGGCACAGTGGGGTAACTTAAATAACACTAGCGTCCATATGCGTCTCAGAGGAGCCCGAGAGAGGGTGTCTTCACTGCAAAGAAATGTTCAGCGCTCAAGGAAAAATGTGCTGCGTCGCTGGAACCTGATAGAGCATGGAGGGTCACCTGGCTCCCCACAAAAGTGAACCGTTTCAGGCCATAACAAGTGAACATTTCCCAGGCTTGGTAGCTGTCAGCTTTGAAACCGATCTTTGGAACGAGCCAGGATGAAGGGGTGTGGGCTTGAAGGCCTGGACTTCAGGGCTGCTCCACAGTCATCCGGGCGCAGCCTCAGCGCCCCGGGTCTCATTTCCAGGGTAAACCACGTCCTCCCCGGTGGAGACACTCAGGAAGATCGACAGTTCAGAAATCGGGTAGATTTACCAACTGTTTATTTTAGATTGTTAGAAGAATATTCGATTTATATCATTTTAGTCATTTGATAAAAGTACATATATGGTTCCATGAAAGAAGGTTATCCTTCACTTCCTGTAAGACAGTGGTAAGACAGTGGCCACCTTCACCTGTCCCCTGACAGCAAGGTGTTGATTTCTGCCCATCGAATCATTCTCAGATTGCTTTGCATCCACCTAAATTTGCTTTTGTGGGATTTCATATACTATTCGTTTTCAGTTACCCGTGACAGCCCTCCGCAGAAGCTAAGGGACGGCTCTGCTTTTACAACTAGGAAACCGCCCACCTGAAGGTGGGTTTAACATCCGTGAGAGCCGTTAACTCCGTGATTCCGTCATTAACGCGCTCTCTGGAAACAGAGAATGCAGAGCCTGATGGACAGAAACGCTGATGGCCTCCAAGGAAATGAATTGCTTCCCCGCGGGGATGGCCTGCTCCAGATGGAGGCCTGGGGAGATGGGCTTTTCCGAAGTCCAGGCGCCTGGCGCTGGGCTGTGCCATGCTGGGCACCAGGGCTGCACTTTTCCATCTGTCTGTTTGTCGGTGCGGTTCTTGGTCTGTCGGTCTGTGCGGTCCTGGTTCCTGGGGTGCTTGCTCACCTGTCAGGGTCTGCTGTGAAACCCCATGCTGAGGGGTCCGGTGCCTGGGGAAGCTTCGTGTCCTTGACTGCACTGCTGCAAAGCTGATCTGCACCGAGAGGCTTTGGTTCTGCTGGTATCCAACCTTCCTTACTGTTGTTTCTCTTTCAGGGCCTCAGCGATCCAGTGCAGTCCTGGTGGGCAGGTGGTGGGGACAGAAGTCCTCGCTCTCCTGTCTCTCACCTGTCCTTGGGAGAGTCTGTGCTCTCTGAGGCGAGTGCAAATGAAATGCGTAGTCGCTATAATAGCGACGTATCTTTATAAAACGAATTTAATTTGCAAATGAGTTTCAAAAACACATTTTAAACAGAGAGCAAACCAGATGTGGCAGTGGACATCTGCAATCCCAGCTCTCGGAAAGCTGGGGCAGGAGGATTGCTAGCTCCAGGCCAACCCACGCTTCAGAGCAGAGCCTGGCTCATGATACTATATTATAGATATCCATTTGAGATTAAAACCAGAGGTCAAATTTTTCACCTCAAATTTTTATTATGATCTTCCTTTATCAAATTCACCTTCTTCAGAAAGAATCGTAGCACATAAAATGGAAATTTGAAGCTTCCGTACTTTGCAATTAGTACTCACAATATTAGATCTTTTGCTTCTAATAAAATGTAATATAGTTCTATGACAATTTTGATTGGTGGAGAGGACTAATCTGGAAAAGTATGCTAGTAACTTTACTGTAGAGACGATTTCTGTAGGAAGACAATAGCAAATAATATTATAAGTCATTATTATAATCTCTAATTCTAGGAAATGTATATGAATGAAGCAGAAATATATTATGCCCAGTAACTTTCTTGATGGATATTATAGTATTCATGGTTATATCCTTACCATCAAAAAGGGATTGTTTATAATAGATCTTTGATGTGAGATAATTGTCTTTGTTATTGAAAATAGGAAACACCAAACATTATTCAGCAGTGTTGAGTGCTTTGTATTTTGTTTTTAAAGTTTAACTGTTATTGGTCCATGTTCACAGTACATAATGATCACATCCCTCCTGGAGAGTCAGCTCATGTACAGAACTCATCGCAATCCTTTTGTAACTCTTTTCTCCTCCTTCCCACTTCCCACATCTCTTGGTTCCCTCCCCTTTTGCAAAAGATCTTTCTCATTCCATCCTTCCTCCTATTTTTATTTTCCTATTTATTTAGATTTGGTTTTCTCATATAAGAGAAACCAGTTAAATTTACATGTTTGATTTTGTTATGTAACATTATGGTCTCAAGGAGCATAATTTTTCCTACAAATGACTCTATTTTATACTTCTTTGTGGTAAAATACTGCTCCGTTGTGCCTAAGTAGCACATTTTCTTTATCCATTAATTTGTTTATGGACATATTGATCACTTCCAATATTTAGCTGTTGTGAATTGTGCTGCTGCAAACATACCTATACATTTATCATTGTAATATGGTATCTTTACATCTTTTGGGAAGATACCTAAAAGGAGAATAGCTGGGTCTAATAGAATCTCTAGTTTTAACTTTTTGAGGTCTCTCTGCACTGATTTCCCTAATGGTTGTGCTACTTTACATTTCTACACACAATGCAGGAGAGTCATCTTTTCCCCTTTGTTATTATTTGATTTCTGGATGATAACCCATTCTATCTGGAGTAAAAGGGAATCTCAGTATTGCTTTAATCTGAATATCATTAATGGCCAGAGATATTGAACATTCTTTCCTGAGTTTATTGATCATGCATAGTTTTTCTATGTGGTTAAGGTGTATGTTGTTTAATTTCTAATATTCATGAGTCTTAAAGGCTTAGTTTTGTTACTATTCTATAGTTCAACTGTGATTTAAGAACATTGTTTGCATAATTTCTATTTCTTTAATTTTTGAAAATGTTTGTTATGATACAGAATGTGGTCTACTTTGGCTAATGTTACAATGAACTTGGAAAAAACATATTTTGTGCTATTGTTGAAAGGAATTCTCAATAAATGTTAATAAATCAAATTGATTGCTAGTGCCATTCACTTCAGCACTAGCCAATTACTGCCTTTTTAATAAACTACTATGGAGGTACAGGTACATTCAAGCCTCAAAATTTATTGTTTACCGTATGAATCTTGGTGCTTTATTGTTAGGTGAACAAAGCTTTAGTATTTCTGTGTTTTCTTGGAGAACTGACTAGTTAGTATGATGTGCTGTCCTTAATTTCTGATAGTTTTCATTGCTTTGAAGTCTTCTTTACATAATAGTATATTTGTCAGTATAAGATCAGATATGTGTATTGGTGTATTGAACAGTGATAGCATTGTATATCTTTTATATAACCCAGTGGTAATGAAACTACAGTGTACATGCCACAGTGGGTGGTTTGTATTATTGAAATGGCTAAAAGGTTCACCACCACTGATCTAACCCATGTATGTGTGTCATGGTTTATGTCAGTAGCCTCTTCCAAGCCTCATGCAATCATGGACACAACCAAATCTAGCATTTGTGACTGGTTCATTGTGTAGTTCTCAGATTGGTGGTGAGTCCTGCACCTGCCCAGGGGTGGAGCCAGCATGCAGTGCAACTATGGGAAGCAGGTGTTTCTGAGTCTTTTGCTGTTTTCAGCAGCACTGCTGCCCTACCCTGCCACTTGGAGCCAGCTGAGCATGGATGGAAATCTCCAAAATTGTAAGAAATAAACCTTCCCTTCCTTCATTTTGGGCATCAGGTATTTTGTCTCAAGAAGAAGAGAGAAAAGTAACTAAAGACAATGTGATTTTCTTATAGCAACTTACACTAGAATATTGTTTTTAAATCTATTCATACAGTATGTCTTTCAAGCCTAACTAGTCAGGTTTAATGTATTTGTTGACATCTCAATTCAAATTCACGTCTACAATAAAGTTGATGACCAGATGCCAAGAAGAGTCAAGGAGGGGGAGGATGGGAAGTGGTTGGTCTGTGGATGCGATGTTACCTGAGACAGGAACAAGAAGTTTCAGTGCTCTATTATACAGTAATGTGACTATAAATAGCAATGCCTATCATTGAAAAGCTATAAGGGAGGATTTTGAATGTTTTCCTTGCAAAGAAATGATGTTTGAGCAGACAAATCCATTTATCTTCATTGGAACATTTTATAACATATGCGTATATCAAATCATCATATGGCACCCTGCAAATGTACATTCCTTTGCCAGAGTCATAAGAAGGTTTCTATCACTTCATTGTGAAAACCCGGTGGAGTCTTCAGAGCTAAATCAGAAAGAATTATGGGGGCCACTAGCTCCAATCTCCAAGAATTTCTCACTCTCTTTCCAAAAATACTTCGTAATTATCACTTATGCTAGTTGGTTGCTTTATTGTTCTCCAGTTAAGCAGATTTTGGTTGTTTCTGAGTGTAGAAGCCTCCAGGTCACAGCCACATTGTACCAAGTAAGACCAGGGCATCGTACATCTTCCACCATCCTGTGGGCTCACAGCAGGCACAGGACTTTCTATATGACAGATCAGCAGCGATTTGCTGTGGAGCAAGCTGGCAGCACAAGCATGGATATGGAAACATGTGATAGGCCACAATTCACATTTCTATTGCTGTGTAAGCCTCTACCCCCACATCTAAAGCTCTAAAGCTATTCCTGTAGGGCTGGGAGGCAGCTTTCTCTTTAGTTAGCCAGGGATGGTGGCTGCACTGTAGTGACCTGAATTCTTAACTATTCTCAACATCCAAGATGGTGCATGCATCTGGCTGTGTGTGTGACCAGTTCTCTGCCCAGAGTTGAGTTTGAGCTACTGCTTGGTGTTTTTAACTTTGGCTGCTCTGTGTGGTTGGGGTTTCTCATGAGCTACCAGCTGGCTTCTGAGGAAAATCTGAGAGTAAACACTCTGGTCACTTGCAATGGTTCATGCTGATTGTGACTGACTGAACCCAGAGATGGAGGAGAGATCAGTAAGCACACTTACTTCTTGGCATGCTTGGCAATGGGAAACGGGACCTGATCTTGGGACTCTCCTGGACCCCAGCTCTTTTCTCTTTTCCTTTACAGTTTCCCAGATTCCATGATTTGAACATCTGGGCTCTATCATGATGCGTCTGCCTTGAAGCAAGTCAACCATGGGCTGAAATGTCTGAAATCATGCATCGAAATAAATCTCTCTTCCTTCAAACTGCAGTGCTGGTGTTTTGCCCCAGAAAAATGAAGAAAATTAATACAGAAGCCAAATGAAAACTGTGAGACTTTTTGACTTCACCTTATTTGCATCAGATTGTCATTTGATCTGCATTTTATTAGTAAAATAATCATTTAAATCAGCCTAGATTTATGGGCAAAAGAAACAAGCTTCTTGGTGGAATGTAAAATCACTGGGGAAGAGCCTGTGAGATGGGAACTGTTTTGTTACCATGTTTAGAAAATATAATCTTTCATGTGTATTTGGTTAATGTCACTGTTGGCTATGTTTTTTCCCTATTTTATAGGAACTTGTTTTATATGGTTCTCATTATACCATTGCTTCAAAGCCATTTGGGAAGCTCAATGCAAACAACAGCTTATTATCTTTTGGGGTTCTGAGGTTTGATGAGTGCAGGTGGGTAGATTTTGCTTGGTGTCTAATCAGATCACAGCTGAGACTGTAGGTATCTGAAGTCTTTATTCACACACACACACACACACACACACACAGCTGGGGTTTGGCCAGCTGCTCTCTCCACAATGCCGCTCAATGTGGCAGTCATGGTGGCCTCACGCTCTACATGATCAAAGCAGAGACCACTGATCATTTTAAAGGAAAAGCCTGGAGCCAACATAGCATCACTTTGGCTTAACTACAGGGAGCACACAGTCAGCGCTCAGTTCAGAGTGTCAGGAAGACCTGCTCTCTCTGTGAAAGGACAGAGTCCTTCACGAACTTGGGGTCATCTTTAATCCTCCATTTATAGAGGAACTTGGGGTCATCTTTAATCCTCCATTTATAGAGTAGAAAGTTACCCTTTTCTTATTATATGTGTTGTAAATGGTTTTTCCAGATTGTTTTTTAGCATGGTGTTTATATATTCAAAAATATATAAAAAATTGTTTTGAGGTCTAACAAATCTCTATAGTTTTTGTTTTATATGTAGAAGTGACTTTTTATTTTTAAACTACTTTTTCAAAATTTTAATGCTTTCTTCTAATAATCTTATGGATTATCATTCTACATTATTTAGCACATATATAATTTAATTTTCTTTAAACTTTATTTTATGAATTTATTTCTCTAGCCAGATAATCTATATATCTAATATCATTTATTGAACAAGTTTTACCCTACTGGCTCTGTTCTCTTGTCATATACTCAATAATAAGTCTAATTGATTTTGAACTCTCTTTTCTGTTCTTTTTATCTGCCTACTAATGTGTAAATAAAATGGTTATTATAACTGAGATCTCATTAGGAAGGGATATATCTATTAAGCATCATTACTCATTAGTATATTCGTTGAGATTGTTTTCATTTTCTAATTAGAATACCAGAATTAGCTTGTTTAGTTCTGAAAATAGCCTTCCAAGTTTTTGAGATGAAATACTTACATCTTTATAATGTTGAGAATGCCTCAGAAAGTGGTATGATTTTCTCATTATTTTCTTATTCTGTAATTGATCTGATCAATTGTGAGGTGAGATCGATACCACTTTTTTATTAGCTTATTAAATTTTGTTTTACATAAACATCATACATATTTGCTTAAATTATTTCTAAGGATCCTTTATACTTTCTGGTTCTTGTATCTTTTTGAATAACATGGCTTTTTCTTTTCATTTCTTCTTCTTCTTCTTCTTCTTCTTCTTCTTCTTCTTCTTCTTCTTCTTCTTCTTCTTCTTCTTCTTCTTCTTTTTTGTATCAGGGTTTGAACTCAGGACCTCTTGCTTGCCAGGCAGGCATTTGTGCCATTGAGCTAAACCCCTGGCCCTTGAATAACACAATTTAATTCATTTTCTGTTTTATATTCTTTCTCCAATATCTTTCTGATCCCTTCACTCATTATTTATTTTTCAGTGTCTTTTAGTTTTTCAAGTAGCTAAGTATGGTTAAAAAGTAGAGATTTTTCCTCCAACATGCATTTTAAAGTGTGCATATTTCAAGTCCCTTTTTCTGTTGGGTTGAAAAGGGCCGCCCTTTCATTGGGAATGGTGCATGTGTTGTATAGTTAGGTAAGCACTGCTGCTGTTTATTGTGCACTGAAGTTCCTTGATGTTGTGTTTGGAAACTCTTGATCTGGTTCAACTTCTGCATCTTGTAGGTGAGAGGACACAGACTTGGAAAAATCAGATGAGCTGGTAGAAATCTGCTGCCTAGTGAAGCTCAGTAAGGAAGAGGCGTCCTGGGCAGGTCTCGGGCATCACTGCTGCCTCCTCCTGATCTGGCCCTTGGATGAATCTGTGGGGTATATAACTGGAGGGGGAACAGGGATGAAATAAAACAGGGTGGGAGACAAAGAGAGATTGAGACAAGATGAGGAGTCCAATTAAGTCTCATTTATTCAGGAAGTGATTGCATCCTTTATAGGGTAAGGGCGGGCTGCTGGGACAGAAAGAGGCTACAGGGTGGTTTCTGATAGGTCATCATCACCTCTGGGTGTGTGACATAAGCAGGAGAGGATTATGGTTAATGTAGGCAGGTGCATCATGTGCCCATAGGAGAGGGAGGCAGGGAGGCAGCAATGGGACTGTCGCACTGCTCCCTACATCTCTTCCCTTTCTATATTATTTAATCAGGAGTATGGCAGACCCTGTGAGGACAGTGACTGTCTTAGGTCAAGGACCTCATTACATGAACTCAACCAGGCCTTTCCCGTCATGGGCTTGCAGGACAGCAGTTGGTCCTGTGCCTGTCTTAGGCAGCCAATGGAGTAACATGTATGTCCTAGTTGCCCACCTCTGGCTGCCTGTCCATTGCCCCAGGGCAGTTAGGCTGCATCGTCATATGGGCCACTCATGGGAATTCTTTCCTGGTATGTTTTGCTGATCTGACATCTCCAGCTGGTTATAGCGTACCTGAATGGGCTTTGCCATAAATGTGTCTATCCAGTTATTAATGAGCATCATAATCCTCTGAAAAATACAAGGACCCACAGAGAGGAGAAGCAACAGGGCAGCTAGGGGACCCAAAAGGGGCACTAGGTAAAGGAAGTCCCCCCCACATCAAAGAGAAGGACTTAGAAGCCATTTGTTGTCATCGCTGTTGAAGTCATTCTTCTATTTCTTGGAGCTTGCCTCACAGAACACACCGGACTGATTGACATAGAAGCAACATGTCCTGTAAGGCAAGACAGATTCCCCCCTGCTCTGCCATGAGCAGGTCTAGCCCTCATCTGTTTTGTAAGATGACATCTGCCAATGAGTCTAATTGATTTTGGAGAGTTTTTATCGTAAAGGATAAGGCTTGAAAATCTTCAGACAACTGTTTGGTCAGGTCATCATATTTATCTAAGGCAATGGTGAGGCCAGCAGTACCCGAGGCTACAGCCCCAGTGATGCCCATTCCCATCAAAGCGAGATCAGTGTTACCACTCATTTTTGGCAGCCAGCAATGTAATCAAGTGTTGGCACCGGGACAGGTTGGTCACCTGAGACAATATCAATGTCAGGCAGGAGGGAAGCAGTTATACATGTATCTGTCCAGTTGGCTGGAATATAGGTACAGGCCCTATTATTACCGCAGACAAAAATGTTTTCTGTCGGGGGGCACAGGGGACTTGTATGAGTGACAAATTGAACACAGGCGGTAGACAAGAGATGGCCCATATCTATAAGGGTAGAATCATTTTGGAGAGAGCCCGGTAGGCAGGTCATGGATATGTTGGGTGTTATTAATAGCTGTACTAGAAATGATTGGGAAGGTCTCCAGGTAAAATTATGTGGATCACGAGAGGGGTCAGTTGTTGAGTTGGAGGGGATGGCTAAGGGCATAGGAGTGCCTAAGGCCATGCACAACCAGCAGTCTTGCGCTAAAGCAGGGTTAGTGAGGTTAAGTACATGAAGAGTGGCTGAAAGGATATCGTAAGTTTGTAGGTCTAAATCCACACCTCGTAATTTGGGGAGAGCTAATGGGTAGTAATTGATCTTTGGGAATAGACTATCTTCTATTTCTTTTAGTTTTTCCTCAACATAAAGTTCTCTTGTTTTGTCTTGAGGACCTCCCCCATCTGAGGCATGGATTGGAGCCCTCTTATACCAACAGACCGGCTTGTTGATTTTGCCTTTGCAGGGGGCTTGTGTGTATACTGGGCTTCCCAATACAGAGGGGTTGAGGCCCCAATCGCCTCCAGCTGCTGCCATTTTTACTTTTGTAAGTATGGCTGTAAAATAAGTCACATTATCTAAGCCAGTACATTCTTGTACAGCATCATAACAGGAGCTTTGCATCTCTATCTGATATGACTTACACTCCTGTGGGCAAGGCCCTGGTTGGCTATTTTGTTTGGGTATAGTTTGGGGTTTAGTTTTGCATTCCCAAATTTGAGTTGATCCCCCTGTAGGGGAGGGCCTGGCCACCAGAACCACAAGCTTATTACCACAATCTATTTGGCTGGTTTGTGTTCCTTCAGACCAAGAAGAGCCTCCTCTGCAGTCACAGGGGATTCCGTACATGGCTGTCAGCAGTTGTAGTCTGTTTGGCGGCGGTCCAAATCCACCATGGGTGTGGTACGGTCTGAGGAGAAGGCTGAGTGGGCAGCATAGAGCTCTGGGGAGTTGTGTCATCTGAAAAAGAGCACAGAGGGTTGTGCCTCAGGAAATGACATTATTCCTGGGAATCACACGGGGTCTTTGAAGAACTGTCTACTTGTTTTACGAGGCACTCAGATAGCCATCTAGCCTCTCTGTCTTTTTGAGAGTAAACACATACTGAGCCTCATCCCCAGATAAGGACTGGGTCAGGGCCATTCCACATATTGGTTAGTGGGTCCCTCCAGAAAACAGATGCAAATCATTTTTGAGTTTGAGTATGCCAAAATTGAGATGCCACGGAGTAGCCTGAAGCATCCAGGGTCAGAAAATTTAAAATGAAGAGAGCATGTGAAGGGATGTTTCTAGGGGATCCCCAGGTTGGGTACCATGTCCCCCCCTTTTATTTTGTCTATGGTGAGTTTAAGGGAACAGTGTGCATGTTCAACAATGCCTTGTCCCTGAGGATTATAAGGTATACCTGTGGTGTGGAGGATATTAAGGCACTTGCAAAATTGGGCAAACGAGGTACTGGTATAGCCAGGGCCATTATCGGTCTTGAACTGTTGAGGATATTCCAGAACTGAGAAGGCTGACAGCATATGGGCTATAATGTGTCTGGCAGCTTCTCCAGTCTGGAGAAGGGCGAAAATGAAGCCACTGTATGTATCAATAATTACATGTTTATATTTTAGGTTGCTGAACTAATTGAAATCAGTAAAGTCCATTTGCCAAAAGGCATTAGGGATTAAACCTTTTGGGTTGACTCCTAGATGTTGAACAGGTAAGTGGATAGCACAAGAAGGGCAACATTTTAGAATTTGTCTGGCTTGCTCACGGGTAATTTTGTGGAGGAGGCGGAGGGTTTGAGCACTGAGGTGGTGTAGCTGATGGGCCTGTTGGGCCTCAGACACCTTGGAATCATCTGTAGGTTCGAAATGAGTCATAAAGACCTGTGCTCATGTGGCAGCATCAGCCAAATGATTTCCTTGGGCAAGGGGCCCAGGAAGGTTGGAATGGGCTCATAGATGACCAATGAAGAACTTATGATGGCGAAGTCGTATGAAGTCTCGTAATCATTTGAACAAATTTGCAGCCAGGGAGGCATGACAGATGGTAGCAACAGTCTCTAATAATGGAACAAACTGAGTGAGGTAAGCACTGTCAGTATACAAATGGAGGGTCGGTTGGGGTAAGCGGTAAAGACTGCAGGAATAACATGTAATTCTAATAACTGGGCAGAGGAGGTGCCTGTCTGGAGAGTAAAAACATTGTCTTGGGATACATAAGTGGCCCTGCCGGAGGAGAAGCCATCAGTGAATAACACCAGGGTGCCAGGAAGAGGTTGTGAAGCCATGATCTTAGGGAATATAAATGGGTCACAGTTGGCAAAGTCACCCAGCTTATTTGGAGGGTAATGATTGTCAATAGTCCCTGAAAAGGAAGGTAAGGCAATAGGCCACACTTCCATAGTCTGAAGTAGCCAATCTACTTGGTCCTTTGTAAAAGGTTGAATGATACTGTCTGGTTCTTTGCTGAAATAACATTTTCCTTGCTTTCTACCCAGAATTATTAGGTCTGAGACAGCCTGGAAATAAGGCAGGAGTGTTCTTTTTGGGGAGACGGATAAATGGACCCACACAAGGGGAGCTTGTTGCCAGAACACCGCTGTGGGACAAAGCTTTGTATTGAAAATGAGAAATTGTAAAGGCTGACTGTAGTCTATAAAGGAAACAGTTTGTTGAGCAATAGGCTCTTCTACCTTATTGAGTGCTCTCCCGGCATCAGGGATGTAAGCTCTCGAGGGGGAGGTTGGATCTATGACTCCCCGAAGCAGCTCATAAAGGGGCTATAAATCATGTTTAGCTAGTTTTAAAAATGGTATGAGCCAATTAATGTCTCCCAGTAGTTTTTGGAAGTCATTAAGCATCTTGAGGCCATCAAGCCTCAGTTGGGGTTTTGGAGAGCGTATTTGAGTGCCTTGTAATTGAAAACCCAAGTATGTATATGGATCAGTAAGCTGTACTTTATCAGGGGGCTACTTCAAGTCCAGCCTCTTGTGAGGCAACCTGTAGTTCCTGGTAGCACCTTAGGGTTTGGTTTTGGTCATCTCCTGCTAAGAGGATGTCATCCATATAACGGACAATATATATATATTTGGCCAATGATCTCTGACCGGCTGTATTGCCATAGCGACAAAAGACTGAAATAGCATAGGGGAATTAGCCATCCCTTGTGGGAGGACTCACCATTGAAATCTGTGCATAGGTGCTCTGAAATTAATCAATGGAAGGCTAAAGGCAAAGCGTTTTTGGTCATCTGGATGCAAGGGAATAGAAAAAAAAGCAATCTTTAAGATATATAACGATTTTAAAATAACCTAAAGATATAGCACTGGGTGAAGGGAGGCCTGGCTGTAAGGGTCCCATATGACCATAGTCTTATTTATCGCACTGAGGTCTTGTAGTAGTCTCCATTTACCTGATTTCTTTTTAATGACAAAAATGGGAGTATTCCATGGTGAATCACTAAGAATTATGTGGCCTGCATTTAACTGGTCCTGCACCAGCTGTTGAGCAGCCATAAGTTTTTCAGAGGTAAGGGGCCATTGATCAACTGATACAGGCTCTTCTGATAGCCACATAATTTGTTTTGCATGGATCTCAGGAGTGTCAGTGGCCCCTATGGAAAATGGCCTAACCCAGCTTTGGCATTGTTAGGGGTGGGAATGATGGGATCAGTAATGCCCATGTTATTTTTTCCTAAGCCTTGTTTTGGCAGGTAGCCCTTGTTAAGCATTTGCGCTGTGACAACATTATTAGGGCTTCCCATAATTAATCCCATTTGGGAGAGTAGGTCTCTTCCCCATAAATTAAGAGGCAGACTCTTTATGACATAAGGTTTTAAGTATCCCTGATTACCTTCTTGATCTCTCCAAACCAGTTGTTTGGAACTACAACATGGATTTTTTGATTGTCCAATCCCTTGGAGGTGTGTTAAAGTTGTTTCTAAAGGCCAGGCAGCAGGACACTCCTCCTTTTTGATAATGGTAACATCTGCACCGATATCAATGAGGGCTGAGAAACTTTTTCCATCTAATATAGAGTCATAAGGGGGTTTTCTTTGGAGATATGTTGGGCCCAATATACATCTGAAGTCCCAGGAAGGGAGTCCCCCCCTGTAGGGAGTTATGGATTTGTTAGATGTTAGAGCCAATGGCAATAGCAGCAATTGAGCAAGGTGTTGTCCTGCCATTATTGGTATGATGCCAACAAGGGGAGAAGCCATGACTTTTATTTCCCCTGTGTAATCACTATCTACTATCCCAGGCAGAACGTGTAATCCTTTAAGCATGGTGCTACTATGTCCAACAATAAGTCCAAAAGTCCTGGGGGGAGGGGGTCCATAGATTCCTGAAGGGATGGCCTGGACACCCATGCCAGGATGTAATACTGTGTTGGAGGTGGAACAGAGGTCCAATCCTGCACTCCCTGGGGTTGCCCTGAAGAGGTCTGAAATGGATTGTTTTGTGCTGGGACAAACCTTGGAGCACCAGGGGTTTCTCGAGTTGGGGGCCTGGGGCTGGCCCCGTGTCCCGCTTCCCTGCCAGGGAAGAGGGTTACTGTGAACATCCCTTTTGGATTTGCACTCATTAGCCCAGTGGTCTCCTCGTTTGCATCTGGGACATAGCCCTGTTTTTTTTTTTTTTTTTTTTTTTTTTTTTTTGTAGAGGACTGGTTTTGATTTTTACTTTTGCAATCATGAGCCATATGGCCACTCTGGCCATGTTTGAAATGAGAAGTATCTTTTTTAGAACGAAAAAGGAACTGTTTAACTGTGCAATCTTGTTGTGCTGTGGCCATGGCTAGGCCTTGACGATAAGCAGGCCCAATATCTGTGCATAGGCGAATATAACCCAATAGGTTCTCCTTTTTGCGATGCAGTCAAATTGCAGCTTGACAAGCTGAGGTTACATTTTCATAAGCCAATTGTTTGACCAGGGCAGAGTTTGTTTCTGTGGAGCCAAAACGACACTCCATTGCCTGTAGGAGGCAATCAACAAAGTCTGAAAAGGGCTCCTCAGGCTTTTGTTTTATTTGGGTGAGAGATAAGCTAGGCTCACCTCCTGAGGGGAGCCGTTTCCATGCTCTAGTGGCTGCCATGTTAATCTGTGCAAAGAGGCCCAAATCAAACCACATTTGGGTCTCTTTTGTGGCAAAATCTCCTGTTCCTGTAAGCATAGCGAGGGTCCAGGGGTTTTGTCGTGTGGTGTTATCTCTGGCTATGCCCTCTCATTGATCAAAAAATTCAGATTTCCATAATAGATAATTGCCTCTGGAGAGGGTGGCTTTTGCTAATTCTTTCCACTCATTAGGAATAATCCAGCCCTGAGTCAAAGAATCTAGAACCGCAATGGTATAGGCGGCAGTTGGGCCATATTGAGAGACTGCGGCCTTTAAGTCTTTTAGGGCTGTCACGTTTAGTGGTGTGTGTATCCTAACTGCTGTGGTTCAACGCCCTCTTTAACACCCCGTGGGGGAACAATGGCCTCCATGACTGGGAATGCCATTTTGGGCTGGCTGCCGGACGCAGACGCCATTTTAAGAGTGCCACGAGGCTTGCCAGAGGCAGGCGCCATCTTAGGGGCACTATAAGGCTGTGTAGCTTGGAGGGCCTGCAATTGAGTTGAAAGATTTTGCATTCTTTTTCTAGCTGTATCTGTTTTAAAAGATCCCTTTTTCTTTGTTCTAATTCTGCTAGCATGCTAGAAGTTTGAGGGCAGATGCTAAGTGCATCATCATAGTCAGGGGGCTTAATGGTGGCCGGTGCCGCAAGAGGGTCAGGGTGGTATGTAGAGGCTTATTGTGCTAGTTGTTCCCAGTTGACCTCTTGAAAATCAGAGAGGTCAGGGTATAAAGACTTATATGAATCCTCACTTGGCCACGGAAGTGCAGAGGGTGGCGGGCCACCATCTTGGAACCTGTCAGTCATGTCGACGGGTAAGTGGCGGCAGATCACCATCTTGGAGGACCTCTAATAGGTTGTCAGCATCTGTATCTGAGAGGTCAGAGGCTTCAGATTTTTCTGAGGATGGTTTTGGGGTAGAATTATTGGAGTCGTGCAGGGCAGCCTCACCTTTTGTGACCGTCTCCTCAATCTGAGGATCTGCATGCCGCTGGGTCAGCAGCTCGGAGATTAAATTCCAGTATGCAAAGGTGGTCACCAGAACCTTTTCAGGCCCGAAGACCCTATAATAATCTTTTAGAGCATCTCCTACTCTTTTCCATCTCTTGGTATCTATAGAGCCCTCTAGGGGGAACCAAGGGCAAACCTTAAAAATAAATTGAAAATACTGCAACAATTCTTTCATTCTAACCCTTATCCCTCTTGTCTTTAATGCCTTGCTAAGGCCTCCCACGAACAATTCATGTTCGCTCAATGCTTGACCCATGTCAGGGAAAGGGAATGGGATTGCCATTCACTCACCGTGACTCGGGAGGCATGTCAGGCAATCATTGGTGCAGGCCTCAGTCCTTGATTCAATTTGCTCTCACTTTTAGCTGGCATTCTCGAACAGCTCCTTCATTGACTCCCCTGTGCCAGGAGCCCCCACGCTGGGCACCACTTGATCCCACCCACGGATCAATCCATACAGTATATACCTGGAGGGGGAACAGGGATGAAATAAAACAGAGTGGGAGACAAAGAGAAATTGAGACAAGATGAGGAGTCCAATCAAGTCTCGTTTATTCAGGAAGTGATCACATCATTTATAGGCCAAGGGTGGGCTGGTCGGACAGGAAGAGGCTACAGGGTGGTTTCTGATGGGTCATCATCACCTCCGGGTATGTGACATAAGCAGGAGAGGATTATGGTTAATGTAGGCAGGTGCATCATGTGCCCATAGGAGAGAGAGGTGGGGAGGCAGCAATGGGACTGTTGAGCTGCTCCCTACATCCTCCCTCTGTGTCCCTTTGGCCTCAGTCCACTCTTCTTGCCCTCCTGGTTCTAGCTCCCTGCTGCTATCCATGCTGTCCTCCCACACAGCTTAACTATGCTGCCTAGCTCCAAGTCTGGTTTCTACAGCTCACTTTCCAGACTCATACCATGACTGTGTCATTCTCCCATGCTCCTCAGTCTCCATAACACTGCAGCTCTACCGTCACAGGCCAAGCACTGCTGCACCCTTTCTCACTGCTCCTATTGCTCTGTGAGTGAGGCTGACCTGTGTACCTGTGTTCACCCTGCCTATGCTGTGTGCTCTTTGTGCTCAGCTTGTAACTCCTCCAATGTTTAGCACAGTGCATTGAACACAGTAGAAAACTAAAGTTTATTTTGACATAATGATTAAAGATTGTGTGCACTGTGTGATCATGCACACAAGGAGTCCACCTGTACCACAATTTCTACGCAAGCATACAGGTTTATAGACATAAGTGTCTACAAATACAGAGATTAACTGCAGTGCTGATAATTTCTCGTTATATCTGAATCATCAGTGGGTAGGAGTCTATGTAAATCTCTGGTGAGAAAGGTATATTCAGTACTTCAAAGGTCAGTAAATTCAGACCTTGCCTGGTACAGGAGTTATTAGCATGACACATGGAGAGGGTGCTGCTCTTCGTAGGGCTGTCACAGGAAGGAGAAGCATTGCGCAGTTCTCTATTGGTAATGGACAGTGGAAAATGTAGCCTTTTACCAAATATTTGGAAAACAGTACATTTCTGCTTATTTAAAAGGGAAAAGTGCCACACAAGAGACACAACTTACCAAAGAATTACACAAATCACAGTGCTGCTTTTCAATGTTTACTGTTACTTAAAATGTAAAGTTTATCATCATGAATACAGTAAAGAAGTGGAAAGCAATTTTGATAATTAGGAATACAGAATCTGTAGTCAGCTGACAAGTATAAAAAAATACAGCAAGGGCAAAAGAACTTCAGTGTTTCCATTCATGATAGCTATTCAAAGTTTGTTTCATCACGAAGGAATAAATGGAAAAGCCAGCATGCATTTCCTGTCCAGGTCAGCCATAAGTAAGATTAACTTCTTACACAAAGTATCTTTTCTCTCAAGGAAGGTACACTTTTACCAGATTTATTTAAATCAAATTTATGCACAATGCCCATCCATTATTCTGACAGGTCGGGTGATGAGCAGGAATTCCTGGGACCACTGGGCTCCTTCTCCAGCCGCCACTGCTCAGTCAAGCTCAGGTACACGGCTCGGTGCCCTGTTCCCCACAATGTCAGTCTTTTGAAGTGTGGTGTCAAGACAGACCTTTTTAACATAAAAATAACTGAGCAATATTTTATTCTTCTTTGAACAGTCTTCAGAGATATATTTCACAACTGGCTCTGTACTTGGAATTCAGAGGCTGGTCCTTCCTTCCTTCCTTCCTTCCTTCCTTCCTTCCTTCCTTCTCTCCATCCCTCTCTATCTCCCTAAGTGTTCCCTCCCTCCTTTTTTCTTTCCTCCCTCTCTCTTTTCTTCCTTCTTTCCTCCCCTTACATTTTCTCCTCCTCTTCCTCTGGTTTTAGTTTAGACAAAAGTTTATGTTTTTATTTTCTTATTAAAAGTATTCAGTCATTTCTCTGTAAATTTTTATTTGTCAAAAGTTGGCAGAAGTACCTGTCAAAGCAGAACATTTACAGAAATTCAGCAGATATACAGAATTAACCAAGAAATGAATACACACTTCAGGAAAAGAAAAAATAGTAATTTTCTCAAGAGACAGTGTTAGTCTTCTATGTGGGACCAAGAAAATATCATTTATTGCAGAAGATGCACCACACTGCTGGCCCTTAGTGAAGAAATTCAAAATGCATGGGCAGCAATCTCAGTTACCAAGGTTATCCAGACAGCAGTTTGCATACTAATAAATACCTAGAGGCTTATACAGCCACCACCCTGAGCACTGCCTGCTATTGTAGAGGACAGAAGTAGCTTATATTAATCCCATGATGTCTCAATAAACTTAGTATTAAAATATATATACTATTTTCTTTTCCTGAAGTGTATGTATACATTTTCTCTCTTTCTAGCTATATATGCACACACATACTTATGTATATATATATACACACACACACTCACACACACACACACACACACACACACACATATATACATGTAGTCATGAGATGGAATGCTTACCACAGCACCTTTCTGTCAGTCCTGAGTGAACAGCTCTCCACACACATGAGGAATGAGTAAACTTGTTATGGTACTTTTGTGCAGTAGAATCCTATACGGCATGTGGAACAAACAGAATACCTCAGGCCTAACACTGAATGGACTGGACACATGCAAATGCAGTGAGAAGAGCTACATCGACTACACACCCGTATGAATCCAGTTCTGTGTACACTGCCAAGACAGGCAGAGCAAAGCACAGGGTGACCAGAGAGTACACCCGAGTGACTTTGGTCTCCAGTAATGTGAGAATGCTGGTCCAGAAGCTCCTTGGATGAGTGCATTCTATGTAGGAAACCATGACACACAGAAACTTACCTGTTTCATGTGTACTAGTGCTTAGGAAGTGACTGTGTCTTGTTGACACAGGGAATGAAATGAGTGCAGTTTTTCTTGCATGCAGCGCGAACAAAGAAGTATACCACCCATGTACATTGATAGCAATTTTCAAATTTTCACAGAGGTTTCAGCTATAACTTTTAATTTTCTCTTTGTTCCTAAATTCTCTTAAGCTAGAGAAAGATGACAGCCAACATTGTGTAACTGTGGTCCTCCATGGATTCAACCAAGTGGAGATAAAAAAAAAATATTCAAAGTTTCTATCTGTACTTAGTTTGTAAAGACACCGTCCTTGCCATTATTAGATAATACAGTGCCTCAACTATTTATGTAATATTACTATTAAAGTCTGTATTCCAAATGAGCAGAGATTATATGAAAGATACACAAGACAATGTCAGTGATGCCCATCGTATGCAAATACCATGTGATTCTTCACAAGCCAGGTCAGGACACTCTCTCTGAGATGCTGAGGGGGATGGTATTCCTGTTTGGGAAAAATAGGGCTTTAATACTAGCACAGAGTCTATTGCATGACCTTGAAAGTTGTCTGTAAAGCTGCCATTGCCATTGTAAAATCTCTGACAAATGTTTGGTTGAAAAGCAATTTGATAAAATTCACATGGTTGACAGAGGTTTCATAGCGCACCTTTACCTGAGCTTTCCAAGTTTCCTCCTGATAATCACAGTTATGTTTCAAGGCTAAAATAGTTTTCTAGTAGTTTTTGAGTTTAATAATGTTTTCTAGGCTTTAGAGTGAGCGAGCAAAGCACATTGGGAGAAACCATTTTTATGCCTGCATTCATCTGAGAGCTGGGATAATTCTGACCTCTGAAGCAGTCACCTGTAGGTGTGAAGGTGAGTCATGCTCTCTGAGAAGGAAGAGGGGTGACTTCTAACCCAACCTTCCTCCTTTCATGCCCTTTGTCTTCCCAGGGTCACAGTGAGAGCATCTGTGAGTGCAGCAGCCTGGGCAGAGCCCTGGCCTGGAATCACTGCTCAGAGCAGGGCTCCAGTGCCTTCCCCTGGGGGCCGTGTTCCCTGACACCTCCCTGTTATCTGTCACCTGCTCAAGAGACCTAGAGCCAAGGCTGCTCTGTGCTTTCTCTGCAAGTCCTGTGGGCCACAGTCTGGCTTCGTTATGGTGACTGATGAAGGTAATGTCCGCAGAGCAGGGCTTTGGGATCACCACCAATGCATGCTGCGGGCTGCTCTTACTCTGCTTAGCAGTGGAGGCAATGAATGGTGATGGGGGCTCAGTCAGTGCCTCCAGAGTGAAGGTGTCTCTGTGAGTTATTTTAATATGTTGTCTTTTTCTGTGAAGAAAGGAATGGCTGCTCTAGGAAAAGCATCCTTAGCAAATATATCATGTCTACATAAAATCAGTTTCACCCATTGTACACTGCAGGGTATTTCATGTGACATTTTAAAAAATTAACCTTTTACAATAAAATTAACCTTTTTATAATAAAGTATGATATTGTATAATAGCTTTAGGTTCACAAAAAGGTACAAAATGCTGCATATATACCATAACTTGATTTCTCTCATTAGCATCTTAATGTTTCTCTGATACATTTATCACAACTAATGAACAGATTCTAATAAATTATTCCTAAAATTCATATTTTATTCAGATTTTCTTAGCTTTTCCTTAATGATATTTTTCAGATTCAAGAGCCCACATTAAATTTACCCACCATACTTTGTAAGATTTTTCTTAGCTAAAGTAATGAATGTCTCAGATTTCTTTGCTGTTCAGCTAGCTTTGGGAGCTCTGTGCAGCTGGGATGGAATGTTTGCAGAATTCCCTTCACTCTATCCTTGGTGAGGCTTCCGTCTGGTGAGATGGAGTCGGCGATTGATTTGCCGGGGTTGGGGGAATCCAAGAGGTGAGGTGCTATCTGCATCCGGCGCTCCTGAGCTCCCAGACTGAGCCTGCTCAGCACTCTCTGGGGGTGACACGGACCGGGCGCTCCTTGCCCCAGCTTACTGTACGCAGTGCTCAGGGTGCCCAAACTGCACTCAGCTCTGCTGGAGTGGGGATGCGCCCTAGCTGGAGTTTCTCTTACACAGGAGATGGCCTTGTCTTCCCGTTTTTGCATATCCACATGTGCTCATTTTGTACTTCCTAAGTGACACATGCACCGTAGGCCATGGCGAGCAGGCCCTCACTTCTGTTGCTCAGACCCTTCTATCGCTGGTCTGGACACCCTTCTGGCCACTCCCATTGCTCTGACAGCCATCTGTCTTTCTGCTGCTGTGCTGCGGTACTGGGTGGCACCACTGCGGGCTCCAGGCTCCCTGTGTCTCCCCATCCTCCCCGCAGCTGGCTGAATCTCAGAGGCCGACTAGGCCTTTTAGTCAAAAAAGGGTCAGAAACTCAATTAGGCAGTGGATTCAAACCACATTTTGCACTTGATGGTGTTCCACAAAACCCACGGGGGAAAAAAAAAACTATCAATTATTCACTTGAAACTGCTATAAAACATCTTGTACTCAAATTTCTGTCGGTTTAAAAAAGAGATTATTTCTATGATTTATGTCTTGTTCATTTTGGAATATCATTACCAGTTAGACACAAATATCCGAGACGGATACTGATTTAAATCTTCAAGGTTACGTGAACCTGTGACACACAACAATACATTTTCTTAGGTTCAAACATAGTTTCAGCTATTTGTACTATGATTCTGAAATCTCCTCCACCACACTATCTTTGGTTACACACAATAATCAGTATCTTTGATTATACATCTACTAAAAAGTTAAAGACAAAGAAATTGAAGATGTGAATTAAAATGTGCAAAATGTGGTTTGAATCCACTGCCTAATTGAGTTTCTGACCCCATTTTTGACTTAAAATTCTTAAAGAATTTTAAGACAAGAAAGAAAAATAGAAAGTACACAAAATTGATTTTTTTCCTTTGCTTACATGAAAAATGTTAGAATGTACAAATCTTTATGATTGGTCTTTTCAACCTATCACAGTACAAGCAAGTTTCGCTCTTCTTCCTTTGCTTCTGTTTCCTGTTATAGGAAAGAGGGAAAAACAAACTTCAGTACACACTTATTCACTTTAGTGCTGGTCTTGCTGAAAGGGGTCCTCACTGCTTAAAATCCACAGCATTTAATGATTAACAAATGGGTACTGAACATTGTCTTTGATGCTAAAGGAATGTCACCCAAATCATGACAAAGCCTAGTAAAGGTGTCTGTTCCTTAGTTTCACACTCAGGAAATAGAAATAGAAATTCAAACATGTGAACCTCTCACAAAATGATGATGAATTAGTCACAAAATGGTTTTTCAAGTCCCATTCATTTTTGAAATTTAGTAAGTCTACAGTGACTTAAATTTAATGGTCACGTACTGTTAGTTTCTAAAGTTATCCCAAAGGTGGGAATTCTCAGAACAAACAAAGAGGAAAACAGTTTTCCACTTCACACTGACTATGGGGACAAGGGCTGTGTCACTGTCTCCTTCACAAAGCTGAAAGCTGTCTTAGGACATTGAGCTGACTGACTAATTTAGGAGCTTGACTGATGTGACCATTTAATATCAATTCCCTTTGCTCCCCAGGGGCTGGAGATTTGAGGATCAGCAAAGTCCCAGGAAGGGAGAACAAATTGCTGTTATAATAAAATAGTGGCAGGTTGAAGGTGGAATCACTTCTCTTGTCACTTTCCAGGTCGTATTCCCGTGCTCCTGAGACTCGCCCTGAGCTGGGTCGGAGTCCGCGCACTGTAACCCAGCTCTCACTTGCTTTGGTGAATTCTGATGCCTTGGTTTTCTAAGAGAGATTGCTGAGGTACAGAGCTGTATACTAAAAGCCCGAAGGTCAACATTGCTTTAATAGAGACCTGAATTTATCTAATACTGATGATCAGTAATGTGGTAAAAGAGAAAAAGAATCCTTTTTCATTCTCACTGTATTTTCATTTACTCATTTAAGTTGGTATGCTAAATTTAACTCATGAGAATTTAAGAGATGCATATTTGAAATGAAAAAGAAAATAGGTAATGTGTGCTGTTTGAAGGGAAGGAGACAATTGGCGTGTCCGAACATGGGGGAGCTCTGAGGTCCTTCTAGCGTGTTCATTGCTTTTGGTCAGTACCATCTTTAGTGAACAAATTTAATATTGAGAGGAGATGTCAAAAGGGAAAGAGTAAAAGCATAGCTTTCCATAGACCTATGAAATCTTGAAAAACTTTTTTACAAAAAAAAGGTTTATATAAATAAGCAGCTATAGACAGTTTCTAGTTCTCTCTTGATATCTCCCTATCTATCTGTTTATCCATCTATCTACATATCTATCTGTCCATCTACCTTTTGAACAGAAGATGCTGTCATAGGCAACAACATGAACAATTTGGATGAAATTGGAGGACAGTATATTAAGCCAGACATGCAAAGGGTGAATAAATCTGAAGGCCTAAAGCACAAGGTGAAATCACAGATAATAATATTATTATGCAGACTGAAAGTTTTCTAATACAATAGGTTTTTGGCTCTGTTACTACAACTAAGGTAGTTATGTGAGGTGATGGGCTGTTAAATTGCTTCTTTCTACAAACATTCATCATGTCTATGAATTTCAAAGCATACTGTACACCTAACCTCAATACAAGCAAAATGTTTTGTCCATTTAATTACATTGTTGGATATTTTATAGTTTATTGGCTTCTCTTGGTGGCAGCTTTTCTCTATCACAGGTTCAATAGTTTGCTTATGCATCTGTCTTATGTGGTTGCGCCTTCCTGTAGATGATGGCGAGGAGTCATTTTGTGCCTGTTCCGTCACAGATTCAGAGCTTCTCTTACTAACCATGGTCTCAGAGCCACATGAGTGTTTAACATGGAAAGCGCCCAGTGAGTTCCCTCCAATCTACTGTGTTTCCGTACATTGGCACACAATGGCAGTACTCACTGCTCATGATGACGTGTGTCCCAGCATGTGTGAGACTCTAGTGTCACTGTCATGTATTCCCTTGGACCACGGCTGCAGAGGTCCTTGTGCTGCAACCAGCAAACCTCCAGAGGCGGGGCTGCCCGTGCCCATAGGATCTCACATCTCTCCACCACCTTCCCTGAGTGTTGGATGTGGTACTGTACGATTTAGTGCTTGTTTTGCTAGGTTTTGGTCTGCTTTGTATTTGTTACCATATTCCTATCTTTAAAATGTGTTTTTACCCCAAGCCATTAAGTGTTGCAAGTATTTAACTTTTTAAAAATTTTTGTAGGAGCTTACTTCTAAGAATTTGTCTGGAGTCTTAGAGAAGATTTTGGACTTGGGCTTTTAAGAAACACTGAAAGAATACTAATTTTATGGTTCTAAAAGACATGCTAAGTCATTTTGCATGAGGAGAAAAGTAACTAAGACAATCTCTCTGTCTCTGTCTCTGTTTCTGTCTCCTTTTCTTTCTCCTTTCTGGTGGCCCAGAATGGAGCAGATTGCTCTGCTGGGCACTTCTGCCTTGGTGTCAGCTGACTGTGTACCAAATCTTGTGGAACCTTGAGACAAAATAAACCCCTCCTCCTCCTTTAAGTTGTGAGAGTCAGGTGTTTGTGCCACTATGAGGAAAATGAGCAGTACTGACAGGTAACTGCATAGTGTTTTTCAAAAAAAAAATAATTTTAAATTAAGGAAAAAAGATAAAACAAAATTTCATAAGAGATAAATAGGAGAATAATGATGTTTAATACAGTATGTGTTGTTATCTTTAAAGTAACTGCTTGCAAACAAGACACAGGCATAAAATTTTCTCTGATTGACACTAGCACAAACCTTTGTTTATTGCTTGATTTGAAAAATTCTGTCAGAATTCAGACTCATAAATAGATTCTAGAGGTAGTATTAGTACAATGTAGTTTAAAATAGCACCATTTAAAAACCTTCAAATATTTGAAAGTAATGGTACATTGCACACACAACATGCTCAAAATGTGTGAGAATAATTTTAGACATATGGATATAAATATTTTAAAAGCTTTTGAATTTCTCTGTAGATAAATGACTTTGTTAGAACTCACTTTGTTCTGTGTTGATGATGGAACACTTTTACATTTAGGTGATATATTGTGCTAAAATCCATGTAGGGCAGTATGTAGTATAGTATTTTTGTGACTTCTTTGTGTAAGCTTTATCAATCCTTTTTTATCTCAGTGAAAAGCAAAGAAAATACTAAGAAACAAGTTGAAAAAGAGATGTAAAAGTCACAAAAAGTACGTGTAACCTGGTGAGTTGTGATTCCTAGAGGAAGAGCAGGAGTCAGAGTCAAAAAAGTTAGAGAGAAAGTGAAGGGCTTGATCCCTTACTGTTGGCGCCAGAGAAGGCAGAAAGATAGAAAATGATTTCGGCTTTCCATGAAGTTATTCCACAACCTGCATGACCCTGAGAGCCCACTCTTCACACTCTCCAGGAAGGAAAGTCAGAAAGAAAGGCCTCTGCTTAGGTTTCCTCTGGCCCAGGGTACATTCGCTGCTCTGTTTTAAGCCCATGACTATGGACGTGCAGCGTTCATATGTTGTGCACACAGAGAGCACGGAGGACACCTGTGCTTCACCAGAACTAATTTAAGACACAAGGATGCACTTTATAAAGCTACAACTAGAAAACATAGAGCCAGTTATTATTCCAGGTTATTTGACAGCCTCTGAGACTGTTGAATTAGTTAATTTAAAGGCAAGAAAGGGAACCTGCTTTGGGGCATACATTTTGAAGCGAACCATAAAAGAGAGATGTTTACTTATTGTGCTGTTCCCTTAGCCTTCATTCAGGAGATACACAGTAATAATGCTGAGGCTTAAATGCAAAAGAAATGACTGATGATGCTTTTAGCACTCAAGAATGAAAAGTTAATCACGTAAGAACAATAATTCTATTTAAAATATGCTGCAGCTCTCTGTTAACCACTTGGAATTTTCTCAGGGAAAATATGTCTGTATAACATCACAGTAAACAGGGCTAGAAATATCCAACTGGCCGTAACACACATCACTGATCATAAAACTCAATTAAATACTATACATTCTCTAAGTGCATTCTAGAACTGTTAATGTAAATGAGAATAGCTTAGCATGTAGAAATGGAAAGCAGAAGGTATTTTTGCATCCAACACTTTAAAAACAAAATAGTCACAAGCAAAATCAGTGGGATAGAGCCAGATGTGCCACATGAGTCCAGTCTAGCAAATGGCTGTCATTCATTCAGTATAAAATCGGTCCCTCCCTAGGCTCAGCCATTGAGATTCTTTCTCAGTTACTAGACAAGTAGCCATAACAAACTCTTAGGACAGTACCATGAGTATATGTCTTTTGGAGTATCACACAGTAACTTCAAATAGTGACTGAGAACATGGAAGCTATAGTTCATTATTCTGGCTCAATTAGTGACCTGCTGTGAGGTTCCAAATAAAACACATAGGCTCTTCGTACTTTGGTTATGAATCTGTGAATCTGACACTCAGCAGGCATCACATGTTTTCTGACTTTGTGAACAAAATGCATGAGAAATACAAGCATCTCAGGCAAGCAGAGTTCTTTTTATTGAAAATCTGCCTATGATTACTTCCATCATCCGGCCATGCGTTCCAGTGTTTAGGGCAATGCCTTCCACTGCTGGCCTCTGTGAGACAGCCCGAGGCTTCCACAGTGCTCCTGTTGCTTTAAGAGAGAAAAATACTTTTCATGTCTGCCCTTTGTTCCTCATCTTATCACACAGAGCAACTTGTAATTTACCTGCTTAGTGCAAATTTACTAAATACTTGCTAAGTGTTTGGAACACATCCTTGTCTGTAGATTATAAGCAATAGCAAACCCCACTCTCTGTGGGTTGATTTTCTAGGAAGTGGTCAGAGGAGACAAATGATATCAAAAAATTCCATGGTACATTGTCAGAGAAACAAGCCAATTAGGAGCATAAAGGACATCCATGGTGCCTTGAGATTTGTGCAGCAAGGACCAGGACATTTCTCTGTGAGTATTTGCATGATACTCTTGACAAAGGAAGGGTTTGTAACTGAAAAAGAAAAGAAAAGAAAAAGAAAAAGAAAAGACAAAAGGATGAGAGAAAGAACCCAATTAAGGAACAATGGAGGCTCAGGCCTGTTACCTCAGCAGTTAGGAGCCTGTAAGAGGGTCCCAGGTTCCAACCTGACCTCAGCAATGCAGGGAAAGCCTGTCTCAGCAGGGGCTGAGGATGCAGCTCCCTGCAAGGGCCCTGGTTCACCAGTGCACGTGATCCTTCCACACTGCAAACATGGAATAAACACGGAACAGGTAACTGGGATTTATTTAAAAATAAATTAAAAATAGTTGAAAGAAGTACAGAACAGACACCTGCAGGAAGAGGACTCTAGGCAGAAGATGGAACAAGGGCAGTCCGCTGAGCTGAAGAATATCTATCTTGCATGTTTGCAGGGTAGGAAGCAGGTTCTACAGGATGAGTGAAGGGTGGGTAAGGAGATGTGACCACAGGCTGATCTGGGGGTGGAGGGGCTTTAAAGTTCCCTCTGGCTTAAGGGGAAAGACTCGGGAAGGTTTCCCATTCAGAATAATAAGGCCTGATTGATGTTTTAGAGTGCCTGCTCCACCAGCGCTTAAGGGAGCAGGACGCTGATCTTTTTATTGAGGCACATAAACATGCGCCTGCCAGACCCACATGTATTCTTTGGAAAGTTTCTGTCGATGAATTATTACTCTTAATTTTAGGAGTTTTATTATATTAAACAATGAGCACTCAGTAGGAGAAAAAATCACAAAACTACTAAAATTTTTAATATTATCATTTATAAAAAGTATCAAAATTTTCAACATTGACTATTTTTTGGTGTAAAAAGTCTAACAAAGAGCAACACAAATTCTTTGTCACGGTTTATGTCAGTGGCCCCCAGGCCTCGTGCCTTTGCATTGTGCATCTGTGATTGGTTCACTGTCTAGTGCTCGGATTGATGGTGTCAGTGCTACACCCACCTAGGGCAGGAGCCAGTGTACAACATAATGGCAAGAAGAACGTGTGTCTCTTTCTCTTGTGGGTTTCTGCCTTGCTGTTTGTCTTTCCCATGTGGCAGTCTAGTCACCTCTCTTCTCTTTGTGTTTTGTCAGGAACTTCCAATATATCAATAATGTAAAGTATTAACTATGTAATGAGTGCTTAGAGTAGATATCAATTTTGTTACATCAGTTGTTTACTTGCTTACAAATTTAGAAGATAACATCAAAAATAAAGACCTGCTTGAACTACAGTGTAAGCACACACAAAAGTCTACCACAGAAATAAGCTTTTCCTCAGATGTCACTCCCAAAGCAGCTGACAGTTGTATGTCCCACACACTGTGTAGCTTACAGTGAAGGCGCCTGTGTTTTGTATGCCTTGCCCTTTCTTTGTTGGCATTTTTTGTTTGTTGGGTTAGGTTTTTGTGATACTGCACCTGCCTGTTTACCTGTCAGTTCACCAGTATGGATATTTTTTCCTGGGAAGATTTTTCCCTGTTGTTCCCTGGGAAGAAACATTTCGTTTTTCTTCTCCTGTAGGTAATATCTTATGAATTCCAGTAGCAATAGTCTAAAAAACTTTCTCTATAATACTTTGTACTTGTTAGTTTCTTGGTAAACTATCAAAGTATTTATGCCACATGTTTTTAGGATTGAGTGAATCACAAATGTTGGTCACTGCTGTCTTGCTCAAGTGACATTATAGTTGCTGCTTAACTCATAAACAGTGTCTACTCTACCTGTGTCTTTATTACAGAAAGTTTCCATTTCAGGCCTCTGTTTTATTTCTGAGGTTTCTCTATCAACGTTTCCATCAAGGTGAAATGTTTACATCAGCACTACAAGTTTGTGTTTCTTTGCTGTATAGGAAGCCAATGTTGTATATTTCTGAAATCCAAAGATTGTAGTGTACAATTCTCTGTTTTGAAATTATAACATTTCACTTAGAATTCCTGTTTTGTTCTTGTGTACAGTTCCTACGCTGGTCAGTTTGTGCTCTGTTAGCAAATGTGGCATCAATTGGGAACTGCTACTACAGTTGTCAGATGTCACATTCTGATTAGTGTGGGGCGTGGGAACAACAAGTCTGTTCTCAGCATCATTCGGTTTATGATTACAGAGATAAGGACCTGTGAGCTGAGTTCTAGGGTAAGTGTCTAACTGGAAAGCATAGCAAATCTTTGCCTTTACAAGGGCCTATATTTTAAGCCATATTTTGACACATTCTTTTTCAATAAGTCTTTTGCTTTCCTGCAGTCACCATGAGAAATACCAGCTAAGTGCAGCAGACTTATGAATGTTTTCAATTCAGCTAGTGATGTATCACAGTAAGTACATTTTTATATATGGCTGTTGGTTGTATCTAGCACGTTTTTGTGTTTCACCAAGCATTTTTGTGTATTTCACAGCATCCTGTAGTGTTTTGTCTGTTATAATTTCCAACAGTGAACATCAGTGCGGTCCTTCTTCCCAGCATGTTTCATCCCTGCATGGACCTCATTATACTTTTGGTTTCCCTTCTAACATTGCATTGTTCAATTAATTGTGTGACCATTTCACAACTTTCCATCTGGGCAAGTGTGCACTCTCATTGCTGTTTTCTTTTTCATTGGAGTCTGCTTTCTCTTTTGTCAGCATCAGTGGACTCTCAGTCCATTTCACTGTCACAGGAACTTTGGCTCCCATGGTCAGCATCAGAGCCATCATCATCATCACCATCATCATCCACCCATACTATCCTCCTGATATAAAGCTACTTTACTGTAATGAATCAATTTAAAAGTTGCTCCATGGCTTCCAGGCAAGAACCACAGGGTGATGGCCATTTCACTTGCTTCTTGATCCATTCTGCTAGTCTGTGACTTTTGATTTATGAATTTAGACCATTTACATTGATGGTTATAACTGATATGTGCTGACTTATTCTTATCATGTTATTTTCCTGTTGTTAGCTGCCTCTCTTTTTTCTCTCTCCATCTGTAAAAGTGTTTACTTTGCCTTGTGAATTTCTTCTATTGGGGTTCATGGAATTATAGTCCTTGTAATCTCTCTAGAGTGTCCTTCAAAACATTTTGGAGTTCTAGTTTGATAGTCATAAATTTTCACAATAATTCATTGTCATGGAAGTATCTTAATTTTCAGTTGATTTTGAAAGACAGTTTTGTGTCATATATCATTATGGTTTTGGAGGTTGTTTTCCTTTAGCACTTGAAATTCTTCACATCAGTGTCTCCTTGACTTTAAAGTTTGTGCTGAGAAGTCAGCTGTGATTCTGATGCACTTTCCTTTACAGGTGATTTGTTGCTTTTCCCTAACAGCTTTGGATATTTTATTCTTGTGTTGAATTTCTGGAATATTGACAATAATGTGCCTGGATGTAGATAGTTTTTGATCATGACTAGTTGGAGTTCTATTTGATTCATGTATCTGTATGTCAAATTCCTTTTTTACTAACAGGAAAGTTTTCTGCTGTATCTCTGAACATATCTTTTATATAATTTGTGCAATATTCAGCTTTCTGAGTGACTTCAGTCAATCTTAAATTATTCTTTGCATCATCTATCAGCTGCTAGATTGATTTCTCATGATTCCTTGCCACTTTTAAGAATCTTTCTTAGCATGATTGCTCACTGCAAGCATGTCTTTTCTAGCTGAGATTCTGTCCTCACATTGGCTCATTCTGCTGTAGACACTTTCAATGGTATTTTTATTCTTCTGTACATCTGCTTGAATCTGTCTTAAGGATTCCATTTCCATTCTATGTTGTGCATTCATGGCTTCCATCATTTTCTTTATCTCCTCTATTTTTTTTTAAATATCTGTATCTGCTCTAGAGTTACTAAGCATGCTTTTCCTTGTGGACACCATCTCTGTAGTGATCTGAGGAATTATCCCTGATTTGATTATTTTCAAGAACCTCATTCAGACTTCTTTGTTATTATCATTTCAAAGACGACAGGTGGGTGCTTTTGGATTGTCCCACCTCATTGGCCCCTGGGTTTGCCTTTGGTGAACTGAATGTCTGTGGTTGAATCTTGTTTAAGTGTCTCCTCATTTTTTCTCCCTTTATTTTATTTAAGACCTAGGATTGCCTATGGTGAGATACTCTATTGATAGTAGTTAAATCCTTAGGAAATGAGTAATTCTCTGAGGTGTCTTCCATGTGTAACTGGTTTTTGGTTTTGAGTCTGTAACAAGGTACTACTTCTTCAGTTTACTGATAAAGAGAAATTGCTGCCTGCTTGACCTAGTCCCTGGTTTTTGGCAAGTCACCACATTACCTTCCAGGACCCTTAGTCCGTCTCTGTCTTGGACACCAGGGAGAACAACTGGTTAGAACAATTGTGCTACCCGTGCAAACTTAGTAGCATCAAACACAGCCTATAAAATGACAAACCGAGATAACACTTTGTCACCTTTAACTAAATAAACCAGATTTGTAGTTATATAATAAAATCTGAAACAAAATATAAAATTATATGCAGTATATAATTTTACCCTCAGGGGTTAAAATTTAAAAGGGATTAGGGAAAAATAGAGAAGTAGAAGAAGAGGAAGAGATTAAAGTAAGGCTAGCTAAGTGATATCAGAGTTCTTTTGAGAAAATGGTACAGAAGAAAGGAAGGAGAGAAGAATGTAATAAAAAGAAGAACAGACTAGAGCAATAACCACAAAGAGGCTAGAAACCATATTCACACACATATAAAAATAAAATCAAACAATGAAGGAGAAAAAAATCCAAAATATCAAACAATGAAGGAGAAAAAAAAAATTTTAAAAACCGCCTCACAGTAGTCAAACTCCACGTATATCTGCTGCCTCTGGTAGACAATGTATGGGGGTCCAGCTCCAAGGTGATGTATCCCAGGAAGCCATCGGTAGCTTTCGGCAGAGTACTAAGTGATCTCAGTGAGTCTACACGTTTATTTCCCTGAAGTGGAGGCTGTATTCTGGCTGTGGAGGCTGAGACCAGACCCATTCAGCCTGCAGCAATCAGTGCCCCTTCTGTGGACTTAAACTCAACTGGGAGCTGCCAAATGGACCCAGCAACTGTTCTGAGTTCTGAGCTCAGCTGGCCCCTCTCCAAGATGGCTCTTGACCAATTGTTCTTGTGGTGATTGGATGTAGTTGTAGATGTTCCTGGAGGGAATGACAGTGAGAGGATGAGAAAAAAAAGAAAAGAGATGAAATCTGAGGTCAAGGGAGCCCTTATTCCCCTGAAGGGAGAGAAGGAACTGCTCTGCTCCACCACCGCACATGTTTATTTACACACTCAGAAGGAGGATGTCAGTTTCAACCCTGTTGCCCAGCAACTTGTTTGCCTGGCTGGCCTGGGCCCCTTAGCTCCTTGGTGATGGATCAGTTTGTTTACCTGGCTTGTTTTGGGCTCTCTGTGTTTTCAGGGCCAGCCTTGCCTTAGCCCTACATAGAATCAGCCTCCATCTTCAATGGCTCCCTACAGCTCTGTCCTGTGGGACACCTGAGCCCTTGGCATTCACCCCATCCAATGCAGTCCTCCATGTCCACTTCTGTCCTCTACGTGGAGGCCTCTAGCATTGCCAGCAGTCACCATGTGTCTGCAGGCCTGAACTGTTTCTCCCATGTAGTGAGTCCCAAATCAGGGAGAGGACCCTGGCAGCTGCCTCATTCTTCACTGGAGCTCCTCTCTTCACGTGCATTGTGGGCTTTCAGTCCTACTTCAGATCCTTTCTGAGTCCAGAAGACCCACTTCCTGTCTTCTTGTCTTCCTCAAATTGCTATATTCCAGTGTCTGAATAGCAACTCTCAGAGAGGCACTTTATCTGCTTTTTACCCCTCCTCTATCTTTCTGGAAGCCCCAGAACCACATGGAGAAAGGCAACTGATGAATGCAGCCTCCCCAGGATCCAGTCATCTTCCAGAATACCCATTTTGAATGCAGGAGATCTCTGAGAGACATTTTAGATCTAAATCACACCTGAAAGAGCAGCTATGAGACTGTTGAGTTGATCAATGGTTGTATTTCTGACTTTATGAGGAAATGCCTTTCTGCTTTCCATAGTAGCTGCCCCAACTTACATTACTACTAATGATATATGAGTGTTGTTTTCTCTCACCTTTGCTAACACTGTTGCTCAGAGGTTTTTGCTTGCAACCATGAAACAAATCCTCCAAATCTGCAACCTAATACAAATCCCTCCTTTTTTAAACTGTGGATGTTTGGCATTTTGTCTCCCTGACTGGAAAAAATATTTCATATAGAAAACTGGTAACGGAGAAGTGGGGCTATTGCTATGAATGTACTTAACTATGCATCAAAACTGGTTTGTGTGAGGAGTTTGGAAAATTTTGGTGACACAGGTTAGAGCAGCCTTTGAATACTGTAAGGGATGCTTGATGGATGAAGTTTGGTGGATCCCAGAGATCATGGTGTTGATAAAAAATGCACAGTGCAGGCCAGGTTTGTTAGGCTTCAGATGGGAAAGAGAACTGTCCTGAGTGTCGCACTGTGGTGAAGAATTTGTCCGTGTTTTTCAATGTCTCAAAACTTTGTATGAGGCTGAATTTAAAGGTGATGCACTAATTAGCAGAAAATGTCTCAAGGCAGCCTAATGTTCAGGCTGTCACGTGATTAGCCTTTAGGGGAGGAGAGTGCTTGAGGAATCCCAGGAAAAGACACTGTTTCAAGAATGGGTGTGGGTGGGGTCAGTGGTGAATTGGTCATAAAATCTGAAATGTCAAGTAGCATGAGAACTTGGAATTGACCTTGTGGTTAGGAATATAAGGTTATTGGTATTTGTGATAATAATTTTGAAATGGTAGTTAACAAGAGGGCTGACTGAAGCAGATTCACAAAAGAAAATAAGGAGACAAATGAATACAGATAACTTCCCTGAGAAAATGTGTGTGTGTGTGTGTGTGTGTGTGTGTGTGTGTGTGTGTGTGTATGGGGTGTGTGTGTATTTTTCTGAGGATCTAAGCCAGAGCCTCATTTGTGCTGTATAAGTGCCCTATCACTGAGTTGTATCTCCAGCTTGAGAAGATTTTCTTTGTTAAAAACAAGAAAAGAAATGGAAGAACAGCTCCAGAGATATGTGGGTTAAGGAGGAAACTGTTCAGAAGTGAATCAGAATATTTCTAGGTGGTTGAGCAATTGGTATTCATTTTTTTCTGTGAAACAGGAAGCCAAGTTTTATTGTTATAAAGTAAATTCAAGGACAAACATGTTGGAAGTCTGAGGAGCAAAGGGTTATGAAGCAAGTACAATGGGAAAATATTTGGATCACTACATTCTGTCGAGAGTAACAGAAACTGCCAGGCAAAAATTCTCAAAGATGTAAGTGTGACTGTAAGATTTGAGAATCAGTTGTGGATACCCATGTACTTTTTTTCCAACTTCTTTTTCTTTTCTTTTTTTTTCCTTGTAATCATAAGATCCATTGGACATGTTTAGATTGTCCCAGACTAGTCTTACAGATATGTTTCAAATGATAAACTAGTACCTCTTTAATATTCTAAGTGACTCTACGCTCTGACAACTTTCTAAATCAGCAAAAATTTAATGTTCACTTCTGGGAACTGTTTTATTCCATTTGCATTTCTGGAGTTTTTTTTTTTTTTTTTATTTAATTCTGATTTCTGGTTACTGGTGAGGCTGTGTGACATACACATGCTTTACTCCTAACTTTTCTGCAGGAAACCTGCTTCTTTTGTCTCGCCTGGCCCATGACATCTGCTTCAGGTTGAATCCTTAGCACTTTGTCTTAGGCCATGCTTTTCTCTGTTTTTGTGGTTTCATGTTCTTTCATTTGTACTATTGTATTTTCTTCTGAAAGTGGTCACTACTCCTGTTTTCACAATCTGCAGCTCAGTCCACCTGTTCTGAAATAGAACTGACAATGTTTGGCTTTGTGTTTTCCATGCTATGAAGTATACTTGTATTATGATAGCTTGTAGGTACTACAGTCTCAGTGGTGTTCCGGCCTCTCCTGACCATTTCCTTCCTGTGCACCATGCTCCTCATAAACCATTGCTCTTTCAGACATGCAGTTTGCTCCTCCAGCATCTGTCCCTCATGTCCACACCCATGTACCCCTCCCACATGACAGTGCTCCCGGGAAAACTGCCTGGTGCATCCGTCCCCAGGTGAAGTCTCTTCACGCTTGTACCCAGTCACCAGCTCTCCCATTGGTGTTTCCCTCCCATCTTTAGTTCTGCATGCGAGGCCACTGTGTTTATCCTGTCACATGGCTCCTCATTGAGTTTAGTGTTTATTTTCTTACATTCTCAATACAAATAGTGTGCTCCTGTCTTAGTTGTTTCTGTCACTGCTGAGACACAATACCCAACACCCATGGGAGATGGGGGAGAGATTTACTTCACCTTGCAGTTTTCAGAGGTTTCAGTCCATACGCAGCTGGTTTAAGGCAGAGTGCCCTGGTAGAGGGACATTACAGAGGAGAAACAGTCCCCGGGGTGGTGCACAAAGGCAGAAAGCAGCTGGCAGCCAGCAGCTGGGCAGCTATTTTCTATTCCTTTAGGCTCCATCCATGCTACTCAGTTTTGTAAGGTGCCACCCACGCTCAGCATGGGAGACTTTTATCCCAGCATCTCACACCTGAATCTGGTCACTTTGGAAACACCCCACCTATGACTGCATGGTGCTTTGGGGGACACTGGACACACAGCTTAGTATCATCTGACAAAATATACTTAACCCAATCTTGTGGGAAAGGAGACATTATACTGACTTTGATTTTTTTTTTTTTGTAACTGATACACACAAGTTATTTTTTAACAGTAATTTTAAGTTGTTAAAAAATAATCAGTTGGATGCACAGAATTTTCATTACTCCTAACCTCCATTCCCCCCAAAATTTGTTACTAGTATTTTGCATTAATGTGGTACATTTGTAACAATTGATATGTCAATATTGAAACATGACTGTTAACTAAAATTTGAAAGTTTGTATTGGAGTTAGTTCTTGATGATATATGCATGATTTTCCTCTATAACTTATGTGATATTTATGATGCTATACATAGTATTTTTGGGGGCTGGACAAATGTATAGTAAAGCACACCCTCCACTGCAGTGACACACAGAGCAGTTTTCTTGGCCTCAGAATTTCCATGTTCTTTCTTTACTCACCTTTCCCTTTCTTATTTCAGATGCCAATGTTTTTATGCTTTCTCTAAATTTGCCTTTTAAAGCATATGCAAAAGGACTGTTTAAAAGCAGACCAGAGTCATTTGTGTTACTTCTGTGAGCAAACCTATTGTTTAAAGACTGTTTCTCTCTGGGTGTTTCCGGGTGACACGAGTCTGTGTCTGCTCGAAGGAGGCTCTGCTCTGAGGGTCTGCGAGACTGTAGGAGGGTTGGGTGTCTGGGCAGAGGGACCAGGGAACAATAACTGACAGAGGTGTGTGCACAGTTGTGGATGCCGAGCCAGGGAAGTGAGAGCACAGCTCAGTCTGAGGGAGGCCCCACAAGCCAGGGGAATGCAGCACAGTCCATGGGGCAAGGGTTCATCCTCAGGGAGCGGGGTACAGTGTCCTGTGTCCTGGGGTCAAAGCTGAGAATGGGAATGCTGGTGTTCTGGGGCAGAGCAGGAGTGTTGTGTTCCCTCAGTGTTTGGTCCCAGCTGGGCTCTCAGCCTGGAGCTGTTGCTGCCTAAGTTCATGGGGATTCTGCTACTCCGAGCCTTGGGGGGCACAGAGTGATCTGTGGACACCTTGTGGACACCCAGAGACAGTGGTTTGCCCATCATGTAAGTGACCCTTCAGCCATGCAATCTGAAATTTAAAATTAACCTCACAGTCACCTGATGTCTCAGCACTGTATTTTCAGTTATGATTTACATGACTCTGACCTAGCAAACACCGAGCTGCATCAGCACTGACAGCATACTGCGTGCACACCAGTGCTCTGTTGACAGCCATGTTAAAGAAGTGAAGACAGTGTGTACATGTGCAAATTTCACAACTACTTACACAAATGTGGCTGAGATTGAACTCAGGGTTTTCTCACTGAAAAACCCTTAACAAATTTTTTGTTGTTGTTGTTTGTTTTGACACAGATTCTCCCTAGGTTGCTAAGTTGCCCAGACTTGGATAAAACTTGCAATTCTCCTTCCTCAGTTTCCCAGAGTTCTGAGATCACAGGTGTGCACTGCCATGTCCAGGTGGGGTGGTTTCAATCTGATCTGAAATTTAATATTACTGAGTTCATCAATGTTTTTCTAGATGGCCAAAACATTTCTTCCTTTCTCTTCCTTTTTTTTTTTCTTCCTGTCTTTTTCTTTCCTCCGTCTTCCCTCCTTCTGTCTTGTCAGCACTCTCTCCCCTCCAAATATTTAAGAAGTTTCTTTGTGGCCAGGTCCGTCCCTGCCGCCTTCTGTTACCCTTGCTGTTCCTGCCACAGGTGTTTATTGAGCATTTCCTATTACCAAACGCAGGATAGAGACCTGCGATGCTCCCTATCATTCTTCAAAACTGTTTCTTAGTCAGCTACTTCCAAAGATTCCACTGTGCACTGCTTCAAGGTGCATCTTCTTACCTTACTGAGGCAGCCTCATGGTGCTCTCATTACAGTCTTCAGATTTTTCATCAGGCTGCAACACACTTTAGAGACCTAAGTCAGAGGTAACACTTCTGACCCCTTGAAACCTCCGAATTGTTCCTAGTAAGTTAGGACTCTCACATCCTGCTCCAGCCTCACCGGGCCCCCCCTGTGGGTGTCAGTCCCATGGCTCTCTTTCAGCTGTGAGAGCATCTGATTATTACACATTCAGGACTGTTATAATAGTACTACTTCCTTGGTCTGCAGGACTCTTCCGCTCCCCTATACAGATCTTCTGGGTGACATTTACACACTTTTCATATATGATCTCAAAAGTCATATCCTCAAAAAAAAAAAAAAAAACCGCATCACAGTAGATAAAATTTTACTGTTACGTGATTCATAGGGCAGGGGTGGGATGGACATTTTTGCCATTATATATTTATTTGTATGATTATTGTTCATGTTATCCATATACATTCCCCAGCAATGGGCCTGTTTTTGCAAATAAGGGATGAGTTTGAGTTCAGGATCAAATTTACCAAAGTACTCTGAATAACATAGGCAGATATAGCAACTGAGTGAGAGGGTGGGTAGCTCTCAGTTGTGTTTCCTTTATCCATTAACCACTGCATGCTAGAGTTTGCTCCTGGTGAGGGCAGTGCTACACAGGGACTGGTGACTGCTAATTAATGTCAAGAGCAGCAGCTCCCTCCCCTTCTTAACAACACAGGTATCCTCTCCTGGTTGTGCTGAATTATTTTTTTCTTCAGGTTCTAAGACTAGTAAACAATATTTGTCTTACTTTCAAACATTTGATTGTGCAGTTAAAACCATTCTTTAAATATTTATGCCTCTAAATGAAGTCTGCTAATGCCCTGGTGGGAAAGGCATCAGTGTGGACCCCAGCCCTGTCCTTGTCTCCCTCAGCAGAAGTCCGAGGAGGGTGCTCTTCTCCCCTCCCACCTGTGGGTGCTGCTGGAGTCTGCTGTTTTCTTGGTGCTCCATTTCTTCTTTTTTGTGTGTGTTCTACCGGCTCTGCTGCAAACTCTACTTCAGAGAGAGGAAACAGAATAGAAATGGCTGGGTGCACTCCTCTGCATCTCTCTCCTGCCTCCACACCCTCAGGCTTCTCCCTGAAGCCTTTCTCCCGCCACAATCAATACTTCTTGTCTTCCTTTAATGAACACTCCTCCACTGATCTCCCCCGGGGATTGTCACCTGCTGACAGCTTTCTCAGCTATATCTCCCTCCCTCTGCAGTCTGAGGAGCACCTGCCTGTTCCCCTGCACAAAGCAGCTGCCAGAGGGGACCTTTCTTCATTCAGGTTAGTGTGGGACTTTTCTCTCTCCCTTTAAGAAAGAACAAATAGATTTTTCCCCATTTAGTTCTTTAGCTTCATTTTTTTTCCCTAACATGCTTGAAAGAATTGCAAAAAGCAGCTCAAGAATCTTTTAAGAAAATAGCAAAAAGAAACCCTGAAGCGTTAAAGGTTGCTAGAAACACTTTTGAGAATTAAAGTTAAAATAGCTTTGTTGGTTATTTTTATTTGCTTTATATCATGTTACCATAGTAGCGAGTCAGTGAATCATCCCTGCCCAGGAAGATAAACTGTAGGTTTTTGTACCAGGCAAGTGACTCCCATGGCCCAAATCAGTTTTGCCCAAGTTGTCCTGCAGCAACTGGGAAGTGGCGGGTGTGGGTGGTGGGCACAGACCCAAGCCAAGGGTAGATTCTCTGGAGTTCCAAGGGATAGAATTGACTGAGTGTCTGTGATTTCCCCGTCTCCTTTTGCACTGCATGGGGCTGATTTACAAATTCATTGCGCACTCCAAAGACCTGCAAAGCAAGTTTGTTTGCTGACTTTGTGGACTGGATTTTACTATTCTTTATTTCATATACCTCCAAATTATGTTTAGGATCACAATTAGTTTTCTCCCCTAATGGTTTTTTAAAAGAAAATTGGAGCCTCCAATGATTTTGATTTTGCTTTGTTTTGATTACTGGTTTTTGCTGGTAGGCCACTTTTTGTTGTCCTCCTGCTCTTTCTTTCTTTCTTTCTTTCTTTCTTTCTTTCTTTCTTTCTTTCTTTCTCTTCACAAGTTGGATATTTAGGAACCACAGCCTGAGATATTATAAAAATGTGATGCTCAGAACAGGGAGAAAGTGTACCTTTTTGCATCTGCAGCAAGAACAAATATCAAACCCAGTATGGCAACTGAACACTGGTTGGTAAATGCCAGAAAACTGCAAAGATGGAAGCTAACATTACCTCATTTATTGAGCACATCTTCTGTGTCTACCATCAGAAACACTCAGCATCCAGACAACCAGAGGTAAAAAGGCTCTCCTTCGGCATCACCAGTTGTTCTCAGAATCCTTTAAGGGCTGCCAGAAAACACACCAATTTGTCCAAGTTAGCAGAGGTGAGACAATTGGATGACGAGTCTCCCTTGGGGTTTCTGGAAAGATTGCTAAAGGCACCCATAGATCCAGTGGTACCTGAAAATGCAAGGGCCATTAATATTGCCATTGTAACTGTGGGACACTGTTATTAAGTGAAAATTGCAAAGGCTTGAGAGATTTGAGAAAATGCCCCTCAGTTAGTTATTAGAGTTTGCTTAGAACCAACTCTTTCCTCCCAGCTGGTGCAAGCCATTCAACAGATTCCAGATCCTGTAACTAGAAAGCAAGTGTGAGAATTTCTAGGAGCCATAGGATATTACCTGCTTTAGATTACAGACTCACGAGTCCAGGCTTTTACGCAACTGAAATCAGCCTTGACAGAAGCTCCAGTTCTGGCTCTGCCAAATTTGCAAAAACCTTTTTCCCTCTATGTTGATGAAAAGCAAGGGATAGCAAAAGGAGTACTAACCAGAGTTTAGGGCTATGGCAAAGGCCTGATACCTATCTTTCCAAGAGACTTGATAATGTGGCAGCTGGATGGCCGCCTTGCCTGCAGATGATTGCCTTCATGGCCCTCCTGGTGAAAGAGGCCCAAAAGCTGACATTTGGACAAAAACTTTTAATTATCTCCTCTCATTCACTGGAGACTCTTATCAAAGCTCCACCGTCCCAATGGCTGCCTAACTCCCGAGTCATGCCCTATCAGGCATTACTTCCGGATCATACTACCATAAGTTTCAAGGGGACAGTGGCTTTAAACCCAGCTACTCTGCTGCCTGATGATGACCCCTCCTTGCCCCTCTGATCATCTTATGGGGCTTCAACCAGACTTGACAGATGAGCCACTGTCCGGAGTTCCATTGTATTTTTCCAATGGAAGCAGTCACATCTATCAAGGTAAGTGGGTCGTGGGAGCTGCCGTCATGGACTCTCAGATTCTATGGAAATAAAGCTTAGAGCCAGGAACATCGGCCCAATGCGCTGAACTTATCGCCCTCACTGAGGCCCTCAAGTTGTCAGACTGAAAGCAGATATGCATTTGCTACTCTCCATGTTCATGGGGCCATTTATCAGGAATGAGTTATATTGACTTAAGGGGGCAAAACATTGAAAATGCTCCCCAAATTCGGGATTTGTTAGCTGCCATTTGGATGCTAAGGAAGGTGGCTATTAAATAACCTAGCAGATGCCACTGCCCAAAAAGGGACCACAAAATCAGTGGGGATTGAGACAGCCCCGGCATTGCTGCTGATTCCACCTACTCTGTCAGAGCCCTTTTGCACTCACAAAGACTTTCATTTGGCAGGTCAACTCCAAGCAAAGCCTGATATCCCCTGGGGCTGGTACCAACTGCCTGATAAGCAAGTAGGCCTTGGGATGAGAACTCATCCCACAAGCTCATCAGTCCACTCACATGGGAGGATCAAAACTAGCTGCTCTTTTTGAGATTGTTTCTTTATCCCTCAGTTATTGAAGCTTACTCAGTCTGTGAGCCTTAAATGCCCTCAGTGCCAGTTGGGGAACCTGATGGAACCACAACAAATGGAAACCACCCATTATCATGAGACTATGCCAGGAAAAAATTGGGAAATAGATTTCACAGAAATTGAAAAGCCTGGACTTCAAGGGAATAAGTACTTATTAGTAATGATAGATACTTTCACTGAATGCATTGAAACATTTCCTCAGCCTTGATAGATGGAGTCTGACAATGGCCTGGCATTTACAACCCAGATAACTCAAAAACTAACCCAAGACTTACAGATTGATTGGAAACTCCATTGTGCTTACTGGACTCAAAGTTCAGGACAAATAGAAAGGATGAACCAGACCTTAAAAATGGTAATAACTAAGATGGCTTTGGAAACCGGCAAGAACTGGGTGAGTCTCCTTCTTTTTGTCCTCTTGTGTGTGCCATGTACCCCCTATATTGCAGGTGTTTCTCCTTTTGAAGCTGTATATGGGAGACCTCCTCCTCTTATTTCTAAGATTTCTGAGGAAAAATTAGCTGATCTGGCTAATCAAGATCTTGTTAAGTCCCTCCAGGCCCTTCAGCTAGCTCTTACTTGTATCCACTTGTTATTCCCAGAACAACAACCTCTGCCTGCAGCCCATCCCGAGGATGGACATCCTGCAGTGAAACCTAGGACACTAGTCTTCATGAAGACATATCACCGTGAGTCTATCAAACCATGGTGGGAAGGCCCCTAGATGGTGGTCACTGTCAAAGTTGCTGAAAAGCCTACCTGGGTTCACCATTGCCACTTCAAGCCAGTTACGTCCTCTGACAGCAATCAACCTACAAATAAGTGTACTGTTGTTCCCTTCAAGGATTCTTTAAAGATTAAAATTGCCAAATGTATCTGATAATCTTCCTTATGGAGATCCCAAGGAGATACCTCATAATCCACTCTTTGCAAGTTGGAAAATTACTATTTCACTGGTGAATTATTGATAGCCAATGCTAGTGTCTATGGGATAATTAAGATAGATTTATATGCCCTATTAATAACATCCCAGAAAAAATTATACAGAAGAAAATGTTGTTCAGTACACATGCCATGCTACATGCTTGGTTGTTAATAGAAACTTGCAAAGACCTAAATAGTCAAAAGAAATTACAGTTTGCTGGCTGGTATCTTTGCCCACAAAAGTAACAGCCAGCCTCTGATCACAGGTGATCACAGACCATAGAGACAAAATATTTTTGTAGGCATTGGGGTGAATCTGTATCTCCTTGGGAAATAAAAGGGGCTGCTACCTTTTCCTCATTTGGGACACCCCATCTTCCATTCTCCTCCACTAGACTTCCTGCTCCTGAGACCTTGTTGCCCTCTGTGATTTCTGCACCATCTCTAGACCCCTTCTTGCCTCTAGATATTGCTTATGGCAAATCATCTTTTAAATTCCTGTGCATATGACACCACTTGTTGGTGGGATGCTAGGCCCCTGCTCACACTGGACAATATAGTGGGTACTCCATGAACCTATGTTTACTCTGTCTCCTACTCCTTGCACACTTACCCTTATGCTGTGTTCTGTAATCTTACCACTTCAGCTCTAATTTATAATTCCTTTTTCCATGCATTACCTGTTCACCCAGTGCCCTGAGCTTTGCATATTACTCCATATCTGTCCCCAAGTGTACGTTGGAGAAAATGGTAGGAGTCATTTGTTCCCTAGCTTTGACTTAAAGAGTCTGGTCAGAGCAAAGAAAAATCCTGTACTCTTAGCTGTATTACTGGAAATTGAGATAACAAAGTCAATAGGTTTAGGAATGTCCAGCCTAATAGTTAAAGATTAAAATTACAGACACTTAAGTACACTCATTGAACAAGATCTAGCAGACCTTAGTGACTCTGTCTCCAAATTAGATGATTCTTTAAGTCCACTGGCTGAGATGGTTTTACAAAACCAGTGGGGTCTAGATCTAGTGTTCCTAAAGAAAAGTGGCCTCTGTCTAGCATTAGGAAAAAATCATTGCTTGTATGCCAATTATTCTGGGGTTATCTGACAAAGTATGGCCAGCCTTAAAAGGCAGCTACAGAAACGAGAACAAGCCAGACAAGTTGAACAGAATTGATTTAAATGATGGCTTTCTCTATCTCCCTGGTTGACATATTAATCACAGCAGCCTCTGGAATTCTGTTAAACTTACTTGTTTAACAATTGGACTTTATATTATAAACGAATTAGTAAATTATGCCAAAGATTGGGTTCAAATAATAAAACTCATGATTTTAAGGACACAAGTTTATGAACAGATACCTCTGCTTGAAAACTCCATGAGCCAATGATTTGGTTCACTGACAAAAATCAATGAGGAATGTCATGCTCTATGCTTATTGCCCTAATAACCAAGCACCAACCACACACACAGTTATAGATTCACTGACCAGGTCATCATGCTGTTCTGTATGCATCGTTCCTCCCCACCCCTGTAACCTGTTTGCTGTGTCAACCTTTGTAAGAGACAAATGATGCAGTGTCAACCATTGTTCCCTTTATGAGAGACAAATGTTCCTGGAATTGGCAGACCTAGGGCTATGAATTGGCTAAGCACCCACTGTGAAATGCCTCTGACCTCAAGCAAAGGCGAACAAAGGCCCATCTCATTTCTGTTTCTCATCACTATGATGTTAATGAGCTAATCATAAGTGAACTATAAAAATCAGTCAAAATTCTAACTAAGTCAAAATTCTGAGTCACACAGCTTTGCAAATTCCATCTTCACTGTGTCACTGGGCCAGCTAAAATAAAAGTTCTTCTTTTAAAAAGACATTGTCTTTCCCTATTTTTCATCTTGGGGGTCTTGCCCCACTTTTCATCATGGGGCCTCGTTTTTTTGGAGGGGTTACAACACAAAGGTCTAATAGAAAGTTAACAGAAGGGCCAAGCTTATTATTCCTTTAGTGGAACTCTGATCAGAGAAGTGTCAGGTCTGCACAGGGGTGTGTTGGTCATCTAGGGACCTTGCCTGCAAGCCTTCGTCATTCCCCCTGAGACTGATGACACCAGTGTAAGAGGTTTGCAGGGATAGCATCCTAAACTGTGAATGCAGGGCAAGCTGAGCCCCACCTGTGCTGAGCAGAGGCTGTCACTTCACACAAATGAATCCACCTCTCAGCTATTAGGGTTCCAGAGCCATGTAGCCCAGCTAAGATAATGACTGGCCAGACCCAGCCCACCTCAGCCAGACCCTAAAGATGGGTTTGTGAGAGGGCCTGTGGGATCCTGTGCTCCAGTCTGCCCCTTGCTGCTCTAGCACAAGGCCTTCCCTGTTTTTCTTACTCTGCTTTCTTAGGGCAAACCAGCCTCCAGCTGGTCCATCACCATTTTCTCTTACTTTATAATTGAAGCTCTTCCTGTGAATGGGTGCTTTAGTTTTCATTTCCATGATTACAAAAATCCAGGGCCCACATTAGCCGGCAACATCACCCTGGGACTTCCCTGGTGTACCAGTGCCTAGCCCTGGTTCCAGCCTTTCCCAGGCAGGATTCCTTAGCCCGTCCCTTTCCCACAGGAAGTCTGCTGCCACTCACTGTGCCTCCCTGTTATGTGGGGAGAGCTTGAAGTTTCTAGCTTTCTGTTGGAGGCTTAGCTTGGTTAAATGTAGCTGTTTTCTCTCTTACTTCATGCTCAACCGTGGCCTCCACCTGTGAGTCCCTAAGAAAGAAAATCTCCCATCACCATTCTCCTCCCCATCACCGTTTTGCTCTGCGCTGTGTTTTCTGTGTTTTCTGCACATCTTGCGGCTCCTATTCCTCCTCTCCACCTCCTGCGTTTGTCTGGCTGCGGCTGTAAGGAGCATCAGAGGATCGTGCCCCTCTTCCTTACCTGGCCGTCATCGGTGTATGGTGGTTGCAGAGGGAAGGGAGCGCTGGCCAGCCTGCTTAGCACCCGTGGACAGTGGGTCCGGGGGTCACTTGCTGTTCCTTAGAGCAGGGTTTACCTCTGCCCTTCATGCTGGTTGTGTGTTCCTCTTCCTCCCCTGTCTGCTACATGGAAATTATTTTTATTTAACTGTCAATTTAGAATCACACTATTTTTCTCTGATAAATAATATCATGTTTTTAATCTCATTTTTAAGTTGAGGTATTGTAGCTGTAAAGTATGTTGTGAAGAAAAGCACTGAGAAGTGCCGCACCCTTGGCCCAGTCCTTCCTGTGAGGCCTCCTGTGAGCTGCAAGGTGCAGGGCATCTGCACCCTGCTCCCTCTTCCTATCCTCTCTCCAGGAAGCAGGATGCTTGCCAGTGCTGAGCCACCAGAGTGCTGGCGACTGTGGCTGCGCTGTAGAGCAGTCCCCAGCCTGGGTCACCCTGATTGACATGGGCTGCACTGCCCTGCCCCGGGCCTCTGCCCTGTACATTGTCCTGTGGAGAGGCATGTGTGGGAGGCTGTGAAGAAAGCTAGAGGACAGGCCACAGCTTTGGGTGAGTATGAAGCTAAGGTCCTGTAAGGTCGAAGTGAGGGGTTACATTGCGGAATCTGTGACAGTGCTGTGTGCCAAGTAACTCCCACACTGTTCAGCCAGAGTGGCCATGACATTAATTATCATGTGTATCACCAGCACGTTAGTGATCCGTGCTGCATGCTTACCAGCACTCACACACATGGGCACACACGTGTGCTTCTCACAGACATGGTTTCCCCTCCACATATTTGGCTGCTTTGCTTTTTTTACATTATGTTTTCATTCATCTGAAATCATCACATGCTACATAAGCTATGCCTCACTTACTGAGCTGCCTCTTAGAAAGAGCTTTTATATTCCATTTTAGGAAACACATAGAACTGTCAGCATGCTGCTACAGGGTGATAACATCTTGAAATGACATTAATCACTATAAAGTAGCCCTGTATTTTAAGGAAGAATATGCACTCAAAATGAGGAAGATATCTTCTATTTTGTTGATACGAGAAAAATAGTTTAGTTTTTGAAATACTAGTTTTTAAAAGAACGTATACTACATATTTTCTGCAAATAACTCATTACATCTTGTTTGAATAGATTATCTTCTATGTGTAAAATTTGTCTAGCAGTGGTTTGCTAAACTGGACATAATTTCTTCCTCCTTTAAACATTTCTTTCATTTTTATTTGATTTTTATTTATTTTTGTAATGCAGAATTCTTTAGAAACTTAGTATGTTTGCAGGTAACTTTGTCTAAGGAAATTCTCATTACAATAGATCATAACTCTACCCATCATCTCCAAAAGTTTCTGTGCCCACTTATTTCTGAGTAAGATTTTAATTATAATTATTATCATTTTGGTTTAAGAGCAGAAGATCTGTGCTTGCAGCATGCTTTTAAGTAGGCAGCACAGCATGATTAGCCAAAGGTTTCATGCAGTGGGGTGGATACCTAGAGCTGCTCTTCCTGGGTGCTGGGACACCAAACCCTTTGTTATTTGCCTGTGTCTTAGTTATCTTTTACTTGCCACTGAGACAAAATACCTGATGTCAAAAGTTGGGAAAAGGAAAGGTTTATTTCTTACACATTTTGGAGGTTTCAGTCCACACTCAGTTGGCTTCAAGGGAGGGTGGCATGGCGGGACTGAAGTTTATGGGAGCTGCAAACAGCAAGCAGAAAACCAGTAAAAGAGAAAGACATGCCTTTTACCTGCCATTGCATCACATCCTGGCTCCACTCCTATGTGGGTGTAGCACTGACACCATCAATTCATGCACTATACAATGAACCAATCACAGATGCGTAATGTAAATGCATGAGGCCATTGGGCCACTGTCGATGTCCGCTCCCGGCCAGCAGGAAGGACACACGACAAAGTCTGGTAGTGGACAACCTTTTCTTTTTATTTTCCTTCTCCGTACAGCCTGCCCTGGGTTCTCCCAGCTGAAGCCTCCTCTGGTCCGCTCCCCGCGGCTCCTTTTGTGCTTCAGTCTGCCCCAAAGCCTCTACCGGTCCGCTCTCCGCGGCTCCTTTTGGGCTTTTACTTCTGGGCTTCTACCTGGCTTCTTCTTCCGCCCAGGGGTGGCACCGGTATATATACGGGTACAGTGTCCAATCATGTTAAAGTAAGCAAGGCAAGCTGATTGGCTAACATCATCAGTTGCCAGGCAGACTATATTGTTGAGCGGGTTGTTTACGCGGTAAGCAGGAAACTAACATATTCGATGGGAGGGGTAATCTACCTCAGGCTTTGCTCTTTACCACAGGCCGCACGTCCGCCGCGCAAGGCGAGCTATCACAGACGCGGCTCCCAACATCTCCCCCTATTTTATTTTTTATGAATGTGCGCATCGTAGCCCTTCCTGGACTGGGTGCAGAGGCTTATGCCCTATGTGTAGGCCCACCGTAGGTCCTTGGCTTAGACCCTGGTTGGCCATGCCATGGTCTGCCAAGGCCCTGAGGCCCTCGTCCTTTTTCTAGGGCCAGGCACAAACTGGACGGAACCTGGATGCACACAAGCTTGCACTCATTTCCTCTCCGTAAAGAAATCCCCTCGGAGAGAAATTTAGACCTGGGCAGCATCTAACAGTCCAGCGGCTTACGTGCAGGATGGGGTAGGGCCTGGCTTAGGTCGAGTCGTGCTGGGGAGGCACGCTCTTACCCGTCATTGACTCACCTACCCTGCTGTGTATTGTCACCTTATGGAGGAGAATGAGGGATGCCCGCCATATCTAGACTCGGTCGTGGGCCAATTGAGCAAGCCATGCATATGCCTGAGGATCTTCTTGTCCATTTCGGGCTACCGCTATTTCTATTCATCTTATTGGTTGGTCTGTGATGGATCTCCAGTAGGGCAGGTCTGATCTTCAGTCGAGGGCTTTGTTGCCCGTGTCAGTCTCTCCGGTATCCACAGTGGTTCTCGTCCCGGTTCCCGTGGGAAAACACAAACCGCGCCTCTGTTCCAGCTGACCACTGGATCCGGGCCCATCCATTGTCCTGTCAGGACATCTTTCCACTTCACCCACCCTTTATGGTTGGGGGAAGGGTTGCAGTGCTCCACAGCTGGGGAGCGATTATCATTATTTAAATTTAAAAAATTGTGTGTGAATAGTGCCATGGATAATCGTGCCTTTGGGGCCAGGCCTTGGCCTACTCCCCCTTTTTGTTTTTGTAAAATTTCTTTGAGGCTTCTATGAGCCCTCTCAATGATTCCTTGACCTTGGGGATTGTATGGGATACCATGTTTTAATTGAACCTCCATCATTTTGCAGAACTCATTGAAGGCTTTGCCTATATAGGCTGGTCCATTATCAGTTTTTAATATTTTTGGTTTGCCCCATGCGGCCCAAGCCGCCAGGCAATGATTGATCACATTAGACACTTTTTCACCTGTTTCTGCTGTTGCGAATATGACGTGAGAACAGGTGTCTGTGGAAACATGAACATATTTAAGAGTCCCAAACTCCTGTATATGTGTGATGTCCATCTGCCAAACATCACCAGGGATCAAACCTCGAGGGTTTACTCCCATCGGTATGGCAGGTTTGTATGTGGCACAGGAGTCACATAGTCGCACGATATCTCGTGCATCTGCTCTAGAAACATGGAAATGGTTTGCTAGTGTCCTGGCATTAACATGAAACTTATCATGGAAGGCACGGGCTCGCTCGATTGGTGTTAGTAAGGTAAAAATCCATAACGGGCGAGTGGCAGTGTCAGCAGCCGCATTCCCCTGTGCCATAGGCCCTGGCAGGGATGTATGTGCTCTTATGTGGGTGGTGAAGACCTTATGGTGTCTGTTCTGAAGCAATGTCTGGATAGACAGGAACAGTCCAGCCACTGTGGAAGTGGATCTAATTAAACTGGCAGTCTCAAGCACTTGCATAGCATTGACCACATACCTAGAATCGGAGACAATGTTAATGGCTTCTGAGAACCGTTCAAGAATCATTTTAACGATCTGCAGTTCTACCACCTGAGGCTGATCTGGTTTAAATTGTATGGTAACCGGGGGCTTGCCTAGGATCACATAGGCGCCTATCCCCGTCTTGGAGCCATCTGTGTATATTGTAGTTGCTGGGACTAATGGCTCAGAGGCAGTAACCTTTGGAAAAATTATAGGGTGCTGAGTGACAAATGACAAGATAGGGTCTTTAGGGTATTGATTGTTTATATCCCCATGGAAAACACATCTCAGAATGGCCCAGGTATCTATGCAGGCAGCCAGGGTCTTGATCTGGCTGGCGGTATAGGGTACTCGGATGGCTTGTGGTCCTGAGCCAAAATGTTGGACAGCTCTATCATGCGCTTCAAGGGCCAATGAAGCGACTGCCTCCGGGTAATGCTCTATGACTTTTGCAGGTGAGACCTTAGGGTGTATCCACAGTAGTGGTCCTTTCTGCCAAATCACCGCTGTAGGCTGTAGACTAGTCTGTAGCAAACAGACATCAAAGGGTCGCCCTGGTTTAATTCTGTGTAAGGTAGCCCCACCTAAGGCTTTTTCCACTCTCTGTAAGGCAGCTCTTGCCTCAGGAGTGAGCCTCCTGTGGGAGGATATATCTGGGTCTCCCTTCAGAAGGTCGAACAGGGGTTTGAGATCTGAATTTGGTATATGTAAATATGGCCTAATCCAATTAATGTCTCCCAATAGCTTTTGCATGTCATTTAGGGTCCTAACGCCATCCATCCTAATGGTGACCTTCTGCGGAGAGACTAGCATAGGGGAGATTCTCGCGCCTAAGTAGGTCACCATTTCTCCTCCCTGAATCTTGTCGGGGGCAACATGCAGATTAGCTTGTCTCAGGGCCTCGACCAACTGGCTGAGCATATTATTTAGCATGTCTGGGTCCCTGCCGCTGAGCAAAAGGTCGTCCATGTAATGCATACATCTTATCTTGGGAAAGGATTTTCGTAGTGGGGCCAGTAGGGAATCAAGGTAAATCTGACACATAGTGGGACTGTTGGCCATACCTTGGGGCAACGTTACCCACTCGTATCTGAGATCAGGGCTTTCTTGGTTAATGGTGGGCAAAGTAAAGGCGAACCTATGAGTGTCCTCTGGGTGCAGGGGAATTGAGAAGAAACAGTCTCTAAGGTCTATAACATAAACTGGCCAGGACTGAGGGATGGCTGAGAGAGCTGGCAGCCCCCTCTGGACCGCCCCCAGGGGCTGCATCTGCGCGTTGACCGCCCTTAGATCATGGAGCAGCCTCCACTTGCCAGACTTTTTCTTAATTATAAAAATGGGGGTGTTCCATGGGGAGGTTGACGGCTTAATATGTCCTAATCTAAGTTGTGTACTGACTATTTCTGACAAGGCTAATAGCTTCTCCTTAGGCAGGGGCCACTGAGGTACCCAAACCGGATCATTTGATTTCCAGGTGATTTTGATCGAAGTGGGTAGGAGAGCTTCTTCAGCGGCCCCTAAGAAAAACCCAATCCTTGCCTACCTTTTTTGTTTTCTACTGGTATTGGGGATGTCCGACCCTGCAGGGCATTGCCCAAGCCTTTGCCGGGGGTATATCCCTGGTTCCTGAGTATATCCTTAGCCTGGGGGGAGCAGTTTGACGTAAGCGTGACATCCATCTGAGTGAGGATGTCCCTTCCCCATAGAGACACTGGCAACTGCAACACAAACGGTTGGAAATGGCCCTGATGACCCTCCTCATCGCACCAGAGCAGGGTTGAAGCACTAACCTGAGGAGCTGACACCATCCCCAGGCCCTGCAGCGTGTTATCTGCAGTGTTGGTGGGCCAGTTGGAAGGCCAATCCTTTCTGGAGATAATGGAACGGTCAGCTCCTGTGTCTAGGAGCCCTGTTATATTCTTGCCATTGACCTTAAGTGAGAGCATGGGCCTTTTACCAAGTGTCATATGGAGTCCCTCAAAGACTTCCCCTGAGGAACCGAAACCTTGATTTTCTCTAATTTTCTGCTTTGAGGGAAATCTCTTGTGGAGACTGGGGAGCAGCAAGAGCTGCGCTATCTTGTCTCCTTTATTGATTACCATAGTACCCACAAGAGATTGAACCATAATTTTAATATGTCCTGTGTAGTCTGAGTCTATGACCCCTGGGACTACTGTGAGACCCCGAAGGGCCGTGGAGGATCTCCCGATCACCAGACCCACGGAATTTTCGGGTAACGGTCCCTTAAAGGTGGTTTCAACCACTTGAACACCCATATCAGGCACTAATATAAGTCCTGAGGCGACACTGAGGTCCACACCTGCTGACCCAGGGGTGGCCCTTGTTGAAGGCTGCCACCCTGAGCTGTCCTGTCTCTGGGGCGGGGGCCCGCCTGTGAAGGGGGCCCCCTCTGGCCGTTTTTTGGCTCTCTAGCATCTTGTCCACAAATACGGTTGCCCTGAGCATCAAAGACCGACCTACACTCCTCAGCTTTGTGTGATCCCTTTTTGCATCGCCCACAAACATATGGTTCTTCATTCCTAGGGCGAGGCCTAGCATCTGCATTGTTTGGGCAATGACGTTTAATGTGTCCTGGCTCCCCGCAGGCAAAACACCCTTTAGCCTTACATTCCCCTTCTAACCCGCGAGGTCCCCTCTGCTGTACAGCCGCGGCCAGGAGAGCAGCCACTCCCGAGTTGGAGAGCGGCCCCCCTATCTCTCTGCATATCCTAATCCAGGCGTTGAGGTCCTTGTTCTTATGAGGAGCTATCGCTGCCTTGCACTCCTTTGTACATTGCTCAAAAATCAGCTGTCTTACCAGCGGTTGAGCCACTCCCGGATCAGGAAATACCTTATCGGCAGCATCTTGCATTCGGGCCACAAAGTCAACAAATGGCTCTGTGGTACCCTGAATTATTTTTGAAAGACACAAGGAGGCTGTTCCGGCACCACTTACCTGTTTCCAGGCGCGGAGCCCTATGGCATTGATTTGTTCATAGACAGCGCCGGGGAACTGGGTCTGGTCATCAGCGTGCCGACCTTCTCCCATAAGCATTTCCTTGTTCCACCCCCGGTTTCCCCGATTGGCGTTTCTCTCAGCCTGCTCTGCAGAGAACTCTGCGTACCAGGCTCGCCAATCCAGGTAACTGCCCGAGGGCAGACACGCCTTTGCCAGCTGAATCCAGTCCGCGGGGGTGAGGGGCCCAGAAGACAGATTCTCCAGCATGGCAATGGTGTAAGGCGCAGTCGGCCCAAAGGTTGTAACTGCATTTTTAAGTTCTCTAATCTGCTTTATCTCAAAAGGCTCCCATACATTGCGTCCCTGGCCCATAGCTACTTGTACAGGAAATATCCCGTAGGGGCCACTATCTATCCCAGGTGGATGTACCTCATGAGACAAGCGTCCCCCCTGCCAAAGCCGCCTGTAAAAATACCGACCCGCCGGCGGCGGAGCATAAGACAGCGGCCGTGATTGGGCGGAAAATGGGGGCCCGTGCATCACTTCCTGTTCTGGCGAAAGGGGAGAGAGCTCCCAGGCGGCCGCCTCGTGGCGAGGAATCGCCTCCGGAAACGGCCCCCAAGGTGGGGCGGAAGGCTTCGCCTCCCTCTCGCGCCGGGGAGCGCTCAGGAGCTCTCTACTCCTCCGCAGACCAGGTTGAGCAGAGCGCAATTCGCGGGGCAACGCTGGAAAAGAACCCTGCGACTCCTTATTGAGCGATTTAGGCTCCTGACAGCTGGTCTCTTTGGCCTCCTTGCCATTCAACTTTCCCTCGTCCTCGGAGTCAGACGACTCCGAGGCTAGAGCCCCGTCCTTCTCCTTAGCATCTTTGTTCCCCTTGACGGACCCCTCTCGGGAGCTCCCTGACTGGGCCTGCTCAGATACCCTGCGTACTTTTGTAAGCTCTTGAGAGCTTTCTCCACAACCACCCTCGCTCTTAATGTTGCTACCTAACATGTTTCCCATCTTTTAATATGTTACTCACCGCGTGAGGCCCAAGGAATCCACCACTTACGCGTGAGCCTGAGGGGAGTCTAAAAGCCCTGTAGGTGCGCGCCACCCAGAGCCCAGGCTTATCCCCAACTCACCTGTCTCGCAGCTCTGTACTGGAGCGTTGTCCACTTCCACGTCTCGGGGGTGATCAGTCCCCGGGCGGGCCTCCAAATGTCGATGTCCGCTCCCGGCCAGCAGGAAGGACACATGACAAAGTCTGGTAGTGGACAACCTTTTCTTTTTATTTTCCTTCTCCGTACAGCCTGCCCTGGGTTCTCCCAGCTGAAGCCTCCTCTGGTCCGCTCCCCGCGGCTCCTTTTGTGCTTCAGTCTGCCCCAAAGCCTCTACCGGTCCGCTCTCCGCGGCTCCTTTTGGGCTTTTACTTCTGGGCTTCTACCTGGCTTCTTCTTCCGCCCAGGGGTGGCACCGGTATATATACGGGTACAGTGTCCAATCATGTTAAAGTAAGCAAGGCAAGCTGATTGGCTAACATCATCAGTTGCCAGGCAGACTATATTGTTGAGCGGGTTGTTTACGCGGTAAGCAGGAAACTAACATATTCGATGGGAGGGGTAATCTACCTCAGGCTTTGCTCTTTACCACAGGCCGCACGTCCGCCGCGCAAGGCGAGCTATCACAGACGCGGCTCCCAACAGGCCACCGACATAAACCATGACATTCCACCCCTGGCCCTCAGGACTCATGTACATCTTTTATATAAAAAGATTATTTAGTCCATCTCCAGGAGTTGTAAAAGTCCTAAAAGTTTTAGCATTGCTGAAAAGTCCAAGTCTCAAGTCTCTTCCAAGGTCTATGGCAAACTCTTATTTGTAACACCCTACACAAGTGAAACAAGGTTTAACATTTCTGAAATGCAAAGGCACAAGATCAACATTGCCGTTCCAAAAGTTACAAACAGGGAAATATAAAGCAAAACAAAGCAAGTCCAACACCCATCAGGGCAAACATTAAGTCATAGATTTTTATGCTCAGGATTTGAAGCAATCTGGTTGCAAGCTCTAAAAGGCTTGAGTGATTCCACTCCCTGGCACTTCCAGGATTTCACTCCTACAGCTATTTAAAAAACCCTCTATGCTTCTTTTTGCAGATTTTCTTGGATGATCCATGGTTTTGGGTTTTTTAAACTTTTGGGATCTCTACTGCACCTCTGTCTTTACCCTTATATCTTTATAAATTGCACTCCCAGAGGCACACTGTTTGGCCTTTTAGGCCCTTTGCAATTGAGGTGGAAGCCATCTGATCCTCAGAATTTGTGTATTTTTTTGCACCTAAAATCATCACCATGTGGATACTGCTGAGGTTTGTTGTCAGCTGGAGCAGCAGCCAGCCTTTTTTCTCTCTTGGCTGTCGGGATTGATTGCCTGTATCACTGAGATCTGTGAACCTGATTGTGAAGAAACGCTTCTCTATGTTGCTACCATTTTGGAACCTCATGTGGCCTCTGTCCCATTTTGGAGGATGGTGCTCTGTAGCTTTTTCTTTTGGGAAAATTCTTTCACTTTTGCCGTTTTGAGGCTGCAAAGGGTGGGGACCTGCTGCTTCCTGGAATGCCCCATAGCCATCTTTTTTTATCTACATGTTTTTCCTCAACAATACAAGTCTCTACTCTGTGTTTATAATCCACAGCTTTTTGAAATATTTCTTCTGGCCAAACTCACAGCATTGTAAATTATCCTGCTGGGCTCTTTGTTCTTGATTTGCAAAATAAAGCTGGATAAAAGCCCTCAATAATAGCTATGCCACAGCCTCAACATTTGACTGCCTTGAAATTTCCTTTACCAAATTAATCAGTTCATTGTCCTTAGTCTCAGTCTCAGGCAAAGTCTCTGGGCATGAGCAAAATACAGACAAACTTTCTGCTTGGCCATAACACACATCATGGGGAGTCCAACAACCAGTGTAGTCCTTCTTCCCAGCAGAAAACTCCCAAGCGGGGTCTTTACCATGAGGCTTTTTTATCAGACTTTTGATCTCCTGAGCTCTGACCAAAATCTCCTCTACAGAGCAGCCTAATCTATTCCAGCTCTATGAATCTAGGCTAAATGTCTGAACCATTTTAAACTCTACCTACATGCCATTTTCAAAGCCTCTCAAAAAACAGTCACAGCAAATGACCTCACTCCTGACACTAAATTTTGTCTTAGTTACTTTTTACTCATTGCTGAGACAAAATACCTGATGTCCAAAGTTGGGAAAGAAAAGGTTTATTTCTTACAGATTTTGGAGGTTTTAGTCCATACTCTCAGTTGGCTCCAAGGCACAGTGGCATGGCAGAGCCATAGTTTATGGCAGCTGCAAACAGCAAGCAAAAAACATGCAAGAGAACAAGACACACCTTTTTCCTGCCATTATATCACATCCTGGCTCCACTCCTATGTGAGTGTAGCACTGACACCATCAATCCAAACACTTATACAATAAACCAATCACAGATGCATAATGTAAATTCATGAGGCCGGGGGGGGGCACTGACATAAACCATGACAGCCTGTTTTTCCCCAGTTTAATCCCTGACAGCCATTATTCTCTCCCTGTTTCTCTACGTTTGACCCTTTACATTCATCACATAAGTGAATGAACTTCTGTGTCTGACTTACTTCATTTAATGCAATGTCCTCTAGATTCATTCAGTTTGTCAAAAATGGTGGAAATCTCATTTTTGAAGCTTGCACAGGCATCCACTGTGTGCATGTACCACACTGTCTTTGCACAATTATTGGTTGGTGCCTTGCACAGTACTGTCATGCACAGGTGCAGGCAGTAATTTCTTCCAAATTTTGATTTTATTCCTTCAGATACTTTTCCCCCACAGATCATGTAGGAAGCCTGAAGCTTGGAAGCAGCTGAAGCTGAAGGAAAGATTCTGGAATTAGCCTTCGTAATGATTTACTTGCCATAATGCCAAAAGCTCAAGCAACAAAAACCAAAGTAAGTAAGTAGGCTGCATTACAATGAAAAGCTTTGCCCAGCCAGGAAACAAATCAAATGAAAATTCAACCTAAGGTATCAGGGAAAATATTATGAACTACATATTGGAAAAAGAGTATTGTCCATAATGTACAGGACATTGCTACACCTTCATAGCAAACAAATAAGTAAACGGAACAACCACAAAGTCTGAGGGTCAGTGCGACTAGGTCAGGGCCCTGGGAGGGATGGCTGGGGCTCAGGAGCAGGTGCCTGGCTGTGGATTCTCACTGCACTGATCACAGTGGGAGGTGCTCCTGGGAGGTGGTCTCTGGCAAAAGCACTCACCAGCACTCTTCCCCTGTGCCTTGCAGGCTTCTTAACCTCAGGAGCAAAGCAGCTGCACCCTCCTGCACCCTTATACCTGGAAGACCTGTCCCTGGAGCCAGCTGACTGTGAGCTGAATAAACCATTTTCTTTTTTAAATTGTGGGTATCGGGTACTTGATCCCAGGACCAGGGAAGCTGACAAATAAAAGTCTACTGCAAAATGCATTTTGAACTTTGCTGGTGAGTCACAGTTAAAATACTAACACTCTCGGACACTAAGACAGGAAGAGTGCAAATTTGAGCCTAGCCTGTGCAGCATTACAAATTAGTAAGACCTTTTCTAAAAATTATAAAGAAAATAAAAGGAATAGATGTGTAGATCAATGGGAAGTCCCTGGGCTCAATAGAAAATTGGAGAGAGAGACAGAAGAGAGAGAAAGTGTGTGTGTGTGTGGGGGGGACAGAGACAGACTGAGACAGTCAGAGAGGAAGAGGTTCAGAATTTAAATTTTAGGCACTTATCCAAAGAAGACATATGCATTGTTTAAAGACATAAAATTTGCTGAAACTCACTAATCATGAGAGAAAGGCAAATCCAAACCATGAGGAGCCATCACACATCTGTTAGTGTAGCTTTTATTAAAGAAACCTAAAAAGTGTTGGTAAGAATATGGAGAAAAGGGAACCCTGGAATACTACTAGAAATGTTAATTGGGACAGCCTTTATCAAAATAGTATAGAAGGCACTCAAAAAGCTAAAAACAGCTAAACACAACATACTTGATATTCTAATTGGCACAAGAAGGATATAAGCAGACCAAGTGGTGTGTTTGAGTTCTCTGTGTGAAGTACAGAAACATCTCTGGCCAAGGATGATGAATGGAGTGTGAGCTACCTGGAGACTCCTGTGGCCAGAGGAGGGCATCTGGGATCCAGTCTGAACCCAAATGAAGATTATCTGTTCACAAATGTGTTGATTTTCGCTCAAGCTGTGAAAATTCCAGGAGTGTATTTCTAGAAAGAAAGGGGGTGGCAGGCAAGTCAAGGGAAGCATAATGACATTAATCCAGGCACAGAAAGACAATGCTGGCCTGAAGGAGGACAAGAGAAAGTTTCAGTGGCAGCTTGGTCCATGACACTGACTGGCTGAATATTATTAGCCTGTAGAAAATTACGTATAGTGCCAAGAAGAAGGAGGAGGAGGAGGACAAGAAAGAGGAGGAGGAGGAGGAGGAGGAGGAGGAGGAGGAGGAGGAAGAGGAGGAGGAGAAAGAGGAGGAAGAGGAGGAAGAGAAAAAACGAAGGAGAAGAAACAAACAAGCAAAAGATAATAGCTATATAAACTTTGGGATTTCCTCCTCTTTTTTTAGAAATAAAGTGAAAAAGTCTCTTGCCACTGAATTATGATTATCTGCAATACTCATTCATATTCTGATGTACTAACTCATATTGACCTGGAATGAAATAAAGATATTTATAAAGAGAAAAATAAGGCTATTCATCACAAAAGAAGACACAATGGAATCTAAATGAGTAATTCCTTTGAAATTTTGAAAATAAGAAACAGTTTGGCCAAATATATTTGGACCAGAAAGAAGAATTCTCTTCTCGCTGTCTTTGTTCATGGTATGGAGTGACAAGTTGTTCATGATGTAAAATGGAAATGCAGCTGTGCCATGCATGAGTTTGTGCTTTGTCAGTTATGAGCCAACTTTGGCTCCTGCTTGAGAACTAGGGGACCCTTCTGAGCTTTCGGTGTGACCCCAAATCTGCAGGTCAAGGAAAATCCTAAACCTTCCAGATCTATTCTGGACGCAGCTAAGTTATACAAGAAAAACAAGCTTTGCTTTCTATCCTGAGGTGAGCTGGGAAAAATCACTGGCATTTCATCACTTTATATTCCATATTTCTTGTTATGGTCTCCACCTCTCAACACAGTTTTTATTTATTTCTTTTATTAGTACATGTTTATGTTCTGAATGACATTTTTGAGGAAGTGCTGACATGGAAATGATAAAATCATATCATAAAACCAAAAGAGGATTTAGAGGAAGCCCTGGAGAAATCCTCAAACTTCTTCAACTGAAGAAATGGATGCAGACCAAGGACAGATAGCAGAGTGCAGGACATGATTCTTTTCACTCATCTGAGCTGAGGGTGAGGTTTTCATTTCTAACCAACTTTGCCAAATCTCTGAGGGTGCAGGCCTGTATGGGCATATTTGTCTGCATAGGATTTTTCTAGAGCCACTCGTAAGTATACAGAGTTGGAGCTATTTTTCCTGTCTGTTTTCCCTTCCTATGTTTTACCTTTCAGTATGACCCATGGTCTGGACACTGAGCATGTTTGATGTTGGGATAGTGATGGCTGGGTTAGCTCCCCTTGATAGGATTATACATTTCTACTATTTCAGCTCACAAAAGTCTTGCAGGCTGAAACTAACCATCGCACAACTCAGTGAAAAGGGCACGAAATGAGCAGTTAGAACTAGGTTCAAAACTTTGTTTATTTTTTGACACATTACTTTGGCATCCTAGATAAATTCTCCAAGTTTTTAGAATCTGTGGTGTGGATGAAAATGTGTCTGGGAATCACATGGACTAAGTTAGATTACACATGGAAACGCAGCAGAGGGTGCCTGTCCCAGAGGAGGACCCTGAACGCAGACCTCTTCCTGGCCGGCTCTTTCCTCACCCTTGTCACCCCCTCCCCTGCTTACTTTCTCTTTCCCTCCATTCCTCCTTTCTGCTTGTGTATTTCCGGTCTGGCTCATCATTTCCTTTTTCCTTCCCTTTCCCTTTCTTCCCTCACTTCTTTTGTCTTGCTTTCTTTGTATAAATCATCACCATGTTTTTACTCTACAATCAAAGTCCTACCCTAAGTATGCTCCTTGTCTTTGCTAGTGTGTCTTTGTTCACCCCCATGGACATGTCATTCCGGGGAAGATGATTGATCTCTCTTCCCCTTAGCTCTCCCAGGAGACTCCCCTGGCAGGACCATTGTACCATGCAAGTGTTTTTTTTTTTTTTTTTTTTTTTGTTTGTTTGTTTTATCATCAGTACCAGGGATCAAACTCACGATTGCACGCTTGCAAGGCAGGTGCTTATGCCACTGAGCTAAATCTCCAGCCCCATGTGCAAGCCTTTTATGGCCATCAAGGCTCTCTCCTGGCCCCTGCTTGGCAGTGACCCTTCCCAGGCAGTATCTTCACAAGATGAACAAGCACAGGAGCAGGAGAACCTCCCAGCTTACTGGAAGTCCTGTGCTTCTGTGCCCTGTGCTTCTATCTTGATGTGACCTGTGTCAGTATTTGGCACATCATCTGTAATGTACAGATGCATTCTTACTTTCTCAAGCTAAGCACTGTAGAAATCAAGCATGACAGATATCAATGTATTCACTCTACAGATGATCAAAAATGTTTAAGGAGAGAAATGTTTTCCCCAAGGTCAAATGTCTTGTAGGGGCAGACCTGAAACACCAGCCAGTTTCCTTGATTAAAACCCAGTGAGTTACATTAAAATTTGTATTTCGTATATGCTATGAATATAATGTTACATCATATCACAAAATAATAAGTTATTTTATACCTGTCGGGGAACACAATTTAAAATATGTTCAGGTTGATGTGTATTTTTCTTCCTCTCATAGATTCATTACTGTATTAGTCTTCGCTGCTATAACAGTAATACTTTAAACTGGCAAATTTATAAACAACAGAAATGTATTACTTAAAATATTTTCAAAGCAATAAAATGGCTAATTAGGGGACTTATTTGAACTTCTCCCTATTTCCTATTTATCTATCTTCCATTCTGCTCTTTGTTGGTATATGCATAGTTTCAGTTTCTCAAAGAAACCATGTGCTATTTTAATATATATGCTAGATTGTTTCATTTCTACATTTCTCTTAGTTCGCTGAAAAGGAAGTTTTGTGCTATTGTCTGTTTATTTTTTGTGTGTTTTGTCTGCTGTGCACTCTCAGTAACTACTCTGAAGCTAATAATGTATTAACTATTGCTATTATTTTGTTATGGCAGCTCATTTTTTATAAAATAAAGAATAATAAAGAAGACATGTCTTGCTTGCAGCTCTAGAGGCCGGGAGGTCCACGATTGTTGCACAGTGGATCCAGTATCTGGGGAGCACTGGGCCTTGGCTTAGCCTGTGGCCCCTTCTCCCTGAGTGCAGCAGTGCACCTGCTGCCAGGAGGCTGCTGATCCCATTCCCCACAGAGCAGCCTCCACCACTTGGCACCTCTCAGAGACCCAGAGTCTGCATGTGGCTGCGTTGTGCCCCAGGTTTCAGCACAGGAATTCGGTGAGGAGGGAACACGAGCATTCGCAGTGTGAGCATCATACAGGTGTGTGGGTGGGTGACAGGGCAAGGAGGACCATCCTCTCCATTAACTTATTCATGTATTTATGTTCCTCTCATAGGTACCTGTGGCTTTTAAAGAAGTGTAATCATATGATTCCTTATGGTTATCTTTTCTCTGGAGGACAAATCAATGTGTATTATAGAAAGGGAGAGAATTACCCCTACAATCATTTCTGAAATCACCTAAGGGCGGGTGTGAGATTGTGACGCAGCCATTGAGGTGCATCTAGAACTCACTCTAAGATGCAGGTTAGGGTGTCTGCTTTCAGGCCAGACACACAGAGATAGCCGGCTGATACTCTCTTCCTGGAAATCAGGGTCTGGTTTTTGACCAAGGCTTTTCACTTATGTGAATTTTACCTATGAGGTAAACTCTTCCACATTTCAATAAAGCTCACTGTGAGTTATGCATTATCATTACCATTTTGACTTGATAGGATTTATTGGTATACTTAGTTTGTTTTTTACTAACATATAAATGTCTTATTTTATAGAAGAAAGAACTTCATAGTGTATCGACTTTCTCAGGAATGAATTATAACCAAACTTTAACACTACTATTCCAATACTCAGCTTCTTTGTATAGACAGACAGGACATACATCCAAAGTTTATAAAGATACGTGATTCATAGTTGCATAGAATACTGTTTCTTTATGTAACTGAGAGCATATTTATATGCATTTAGATACAGTTAAAACTAAGACTGAACACTTCTTATTTAAATATACAGCTTGAGTTCAGGTAGAATACAGAAGAATGTTATTTTATAAAAAATCACTTTCTGTTACTGTTCAAAACTTGTTGCATAGCAACTAATTGTTCATGGAACACACTTATTAATCCCTGACCCCTGTAGATCTACATTTCTGTTTTAAATTTATATTCTATCTCCCTGATGTTCAAGATAGGTAATTATAGTAGCCTGAACATTTTGAAGACAAAAGTTTAAATTAATATTGGTGAAAATTCTATCACAATACTTTTCTAAAACTATACGCATGTCAGTTTAAAGTGTTCTAATCCAGAATGAAACTAAGACAAATATGTCTTCCATATTAGTCAAAGGATAAAGACTTGGTCTATAAGTTCTCGAGTGATCATTAATAAGTTAGTGAAATTATCATTTAAAAATTAGGTAATGGTTGATATTTATACTTTAGTTTGCATGTTTTAATGCACTGAGAAACATATTGTATTACACATTGCAGGTTAAAATTTCTGGCAATGTATTCTGATTAACAAGTAAAACCTCTCAATTGCATTGTTTGATAATTCCAGATACTAGTATATGTCAAGTCTTTTTATCCATAGGATTATCTTAAGAATTTTTTTGAAAAGAAAAAAAAAAAAAAACTCAAGAAGAAGTTCTGATTTTCACCTTCAATATTTACAAAGCAATAATATTACTGTCTAGCAACAATAATATTGGCACAATATTGGTACTTGGTCACAGTCTAGTAATTCTGATTATGAAGGTACTGCATACCAGAGAAGGTGGAGAAAGTGAGGATTAGACACAATGAGTCTAAAAGTACCCTTTACACTTTTTGACTGCAACATACTGCTTCATGCTGTGCATAAATAAGTTGGAAACTGGGGTTTGATGAATCGGGCAATGACAAGGTCACACATCCACATTTGAAATGTATTAAAATAATGGAAAATTGAGATGGCTCATTCACTCTGAAAAGAATAAATGTAACCTCTTCACAGAGTTCTTAGGAATGAATGGCAGCAGTAGCACATGGCTCAGAAGCAATGTGCAGGAAGATGATTTAGGAATTTTACTAATTTCCAAAACCTTCACTATTTCAAGTATCCATCAACTTAGCAGTTTAAAGCAACACAAATACATTATTCCACTATTGCAATGGTGAGGACTCAGTGAATAATCTCAGTGGAGATGGTAGCAGTGTGTGAGCAGGGCTGGGTTGCCCTGAAGGCACCAGGAGGAAGCCTTTCCTCCTTCCTGCAGCTTCCAGAGGCTGCCAGCATTCTTTAGCTGTTGACCTCTTTCAAAGAAGTATCACTCCTATTTCTGCCTCTGTGCTTGGTCTCTTCTGACTCAGTCCAATGGCTCCCCGTAATGGGGACGTTGGGATTTTTTTTTTAATTTTATTTAAGGAGAAAAAAAAAGCACAGTAAGGTTACAAGTTATACAGATTTACAGAAAGAAATAAACAGTAGGAAATCACTAGTTAATGGATTACATATTGTCATCTTAGAAATAATTGTTCAAATCACAAAGTTAAAGCTTGTAAAGTGGACATTCCAACAGTGAGACTGCAAACAGTTCTGTTCAATGATCCAATAAAACTCAGTGATATCATTTTCTATCTTATACACTTAAACATACATGCAGTTATATCATTTAGAGCACTTTCTTTTCCTCTCTTTTGTACAATGACAATTACACATTTTGGGTTTTGTTACTCCCACAGTTCTTATAACCTTTTTTGGAAGGGAGTAGAACCAAATGTGACATAACAGAACAGAGTCAATCAAATCAAAAGGGTGGACATAATAGATAATGTAAAAGTATAATACAAGGTGATCAATAATGGTTACCATAATGCCTCCCGCTATCTCTAATAGAATTGCCTATATCATAAGTTATAATAAAATTGAACAAAACAGTAAAGAACAAAACCGACAAAACCTAAACATTGGAGACATTGTAGGTCTTCAAAAGTAGATAAAAGTCATCGAGAATGGGTGTCATAATGAATTTTAGGTATCAAACTGGTAAGCAATCACAGCCTCTTCTCCTCCAAACCTTCAGACGAGCTCACCTGAGAGGTGTGCTTTGTCGTGTAAGACACCGTGTTCTCTGGCTCTGGGAATGAGTGTGACATCTGTGGAGAGCAGGCATCATTCTGCCCAAGACAGACTTTAGTTGAAATGTGTCCAGTAAAAGACAATAAAAGCTGTAATTGGGTCTGACTAAAGTTAATAAGATGTGAGGCTTCAGTGATGGAAATGGAGATTATAATGGAAGAAAAACAGTCTAGCTCAGAATTCCGGAACTGGGACACTGAGTGAAGTCACAAACATGATGTTTTGTTTACGAACAATAAAAAGGGTGATCAAGAGACACGGTTAATTTAATAACCTTATTACCATGAAAGATATATTGCTGAGAACAATAGAATATGTGTTCAAAATGAGGAGGAGTATTTTGAGTATTTTGCAAGGCTCATGGCAGTATACCGTAAGGATTTTAATTTACGAATTCAGTTGTACTCTTTGATTGTATCTTATTGATCCAATGCCCACAGCAATTTCTGTCAAGTGAAAACATTATGATGTGCCTAGCACAATCCATCACTCACTGAATCTACCACTATGAGACTTCTGGCTGCTCCCTGAAACCAAATGACCATAGAAAGGAAGCACTGGATCAGTCCAGGACATTGAAGCATTCATGACAGGACAGAGGGGACTTCAAAAGGAGGCAATCATGATGGAGTACAATACTGACAGGGAAGGGGAGTATTCTGAGGTCAATTAATGGCAAAGAATGTATACTAGAGTGATTTTTTTAAAAAAAGTTTAAGCATTCACCATAGTTTTGATCCCAGCATATACACTATGTTGCAGGTATGATGCTACAAATTTGACACGTTATATACACAAATGATGGATTGTTTAGAAAGATTTGCATATAAAATGGAATACAATGCCTTTCCTCAAAAGACTATGAGACAGCCATGGGCAGATGAAATCAATATCCTTCTGCTCAACTCACCCTGTAAGGAACAGCACCAGCAGGGAAATGTGCAGGGTGGAGTAGCCTTGAGTCAGCATGACAAGGGGCAGTGTCACCCCGACATACATGTCTTCAAGCTTGGGTTTACAAATCCCTGGCAGACGCGTGGTAGTGCACAGTGATGTTAGACAGGACACTGAATTAAACTATATTACTTTTTTAGTCACTTCAAAAACTTTGATTTTATGATTCTTTGACTTTGTTGTCCTGGCTTTCATCTAGAACACAATCACTGCAGTGTTTGTTATGGTTAGAGATTTTTTCTATCTTGCAAGTGAGACTGTGTTTATGTGAGTTAATATTGATCTCAGGTAACAGATCTTTAATCTAGAATTTAGTGAATTGGAAGCAGCAAAGATATCTATGAAAAGCTCATATAGTGTATCATAAATAACATGGTCCTGGGGAAAGATTCATACTTTGAAAATACAATATGAATATAAGGGAAGAACTGTAATATAGTTGCAGTGAAGAAGAGAATCTCTGCATTTCATTTGTTTTGTTAGCTAGCTTTATATTACTGTAACAGACACTTGAGATGAGTCAATTTAAGAAGTAAAAAGGTTTGCTTTGGCTCCCACTTTGGAGGCCTCAGTCCACAGAGGCCTGCTCCATCTCCATTTTTCTTGGTTCCGTGGTGAGCTAGCACCTCATGCTAACTACACTGGCGTTCTGTTAACTCCTGGCAGCCAGGAAGCAAACAACAAGATGAGAAAGGGCAGGACCCTAAGATCCCCATCATGATTGTGTACCCAATTGCTGTGTCTTACCCTGCACTGCAGGCTGTAGCTGAATATGTAACACTTGGGCCTCTGTGGGATGGTTACAGTATGAACCCCAGCATGAGTACCAGGGCAGTTTCTTAGTGAAGAACACTTGCATTTGCCCATTCAGGCAGAACTCGGGAATACTGTGCTTGAGATGCAACTGATCCACTGAGAAAGAAACAGAGGTGATGTCACCTAACTTTATATAACAACTATTTAGGCAGGCATAAATAAAATAGTTGTGTCTTTTCAATGACATTTGTCTTTGACACTGTTTCAAAGCTGGGACAAAAACCCTAACCTGCAGCTGAAAGAAGGAATAATTTGCCCCAAATTTTCAGTCCATGTTCTGCTGCCTCCAAGGTAGAAAGGGACGACTGAAAGGGCAGCGTGGAGAAAGAGCTGTCGGACCATGGGTGTCAGGAATTGGGGTGATGGGAGGGGCCAGGGAAGGGAGCACGTCCAGGTCAAGCTGGAGCAGCCCTCCTCCCACCCTACTCTAAAAGCAAGTCGCCTGTTTGCCACATAATCCCATCATTTTAGGAAAGCCCCTCTTCGGGGAACATGGATCCTCTGGGGACAGTATCCTTCCAAGTCATGACAGGGTTGCTGACAGGAGAAAGAGGGTGTGTTTCTACCCAGAACCTGGAACCTGAAATACTGTGGGAGTCTGATATCCTGAGTGGAGGCATTCTTTCATGTGTCTCAGTTCTTCAAAACAGTATTGTAAAATTGATTGGAAGTCTCTGGGGCGGGGTACAGAGAGGCAGAGAGAGAGACAGAGACAGACAGACAGACAGAGACAGAGAGAGAGACATAGAGAGCTTTTATAACATCTTTCACACACAGAGTACCTTGATGCACAGTAAGGACAATGCCTACCACGTGGCTGCCCAGCACTCTGCGTGCTGGATGCCACGGGGTGGCCTTTCCAGCCTTGAGATGTAACACATGTGTTTCTCAAGCACCCACATGAAGGTTCATCACTGACAAGAAGACAACCTCAGAGAGGAAGACAATCAAGAGAGGTCTCTAGCGGAGAATGAAATAGACTCTGTTTCCAACAAATCAATTGTGGTTCTCAAATATCTCTTCCTCAATTATTTTTTTACCTCATCAGATAAGACTGAACTACAAGCACAGAGAGGAGCCAAATTCTGCCCAGGGTGCAATCTATTGATCACACTGGCTCCATCTGTCATCAAGGAGATAAAAGGCTACCAAGTGCTGAGGTTAAGGATGTACTGAATATTGACTGTAGCAGCCTTTTACTGGATTCCATGCAATGTTCAACATCTGAGAAGTCAACAGAACTTACAGCTGCGATTTATGATCGCACCCTTGTAAATGATCTCTTATTCAGAAAAAGATGGGTCACAAACTGTTCAGGAAAATATATACAAATTATCTTGGAACCTAGGAAATAAATCTTGAAAATAATACAGTGACAAGAATCTAAACAAGTCTTTTGAAAAAATACTATTTTATACCTTTTGTTGTAGTCAGGGGTTGTGAGGAGAACAATTATAATCAGCACACATAATTTATAATAATATTTTTTGATGGTCATCCAGACTTAATGCAAGAAAGTGCATGAAAACTGTGCACAATACTGAAGACATAGAATATTATCCTGGATCCCAAAGCAATGTCCCACATGAGTCCAGTTGAAGACCTAGTGCCCATGACAATGCCTCCCACAAGTCCAACTGAAGGTCTAGAGACCACAAGAAGGACTCACGCCAGTGACTTTTATGGTCTGTGCTGGGAATACCCAAAGGTCAGCGATGGAAGCCAGAAAGTCTATGCCAGCAGAGTAAAGGAGCTGTGCTGGTAGGCTGAGGGTTCTACATTGAAGTTGAGAAGTCACACTCTTAATACCAGGGCTGTCCTGAAAACCACCACAGCCATCCTCAGCAACACGGAGATCCCGAGCTCCTCCGAGGATAAGAACAGTCAAGTACACGCCGTAAAGCCAGCGGGATGAGTGTCCTGTAGATTAAAGGTCTTCCTCTCTGGAGCCAGGAACAGATAGTGGATGTAAGGACCAGAGCTCCCCCAAAGTGAACCACAGCCATCCTCACCAACAAGGTCCCGAGCTCCTCTGATGACAATGTTCCAACTCACACTGGGTAAGCTATTAATGACGAGCTCCTCCAGGAGAACTAATGGCTCAGACAGCAACAGTTAGGAGAACCCACAACGCCTAGCTTCTCCTTCTCAATGTCTCTATTTACGATGGCAGCTTTCCTCAGGTGGAGCATCCACACCCAGCACCGTGCAGATTTAATCCCGCTGACATTAAGTTGACCATCAGCTTTTAATTCATAACACCATTTAAATAATAAAATATGAGTTGATTGTAAATTTCCTCCAAACAAGTAAATGTTTTGTTTATTTTCTTCATTTGGTTCTCACTATCCTCGGTGATGCAGACGTCACAGGCGCGCATGTGCAGATCTCGCACTAGCCGGTGTTTCAGCCTAAAGATGACGTCATTTCCAGAGTGCTGATGAGTTGAGCTGGAGAAGCGGAAAGCCCTGGATGCTGGGACCGGTGCAGCCCACGCACTTTTCAAGCTGGTGGTGAAGTCGTGCTTTGTGTCAGCAAAAATTACACATAGCCAACCACCCCAGCCTCGAACACACAGACACACAAAGATGAGGTCCACAGCGAAGAATTCTGAAGTCCAACCCTGGACTTTCCACTCCGGGTCAGTGAGTTATTATTCACCCCTCAGTAAGGAGGGTCTGGGGATTTGCATTATTTCACTGTGTAGCCTTGAGAAGGGATCTCTGCAGAGCTGCGTTATGGCCGTCAGCAACTCTCATTCTTATGAAGTCTGAGTTTGAAATTCTTTCATTATACATAGACCTAAGTGTGAAAACAAATAAGGTATTTGGAACTAAATGATTATAATCATGCCATGGATAAAACTGGTAGAAATTGAATAAATAGGTCTTTTCATGGGTAAAGCAGCAGGTGAATTCATTGTTATTACTCAATTTAATGGCAAATAAAATTGCTCTATGGCATTAAATAATCCATACATTCCAAAGTTATACATATAAATTCTTACCACATATTGTGAGAGACATGTTAAAAGAATAAAGTGTTTAGAAAGTCTTGGAAGTTACCATATATTACCCAAACTCAAAACTTTGTTATTTCTCTGTAAGCAAAGCACTGACATGGATGCAAATGTATTAAGGTTATTTTATAGGAAGGAGTTTGGAAGTCTATTGTCTGTAACATGTGGTGCTAGCAGTTACACATTGCCCTGGAATATAAACTGTAGATATGTGAGGATGGCAGATGGATTTTTCACTTGTAGACGTTCATCTTGAAGAACAGAAGCCATCTTTCAGGGGGCCAAGCAGGTGGTACTTTCCCCAAATCTTTTCCCCTATTCTCAACCTGCAGAGCCAAGACAAGTTAAAGTTTTCTTGAGCTGCTTTTGTGAAGATGAAACAAAAAGTGGTCAACCAAATCCAAAGGGTGAAAACCAGTGTACATTCCAACACATCGCTGGTTTAGCAGCTGGAGATTGGGCAGCCATCCTTCCCCAAATCTCAGGGTGTATTTCAGACCTGAAATTGTGAATGAGCTCATAGTTCTCATCATTCATTTTACAGATAAAGATACTGTAACCAGAGATACTTGTGAATCCACTAAGATCACAAAGAAGATTGATAAGTATAAAAGATTTCTAGCATTTTACCTTAATTTTATTAGGGGCTCTAATTTGAAAGCCCCTTCCCCCAAAACACATCGATGGTGCCCTTTTGATGGCTCACATCACATTATCTTCCTAATCGCTGTCTCCACGTTATCAAGATGAGTGAAAAGACCAGTAGTCTACAACTCAGAGAAACAGAAAGTAGGATCCTTTTGTTAACTACTGGTTTTCGGTGGGCTGGTACATCATATTTTCCTGTTGACTCTCTAATCAGGCAGACTTGCGCTGCCTCCTCTGCCCAGGCAGCCATTAGACACAAAATGCGGGGGAGGTTTGGAGGGAAGGAAGGAGGAGAAGGAAGCACCCGATTTCCAGTTGTTAGCTGTGCTGCTGCTGCGAGGGAGGGCAGGCACAGCTGTGCGCCAGCTTTGTGAGCGTCCTCCCAGCTGTGCTACAGGTGCTAAAACAACAGCTAAGCCTCCCGAGATGCGGTGGCCTCCTGCCCTATGCTCCCACCTGTCCTCCTAGCCCAGCCTAAGCCCACCCCTGTAGCTGCTCCACACCTTCTTTCCCTGCGCGGTAGCATAGCTGGAACTGGTGTTACCGCCCGCCCTCCGGGGATAAGGGGCAGGCCTGCGGGAAGCCCTGCACATTCATGGCAAAGCCTGTGTGCAGAAAGGCGTGGTGCTGGCCTATGGGGTGGCCTCCAAGTCCTTGTACTGTTCTGCCTAATCAGAGTGTTTCTCCAGGCAATGGGCTTCAGGGAATAAAGAAGCCTTGATTGGACAGCTTGGCCCACATGTGATGTCTCACTCCACACTGCTTTTGCATACTTGAGGCCATATAGTTAGGGGAGTGATGTTTATGGGTGCTGCTTTCATCTGAGGTGCTAGGCATCCCTACTTGCTCTGTGAGAGAGGATGTAGAGACGTGGTGTGGCTTCTTTCTGGAGTGGGGGGTCCTTTTCCCTTGGCTGGCTTCACTCTGATTTCTCTACCTTTCACTTTGATTGGTCCACGTGCATTGTACTTATCAGCAGAGTTCGGGGTGAGCGTTCAGTATGTGCATCCAGCCCGCACTGGTCCAGTCTCCCTCTATCTGTCTTCTCTTTCCTCTTTCTAGCTCCTAGAAATCACTAAGCCACATTCAGGGTGACATTTTTTTTTTCACTTGCACATCCAAAAGGAAACATTGAAAGTTTGTCTTCCATCTCTGGCTTTTATCTTTAATGATCCTGGTTTCACTTGTTTTGCCTCTAAAGGCAGTATTTCTTTCACCCTTCTTTAGCACTGAATAAGATGTCTTTGTTCCTGTGCACCACGTTGTCTCTTGCTGGTGTCCACCCACTGAAGGACCCTCAGAAGGTTCGCACCTCACTGAGCTGAGCAATGCTGCACCGAGCAGCTGGTGGGCAGGGGTCTCTGACAGTGGAGTTGGGGCACAGCTGCTGATCCCCCTATACCCTAGTGGTACCGCTGGATGTATTATAGTGGGGACCTGTATGCTGCTTTCCACATGGCTTGTGCTAATTTGCACGCGAGAATTGCCTTTTCTCCTATTCTGGCCAGCATTTCCCATTTTTTGCTTTCTGACCCTAGCCATGTTAATTCAGAGGCTCGCACCTCTCATCGTGGTAACCCTAACCCTGAGCAGGAAGCCTCTCTGGATCCCAGTGCTGCCCAGTGAATCCAAGACCTCGGCATCATCTTGCAGACTCCAGCACACCACGGCTTCCGATTCTCATTTTCCTCAAGTGTCTGACACCTGTGTAGTAGAACCTTGACTTTAGTGTGTCTCCTGTTTGGAGGAGCTGAAATGCTTTCTGCTTTCCCGAACGGACACTCACTCACGAGCTCTGCCGGCCGTCTTCTCCGCGTGTTTCCTCACAGACACCCTGCAAAATCGCAATTTGCTCACTCTTAAATTTTTCCCTAGAACCTGGCCAATAATTGTTCTCCGAAACCCCCAGAATTCTGTGGAAACTGCAAATGTACTCCGCAATGTTTTCTTGGGAGGAGGCTTGCAAGTCCTAGAGTGCCGTGCAGTTCTCCTTGTGATCTGCTCTTCTGTACTTTGTCTCAGGCAGGGCATCAGCACCGCGGCACCGCAGAGGCTGCTGGACCATGTGCAGCTGTGTGTCTTACTCTTCCTAAGTGTCCTTTTCTGTTCTGTCTAAAGCCCTAAGGTCCCTGAAATGCTGCCAAAATGCCCTGCACCTTCCAAAGCTTCATTAATACAGTATTTTATTAAATCAGGTTACATAACTGAGGGAGACACAACATATTTAGGGTTTACACTATAAAAATGGACATTTTCCTGATGATATCTGAAATTCCTATTTCTCTCACAATCCGCAGGCCCCCTAAGAGGGTAACCCTTGTGGATTTAGGGGTCCACTGTACTGAGATAAGTTTTACACTTGCGTGGGTAATTCCTCATAAGCACTTTTGTGGCAAGGGCTGTTCTGTCTTAAAGATCACTGTTTTCTAATTTTATTTGTTAAGAAAAGAATACATAATAATTTAAATTGATAAAATAGACCAATTCTTTACTCTAGAATTTCAGACTGATTATTACAGACATGTTTGCTCTTGGAAACTTTGGTAAAATGGAACAATCTTGGAGTTAGGCATCTTTGCTACTTATATTGTGATATTAGCATAGTCATTCTCCTAAGCCTTGATTTTCTTACTTTCAAAATGATAAAAAGTATTTTCAGAGTTTAAGTGAGATACTGAGCTTGTTAGGAGGAAGTTAGTCCCCAAAGAGTGAAGCATTTCCATTATTCTTGGAGCAGATGTAGAGCAGAACACTAGTTACAGGGGTTAGACTAGGGTGTATTCAACTCCTCATACAAGCTTTAGGTGAGGGCTGTACCTCCACCAAGCAGGGAGACCCAGAGCAGCCCAATAAACAAGGAGTTACCCTCATTATGTTCTCTTTGGATTACGCTGGATTCTGCCTCTCTGTTTGGAAATGTTGGCTTCAGGGTTTCTTCTGCAAATAAAAATGTGCTTTTGGCTTGCTCACCAGAAGATCACTGATCTCTTAGGACTGATTGAGGACTGCCTTATCTTTAAATGTTACTGTTTTTCATCACTAGGCCCTGAAGCCAGGGTGTTCACACCCAGCCCTCTCCCCAGCCTTAGCTTCAGCCTGAGCCTTTCTAAGTGCCTGAGTGCCCAAGTTAGGTTCTGCTTTCCAAAGCCTGGAATCACAGGTGCCACAGAGGAAGGCCGCCTGAGGCTCACGTTCACATTGGCGGGGTCCACAGTCTCACACTGCTCAGTGTAAAATGCAGATTTTTGTATGAAGATAAAACTTATTGTTTAAAATAATTTTTCCTGAGGTAAGCTTCAAAATTCTTAATAATTAGGCAGAGAATTTTTTCCCTGTTAGGTAAATATTTAAACTTTGTATTTGGGCACATAGACATATCAGTTTACCAAGTTTTCTTGGAAGTTAAAGCGACAATACTTTTTACAGTGGATTTCATTGCTTTTCAGGTAGGTTTAAAAATAATTTTCATTTCACAGATGGTACCAGTGCTTGGCAAGCAAAATCTGACTGATTTAGCAGCATGCCTGTTCATAATCTATGAAAAACACAGTTGGATGTTTTCCTTTGTCAGGAAACAAATACAATACAATTTACAGTGAGACAGATGTCCAAAACATAATTTTATCATCATCAATGTGATTCTTTTAGCTTGTAGTGCTGTGGAATCACTGGTGGAGAAAACCAGTATACTGTCTCGGTTGTAATTAAAAGGATCTGTGGTCTGTGAATATGAATGTGAGTTCACAGAGAATAAAGAACCAAAGATGAAAACAAAGGAGAGAAAGAGAAATAACAGAAGAAACTCTCTATGATGGGGCAGGAAGTGTGCACACTCACTGTGAGTCAGGTGTGGGACTGGATGTGCCAACTAGAGGGCAGCCCGGTCACGGACAGGGATATGTCCTATGGTTGCAATTTGACAGCCATTGACATCAGTATTAGATGTCATGAAAAGGCATCAGTGCTGAGTTTATTTTGGACATTTACAGCTGGATTGCAATTGCCTGCCAGTAAGAGAGAATAATTAGCTGGGAGCCAACTTCTGTTTTGGATTGTCTACTGACATGTGTCCTGTTGCTATTTCCTAAGGAGTAGAAAACTGGGGAGCATAACCCAAAGGTGGGGTATGAATCAAACCGAACTTATAAGCACACTGAATTTGAGATGCTTCTTTTAGTTATTGAGCGGGTTTGTGAATAACCATAAGATGATTGATTCCGATGTGAATTGGGAAACCACCACATAGAATGCTGCTAAACCAGTGAATAGGAAGGGACCCAGACTGGGAATGAGAAAGTAAGAAAGAAAAGAGCTACAAAGAGAACCCGAGAACCTCTCAGAAATTAGTCATATAAGGAGAAACACAAAGGGAACAAGAAGGTGGCTTCATGTTGAACATTGAAAAATGTGTAGATGAAAGAAATGAATAATAAACTCACAAGAAAATACCCTTATTAGCACAAAGTCTTGTTAAAGTTGCTCTCTGTCTCCTTCTCCTGCACTGAGTTTTACTCCCTGCATCTCAGGTTGGGGATCTGAGGACAGCAGGACCTGATCTGCCTTCCTCAAATTGGATCTTAAGAACATAAATGAGCCCAACAGGCTTTTGTGGATAAAGTCTGGCTCCAGGCCACGGGTTACAGCTGTGCGCTTTACACTGTCTGCCTGGCGAATCACTCAGTGCATTCTGCAGCAACGCTCAGCTCTGTTTTGTTTTTCTATATAGTCAAAATTATCCTACAATTAAACCTCTTTGTAGTAACTGATTTTTGGAGTTTTTGTCCCTTTCTTGTGCTGTACTGAGTACTGGCTGTCTGGTTTGTATTTTAGCAGGTAATATCTCGATTCTTGGCTTTTGTAGTATGATTGTAAAATCTCAGGGTTTTTCTCAGGGAGCAAGTTTGTGCATTCCATAGAACAATGTCGAAGGTAGTACTTCAGCCTGCTTCAGTGTGGGATAAGTTATAATTTTCTTATTAGGAAGTATCTTGTTATTATAATTCTGACCCTATGATTTTATATTCCTCTTCCTATATATGAATTCAGTGGATTTGTAATTTTTGACTAATCAATCTTAGTATTACATGGGATCTCCTGATTATCAAAGTGGTAAAAAAATGCACAACTACCAAAGCTCAGCAGGTATTAAGTTCCACATTATTTCTGCAGACCCTAAGATGTCTGTAGCATGGATCCACTCAGGTACTGAAACCAGGAGGAAGCAGGCGATTAGGAAATGGCTTGTGCTCAGGTCATAGTCATGTTAGCCATATTTATTAGCTTATTCTTTTAAAAAAAGCATACATATTGAAGGATGACTTTCTCTAATGTTCTAGTAGTTCTTGGTCTGTGCTCCATGTCATATGTAAATCATATGGGAAGGCGCAGAATCTAATGTATCACCATTGGCATTGCATTACCAATTCAAGGCAGTGTAATTATGTTTCACGTACTGCTGGTCCTGCTCTTAAAATATATATTGCTAACCAGTCTGAAAAAGGCTAGTGATTATCACCCAAGATAAAATAAGATAATTTCTTTCCCAGGAGGTAAAAATTTTAAAATTATAGAAAAGTCAAAGATCACTTAGCTGGAGGCATCTTGATTTAGCTTGGAAGAGAACTGAAATAGAGTCAGGCTGCTCACTCACCAGACGTCCTGATTGTTTTCACAACGTCACCCTGGAATGGAGGTCCAGAGTAGGGCTTTGAGTACAGGGACAGACTGAGGCTGTGCGCTCATCAGGCCCTGTTCATAGCACTTCTGCCTGTGCACATGGGCTGCCACTTGCCCTAGCTTGTTAGGAAGAGTGAATGAGTACTTTTGATGATTGAGTTGAAAACTCACAAGACGTTTGTCACACAGGGCCTGAAGCAGAGGAAACCCCATGTGTATTCTGTCATTCTCTTCCTTTGTAGGAGGTGTCTTGGTAGAGTCTCATTGAGTTGGCAGGGCCAGAAGACTGAAGCAGGGTTGGGATTTGACTTAGAAATTGGTTGTCCTAAAATGTTAAAATATGGGATTGTTTCTTATTCAAAGAAAAACATACCCCATGCTGACTAATTCAAATGTTTTAAATTGCTAAGGGATGGTCCAGATTTTTGTGACTATTAGACTAAAAAGAAACCAGGATGTATAAATTATCACGTGGACCACCTTGCAAACTGGAGAATAGTTGGGAAAAATTGAAGTCATGCTGCCTTTGGTTTGACATGAAACAATTCTTATTACCCTGTAACACTGCCTTCATATTCTATTGCAATTGCAGCATAAGTTTAGGAAGGAGAAATGCACACTGGATGCATAAAAATAGAGCCCTTCTCCTAGTAGACACCACCTGCTCTGCACACAGTCTCTCATTCTCTCTTTAATTTTAGCAAAGTGTATTAGACAAGGTTTTCTTATTTGTGGATTGCTGTCAAGGAGGGAAATGGGTCTACTTTGTTCTGGGGAAATGCTATTAGCAACGATATTCACAGATCAGCAGCGCTGTGAGAAGACATTGCAGCATAATCAAAGGATGCCTGTGGCCTGGCTGAGTGATTAAAGAATCAATCACTGGCTCTGGGAGAATTATATCTTTCTATTTAAAACAATTTAAACCTCCTGAGGTGCAGATTCCTATTCTGCCAGTACTCGCATGCACAGAAGAGCTGGTATTACTTATGCAGAGCATGGCAGTGCTGGCCTGTCATCCAGCACTTTTGGAGGTTAAGGCAGGAACGTCTCCTGAGTTCAAGGCCTCCCTGGGCTACATGGGGAGACCCTGTTTCAAAACCACCCCATCCAAAACAGGGAAAACTTAGCCTTATCTCGAAAAAAAAAAGGTAATTTCTAAAGAGTGTTTGGTAACACAGAAAGCAATTGGCATGTTAAGTACTTGATTAAAGAAAAAGAAGGCTGTAATTTGCCTCAGCAATTGGAACATAGACTAAGAGAAGTTTTTATGGGCACAAGAGCAAGCAGCAGCATGGGTATTTAATACAAAGAAAGGAAAATGAAATAGATTTACATTTTAGAAAATTACTTGGGAATTTTACAAATTTTCTCGCCCAGTATAGCTGGCAACTGTGTGCAGCATATTTAGGGAGGGTGCTGGTCCCTCAAATAGTGACAGTGTTCTTCGCGTACTAGGCACCTCAAGTCACTTCCCTGTTTATGGATCATGGTTTTTCACTGGAGAAATAAGATTATAATTAAAAAAGAGTGACACTTGAAGTTCAAAAGAAAAGGGAAGGTAGTCGTTGGTATGTAATATAAGTGTTGAGCTATGTCTGTGTAAATTTGGGCAGTGTTCTAGTGTGTGTGCTGTATATTTATAGAAAAATGAATGGACAATTAGACATTTTGGATGGACCTGTTATTAGTAATCCTCACTAATAACATCTAATAGTGTTGATAACAATAATACTATGCAGAATGCTATGAAAGTTTTCCTTCATGAAACAGCTCCAACACACATTAATCCTCTACTTTTTGTGACACTTTTGAGGCCCCACCTTACTCTTGGGCAGTATTGTGCTGGTGATTCCCCAAAAAGATATAAAATGAGATTAAGACACTCTCCACCAAAAAGCACTCATTTGTAAGTCGAAATACTGTTGGAGAATGTATTATTTGTTATCTTACTGATACTTACTCTCTATGCTACATGCATTTGAAACTTTCCCTACAAAACCATGGGTTACATTGCTCTACACCTTGAACTAGAATTTTCTCATAAAACTTGCCTTGGCAATGATACCTGTTATGACTTTTGTCTGATTGTCCCCAGAGCCTCATGGGTGGGGCATTTTGGTGCAGACTGAATCTAGGGTGTGTGATGCTGGAATTAATGGTGGTGATACTGATATTAAGAGTATGTGATCACTAAACCAGCCCACTGAATAGCTAAGCACAGGTCTGGGTGAAGATAATAGGAAGGGTTTTCCTAGATGTGGGTTTCACCTCCCAAAAGGCAGGTAGCCTGGAAGGGATAAAATAGAGAGACAAGCTTTCTACTTCCTGCCTCCTACCTATCCTGCCGTGGACTGTTTATCCTCTGTGATGCCCCTCCGCTACACCATCCTGTCTTAGAGCCAGCTGACTACGGACTGAAACCCATATAGACTGTGAGCTGTTATCGCCCGGCCCTCCTTTAACTTCTACTGTTAGACATTTTATCTCAGTAATAAGAAAAATAACTATGGCAGTATGATAGTGTGGTGAACAGAAGCAGAGACAACTGGTCTGTTGTCATGATTGGGAACTTCCTCTTGTACCTCAGTCCCTTGCAGAACATGGCTTGGCCAACTCACTGGCCCAAGAGGGAAGAAGGAAGCCATGGAGAGTCTATACGGCTTCTTAGATCTTCCCTGAGCAGAGCACAGCCACCCAGGTTAAGCCACAGCAGGCCCAGCTCACTGCTGAACGACAGCGATCCACAGCTTCAAACCATGCACTGTGGGAGTCTTTCCAGGCAAAACAGTGCTGTGGTGGCTGTAGTACAGTGAGTGTCCTGTACAATAGCCTGGCTCATCCTGCTGAAGTAAGTTGGAAGGTCTTAAGATGCCAAAGAATTTGCCAGTATCTCCTGGTGCTCAGCCTTTTGTAGGATTCCAGATGGGAGGTACTAAATGGGGCCATGCTCATTTCATTTCATTGTTTCTTTTCCTTTTTTAAAATTTTTATTTGTTTATCTTAGTATTAATTTTTATATCTATTTTCCCTTTTCCCCTTTCTATTTTTCTTTACTTTGTTTTTTCTTCTGAGTGTCAAAATCTACTCTCCGATTTTTAGGCAAAAGGTTTTCCTATCTTGATGCTTGTGATCTGCCCTGCTTTTTCTTTTCACCTTTATTTCCTTGAGATGGTGCCTCATTATTTTGCTCAAGGTTGATTTCAAATTCCTGGGCACAAACGATCTTCCTGTCTCAGCTTCCCAAGAGCTGGGACTATAGACATGTTCTTCCATCCCTATCCAGTGTTTTAACTGTTTGTAGGACTTGAAAAATTTCCATAAACTTCTGACATTTCTGGATTTGATTATTCATCCTTTAGGTTAAAATATTCGTCTGATTCCTTCTTTAGTCTCATGCATCACATCCCTGATAAACTTAAAACCACTCAGTTCTGTGCCTATAACATAAAATAATGAGGCAGATCTCAATATTGCACATCATACAGTGCCTTATGTATTTCCTTAAAACTGAAAAGCCTCAAGTTAGGATGTGGACATCCAGTGACCAGACATCACCCAGTGAGGTTCTCAAGGTCACTGTGTTTTAATTTCAACAGGCTCGCACATGAACAGCAACAAGTAATCAGTTACTTATAGTTACCTGTGACTCAAGTGTTGCTCAATGAGATATAGCTCAGTGGCATAAATGCCTGCCTTACAAGTGCACAGTTATGATTTCTAGCCCCAGTATCAAAAGGGGGGGGGTACTGTACAGAATATGACACCAGATGTGGTGACACACTACTGCATCCCAGAAATCAGATGATAAGGATACAGGGCCGTGAGTTCCAGTTCCACATTGGAAAATTAGTGATTTAGTGAGATCCAGTCTTAAAATAATAATATTAAAAGGAAAAGGGATGTAACTCGATATGAAAGTATTTTCAATAAAGGTGCTTTTTACCATTTAAATGCATTTATTAAAATGTTAAAATTGTGATATAAAAATACATTCTTAATAATATTACTTTCTTAATAATATTATGCATAAAGCATCAGTGGTTAATTTCCCACTATAATTTCAAAGTGGTGCTGGGAACACATGTCAGATGTGTACTAATGACAGGGGCATTAGTCGTACTGCCACTATTCTGGTTTTCACCTACACTTACAGGAACTTCCCTCATCAAAAGGAGAATTTGTGTTCTTGCCCCTGGGAGTTGGGTGGACGTTTGACCATGGAGCAAAGGAGATTAGAGCCTTCTGTGTAGACTGATGGGACCTCCATGATTGATAACAAATTATCAATCGAGAAAACCGAGGGCCACACCAAGCCACATTCTGAAGCTGGCAACACTGGATGGGACTCCAGACAGAGCCTGCATCACCAGCAGACAAGGGAAGTAAGAGGCCTTGCAGTAGAGCCGGCCCAGGCTCCACTGGAACCTTAAGACCCCAAGGATGTGCCAGCAACCTTTAGAAATGCAGGACAGTATGATATATGGGTTGCTGTTCTTTGACATCACATCCTCGGGGAGTGATTTGTTGCACAACCAAAAGAACCAAGCCAACGTTTGTACTTGAAAACACCACGGTGGAAATGCCGTGTCCTCAATGCTGGAAGAGCATTGCTGAGGGGCTTCACTGAGTGAAGCTTCCAGGGTGGAAAAGTGTTCTAGAGGGAAGACTGGAGGGCACCCATGGGGACGAAGGCTGGGAGGAAGCCCAGGGGAAGGTTTGTAAAACTCCAAGAGGACGCTCATATGGCAGAAGGTTTTACAGCTGTTTTGTGTAGTGTTTCCAAGAATGTTGAAAGCATAATGAAGATTGAATACTGACCTTTCTGGTGCCTCTTCTCAAGTGTCAGGTTCCAGAGAAGAATTGCGCAGTTTTCCATTGAAATTTAGAAGCTCTCCCTAGAAGACAAAATCCACTCAATTAAAAATTTTGCTTTTTGTACTGTAATCTGGGTGGACTTGTGCTTGTGAAAGGGAAGAGATGTGGAGCCAAGTGACCACTTCTGGAAGGCATGTATGTAGGTACCCTAGTAAGTGACATCAGGTAATCAAAGAAACAGCACCAACTGAGGTTCTAAAGCCCCTCCATGAGAGAGGGGGCCTCTTTGGCGACAGCATCTCCTAGTGCATGAAAATTCCTAGTCAAAAGCCACCCAGCTGAGCCCAGCTATGCTTCACTCCCTGGGCTATAACAGTGGAACAAACCCCTCTCTTGGGAGACCAGAGGACACTGAAGTTATTTGCTGTGCAACAGTGAGAGCTGGAAACTACAGAAGGTGCAAGAACAGAGTGCAGTTGAAATATATTAGTCAAGTGCACTAACATCTTCGTAACAGTGGTTCCCTTCTAGTGACAATTCACTGTAGCTTCTGCATAGTATTAGACTGCCTGATATCACAGAGGCTCTAGAGATGGATTATCAGGTGATTTCAGATGCTAATAATTGTGATTTTGACCTAGTTGCAGCTCACAGGTAGAAACTCAGGTGAAGCATAATTTGTTTTTCATTTTGCTTGCTGCCAAGTCAGCCCATGTGATGATTCTTCTTCCTAAGCAGAGCTCTTGGAGGATGAAAGCTCTAAGGAGGGCAGAAGAGCGAGTGTTGTGCTGTAACATGCTGAACTATTCTACCGTCTTTGATATCTGAATCTTAAAATACATCACATTTTAGATATGACTCATGACAATTCCTTAACCCCAAACTCCACTGTGCCATTACTGTTAGAAGTTATTCAGTTTGTCTCATGTGTCTGATATAACAGGGTTCTGTTGTTGTTGTTTTCCTGTTATTTGATATCTGCAAATCAATAGACCTCACTTTACCCTGCCAGTGTTTTAGAAGGTCACTAGTGCTTTGTGTTGAAAGAGCTTGTTTTGTATTCCCAGAAAATACTTCCTTTCTTCTGTACATTGACTGTTAGCAAGCAGTTTATAAACAATTTTAATTAATACATCCAGTGTTTTCCTTTGTGAATTAAACACAATTTCATGAGGTGGGAGAGCATCTATCATAAGCCTTAGTTCAAAGAGGCTTAGGATTTCACCTACAAAAGTAATCTGCTTTTAAAACCTCATTTAAGCTTTATCTGGCATTGCAAAGGCTCAAAATCCTATACACTGCTTTCAAGTAGAAAGTAATGGAATTTAAATTTTGTTACACAGATTTCTGAGTGATGCTTGAAGAGTGAATTAAGTAGATAAATGAATTAAAAGCTTGGGGAAGTAAGCATTAAAATATATTTCATGTGTGTAAGTTGGGTTATTTAATGGAGAATTTTACTAGTAGTTGTATATTTTTAATGAAGATAGAAGAACTTGCTCTAAAATTCAATATGAATTGTTAGATACAAGAGATGATTTTCTGAGATTATATATATGTGTGTGTGTGTGTGTATATATATATATATATATATATATAGAGAGAGAGAGAGAGAGAGAAAGAGAGAGATAGAAAGATAGATATAGATTAGATATAGATACAGATATAGATATGGAATAATTTCCCCAGGGAGGTTATAAACAACTTTCCCTGGAAGTTAGTTGTCTTCATGGCATCGTGTACATAAAATGCCAAATGCAAGTTAATCTTGAAAGACATTGAATCAGTTTGCTCATATTCTGTTTATCAGAATTTGGAAAATCCTCCCTGTCTCTTACACATTTGACTAGCTCCTCTAAAATTTTTCATTACAGATTTAAATAGTTCACAAGAATTTTTTAATATATTGTAAATATTGGCATTTAAAATGTAACTAAGGGAATACAAATATTAGATTGATTTTTAAGGAATTACTATTCATGTTTTTAAAAAATGTGACAATTCTTTATTAACATTCAGAATTTCATACATTTTTAACCCTTGAACTTTTTTTTAAGATTTTTTATCCTCTAAAGATATTGTAATAGTTTAAACAATTTTTAACCATGTGTCTGTCTGGAATATTTTTATTCAGCAAAACAATGTATTTAAAATGTTAGTATAATTATCTTCATCATGCTGCCTTATGCTAAAATTTGTAATTTGATGTTTGTTGTATAATTGAAGTCTTTAGTGAATGATCCCATACTTCTTACACAGAACACACACACACACACACACACACACACACACACCCACACACACGCACACTATGATGAAGGAAAGAGTGCAGTTGAGGCTCACCATGGAAGGCCAGTCTCCCACCATTAACTCACATCCCCGGGACAAAACACATGTGCCAACGTGCAGCTGGGTTACAATTTTTTTAAGTACACCTTTTCACAGGAAGATCATGGACCTTTACATGGTTTTTCAGAATTTAGATAAAAGTTCAAATTATAATAAATAGAATTAATAAATCAAAATACATGCTTTACAAAGTATTGAAATTTGGTAAATAAAATTATGATAAATATAGTTAAGCAAATCAAACACATGCTTTAGGAAGTTGACTGAATAGTTATGGAAGACAAAACAAGTCCTATGAAGAATGGATTTATTACTAAGATTAGGATCAATAATTCACATGTAATGAGTAAAGGAAAAATGTCACATCCTTAAAAAGCAGTTAATACAGTGACTTTTGTTTTCTTCTTAGTTGATAGATGCCATGAGATACTACATATTTTAAATGAGGGACTCACTTAGACTGATTATTTCATATTTGATAAAGTGAATCACAGCCATGTTCTTAAACAAAATCTAACTTGAATGAGATTACACAGATGTTTTAGTCTTGGGTTTTCATCTACCTTACCGTGTTTTGTTTTTGAAGTAATGATGTACTTTGATTGCATTTGAAAAATGAGTGCCATTTGAATAAATGTCCCTAGAGGTCTCTGTGTTGACAGTTTGGTGCTCAACCTGAGCTGCTGTTGGGGCAGGACCTAGTGCCATGTCCTGGTCACAGGATTAGTGCCTTTGAAAGACATTGCTCTTCACTCCATCTTGCTTTCCATTTCCTGGCTGCCGTGAGATGAGCAGCTTCCTCTGCATGTGTCTGCTGTGGAATCAGTTGCTTTTCTAGGTCCAAAAACCACAATTGCAAACGGCCAAACAGCCATGGATGACACCCCTACTCCATGAGCCAGTGTAAACCTTTCCTCTGTTTCAGTTGATTGTCTCAGGTGTTTACACAGTGCAAAGCTAATACAAGCATCCATAATATATATTGATTTAGCTGTTTGAAGGCGTTTTGCCCTTCAGAATTGTCTGAATATTGTGTTTGAAAAGGACTAAACACAGAGTGTCATCATCTAGCCACTGTATTCTGACTTGGTTGGGGACTGTCCTCATCCTGTAGGTTTCACGTCCTTCCCTAGATTTAGTTGGCCCAAAGTTGCTCTGCAGACCCTGTTTTGTTTTTGTTTCCTTTAATGAAATTTTGGGACCATTAAAAAAAATATATGTATACATCTGTACTCAAATTTGATGTTCGCTGTTTTGCCCTACATGAGTGTCTCAACAAAATACAATTAAAAATTAACAAGGAAAAAAGACAACTTTGAAATCAAGTTGATATATTTGTACCATAGCATTTTAACATATACTGCATTTTAGGCAAATATCAAAGAAATGTGCATAAAAAAGAAAAACGAAATAACTCATATGGATTTATGATATGTTGATTATATATTGAAAGAAGTTTCTTGATTAAGCTACCTGGCTGTTTCTGTATTTTAGAAAAATGAGCCATAGTGAAGTCCAAGTATCTCATGGGTTTTTGCGGAAAGAGATCCCTGAACTCAGTTCATAATTTAATGGCAGAATGAAATATTGGTGTCAATTAATCATCTTTGTAGACTGTAGACAGCTTATACAATAAGATAAACCTGAAAGAAGGTAATGGTAGGAGCTCAGGAGGAAACTGGCCTTGTGAAAGAGTTAGGAGTTAGGTCAGGAGAGAGAGAGAAGCCATTTTTCCCTTGTTCTTTCTCATTTTGACTGGAAAAAAGGATGGTTCTGGAAACTGAAATTGAGAGTCACTAGGGCTAATAAGTTTTAAGTGAAGATGACTTTTGATTTTAATGTTGTGACATTGTGTTAACTGTGGGATATTACGTTAGCATCATTCAGGGGATATTCAAATAGAAATATTAACAGGATATAGAGACGTAAGAGTTGTGAAAGTATTCACAAATAAAGTAAGCACACTTAAAAACAAGTGAAGGTGAGTGTGGCTGTGAGGGTGATACGTTGGAAAGCAAATAGTGACATGTGTGTTGGAGGTCTCTGTAATATTACTAACTATAGCCAGAGCTCTGTATTCAGTTTCCTTGAACATGATTCAGTATAAAATTCTTAACACTTTTTTTTTAAATCAATATAGTTTTCCTTGTCTGTGTTCCCTTTCTCAGTGCTGGCTATTTTCACAGTTATCACAGTGATTTGATTAACGTTTCCATTGCCTGGTTCCTCCTCCCGGCATCAAACTAGGTAGGAAATCCAGCCTGCATCCTATCACCTGCATGTTTCCAGGGACCTCACACTGTGTCCCACACATATCTGAAGTGACCGCCCATGTCCACGTGTGTCTGTACACAGGCCACATTTGCTCCACAATAATCTTCCCAGCAAACTGTTCTAATCATGTTGGATTTGGATTTATGAAAAACTTTATGAATCCCTTTTTTTTCTGATGATTACTTAACATAACTCTAAAATACTAACTAAATATCGTTTTGTTGATTTAATTTTGAAAATATGTGCAATATTTTAGTTTGAATGAAACTGTCAAGATGTGACTGGTGTAACACTGCCCCTCCACCCCATTCCTTACCTCAGGGAAAAGATGGTCTTCTCTTGCGTCTTCACATCAGTATTTCTTATGAGCATACATACAAACATATTCAATAAAATAGGAGTAATTTGTACACAAATATCTATTAAAATAGTCACATATAAAGACCAAGAGAGATTTATAGCAGACATGCAAGTCTATTTCAAAACTTGGGACATAATTAGTAGTAGTCATTGTAGAAACGGGCTATACAAATGTATTAAAAGATAAATAAAATCATTTGATAAAATATCCAAGAATGCTTGACACAGAGCAGCACAGGCTCAACTGAATAAACTCCTATGAAGAACCAGCAGTTAGCTTCATAGTGAGGCATTACATCTCTGTGCTAACCCAGGCAATAAATCAGAAAGCTGATCCCACAATTCCTACTCAGTACTGGAAGTCCTAGTTATCACACTAACACAGAAAATGAAATAAAATGTGTGCAGTTTCAGAAGAAAGAAATAGCACTGCCTTTGCTTACAGTGACTTGATCATCTATGGAGTAAACACGAAAAACCAACAAAATTTAAACATAAAATGAATTACAACAAGGTTGAGACATACAAAATTGACAAAATCAGTTGTTTTCCTCTATAAAGACAACAAACAACTAGAATTTTAAGTCAAAAGTACAATACTTAAGATATTTTACACTAATTTGCATAAAAGAGAAAATATTTAAGAATGATTTTAACAAAAAATATGAAGGACCTTCATGAGGAAAAGTATAAAACTCTTATGAAAGAAATCAAAGTAGAAATTTAAAAAGTGATATATTACTAAATATTAAGTAGATTACATATTAAGTAATGAGCTTTTATTTCTATTTTAACTAACTGTGACAAAGAATTAAAAGTGTACAATACAGAAAAAATAATCTTTCAACAAATAGTGCTGGAAAAATTGTATGTGGCATGTATTTAAAAACAAAAGAAATCTACATAAAGACCATATTGTTTTAACACTATAAACAAATAAATCATGGGTAGAATGCAAAAATTAAAAAGATAATCTAATAGTAGAAAATACACATAAATTTAGTTTTGGCAAAGAGTTTTTACATACAGCATCACGCACATGCTTCATAAATAAAAAAAAAAACTGGCAAGGTGATGGTCATTAAAAATTTTAAGAGCTCCCTTTTTCTAGCAGAGACACTTTAAAGAGTGTGAAAAGACAGCCATAGACTTGGAGAAGGTCTCAAACAACATGTATCGGGTACCAAAAGTATGCAAGATTTGTTGGGGGGGAGGGATGCATGCCAGTAATCCCAGCACTTAGGAGGCGAAAGCAGGAGGATCACCATGAGTTGGAGGTCAGTCTGGGCTACAAAGTGAATTCAAGGCAAGTCTAAACTACATAGTAGCACCCTGTCTCAGAAAAGAACAAATAAAAATTACACATGACCTCTTAAAACTCAACAAGAAGAAATAAATTGTGATTCCATATCGTTTCCTCTACAATACGAAACAACCTAATTATAAATCAGCCAGAGACCAAGCAAACATCTTATCAAAGAAAATACACAGATGATGAATTAAATATTATCAAATGCTTAACAGCATTACCACTGTTGAACCACAAATTAGAGCAATTAGTTGCTCTGCTCACCAATCAAAGTGGCCGAATCCCCACATGTTGACAGTGCCAGGTGCTGATGAGGGTGTGGGGCACCAGGACCTTTCTTTCATTGCTAGTTGCAGTGTAAGATCATACAGACACTTTGAACTGCATGAGGGCTATTAACTCTCCTCTTCCTGTGTGATGAATCCAGAGATCATGGCTGTGGTCTTTATCCAACTGAGCTATAACATTGTGTCCATACCAAATGCATGCATGAATGTGCAGGTGGCTTTATATGCATAACATCTAAAGCTCTGAGGCAACCAAGATGCTCCTCAGTAGGTTACTGGGTGGCCAAGCTGTGGTACATCTGCATGGCGGACTGGTACACTGTAATAGAGATAAAGGAGCCACCAAGCCCCAAAGACAGAGAAGAACCCAAATGCCACACTGCTAAGAGAAAGAAGCCAATCTCCTAAGAGTACTCATTATATGATTTCAAATACCTGTCATTATGGAAAAGGTGTTACTAAGAAGGCAGTTAGGAGAGTGACTTCAAAGGCTCCGGGGACTGGGAGGGAGGAAGAGCTGGCAGAACACAGGCTGATTTTATGGCCGTGACAGTATTCTTTATGGTACTTTAATAATGGAAGTATGTCTGTATGCCTTTACCAAAATCTAGAAAATTTACATTACAAAGAGTAAATCAATAAATACCACAGATGCCATAGTCATGTAACAATATTGGCTCATCAATTATAGAAATATACAAAATAGAACAAGACACTGCTAATAAGGAAAACTGGAGAAAGAAAGAATGACTAACACATTTCCTTCATATTTGTATTTAAATCTAAAATTGCCCTAAAATACACCCTCTCAGTTTAAAAGGATGTGACTCATGCTTTTCTGAAGCCTTATTAGTGGAGATGACAGGTTCCATTGCTTCTGTTTCATGGGCTTCATCACAATGTATCCACTCATACTGAGTTGGTTTTTGGATGCATTCCTAGACATCCATCTGTTCTGGGACTTTGTATCAAGATAATTAACTTGATATGAAAATGAAGATGCAGAGATTTTAAATATTACCTATACCACACTTTTTAGGTAGACTGAAATTTGTACAGATGTGAATAATTATGTTCAATCTCACTTTCCCATTATTCTCTTTTACCCTGAACAATTACATATTGACGTCAGATTTCCATTGCATGTTTTATTTGTGAGAATAAACACTGAAAATTCTGATAGTAAGTGAGTAGAAAACATCCTCAAACTCTACCTCAGTCCATAATGATTTGGAAATCTGTACTTTTACCTAGAATTCTTTCATAGTTTTCTCCAAATTTTTATTTTATACAGAAATTATTCTCCAAATTTTTATTATATACAGAAAAATTGTGCACAGAACATACCTGCATTTGTGATACAATTTCTCTTTTCTGGGGTGGAGAGGGCAGTACTGGGAATTGAACTCAGAACCTCACATTTTCCAGGCAGGCACTATGCACCTCAGCTACATCCCCTACAGTAACTCTTTTGATTAATTTGCTTCATTTCCTATATGTACATCTGCACATGCTCTTGCCTGACAACTCGCTGGTACATTCAAATGTAAGCTGGAGACATCAGTATCCCACATCCTTAACAGCTCAGTATGTAAACAATATATAGAACTTTTTGCTTAATTTTAATTTCCAAGAAGGACAAATACCAACTATACTACTGTGTGAACTTTGAGAAACACATACTCCATTACTCAGAGCCTGTTTCAGTTACTGTTCTCTCATTGCTGTGACAAAATACCCAGCTCTCAAAATTAAGGAATGAAAATCTTATTGAGCCCACAGTTATTTTGTGGAGATTTCTGTCCAAATCAGCTGGCTCTGAGGCAGGGTGGCTTGGCACAGGGGTGGAAGACAGCAAAAGTAGTAAGAGCAAAATGGTGGAACATGCTTTTTTCTGCCCCTTATATTTTATCCAGACTGCTGGGATCAGGGTGATGCCAGTCCAGTGGAGTGATCCAGCAACCACCCACCCCTAGTCCCAGAACCCTTAACCCCAGCACTGTCCTATCAGTAAGGCACACACTCTAGATTTGGCTGCGTCTGAAAAAGCTGCCTCTCATGTCTGCATGAGGTTTTTTGGGGACATCTAGATATAAGCCATAACATTCTACTCTTGCCCCCCCAAAACATCTTTTATTTAAAATATAGTCTTTCCATCTCCTAGAGCTGTCAAGGTGCTTACAGATTATAGTTATCAGGGTCATCCATTGTACTGAAATTTTTAGATACTAATTTTGAATTTACCTAAACTCCACATAGTTAAAGCCAGGTGGAACAAACTCTGTTGCTAAAGGTTTCTCACATTCATATTGTTAAAGACTGATACACTTCTTTATCATCAGTAAGTGTAATGCAATTTGTTTTTCTCATTTTCTATTTATAGTCAGTCATGACTGCTTTGAATTTGGGGTTATTGTTTGAGAAAGCAGTAATGCACATTTTTTAAAGTAATTCTAGTGAAAAAATTGGCAAAAGCAAATTGTCTGCCTGCACATTAGCAAAGAAAAAAATTAGATTTCCACATAAGGAAATATTTATCTGAATATAATATAGTTAGATATAAATCTGACAAATTGTAGAGACTTTCTGTGTGGAAATTCTTAGGACGTGAATTAAGGAAACTAAGATCTAAGTGAATAGGGAGTTATTTCATATTCCAAAGACTGGATGATACAATATTAAAAGAATGAAAATTGTTCTCATTTATATTTTATATGCAACAGGATTCTATCAAATGCAAGTTATTCTATAGATATTAGCAAACTGGTACTTTTGTTCATATGGTTAAGAAAAGAAACTTCCACTCTAGCCAATATAAGATGGAAAGAAAAATTCCAAGTGAGAGGACTAGCAATTACAGATGTTAAGACTTTCCATACCACTGTACTAATCAAGTTAGTGCAATTCTGGTGAAAGAATGGACAAACAGTTCCAGGGAACACATTAGTAAGCCCAGAAACAGGAACCATAAACTCTGTGAACCATAAATTGGATTCAGGTAATTTTAACAAAGGAGCAAACCCAGATCTAAGAGGAAAGGACTGTCTTTGCAAGGTATCAGAAAAAGACCAGCCATCAAGATGCAGAAAGCGAATCCAGACAAAGACTTTGCAGCTTCCATTAACATTAATTAAAACTTATTGCAGGACTAAACATGAATGAAAATCTTCATGAGCTTGTGCTTGCCAATGAATATTTAGTACATCAGAAAAAGCCAGAAGGATGCAATTTTTTAAAGCTAGATTAATTTTTGTACTGGGGATTGAACTTACAACCTTGAACTAATCAGGCAAGTGCTTGAGCTTATCAGGCAAGAACTAAATCCCCTGTCCAAGAAAGACAGATTTTATCAAAATTAATGTATTTTGAGTAGCATTTAATAAAATAAAAGATGGATTTTTTTTGTTAAATCTCCAGAAGTCTAGTGATAAATCAGAGTTGGCCATGATATGTATCTTATTGATGTTTGGGTGAATTCAATTTGCTAACACTTTTTGAGTATTTTTTCCTTCTGTGTTCATCAGATATACTGGCCTGTAGTTTTCTTACCTTGAGGTGTCCTGATCTACCTTTTATATAAAAGTCATTTGACTCATAAAGTTAATTTGAAAGCATTCACCTCTCTTTAATTTTTGGAAGATCTTAAGATTGATTGATACCAAGTATTCTTTCAGGGCTGATAAAACCCAATTAGGAATCTGTCCAGTCTTAGGCGTCTCCTTGTTGGAGTATTTTGGTCACTCATACATTGTTAGAGGAAATCTAAATTATTACAGTTATTATGGAAAACACTGTGGAGATTTATTAAAGAATTAAAAATGGAAGCACCATGAGATTCAGTATACTTCTGTTGAGTGTATATCAAAGGAAAACCAGCATCTTGTACAGATAGCTATACCACAATATTCATTGTTGTATTATTCTCAATAACTATGATATGTGCAAGTAGTCAGCATAAGCTTTCATCATAAATACATGGGAAAAGAAATCATAAACCATAGAAGCAGCTAACAGAATTGTGGTTGCCACAGACTGGAGATGGGAAGTGAAATGCTGGTCAAAGTAGATGATTGGTAGTCAAGGTAATAAGTGTCTTAATCAGCTTATTTCAATTATTCTACAATATCTCTAGGTAATAAACTTTGAATTTCATAATTATATATGATTATAATTTGTCAAAATAAAATAAGTATAAATCTACACAAGTAGTTTTAAAACAATGACAAACACTATATATGTATGTCAAAATGTATTTCAATTTCTAATTTTTATTGCATATAAAACCCATTTGCTTTTTGCTTTTGTCATCTTGTTTTTAAATCCTATGACATGGTTATGAACACGAGTTGTAGAACATTCCATGTAGATTTTGAAGAATTTTCCACAGAGACTAGAGACTATATGTCTTCTTTCCCTATTGTTTGGTTTTTTTTTTTTTTTTTCGCTTTTTTTTTCCTTTGGTAGCAGGGATCAAACTCACGGCCTCACACTCGCCAGGAAGGTGTTTAGGTCACGGAATGAAATCCCTGGCCCTACTATATGTCTTCTGCACGTGAATTTTTATTTATTTAAAGTAGCTTTATACTTCAGTCTTCCTAATCTGTATCTCTGTTATATGGCTTAATTTAAAGATAAACCCCAATTTCTGATGAATTGGTGATGTAGTTCTTGAACTATGATTCTGTACCTCAATGCAATACTCTTTTTATGAGCTCATTGCTAAGAAGTGTGTCCGTCTGAGAGTACGAGTTGGAAGGCTGGATTCATGCTCCTGTCTTCTCCCTTTCTCTTTCTCCCTCTGGGTTACGATGGGGTGAGCAGCCTTCCTACACCAGGCCTTCCTGCCATGATATTTGTACCTTGTAGCCCAACAATCATGCACTAAATCTTCTAAAACAGTGTCAAATAAGCACCAAATTTCAAGTCAAGAGTCCCAGTTATTTTGTCCCTGCCCTGGGATGATAGATAACACTATTTTTTTAAATTTTTTTCTTTAATTAAGACAAACATAAGAGATGACTAAATAATTTTTTGAAAACAATAAGGGGGGGGGATTGAGATAAAACAGGACATAACAATATAACAATAGAGGTCACAGCATGACTGTTTCAACAACCTAGTACTTCACCACCATATAACCCGACTTAATAGTAGTTACCATAGTGTCTTTTTCCTTGAAATATTTGGATAAAACTTCATATACTCTAGCTTCAAATATTTTCATATGAAGAAGCCCAGAATAAAGCCTTTCTAATTAATGAGTGAAAACTTTATAAGGCTTCAAGGCCACCTAATGGGAAATCATGATTACCACATATTTTTATATATTTGAATCATTACTTACATTAGGGAAACTATTCGGTATTCACACATGCGAGATTGATTTATTTCACTTATGAGTATGGTCTCAAGCTGCGCCCATTTATTGATAAATATCTCAATGTGATCCTTCTTTATAGCTGAATAATACTCCATTGTATAGAAATACCACAACTTTTTTATCCATTCCTCAGTTGATGGACACTTGGGTTGTTTCCAAGATCTGGCGATTACAAATTGTGCTGCTATAAACATAGGTGCACATATATCACTGTGGTATGATGCTTTCAGTTCTTCTGGGAATATGCCTAGAAGTGGAATAGCTGGAATAAATGGGATTTCCAGTCCCAACTTTTTGAGAAATCTCCAGACAGATCTCCACAAAGGCTGTACCAGTCTACACTCCCACCAGCAGTGCAGGAGAGTTCCTTTTTCCCCACAGCCTCTCCAGCATTTGTTGTCGGTTTTCTTGATCCTGGCCATTCTTTCAGGAGTGAGATGGTATCTCAGTGTGGTTTTAATTTGCATTTCTCTAATGACCAATGATGATGAGCATTTTTTCATGTATTTATTTGCCATTTGCATTTCTTCATCTGAGAATTGCGTATTCATCTCAGATGCCCATTTTTGAATTGGATCTTTGAATTTTGGAGGTCTGAGTTTCTTTAATTCTTTATATGTTTTAGACAAGAGGCCCTTGTCTGAGAGAGAGTTCACTAAAATCTTTTCCCAGTTTGTGGGTTTTCTTTTCACTATGCTGGAGATTTCTTTTGACATGCAGAAACTTTTTAATAAGAAGTGGTCCCAGTTATTGATTCTGGGAAGTATTTCCCGTGCAGTTTGAGTCCTGTTCATGAATTCTTTACCTACTCCTATGTCTCCAAGGTTTCTACCTAATTTGTCTTCCAATAGATTTAGTGTTTCTATTTTAATATTCAGATCTTTGACCCATTTAGATTTTAATTTAGTACATGGTGATAGACATGGGTCTAGCTTTAGTTTTTGGCAAATGGAGAGCCAGTTTTTCCAGCACCATTTATTAAAGAGACTGTCGTTCTTCCAGTGAACCTGCTTGGCTCCTTTATCAAAGATAAGGTGGTTGAGTGTGTTCGTAGTTGTGGTTGTATCTTCTAATCTATTCCACTGATCTTCGGCTCTGTTTTGATCCCAATACCATGTTGATTTTACTACTGTTGCTTTGTAGTATAACTTCAAGTCAGGGATTGTGATGCATCTTGCTTTGTCTTTGCTGCTTAGAATTGCCTTTGCGATTCTAGGTCTCTTCTGGTTCCAGATGAAATTTAGGAGTGATTTCTCTAGATCTATAAGGTATGTTGATGGTATTTCTATTGGGATTGCATTGAATCTGTATAACAGTTTTGGGAGAATGGCCATTTTCACAATGTTTGTTCTTCCTATCCATGAGCAAGGGATGTCTTTCCATTTTCTGAGATCATCTTCAATTTCCTTTTTCAGTGTATTATAATTTTCACTGTATAAGTCTTTCACTTCTTTCGTAAGAGTAATTCCTAAATATTTCATTTTTTTACTTGCTAATGTGAATAGTCCAGTTTCTCTTATTTCCCTCTCTGTAATTTTGTTGTTCGTGTATAGGAATGCTATTGATTTCTGAGTATTGATTTTGTATCCAGCCACATTACTGAATTTATTTATTGTATCTAAGAGTATTTCAATGGAGTTTAGGGGGTCTTCTATGTAGAGTATCATGCCATCTGCAAACAATGATAATTTAACTTATTCTTTTCCTATCTTTACCCGTTTTATTTCTCTTTCTTGCCTAATTGCTCTGGCTAGTACTTCCAGTACTATATTAAATAGGAGTGGTGATAAAGGACATCCTTGTCTTGTGCCCGAATTTAAAGTAAAGGCTTTCAATTTTTGGCCATTTAGTATGATGCTGGCTGTTGGTTTGTCATAAATGGCCTTTATTATATTGAGGTAAAGACCATTTATTCCAATTTTCTGTAAAGTTCTTATCATGAATAAGTGTTGGACCTTATCGAAGGCTTTTTCTGCATCTATAGAAATGATCATGTGATTCTTATTTTTGGCTTTATAGATATGGTGGATTACATTTATTGATTTGCGTATGTTGAACCATCCTTGCATTCCTGGGATGAATCCCACTTGGTCATGGTGTATAATCTTCTTGATGATTTGCTGGATCCTATTTGCCAATATTTTATTGAGGATTTTTGCATCTGTGTTCATTAGGGAGATCGGTCTATAGTTCTCTTTTATAGTTGGGTCTTTCTCAGGTTTTGGTACTAGAGTAATATTTGCTTCCAGGAATGACTTAGGAAGGATTGCTTCCCTTTCAATTTCATTGAATAGTTTGAGGAGTGTTGGCATTAGGTCTTCTTTATATTTCTTGTAGAATTCTGCAGTGAATCCATCTGGGCCTGGGCTCTTCCTGGTGGGTAAGGACTTAATTACATTTTCAATTTCATTAGCAGAGATTGGGTTATTCAACAGTTTTATATCCTCTTGATCTAGCTTTGGTACTTCATATGCTTCTAAGAATCTGTCTATTTCTTCTGTGTTATCAAACTTTTGAGAGTAGAGGTTTTCGAAATAGGTGTTGATGATCCTCTGTATTTCTATTGGGTCTGTAGTGATTTCTCCTTTTTCATTTCTTATTGCATGAATTTGAGCTTTTTCTTCCCTTTTTTCAATAAGGTTGGCTAGGGGCTTATCGATTTTATTTATTCTTTCAAAGAACCAACTCTTTGATTCGTTGATTCTTTGGATTGTTTTCTTAGTCTCTATTGCATTGATTTCTGCTCAGATTTTTATAATTTCCTCTCTTCTTTTGGCTTTGGGCTTGACTTGCTCTTCTTTTTCTAGCTGTTTGAGGTGTAGCATCAAGTTATTTATTTGTATTCGTTCTGTTTTCCTGATGTGGGAACTCAGTGCAATAAATTTTCCTCTCAGAACGGCTTTCATTGCATCCCACAGATTCCGGTAAGTTGTATCTGCATTTTCATTTTCTTTTAGATATTGTTTAATTTCTTCTTTAATTTCTTCTGTGACCCACTGATTACTCAAGAGTGTGTTATTTAGTTTCCATGTGTTTGCGGAATTTTTGCAGTATCTTTTGTCATTAATTTTTAATTTCAGAGCGCTATGATCCGATAATATGCAAGGGATGATTTCAACTCTTTTGCATTTGCTTAAAATATGTTCTGTGAGCTAATATATGGTCTATTTTAGAAAATGATCCATGTACTGCTGAGAAGAATGTGTATTCTGATGTTGTTGGGTGGAACATTCTGTATATGTCTATCAAACCCATTTGTTCACAGGTGTGATTCAGTTCTGTTATTTCTTTGCTCATTTTCTGTCTGGTTGATCTGTCCCTTGGTGTCAGTGGTGTATTAAGGTCTCCTGTTACAATTGTGTTACTGATAATTTGAGTTTTCATTTCTGTTAATAATTGTTTTATATAACTGGGTGCTCTGGAGTTTGGTGCATATATATTTAAGATAGTTATCTCTTCCTCTTGGAGTTTTCCCCTTACGAGTATGTAGTGACCTTCTTTGTCCTTTATGGTCATTGTTGGTTTAAAGTTCACGTTGTCTGCAAACAGAATGGCTACGCCTGCCTTTTTTTGGATTCCTGCTGCATGAAGAATTGTTTTCCATCCTTTGACTTTCAGTCTGTGAGTATCCTTCTGGGTTAGATGGGTTTCCTGCAAACAGCATATGGTTGGATTTTGTTTCTTGATCCATTCTGCTAGTCTGTTTCTTTTGATTGGTGCATTGAGACAATTTACATTAATGGTTATTACTGTTAAATGCTGGTTAATTGTAGGAATGTTATCTCTCTGCTGTTGCATCTTTATCTTTCTGTTCTGTTTAATTATTTGCTTTGCTTCGTGGTTTTTTCCTTTGTGTATCTAAACTGTCTTTCAATATTTTTTGCAGGGTTGGTTTGGTGTTCATGAAGTTCTTCAGATGTTCTTTGTCATGGAAGTATCGTATTGCACCATCTATTTTGAATGATAGTTTTTCAGGATATATCAGTCTTGGTTGGAAATCATTTTGCTTTAGGATCTGGAATACTTCACTCCATGCTCTTCTTGACTTTATCGTTTGTGCTGAGAAGTCTGCTGTGATTCTGATAGGTTTTCCTTTATAAGTGATCTGTCTTTTCTCTCTGACAGCTTTTAATAATCTATTCTTGTGTTGGATTTCTGGGATGGTGATTATTATATGTCTGAGTGTAGTTTTATTTTGGTTATGACTGTTTGGAGTTCTATATGCTTCACTGATCCTGATGTCAGTTTCTGATCTCATGCTTGGGAAATTTTCAGCTATGACTTCTCTAAATATCCTCCTGACATCCTTCATGTTGTCTCCCTCTCTTTCATTAATCCCTATCATTCTTATGTTATTCTTCTTTGCATCGTCTTGCAGTTGTTGAGTTGTTGTTTCCTGATTCCTTGTTATTTTCAAAAGATCTTTCCTTTCCTGTTCACTAGCTGCAATCCTGTCTTCAAGGTCTGAAATTCTATCTTCACTTTCATTAAGGCGGTTTTTACAACTTTCAGTGGAGTTTTTTATTTCCTGTATATCTCTGTGCATCTGCATTGTGTATTCTGTTTGTTTCTTATATTGCTCATCTAGGGATTCTATCTTTTTGTTTAGTTCCTCCAATTTTTTATCTGTGTTTTCTTTAGATATATTTAGAATCTCTTTCATTTCTTTTATCATTTCTTCTTTTATCTGGGAGATTATTTCGAGTTTGAATTTCTTTAAAGCTTCCTGTAGTTGCTTGTCAATTTCAGTGGCTATTGTGTCCGATATATGAGGTGGATGGGATATATTTTCTTCTATATACATCGCTCCTAGGGTTTCTTGAGATGGGCTGGAGGTTTGAGGTTGTAATTTGGTCTTTCGTTTTGTCATTTTCCTATATTTCTGTGTTTCAAGTGTTATTTGAAAGCTTCCTCAGGATCTGTTGAAAATCCCCTTCTATATTTGGAGCTACTGAGACTCTGGCATCGCGCTACCCCAAGCCATTGGGCTTACAGACCCAGTGGCCCTCCTCTGCCTGCTCAGAACTCCGCAGTTCCAGACAAGCTGGGCCTCAGGGACACTGTGCACCCACCTGCCCCTTGGAAAGCTCCACAGTTCTTCAATCGCAGCCGGGTTAGGGTACTCACCACAGGCCGCAGTGCCTCAGGAACCTGTGGACCCTCCCTGGTTGCAGAGATATCCACAGTCCTCCAGACACGCAGAGAGGCCGGTGAGGGCACCCCAGATCTGCCCAGCTCCTCCTCTGCAGACCTATGGCCAGGCGTGGCAGCTAAACAGGCTGGGCTAGGCTGATAGTGTGGGCCAGCCCACCTATCGGGAGCTCAGCAGTTCTCCAAGTGAAGCCGGAATGGGGAGGCTGATGTGGAAACCTCAAACCCACCTCTCCCCTTCACTGCACCTGGAAGCCTGGGGGTGATAACACTATTTTTACAAGCAGAAAAGTAGGGTCATGGCAGTTCAGAAGCCTTTGGAACTGGGATACAGGAGGCATTTGTAAAGTTCTAGAGAGATGGGTTAGAGAAGCCGTAGAATGTTATAAGCAAAGATTAATGAGTGATTCTAGTTAGGGCTCAGAAAATCATAATGGTAACAAAAATACAGACAGTGAAGGTCAGGCTTGTGAGGTTTCAAATGGGAATGAAGACCTGATTGGAAACCGGACTAAGAGATGTGTTTGCTTCATTCTGGCAGAGGATTTTGCCCCTTTCCCGAGACTTTACTTGGGACTGAATTTAACGAAGGTGGACTAATTCATCTGGCAGAGGAATTCATCTGGCGACTCTTTGGTGAATAGGGGTACATTGGCTACACTTAGTCCAGCATATACTGATAACCAGTAGCAAATCATAGAGCCAAGCTATTTGAAAATTTTGCACCTTGCTCAGAAAGAAAACTTATGTAAATTTAGGGTCATGACAGTGTTGTTCTGAAATTATTAGTCTCGTTAAAAAATTGCATGTGGCGTCCTGTGGTCTGGGAGGCTGAAGAGGAAGACTGTAAATTACCAGTCGACCTGGGAAACAGTGGTTTAGCAAAACACTGTCATATTTTAGAAAGTACTGGGAGTGTATCTCAGTACAAATGCCCTACATTCAATCCCCAGGACTGAAAATATGGGACAAACAAAGAATACAAGTTCTTTGCAATGGGACAATAAGAAAAGACTTCTCAGGAATATCCTGGCTCAATAATTCCAGACAGATAAAGCCACAAACACATCCCAGAAAACAGCATCTAGCTAAAGAAATCATCGCTTCAACAACAAGTTCTCCTCAATCTATTTGGTTGCAACCTTCATCACCAAAATGCAATAAGGAACATACATATATATGCACAGAAAGGGGAAAAGCAAAGCAATGAAATGCCCCTGAGGGCTCCCAGCTCCCCCACAGCAGATCCAGCGGGCTCCAAAAGAAGGGAAGCGAATGCCTGGCAGTGAAGCTGTAAGGAATGACTAAAGAAGAGCTGAAGAGTCTTAGAGCTCAAGCAGGGCGTGACCAAAAGAAAACGGAACTCAGAGAAACCAAACATACATAAAAGCAGCTGATTTGTGCAAGGCTGCTCTAATGTCACCATGTGCTTGGCTGCTTCTTACAGCCAGTGCAACACCTTTCTCTTTAGGTGATTTCCAATGACATTCTGTGCACTGCTTAAGTGAATGCGTCTTCAGATATTTTGTATCTGTGGATTTTCCCTCAAGTTAATAGTTTATTGATAATTAATTCTCTAAATGTTAACATAGAAATCTTACAAGTATCCTGTTGCTGGTGTGTGTAATCTGCATGTACAACTGCTATACCAGTAATTACTAGTTTGTGACGCTCAAGTACTGTGTGAATTTTTCCTAATTCACGCAATTTAATGGTGTAGGTTTCTCATAATACCTCATTTTTCTGTGCCTTCTTGACTTTTTTTTACTCTGAGTCCAAGTGAGTCTTAAAAATGATGGTGGCTTCCCTGAGGGGCATCATGCAGAGAATCTTATGAGCTCCATTTCCACCTCCATGGAGCAGAGTGGTTTAGGCTAGAATCAGGACCAGGCTTCTCACTGTTGTGCTTTTAACATCTGTAGAATTGCTAAACAAGCCATCATTTTCCATTTACCAAAGTAGTATTTCTTTCTGATCAGTGTGGTTTCAATTATTTAATTTTATTGATCTCAGTGAGTCATTTTCAGTTTCACTGATTTCATGTGTTTTCTGGTTTTTTTTGTTTGTTTGTTTGTTTGTTTGTTTGTTTTTTGTATTGGAGCTCGAACTCGCTGGCAGGCGCTTACACCACTGAGCTAAGTCCCCAGCCCCAATGTTTTCTGTTTTTGATTTATTCCTTCTGCCTGTGTTTATTGTTCTTTTGTCTGCTTACTTGATGTTTGAGGTTGCTTCTTTTCCTAGTTCGTTAAGGTTGAAGCTGAACCTACTGATTCAAAACTCTCTTCATTTCAAATAGAAATAAACATTAACAATTGTAGATTTCTGTCTTCAATTATTTCTTCACTTTGTCTCTTATATTCTGACATATTATATATTTAAATAGAAATATTTGTATTGAGTGTTTTATTGTGTTCTCTCTTCTGATAAGTACATTCTGTTTTCTTCTTCTATTCATTGATTATTTGGAAATATTTAGTTTGCAGATATTTAAGGATTGCCACGATCTTTTGGTTACTGTTTTCAAATTTAACTCCATTGCCATATTGAAATCATTTTTAATGATTGCTTTAGAATTTTATTTTTAAATTGTTATATTCTACTTTCAGGACTTTTAAAATATTATTTTATGTGTAACATAAATGTTGACTAGTAATTTTTTCTTCTAACCACTCCTGACTTTTAAACACAATTGTCATACATTTTTTTGTCTACATGTGTTATAACTCTCAAAATATATTACTTTTGTCTTTAAACTGTGGTCTTTTTATAGGGCTTTAAATAATTAAAAGTTTCCTTTTGAAGCTGCATATTTACTTTCGTTGTGCTTTGCTTTCCACTTATAAATCTATTTTGCCTTTGTTTTCTACCTGAAGATTTTACAATATTTCTTGTATTGCATACTTTCTCATGATGATTTTTTGGGTTTTTATGTATCTTAAAATGTCTTTATTTCACCTGTGTTTCTGCAAGACATTTTTGCTGTGTAAAGAATTCTGGATTGAATAATTTTTCCTTCATATTTCCTGTTTCCTTCAGGGTCTTTAATGGCAAATACCTTGCTTTCCCTGCATGGTCTTACAATTCTCCTACCTCTACCATTTTTCCTCTGGTAATTTTTATTTGTGTTTTATTATGGATAGTTTCTGCTTCTAGGTCCTTGAATTCAGTAACCTTTTCTTCCATTATGTCTAATGATTGTCTTCACCAATATTTTTCATCTCATAACTTTAAATTTCCACATATTTTCCCTGTGTTGTCATGTCTGCTGTGTCCCTGTCAGCACGCTCTGTCTTGAACATATCATGTACACTTCAGTGCTTTTAGCCTGCTGGTTCTTTGCCATTTCCATTTAGATTCTGAGGGACTGTGTCTTATAACCTTGTGGTGATATTTTCCTCCTTAGTAAAATTATTGGATACCAGATGCAGCCTTCACTTTCATGTATGCTGGGTAGTGTATATTCTTTTTTCAGTTTACTTTTTATTAGTACATATCTGAAGTATATAATAATTGCATTCATCACAGGACATTTGTACATGCACATAACACATCTTTACATAGGTTTCAGTGTCATTCTGGGAGGCAGAAAAAGTACTCTGAAATATTAGTTCCCTATTGTCACACCTTAGGTCTTTGATAGATGGGCTACAGCAGATGCTAGTCTGTGGTTCATTTTGCTACAGATCTGAGGTAAATTTCTTCTGTGTGCCCTATACGATGACTTGTGAATTAGGACTTTTCTACCCTGGAAGGTTGAATTAAAACAAGTCATCACTCAGCTCAAGAAGAAACACAATTCCACCTTGCAGTATCATTCTCAGTGTTACCGCCTGAAACATGTCATCCAGCAGTAAGGTGGGAAACACTAGAGCTCATTTGTTGGTTTCTTGCTTTTCCAGTATAACTTTTGTTAATCATTATTGTCTTGATATAACAAACCATGCTTTTGTATTGCATTTACATGGTTTGCTTATATTTGCAGTTTGGCCAAACTGGAAGATACTGCGCTTTCTTCTTGATTAGGTGTAGACATCCTGAAAGGTTTTTAATTGAAGATATATTTTTCAAACAGTGTTTTCCTCTTGGAAACAATATAGTAATCCAGATTGATGGTGTAACATGCTCTCTCTTTCCTTATTCTGTTTGAAAGGCACATAGATAACTGAAAGCTATACCTTTAGATCTCTAATTCTGGGAGATAATTGCATGAATAAGATGATTTATTATTTCTAATGTCATAGGGTTTAAAATAGATATTTAACAAATTCATATTTTAAACATTCAATGATTTAATTTTAACATAATTTAGATATATTAGGCTTATGTAGATTAATAAATACATAAATATGGTAACTTCTGAAACACTCCTGTGGTTTCCTAAGCAATGATTAATGATAAAATATGACCTAATCTTTTACAAGTTCTCCAGAACTGCAGGCTATCCTAATGAGTAATTAATTTTCTACAAACTTTTACAACAAACAAAAAATTGCTCTGCTGATAAAAGATTCATATTATCATACTTGGCCTTTACTAAAGAGAATTATACAGCTTTTTAATAATCTTCTGTTATTTGAAGATATTAAGTAAGATAAAACTGAATTAGTTCTTTGGTGCTCCCTGGAAAAGCTGAAATAAACGGTCCATTTCCCGCTCTGCTTTCCAGTCCTGTCAGACCCGAGCAGTCTCCTTGGCAAGTGGCACTTTTCCTACTGTTATACTTTAGACTGTTTATTTACTGTTTCCTATTTTTCTAGCCCATCACTTTAATAACTTCTAATACAGAACAGAAGTCAGGGGAATGAAGGCGGGCTGAGGCACAGACAGAGTGCCCCTCCACACCCCAAGCGTCCTCTCAAGGGGGGCCCCTATGTCCTCTCCAGGACACCCACACCAGCTTTCCATCTCTCCTGCAAATCAATGAGCTCTGAGGCTTCTGTTAAAATCTCAAGCCCCTGGTTCAGGACATTTTACCCTCCATCATACACAGCTGCTGCAAGATAAAATTTGGAATTTACTGTTAATCCTTCCAAAATTCCTTTCATGAGCTCCTCTCTGGGTATACCACATGTTTATTAAGGAAAGGACATGTATATTGCATTTTTTAACTTTGTATATATTACTATATTTTAGGTATTTTAGCTATAAATATTTCTTTTCTTTTAATGACATTACATATTTACTAAGTGAATTTGAATTCAATAAAGGAGAAGTTATTGATGCTTTATAGTATATGGATGGAATACTTATTTCATTTAAATACTGAAGTGACAACCTTATAAATAGTGAAACAAAGAATTTTCTGGCACCCGACACCTACTTTCTGTAATTTTTAACATACAGTTAAAATGCAAAGAAATTTGACTGGGTGCTGGCCTTACGGTAGTTGTCTGTCCAGTTGTTTTAACCACTACTAATCGAAGTGACTGTATTACTTACTCCTGCCAGAGCTGTGTGAGTGGGCCACTTTCCCACACTTCTCCTGCACTGACATTGTTACTTTTTGTTTTTGATTATTTTTTAAGACAGAGTCTCACTCTGTATTCTAAGCTAGTCTTGAACTCACTATGTAGACCAGTTTAGCCTCAAACTCACAGTGATCCTCCTGCCTCAGCCTCTTAGGTTCTAGCGTTACGTATTGTTACTATTTTTTATCTCAGCCATCCTAATTTGTTCTCATTTGCATTTTGCTTGTAGCTAATGATGTTGAACATCTTTTTATGTATTAATTTGTTGGCTATAAACTCTCAACCATGAGATGTCTCAGCAGATTTTTTGCATGTATCATAAATAGTTTCTCTTTCTTTCTAAGTAGGCTTTTAAGGGGGTTTTTTTTGCCATTCAGTTTTAAGAATTCTCTAAGTAATCTTGATATTACTCATGTATAAATGTATGGCTTTTAATAATTTTCTTCTTACATGTAGTTTATCTTTTTATCATTTTAAAAGGATCTTAACTAATTAAAAGGTTTTTTTATATTTATGAAGACTAATTTATCAAGCTTAATTTTATGGTTGTGGTAACACTGCCAGTTCTAAAAGGTCTTTACCTGGTCCTAAATCTTAAAGGTTTGGCAGACTTTAATTATTCTTAAAGTTTTGTGATTACTGACTGGACCTTGACCCTTAGTCTGTGAGCTGCATGAGTTACCAGGTAGGACTTCGATCCGTGTTCCCTCTGTCCGCTCCTTTCCCTTCCTTGCCCTGCTGTGCCCTTCTGTCCCCTTCCCTCTGTTTCTCTCTTTGATATTTTTCCCTGTGGGTATCTGGCTGACCCCGCACTGTCTACTCACCTGTGTGTCTCCACCACTCTTCTGCCAGCATCACGCACTCTGGTTGCCTTAGCTATGTAACACCATGTCTCGTACCAACAGTTTTTAGCTACTGTAGATTTTCTTTTCATAAAAAATGTTCCATGGCTTGAAAATTACATTCCCTATATTTGCAAAAACCTGGTTGGGATTTTAAATGGGAAATTCCCTAAAATTTGTTTTCATTTGAAAGAAAAATTGATATTTTCCTGACAGAGACCATTTCCTAAATTACAAACAAGGTATATTGCTCCATTCTGTAGGTCTTCTTTAATTTCTTCATAAATGTGTTACAATTATCAGTATACAAGTACTGTATATGCTTTGCTATATTTATAGCTGTTTTATTTTCAACTGATTATAAATATTAATATACTTTAATTTGGTGTCCATGTGTTCATTACTCATATACAAAATACATTTGGTGTCCATATGACTGTCTCCTCTCAGATGCCCTTAGTAAGCTCTCGCATCAGGGTTTCCATGGCTGCTGCTCTTGTTTTCTAGACACTCTCTGATCCTGGATACAGATAATCATGTCATCACAAAACAGATGTGCTTCTTATATATGAGTCTGTTTGCTTTTTATTTTATTGACGTAGATGAAATATTGAACACTGTGTCAACTAAGAATGATAGGATGACTTTCCTCCTCTCAGTCCTCATCTCAAGAAAGGAGTCTTTTAACAGCAAGTGATATTTTAGCACTAGTGTTAACCAAGTTATGAAGGTCCCTCTGTGTTCCTGTTGTTTTGGGGGAATTTTAACTTTGAATGGGTGTTGAATTTTGTCAAGTATTTTTTCTATATCAAGTACTAAATGATTTCTCGTTAGTATGCTATTGTTAGAATAGATTGCAATGATCGAATTTTTAATAATGAACCAATTTTTCCTCACTGAAAGAGTTTGAGTTGAATTGTTGCTAATTCTTTTCTAGATATTTGATAAAATTCTGTTTAAATCATTTGTACTTTATAATTTCTATTTTGGGAATTTTAACATGTAAGTTGCCTTTACCTTATAGATATAAAGGTACTCTTGAATTAAGAAAGTCTTACTAGTCTGTGGGAGAGTGGTTTATTGCTTTCAGTTAAAAGGTGTATGTGCAGCATGATGTTTTCCAAAACTTGTACATACACTGTGTAATGGATGAACTAATCTGATTAACACACGCTGTGCCTCACTTACTTTGAGGGAGTGAGCACACTTAAAGTCCACTACATGTCAGTGATTTGTGAGATACAGTGATTAACTGTATTCACCACATCGTCCAATGGGTTTCTCGGACTTTGTCCTTCTGTCTGTCTGTACCCTTTAATAAATGGCCCCACTCTAGGCTAGTGTAAGCACGGTCCTCCTCAAGTGTCCATGGTTGTGCTTTCTTAGGTTCACATCCAAGTGAGGTCATGTAGTGACAGGCTTTCTGTGCCCAGGTGACTTCACCGAACTGATGCCTTTACAGCCCACCCAGGTTACACAGGTGACAGGACTGCCTTGTTTGTTATGGCTGCATAGCACCATACAGTGTAGATTTACGACACACTCTTTATCCATTCTTCCACTGATGAATACGGTCCCGGATAAACAATTACTGGGCTTACTCATTCTATCAGAAGGACAGTTGTTCTCCAGCAGCATCACCTCCTTGCGTCTTCAAATAGGAAAGTCACTTTAGGAGACTGGCTTAATAAATTTCATCTTATACTCTTTGACTATCTGTGTATCTGCTTAAGATGTGTGAGACAAGAAAATCTAACAAAAATTCAAACATTGGAAACAGAGTCACTTCTGTAGAAATGGAAAGATAATTCAGACGTGTGAGCAGCAGAAACACTAAGAGACAGGATGAGGTCTGTAAAAGACGGTCACTAGCGCAGGGTGAGCGAGTGGGTTGGTTTCCTGCCCATAACTTTCCCTAGTATAGTGGAACTGCATGGCCTCAGTGCTCTGTGGTTCACATGTCACACTGGACACTAATATCTGATTTGTTCCATTACAGTTCCACTTTCTATGTATTTTGAAACAACTCCAATGATAGCATTTGTATTTTTCCATTTCCATAATGTGCCAGAGGTGATTGTCCTGAAAATAATGAGATGTATTTATAAATAAATTGACAATATGAGACACAAATAAATTAAAATCATGTTACTAAAATAGCTTATGATCAAAACAAGCATAAATCTTCACAGTATTTGTAAGCAGAGACAAAAGGTGACCTTTAAAATTTCAAAGTTTGGCAAATAATAAGATGTGGTGTTACAAATAATCTCCTGCTGAAATTATCCTTTAAATTTAAATTGAAAGTTTGCCCCTTGGGCTTCACCCTGCCCAGGTCCCCAGAGAACAGAAGAGTGGACCGACCACATTCTCTTTCCCAGAAGTTTCTCGAAAGGTCTATTGATCAATCAGGTACTCTTAACTGTTACTCACACTTCAGAGTATCAGTGACCTTCTACATTACTTTATCTGTTTACACAGAATCTTCAAGGTTGCCTCTATAGGATCTCTTGAGTCTGACAATTCATGGAAAGACTTAGGTAAAACAAAACACAAAAGTTTCTGTTCCACCTATTTTCTGTATAAGAACCCAGGTGTGTTCTATATTTGCCTCCATATCCTTTTCATAACTATATATGTAATCATTATAAATTACAATGTAAAATGCTTAAAAGAGGAATTTTTCATGTGGTTATGCAACTACACATTTAGTTTGCCAAAATTTTTAAAATAATGGTATAGAAAGAAAAGCACAAGTAGGATAAATGTCTTAAAGGAGTTTCAAAAAGCAGTAGTTTCTTTGAGGTTATAATTCTTAATGTCATTAAAATAAAGTTCCATGTTTATTAGAATGATGGTAACAAATTGACAGGATTAAATTTCACATCTCTTCTTTTAGACAGATTTCTGTACATGACAATGAGACAGAAGCTACATAGTGAAAACTCCCCTTCACATGCTCCGTCTCTACAAACAAATACTTTTAATTATTTTTCATTATTTTTTACTGATACATGAAAGCATTAAAATTAGACATTAGTGGGGCAATGTGATTTTCTGATACATGTATGCAGTGTGGAATGTTAAAATCAGGGTAAATATATCTGTTTCCGCAAACATTTATCATTTCTTTGCAATAAACACTTTCCAAAACTTTTTCTTCAAGCTTTGTGAAATGAACATCCACCATTGTGGCGCTGGGCTCCTGAAACCTAGCTCCCACTTGTCACCCTTTTTACTCCAACTATTTCTCTCTTTCTGAAGAGATCCGCCCACAGCTCTGGACATCATCTTTGGAATTAGTCAGGGGCCTCCCTGTTCCTGTGTAACTCCTGGTGCATGAGGTAAGGGTGCAAGAAGAACTCAGATCAGAATCATCCCCAGATCAAAGACAGGGTGTGAAGTAGAGAGCCTGGGCTCTGCTGCCAAGATGGAAACAGGTCGCATCACAGGTCACGATAAAATTGGACTAAAATATTATATAAACAATATGAGTATTGTGAGTATGAAGTGTATATATAATTAACCCACTTGCTAAAGTTTGAGAAACATAGCTGCTTAGGTAATTTCAGTTGCAATCCTGTACTCACATGCTTATGATTGTTTTCATTCTTTTAAGCAGCCCCCCCCCCCGCCCGCCCCAATTGGGCTTTTCTTGCATCCCTGAACTTGACTTGGATTTGGAGGCATTCCTTATCCTTTTTGTATAACTTTCAGAATGAAACTCTGCTACATTTTAAACAATTTTACCTGAAAGAAACTAGTCATTCTACATATGTCCAACTTTTCCATGAGGATCTCTTTAGTGAGTGGTGAATTTTAATTTCATCTTTGAGATAATCTGTTTGTCCAGGGATAAAAAAAATTTCATTTTAGGTTGAGAGAGTTGTCACTGTGATAAGACACATGCTCGTATGAAGGTGAGACCATCTGAGACATTACATACATTTTAGTTTATTTCACTGACTTTTTAATATTTTAATATAAGGAATGTGCAGAAGTTGTGGTAATCTTTCTCATAGTTAAGACTGGCTAATAATGGTCAGAAGTAAAAACCAACCACCATTACATTAGATTTCAAAGATTAAAAAGTTATACCCTCTCCCACTGTGGAAGCTAAAAATACCCAGCAGAAATGTAAAATGATGTCCTCTAGAAGCCAGGAAGAGTCAGAAGACAGGGAAGATGCATGAACCTTCCCTGCAACACAGAAGAACGAGTTTGAGTTTGGCAGTGTAATGGGTAAGTACAGATCACACTAAGTATCGATTATGTTATGAAGATCTACAGGAGGAACCCAAAACACAAACACAAATTAACGATAAGGAGGGTAAATGCTTATCACCAGACTTGGTAATGCACACACCATTTAGAGGCACTGAAAAGTAACACTCACCCCCACTTTTGTGTAAAGTCATTGCATGTTAATTAAAAATGTAAAAAGTTAGAAAAGCCACGGGATGCCTTGAGAGTGGAAGGCATTCCCTGCAGTCTGGAGCTAAGAGCGCGAAGCCTCCTCCCCACTTCTGGGCATCTGAAGACCATTCCCACAGCAGGCTGGGTCTGCATCCTGCTCATCCCCCACCCCTTGACCTCTGCTGCAGCGCTGCTGCTCGGTGTCCTCTGTCCTGCCAGTGTTTTTCCACCACACCGTGGTCATCAGTGCAAAGCCCTTACTGAATTTTCTACTGAGGTTTTCTTTTTTCTACCCTTGAATCATTTTGTCATCTGTTTGTCCCTGAAGATCTTCCTTCACGGCGCCACTGTTAAATTCCCAGGTGTGTGCCCGACTCCAAGGCCCTCTCCGGGTCCCAGGTCATGCCTCTGTGCTTCCTGGTTTGTGCCGGGCACTGGGGTTTCGCTGTCTTCACAGCACCCGGACCCACTGTGCTTCGCCCGCAGCACCTCAGCGCCTTCCCCTACTGACATCTCTCATCCTCCGACCTGCCATGACCAGGGGCAGGTCCTTCAATTGGACAGAAGCTACAGTTTTTCTTTCAGTCTCTATCACACTTTGAAATCATGTTTGTGTTTGTGTATTTAACACCCTCTACCCTGATAAGAATGCCATGTGGGTGTGCACAGTGTGCCACTGAAATGTTAATGACACCCCACATTGAGCCCTGTACTTTAGAAAGCGCAGTGAGTGAGCAAGGGAGTGTGGATATTTCACGGACACACGGCGCCACGGAATTCCTAAGAAATGAGAAAGGCGAACAGATGGACTTTCTCTACTATACCTTTAAAAGAATAAGTACTTTACAAAACATCTATTTCAGTCTGTCTAGTGGAGTTTATGACAACCATCTATAAGTTGCCGTGTCTTCATCTCTTTTCCTGTCACTGGAGGCCAATACCCTACACCCACGATTTAAAGGAGGAGAGTCTTTTTGGGCTTATGTTGTTTAACAGGTTTAAGTGCATAACTGTCTGCCTTCGGGCAGCAATGGCCGGCACAGGAGGCTGGCAGAGCAGAGCTACATGGGTCATGGTGACCCGGAAGCAGAAGGAGTGACAGCGGTACAGCTTCCGGGTCACGCCTAGAGCAGCCGCCTCCTAACCAGTTGCACTGACCCAGTGGGTAAGGTACCATCTACAGGATCCTAGGAGACATTCAGGGGACATTCTTGCTCTAAACAATAACAGGAAGATTGAGTAACATGTGCTTTTAAATATAGGCAGCATATGAGGACATGGAGCAGCTGGAGAAAACAATATAAACCATGGTCTTGCTTTTCCAGTTGCGCAAGGAAAACAAATGTTATGATAGTTGCAAAGAATATATTTTTTTCTGTTCTTCAGCTAGAATTTCACAAGTTTGTAATATTGCATCTAAAAACTTATATCAAGCAAATATTTCATAGTATTCTCTTTGGTGATTTTTTTTTTTATTATCAAATTTCATACTGTGGGTTGTTTTGCATATTCTTGCTTTTAAAATTATTACCAGAGCACAAATTGCCTTCAGTTTCCCGGCAGATATTCTGAAGAATAATTATATCCTCAACTTTGGAGCTCTACTGATCCCCTGGGTACATTAGTCTGGATGATAGCATCTTCTCTCAGCCAGCTGACTGCATGAGTAATGTCCCCTGTTCCATCACTTACCAAATAATGACAGCAACAGCAGTGGCCACAACAACAGAACGCACGACTTAGAGGGGTAAGCACTGTCCTCATTCCCTGCTCCTTCCACACGACCCAGGTGATGCAGCTTAGTCTAAATTCTTCTCTAAACCTGAGGCCAAAAATGTATACAAAGTTTTCTTCTTATCAAAGATCTCTGGAAATTCTTCTAAGAAACCCTTTCAAAGGCATTAGGGTACCCCTGAATTTAAACACAGAAATTTGAGAGTAATAGTTTAGAGCAATGTTTACAATGAGTACTGTGTGCCCAATTATATCCTTAATTTTTATGACACTTGGTCTACTTCTGTAAATTATATGCCAGTATTATGGTATTAGCTATACATTGACAGCACCCATGATGATCACAGAAAGAATAAACTTCCTTCTCTCTCCAGGACTAGTCCTACAGCTGCTATGTCTTTTTCTAACTCAGCATATATCTTTATCTACCTTCACTTAGTCAAAATACCAGTGATGGGCTTCTCTAACCCTATATCCTAATTTAAACTGAAAAAATGTACCTCATAATCAATTTCTAGTGCATCTTCATCTCACCAGCCCAAGTTTTACTCTGAGTTCACCGCAATCCTGCTTCTACCCCTTAATTGGCAATCTTGGTCGTGAGAATAATACTGTTCCTCTTTTCTGTATATGACTCTGGGGTCCAATTACTGAAATTTCAGGTTCAATACTAAGGACTTGCCTCTGTGCCTGTCCTTCATGTAGAAGAATAAAGGCTTGTCCTGGAAATTGGCATTGAGGTTAAAAACCTGCTGGGCAGAGTATAAATGCTGGGAGACTCACAATTGTCCATGAGTTCAGTTGTCCTCTGTCTTGTTGTTGATCTCATTTTTTCTTATGTGGCAGAATTGTAGATAACTTTCACTACAGCACAGTGCACTTAAGATACTGATGACCACTTTTGTCTGAAAAAACCCGACCACCACCACTTTTGATGAATGTGCATGGAATGTTTATAGGATCCATTTTGCTGAGCCTTCACCAAGGCAGACGCAGTCAGAAGGGATGACACAGAAAGTGCCACATGTGCAGGTCCAGTGGAGTACAACTTCTTAGGGTAAGGGAGGTGCAGGCAGGGCGAGGAGGAGCATAATCAAGCTGTGGGTAGAAGCAGTTAGGAGCTGAATTCCCTCAGAAGCCTGGAGGTTCTGAGGATTGTGCCCCATCTGCAGTGGTCCTCTGCCCCTGGGTGTGTGACCTTGTGAGCACTGTTGGACTGGGTCCTTCCCTGCTCGGGCTGTCTTGCTGTCCCATAGAGGGCTTCTGTCCTCATGTGCTGCCTCCCCCAAAGCTTACACTGGCCACTGGCCATGGAGGAGACCTCCAGGGTGTGAGTGAAACATGCCTTTCTCTTCACAGGGCCATCGTCCCAGCATCCTGGTGTTAGGATGGAAAGCTGGTGCCTGAGGTTTAGCAGTAAAGTACAATCAGGAACCACCTAGAGCAGGTGAGAGGAGAAGCTGGAGCATTCTTTGCTGACCCTCGTCTCTGTCCTTATCTCTGTCTCTCTCTCTCTCTGCCCCCCTCCCACCTTCTGTTTGCTGGCCTCCCAATGGCAATGAATCCAGATGCAAGGTTCTTCTTTGCAAAGTGGCCTCTTCTCTTGGCATTCATGGCAAGACTCTGGGCTTCTTCCAAATGCTCTGATCTCACTTTCTGAGCTTTCTCTCTCTGATATTCCCCTTGGGTAGTCCACGGTCCACTTCACCATCTCTTCTTGGCTCCAGGTGACTGCTAGTGACTGGGTTTCTAAGTGGGCTCTACTTGCGGCCCTGAGCCCTGCTGAGAGCTCTGTCCTTGCTGCATTTCCACTTGCGTGGCCACAGCTGGAGAGTTTTACGTCTTCCAAAACCTTGCTTTTTTCTTAGTATTTTACATGTGAATAAGTGTATAATCCTTTACTCAGGTCCCACCGTTTTTAATAAAGAAGAAAAATAAAATTCCCTCAGAATTACCAGCAGCCTCACTTGATTTTGTATGTCGGTCAACCTGATTCCTTTCAGTCATCCTCTTCTCTCACCCCAGCACCGAGTGGGAGCAAAAGTGGATTGTTTTCTTCAATTTGAGTTATTAACTGACTGATAAAAACATAAAAATTATGCACATTAACTTCTGCAAACTGGTGTGTATTGTGGTTCTCACTGGCTAGGCTATAGAGATGCATGGATTTTCACTCTAAAATAGCTTTCAACGTTGTTTACATCTCTTCATCTCATTATTTTAGCTTAAACAGCTACTTTGTTGAATTTTAAAATGAATGCAAAGCTTTACTTCTACCTTTTTCACAGAGGTTTAGAAACAAACTTGTATTGCAAAGATGGCTGTAACTCAAAACTAATTGACATCATTCTTCTCCTTAGAACACTTCTAGGACTTCCTATCCTACTGAAGAGAAAAATCAAACCCTTAGCCAAGGTCTGTTGTCAGAGAAAAATCAAACCCTTAGCCAAGGTCTGTTGTCAGGGAATTCTGCAAATTCTCTTTTTAAAATTTAATAGTTTAATTTAGTTTTGTGGTAGCGGCTGGATTGAATGCCAGGCTCTGTGCATGCCTGGCAAACCTGTACCTCAGGAGCAGCATCCTCAGACCACAGAAAACTGGTATGTTATTTCCTCTAGTCAGGAATACTCTTGTTTTGTATTTGTTTTAAATATGCACAGCATTCCCTAGCTTTTGTCTCTTTGCTCTTCATTTTCCTTGTATATGGAATTTTTTTTCTGTAGGAGTTAGCAAAGCTCAAGCCACTGCTATCTAATGAGGCCTAACATCTCACTCAGAGAACAGCTCTCCACTTCTTGTCCTGTCTGGCTTCTTTCCTTCCCTGCAATCAGCATGTTGGGCTATTGTTTTCTGCATTTAGTTTGCTACCTTAATCTCTGTTGTCATCTTATCACCAGTGTCTTACAAGGGAAGAGGCTCCAGCCCTTGTGCCCACGGTGGCTCTGTGGCTCTGTGGGCTTGCAGCCGGCAGGACCTCATGAATACTTGTTAAAAAAAGGAGCAGAGAGGGGTGGACCAAGGAAGTTCCTGGATGAAGTCTCTTTGGCTTCCCATGACTGGACCTGAACATTTAAATGTAATGGAATGTAAGCCTTTCATCCTAAGATACATCTTAGTCCTTTTGCATTGTTTATTATGAAACATGTTCTCGTTAAATACCTAAATTGTTAAAGATGGGTTCAAACTGAAATTCTGTTACCTCCCAGATTGTTGGAATTATAAGTGTGTATCACTATGTCCAACTTCAAGTATTCTAAAAATATTTTGTCCTAATGTTATAAGCAGCTGAGTTAGATAAAAATATTCTAGGCAGTCAGACAGGGCTGGGCCCTTGAAGGAGCCAGTGCAGAAGACCAGATACTTTGCAACCTTGGAGAAAGCAGGTAATCCCTGCTTTGTGGGCTAGACTTCAAGATAAAGATCAAAAGAAATGTGCCCACATACTCCTAAGGCTAAACATCAGTGATTGATATTCTAAATGGGTCTTTATCACCCTGAGAAAGCCAAGAGTTAACATTCTAACCCACGAAGGGAAGAGTCCCTGCTCTGTATTCATGCCTGTTTGCTATTCATGCCTGACTCGCTTCCCCATTTGTCCCTGATTTAATCAATTTTATCTGTGCAATTAATCTCATTGGTTGACCATACTTTCATCCCACCTCGTACCCACCTTGCAAGTTCCCATGTTTTCCCCACCTTAGACCTGCTCACTTTGTGATTTTATTCTATAAAAGTCCCTAGAAAAGAAAGGGTCTTTGGTAGCCCACTAGGGACCACACTGTCTCTCTCTCACACAGAAGCTTTCTTTCTCTCAGTAAATATATTCTGCTCTTAGTCTCCATTCTTCCTAAAATTCATTCTTTGATTTTAGAAAACATGACCTCTTACCAGACAACTAGTGGGTTTCGACTTTTGTTTCCTTTGTCAGGAATACAGTTTGGAGAAACAGGTTGGTAGAAGGTCTCAGACATAAAGGTTTATCCTCATCAGATGTCTGTGTATACAATCCAAGTGAAACTCTGGTTCTCCTTCTTTGAAGTTTGTTTCCAAACAGGTTTTAAATAAATGATATAAAACTCTCATACCTTACTAGCAGGATTTCTCTTTCCTCCCACAGGGCTGTTGTCTTACCTCCGAATTCCCAGTGCTGCCCCTGAATCAAATGGAAGTGGTGTCAATTTCTGAAATTCAAGTATTGCAAAGAACCAAAAGTCAAAATCTGCATTGGCACTGAGAGGGTAACTGTGACAAAGTTTATCACGAGGTTTGCTCCTGTACCTCATTAGCTTGATTATTACAGCCACTTTGTCCCAGACGCTGCTTGCTATGGATTCTAGCTTCTTACTGTCGATGACATTTGGGAGAAAAGAGGCCAGAAACGTCCATGCCAGAAGAGAGAAATATTTAATCACTGATAGTATTTAACAACCCTGTGCACCGTGACAATAAATCCAGAATGATTGATTTTACTGTTTCATGAAGTTTTCTATAGAAAGTACACTTTCTTCTTGTCTGTGCTCAGAAGCAAAACCCTCTCAAGGTAACTCCCCTCTACTTGCTATACCTCTCTCTCATTTCCCTCACTCCAGCCACAAAGGTCTTCAAAGTGCAGGTTAATTTATTTATCTTTTTATTTTTTGTGTTTTATCATTTTGTATTACATCACAGTATTACAATCGTTTTACATGAGTATTTTCGGGTTATGTAACTAATCATCTAGTTTCCAATATTTCTATGAGGAAGTTTGCTTTGATATCCAAGTGCTTTGGATTACAAGAATATCCCAGAATAAATTATGCTTGCAGACTAAAGACTTAATGCATTTCCATAGTACGTACTTGGGTTTTATTAATTACACAGTATTTTATTGAACCAGTGTAGTGTAAGTCAGTGTATATATCTAAATGCCTATGGGGAGAGAATGGACAGTGTCCAGGCTCTTTAACTATGAAGTATCTCAGTGACAGTCCCACACATGAATCGTTTTAGTTGCAGTGGTAAAACTGGGCTAAACTCCCAGTGAAGGTATTAAGTAGGTCTAAGACCATACACATATATAATGTTTAAGGTGAAGACCTAAATGGGGAGTATAGAGACTTGAAAATTTTAAAATTCTTAAGTTCCAATGTTTTTTCATAGTGTATGGTGGAAAATACTATTAGTTTAGTATTGTACTTCAAGGCGAGAGCTTAGCAGTCTCTGAAGAAGTCTCAAGTTTCTTGTGCTCCAGCTGACACTGGCAGTAATTCTTTCTTGCTCTATTTTGGCCAGAACACAAACCAAAAACTTAAACAAAATTCTTTAATTTTAAATAAAATGCTGCATTTTATGTCACCCTTCTTTATATGAAATACAGTAATTCTCGCTTTTGCTCATTTATTTGGATATCATAATTTTCTGTTGAGTTTTAAGAGTACATTTTTTGAATCTTTACTTTCAGTGATTCTGGGTAAACTTTATACATTCCTTTTGCATTGCATAGTTTATTTGGATACAGAGTGTTTGAAAATAATTTGTCTTAAAAATGTGACAGTTTTAAAAGTACTATTACATAAAAGTTGCATTTTAATTATTAGATAGTGCTCTCCCTTTCAAACTGTCTGTCATCTTTTGTGCAGTCTTAACAAAGTAATTAAAAGCCTATTTGGGTAACTTGCTCTAATTAACATTGGACGATTGGGTATATTTACCATCATCACACACACTGTGGGGAGTATGATCCAAAAGTCTGAATTTCAGATGTCACATTAACCTTTTGTCTCATAAATTTTCTTATGTTGTTTACATGGCAACACAGATACATATTAGTTTGCTAGTGATCAGAATTAAAGAAAGGCACTTCCTAAATTTCTATTTACAGTTACTAGGCCAAGACGTGGGCTTACCTTCCTTACTCTGCAGGACAGAGTAGACCATGGTGTAATGGAACAGGGACACAGGGAGCCCTGAAGTGCCAGACAAGTTGACACTAGGCAGTAAAACTCCAAGGACAGAAACACAGTAATAATTTCTGACCATGATCAGCAGCAAAGGGAAGTTAAAATAAGTTGCAATAGAAGTGTGTCTAAGTTAGAAACATCAGTGAAGTTAAATTTCCAGCTACCTTGTTAGAATAGTAAATACTGCCCTGCTCCATGAGAATGCACTTTGCCTTTGGACAATAGACTTGAAGTGAGTGACTGTTTTATACAGTAAGTGCATGGGATGATAGTTTTCAGAACAGAAAAACTAACACTGCCAGTGAGTCTCCTGTATGATGTGATAAAAGACCAACTGGAAACAAAGAGCAGCTTCTGATGCTACTCTGCTGTCCTCTGAGAAGAGCTGCACAGCCTTCTCCTTACCCTGTAGCTCCCGTAGCCAGAGGGGTCACCTGATTGCTTATAGGAAGTAAAGGTCCCCGGTGTGCCCAGTGGTCAAAAGCCTGCACTGCCTGCCCCAAGAAGCCATGGCGGAATAGCCCGACAAACTCCTCCGTGTTGCCCCTCCATCCCTTTCTCTCTCTGCATTTTATGAACTTGCATGCAGCTACCATCTACGGGACATCCATTTTTGAAGACAGTATTGGAATTTGATGTTGCTAACACCTCTTTAGCATTGAATTAGCCAAGGCATTTCTATCTTCAAAATACTATTTCAAATTTTGCTGTGGTACAATGCTTTTAATTCTTCTGGGAAGGTACCACAAGGGGAAATGCTGGAACCAGTGGGACCACTGATCCTAGATTTGAGGACTCTCCACACTGGTTTCCACAGTGGCTGCACCAGTCTGCACTCCCCCCGGTGGTGGAGAAGAGTTCCTTTTTCTGCACAGCCCTCCAGCATTTGTTACAGGCCGGTTTCTTTAAGGCAGCCATTCTTTCTAGTGTGAGATGGAATCTCAGTGTTGTTTTAATTTGCATCTCTTGAATGGCCAGTGATGGTGAAAATTTTTTTTTCCTGTATTTATTTGCTGTTTGAACTTCTGAGAAGGGTGTATTCATCTCAGATGATCATTTTTTAATTGAGACTTTAAATTTGGGGGCCTTGCTTTTTTCTATTCCTTATGTATTCTAGATATTAGTCCTTTATCTGAAGAAAAACTGACTAAGACTTTTTGTAACTCTGTGAGTTGTGTCTTCACTCTGTTGATAATTTATTTTGCTGGGCAGAACTTTTTAATGAGAAGAGATCCCAGCTGTTGATTCTTTGTGATAGTTCTTGAGTGACAGGAGTTTCATTCATGAAGTCTTCGCTTACACCTGTGTCTTCCAGCGTTCTGTCTGTTCCCTTTCAGCAGATTGGGTGTTTCAGCATTAATATTTAAAATTTTTCTCAACTTTATTTTTAAAAACAATTAGTTTATACACTTGAAATTAAACTTTAAATCTGTTAAGTAGCCTATGTTTCTTTTATTATGTCCAAGTCAGTGAGGATGTTTTAGAATCATTGTGAGTGAAAACTGGGTGGAACTGCTTGTGTTTGCACCAAACACCTTGGAACTGTGGAGCAGACAGTGCTCAGGTGTCACTTTCTCAGGGTGGCACAGTACCAGAAAAAGTAAGAAAGAAAAATCACATGCTTTCAACAAAAGTCTGTTATCTACTAAGTGTCTGAGCCAAGTCACTGTTCAGTATAATAAGTGATGACAGCAAAATACCTTAGAAGCCCACTAGCACGGCTGCGGACAAATGTGATTTTTTTGGTGTTTTGCAGTTCACTCTCTGTGTATTCACTTTCAACCTTTAGATATTGTGAAAGTCAGCTTTTCCCATCCCTCTCTGCCCCAGTGCAGCAGCTGGCAGGAACAGGGCCTGAAGTTGAATTGAGAGCAGTCATTTCTAATTCTGTTTTCCCCATTTGATTGGGTGAACAAGCAGAATTTAAGCGTTCTATGAGTCTTAATTTTTTTTTTTTTTTTTTGTAGACAGGGTCTTGTCATATAATTTAGGTTGGTCTTGAACTGACTATGTAGCCCAGAGTGGCCTGGATGTTTTGGTGATTCTCCTGCCTCAGCCTCCTGAATGCTTTGATTACAGGGGTAATTGCCTGACCCAATTAATCTGACTCCTGAAATAAAGATCTAAGTAAATTCTAATATTCTTTATTTTGTAATGTCTTGATTTTTTAAAAATGTAAACTATATAATTTTGAGCTGAATGTCTACCTCTTCATGTCATAATTTAATTATTTGTGTTATTAATTAGAATTTTCATGTCTTTTAGAGTAGAAACTGATCATTTTTTTTTTCTCTACAAGACCAGATGATGAATATGTTCTAGCTGTCAGGCCATATAATCTGTTTCACAACTGCCAACTCTGCTGCAGTACGTTGAAAGCAGCTGAGTGCTTGTAAAGTAATAAAGGTGTTTGTGTTCACGTCAGGAGTTTAGGAAGATTGGGTAGCACACAGGGCCTCTGCAGGGGCCTGAAGTGGGTGGTAAGTACTACAAGACAATTTGCAGCACACTTTTTCCAGAAATAAAAGTTTGAATTAAGTTTGAATCGCATTAGGCTTCAGCTATTTAAAAAATCACTGATTCAGCAAATCACTTTTCCTTATTCATAAAGTACAATCTTTTTTATGAATATTTTTTTCTTTCCTTGTATTGTTATAGTTTTCTTACACATTCTTTTCAGTGTTTATGTGGCCAGGTCTCTCCAGGTTGGAGGCAATAAATTATAAAAAGCTATAGACTTATGCTGTATCTATTAAAATGGCAGTTTAAAATTCTGGTAATATTCCAGTTAACATTATGGTCTGGAGATGCATCCATTTTCCTGCAAATTGCTTGTGTTTCTTCTTCTCAATGCAAGCAGGTATGCTGTTGTGTATACTCCCATATTTTCCTTATCCATGGTTTCTCTTACATGAGAAAATCAAACTATAAATAAGGAGCAAAATAAAAGGCAGTTAACAGGAAGAAGGGAGAGAGGCTCCCTCAAGAGAAAGGGGACCAGGAGCCGGAGCAGGGGAGGGGCAGGGAGGAGACACAGGCTGAGCTGTGTGACACACACGAACCGGAACTCCTCACCTGGAGAGAGAGTCTCATGGATGCAAACATGAACAGATAAAAGATAAAAAATGGAGGAGAAGGAAAAATTCCAGTAATAGTTAAAAACCAAGGAAATTAAACCCCACTAAAGGTGTTGCCTTTTCCCCTGCCACGAGTGTGCTTATTTCAGTGGAAAACTTTTAACTTCTTTCTGGGAACTTGCTCAGAAAATGACTGAAATTATTTTTAGTCTTTATAAAATGTTGTAAATATAAATGTGTATTCCATCAGATTTTGTTTTGTCTTCACAAAGATTAAATCAAACTCCGAGCAGCAGTGCAGATTTGTTGATGAAGTTCCCCGTTGGCCTCCATTCATTCACGGGTTTTTACTGTTGCTGTACATTTTCTGACAACTATTTAAAATAATGCTCATGAAGTAAACAGAAGGGATCAGAACTTAGTGAATACCACATTGCAATTTTCAATAAAGCAAATTTCATAGTTTGAGTTTTTAAGCATCAAACTTTGCCCTTAAAGTATGTGACTAAAATAACCATAAGCTATAAAGGCATTTAATCTATATAATTTGCCTTCACTTTCTACATACAGTAGTTATTTCTGTAAAGTGTTCACTAAAATTCTGGCTAAAAAATATTTTTTTGTAAACATAATTTTATATATAAGAAAAATCTATGGTTAACATTAAGAAATTTTTCTCCTCACCACAATTAATTTTCTCAAATATATTTTGATTGCTTTAGGTAAGATAACGATACATTAAAATTTCTAGTCAGTGTAGACCATTTAAAATTTTAATTTCTATGAAGTGCCATTAAATATCAGTTTTCAAGGTGCTTAAATATCAGTTGCGTGAATCACTTTAAAGTTGTCACCTGGTCTTGGATTTATTTAACAATGTCAAATCTTGTTAACATTCCAGATATATAATTTTGCTATTAATTATCATGGATATTTTATGAAATATCCTGTCAACATAAAGTCACTGGGAGATAAATGCTATATGAGTGTCATGCACCACACATTTTAATGCTATGTGTATGCTCAAAGTTTTCTGTGGGAAGGCTAAAATATAACTCAGATTCAACCCTTAAAAATACACTATTTATTAGAAGACCACTTATTTAGATTTTAAGATCCAAATGTGTGTACTTTTCACTTTGGTGGTAATGTGGAAAGATTAATCATGTAATTAAAAGTTCATTTTTATTTTACTGTTTTGAAGATCACTGCATTATTTATAATCTGCATTCACCATTATTTATTACGGGATTATACAAGTCACATTTAACAAGACAGAAAAGCTGAACAGTTCCCACAAGGTTACCTTCCCATCTGCGGTGCTGAAGAGTTGCTTCTGAAAAGTGATTTTCACATCTCTTATGTGTAACAGTAGAATTTTTTACATCTGTACAGTAACTGTAATAAGGACTACAGATGCATTTTCCAATACACTATACTTTAGGACAATTAAAACATCAACACAGATCTCCTGAAGGATTCCTTTACACTCCTCTTCCCCAACCAGCAGGATTGCTGAGCCTGTGCCCCCAGCTCACTCCTCTCCTCTGGAGCTGCCTCTGCTTTTCTCACTTTTCTCTTTGCTGCTCTGCAAATGTTTGTCAGAAGGAAGAAACCAGTGAGCTGCTTCCTGGAAACCCACAGGAACCGGTGTGGCTGACTGAGCAGGGTCCCCAGAAAGCAGAGAATTCTCTGAGAACACAGGTGCTCTAGGTGGGTAACACCTCAGATGCCAGTGGCGGCCCAGAAGACAATGCATAGTGTAGATGGAGCCCAATCCACATCACTGGAGTGGGGGCACTGCCAAGTTGAGCACACTGCAATTTTGAGGGAAGAGCAGGTGCCCTGGGGCTACCCTGATGTCTCCCTTTCCCTGCCCCATTTGGCACTGGGAACCCCGTGTCCCCAGGACTTCCTGTTCAGCACTCAGTGGGCCAGGGACCCTGCACACCCCGGGCTGCTCCATCAATATTACTTTCTCCTTTGTGCTTATTTCTTCCAGCTTTTAAATTATTTTTTTCATGTTCTTTTCCTATATTGTACCCTACCTTTCTCTCAACCTCTCTAATCCTTCTGCTCTTCCTCCCCGAGCTACCTTGTCTACCCTGCACCTCTGCACCTGTGGGCTACACACCCACAGGTCCCAGCACCCACAGCTCCCTGACCCCCAGGCCACAGCAGCTTCCTCTGCACCCCACCCTGCAGCATGGAGCCTGCATGGAATTCTGGGCTATTGCTGTCTCCTAACCACCTGCCCTCCCTGGATTTCCCCTCCCTCACCCATCACTCCCATACCTTCACTTTCCTGCCACCCATGGACAGCTTCTGATAACAATACAGGTAAGCTGTGAAGACTCTGAAAAAGCACAAAGGTGGAAATGTGATGTGCGATCTGATCTGTTGAGGCTGCTATAACCAGCAGTAATTCTCACTTCAAGACAGCAACAGAGTCCAAATCACTGAAATTAAAAGACTGAAGAGATGAACACTAGCTTTGGACAAGTAAAGCCACCAGCGCATCTACAGGCTGTCCTCTCCCTGCTTCACCTCAGATCCAGCCTCAAAGGTCACACACAGAGGAGCATAGGCAAACAAGGCAAGAAAAAGACCCCAAAGCCCCCCAAATCTCTCAAGGGTGATCCAGGGGCACAAAAGGAGACAAAAACAACTTGGATGTTCCAAAGTTGTCTAAAATAAGGCAAAGAAACTTGCTGAGTTCAAAGACGCCATGGCTCAGAAGTTTGTGGAACTATCACACAGACAGGCTACTGTAGATGTGGGGGGAAAAAAGTACAAAAAAAGATAGCTTTTTTTCTCATTGCTGGGACAAAATATCCAATACTTAGGATTAATGAAGGAAAGGTTTATTTAGATCACAGTTTGTGGAGGTTTCATTCCATAATCAGATGGCTCCAAGGCAGGGTGGCAGGGCACAGGAGCAACACTTCAAGGCAGCAGGCAGAACAAAAAAGGGGAGAGAGCAAGCCTGCTTTCCTTCCTTATATTTTATGTAAGCCACCCCCACCCATCAGCCTCCAGTTCCCCCTCCCTTGCCTGTGCCCCAGGGCAGGCTTAGCACTGGAAAAATCTCTGTGCTTTTCTCTTGCACAGAATGAGGATATTTACAAAGTAACAATTCTGGCTCCTGGTTGAATAACTGAGTTAAATTTCTATACTTTTCAAGTTGACACAATGTATCAACCGTAACACTTCCTGAGTTCATAGCGAAATTCAGTGGAACTGTCATACAGTCTGGCTACTGTAAATATGAGGGAAACAAATACAAAATCAGAGAGGTAATCAAAATTGTTCAAAACATAAGGGAAAATTAACCAAAGATACAGACTCCATGAAAAGATGTCTGAAAGGTACTTGAAAAAAAAAGTTGCACAGAATTTACATATTGAAGAAATAATTTGTGTGATGACTGCATTTCTGCAATTAAGGAGAAAATGGTAAATTATGACAAGTTACAGAAGGATTGAAAATGTTGAGAGAAGAGGTCATTCAGCATGCACTAGATGATGCTAGAACAGAAGACAGAAAATGTGGAGTAGAAAATATGTTTACAGAAACTGTAATAGAAAACCTTGCAGGTATGAGGGAGCAGCTTATCATGCAGGTTGGCGAGACTTACAAGGCACCATTATTATGCTTTAAAAAATTAATCTCAGCAGGACACATCTTGGTCAAGATATTAGAGGTCCAACTGAAAGAAAGAACCTTAAAAGATATCAGAAGAAAGCAAAAAACACATAAAGATAAGCCCATAAGGATTTTACTTCTTAACATGAAGTTGAAAAGACAAGAGAGCCTGGATGAAGTAATGTAAGCTGTAAAAGCAAAGAACTTCCAAAAAAACACTGAAGACATCTTACCTTAGAAAGAATGGCAACCATCAAGAAATCAAGGATTAACCGCAGCTGGCATGGTTGCAGTGAAAAAAAGAAGCACTTCTGCTTTGTTGGGGAGCACTGTAAACCCACTGAGCTATTATGGAAATCAGAACTGAGCTTTTTCAGAAAGCATTTGGTCCAATATTCTCTTTATAATTACCTTCCCTGAGAGGTGAAAGACATCATACCATGGTGACCCGTGCATAACCATGTTTATCACAGCACAGTTCACAACGCTAAATCCTGCCAGCAGCTTGTATGCCCATCACCAGGTGAGTGGATATCCAAAATGTGGTGTTTACACATAAGGGAATACTACTTTGTTATAAAGAAGGATAAATCCAAGGCTTTTGTATGAAAATGGGTGCATCTCAAAAAACACAGTGTTAAGTGAAATAAGTGAGACACACAAAGTGGAATAGTGTCTCTCATCTGAGTAATCCAGTGTTCTCTAATTTATTTACAAAAGGTTGATAGTAGAAGGCAGGGAGATCAAGTTTATTCAAATGGGAAGAGGGTCCACAGATGGATGGGGGAAGAGTAGAAGAGGCAAAGGGATGTAAGAAATTTAAAAGGCATTGTGTGCAAATACCAACCACCAGAATTACATCTCCAACAAGAATGGGGCCAGGTGTGTGCTGGATGCCTGTAATCCCAGCTATTCTGGTGGCTGAGGCAGGAGGATTGCTGTGAGTTTGAGGCAAGTCTGGGATACATAGTGAGACACTGTATTAAAAAAAAAAAAAAGCCACAAACCATGAGCTGATGATGGTGATAATGAAGTTGTGGGAAGGGCTTCTAGAAGTGGCGGGAGGCAGGAAGGCGGGGAGGGAATGACAGGAACGAACCATGTTCTGCACCTGCACCCCGCCCCTGAGGCAGACGTCCTGTGAGACAAATGCGTTGCTGTGTCCTGCGCTGGCCCCTGGCCTTCCTCCACCCTGCGCGTCTTCCTCCCTCCCCCTTCCCTGTCTATATGCTGCTGCTCCCCACTATGTTCCTTCTCTCTGCTACTGCAGCACGGGGGGAACCCCTGAAACACTGCCATGATTCTGTCTGCATTATTATTAATTTTAGCTTTATATATTTTTACAGTTTGGGGCATGTAATGGACTTCCGAAAGGTATTTATCAAATTCATTAAGCTATTTTAAAATGTAATAGACTAGAACCTCTGTAAAGAATGAGACAGGTTTAAGCCTGTCCCCAGGCTCCCCATAATTCTGACCCCGTATTAAAGTCCCAGAGCTGCCAGCCGGCACCCCTCATCCCGTCTCCCTCTGCTGCCGCTCTGCCCCGTGGTCTAGCTGCCCACTGGGTTGATCCTGCCACTTCACAGCCAGTTTGCTCCTGTTTTGGGAAGAACCGCATGCTGCCCCATTCTCGGTACTCTCATCTCTTCCTTGTTTTGTTCACTTTCTCTACATGGTCTTCTTGGCCCATCCGAACTGCTTCCCTGACTCACATTATCACTTCATGAGAAGAACAATGCGTACTGCTTGTGAGATGCAGTCCTGGTTCAGGGAAGTTAATTTGTGTTCTTTCCTTTAGTTATTATCAGACCGTCTCACTGGTTTCCTATCACAAGTAAGGAAAACAGTCCTTGGTGTAGCCAAGTTACAAATGCCTGGTGCCTGCAGATGCAGCCAGGCAATGCTAGACAGTGTTTCTTCTACATGCCAACTTCTCCTAACCTGTGTCCAACTAACCTTGAGCATTTGTGTTTGAAATGTTTTGTACACAAATTCAGCTCAGCTTTGGAAAAACAAGGCTCACACACATCTTTACTGCAACTGCTGGTCTTTGAATACTTCTGCCGTCCGTTTGGGGGTCCCTGCTGGGAACCTCAGAAACTCCCTCATGCTCCCTTGTCATGTCTCCAGTCCTGTCCTCCTGTTTCAGAGAAACCCCTGACTTGAGCTACTCCCTCCTGCCCTGAGTGTCCTCTCCATTCTTAAGTAAATTCTTAATGGTTGTATTCTGACATATTTCCTTGGTGGAGTCGATAAACCTGCTTTGCAGAAAGAATTGTTTTAAATTTATTTTTATGGAAAAGCTACGGTCCTTGTCCTTATTCACCTGGTAAACACTGACTCCGGAGTGAGGACAGTGGCCCTTCAGCATCTTCTTTAAGCCCGTGCCTGCCAGCTTTTCCCTGGTCCCACTCTCAGAAACCCTGCCTCTGGATGCCAGAGAGCTGTGGGGCTGTGATGAATCCTCCTCCGGGCCTTTGCTTCGGTTGTTCTGTCTACCTGAAATCTTATTTCCTCCTTTACAACCCAGAGGAATTCACTTATCCTTCAAGGCATGGCTCAAATTACATCTTCTCCAGTGCCCACTCCCGCCTTGGCTCTCCCTCCTCAGGGCTCCCACAGCCCTGTCCTCTCTCACACCTCGGAACAGATCACAGTCGATTTCACTGGTTTTAGTGCTCAGAGGCACAGCTGTCTTCTCCCTTGACATTTAAAAAGCTTTGCTGTAATCAGTTTTCTATTTTAGACCTGAATATGAATATAAAAGGTCAATGCAAGGTAAGGGCCAAAAATGTTTTCTACATATTACAAATAAAACTACATAGAACATGTGTTGCCATGCTTTAGTTTCTTATATTATACTTACTGGATATACTCAGTTTGAGAATCTTATTATAATGCTAATAGATGACAAGCATTTTGAATAAAGAAAATGTAAATATTTACCAAATTTTGGGTATATATTAGAAGGTTTGTGTTTGATCACTTAATACTAATTGATGATATAAATCTTAATCAGGATTTTCCATCTTATCAATAGAAATCAGCATAATTCCCTCATTCCCCTAAAGGCCACAGTTGGTGAGCAGTTTCACATCCATTTCCCCCATAATTTGTGTTTTGAAACATAATTTGTCTCTTTAGATTAATAATTGCTAAGAGCTCCCTTGCTTTATATTTAAAATTTCTTTACTAAATATTATCAAGAGCTTTATTAAGTAGCACTGTGAGAAGCTTGAAGTGCTTTAAAGAATAAGGGCTTTGAAATAAGAGAGGCCTGGAATGTAATCTTAGTTCCCCTACTCAATTGATAATGAGCGTGTATTTAATCTTTTCAATCTTTGTTTCTTGTATCATGGGATAAGACTTGCGTTTGGGAAGTCCGCTCTGAGCAGTAAAAGCAGTGTGTGGACAGGTCCCAGCCCAGCGCAGCAGGCAATCTGCCAGGGGCAGGTGTTATTATTAGCTTCTGCATGGCCATGGTGAATAGCCTGTCCACACTCTCTCAAAGTGGTTTCACTATCCACAGTGTCATCATGCATCCTCCTGTGCCACTGTCTAGGGAAGTCTTGTCTTCATGTTTGATTGAATAATGTCTGGTATGTCACAAGGAATGTCACATGACCAGTGTGTGCAGAGAAACCCTCCAGAAAGCTGATGTATGTGTGTCCTCTTCCAGTCAGGGGAGCAGTGTGGTGATGACTGTTGGAGTTTGAGTCACCTCCCTGCTCTGCTCCTCTGTTGAAGGCACACTAAATCTTGAATGGCATCTAATCTATTTTCTAAGATCTGTAGACGTTAGTGGCTGTTGCTTACTGCTGAGCCTCCACACTGTTTGCTTCAAAACGGGCTTTGTTTGTGCAAAACTTACTGTATTTTATCTTCCTCGTTTATTTTAGGAAAAAACTCTCCAGTGGATGTTCTCTAAATTTGAATGCCTATAAGAAACAACCTACTTATGTCTCTGTGCTAATTACCTAGTAATAGGAGAGCAGATATACCATGTATAACAGCACACTCAAACAGAAGGAAAAGCATGAAGTTGACACTGGGGTTGTTAAAGCTGAGTGTTAAGAAATGAAAGATACAGCTAAAGGAAGACATTGAGGCAGGGCGGGCGCTACACATGGCACCTGCACCTTAGGAAGATGCAGAATGAAGCAGGAGAGTGCCTTGGTGTATTTGCTCAGGGTCAAGTTTTGGGTTTAGTTTGGCAATTGGAGAGAGGTTAAGTAGAGTTATTCTGTAAGTTAGGTGAAAAATGGCAATGGGTTAGAAGCATCATTGGAGAAGTAAGAAGAGGTTGTCAAATTCAGCATCTATTTGAGCTAAAACCACTAATGTTTCTGATACAACAGACAAAAGAGAGCCAAGGACAAGCCTGAGCCTTTGCTCCCAAACTGTTGGACAGGATAACTTGCTTTTGATTGTTCAGTGGAAGGTTACAGAAGAGACGATTAGTGAAAAGACAGACCCCCAGGATTTTAACTTCAGTCATGCTAGTAAAATAGGTCTGGAGACCATCAAGATGTTGGTGGCATTTAGTTTGCAGATGGATGCGGCCGTGGCAGGAGTCAAACACACAGAGAGGGGAGCATGCCCTGTAGTATAGGAAGATCTGGGTGAGGAATCTGACTCATGCAAAGAATCCTGAGCTATGAGACACATCTGGGAAGGTGGTGCGACCCATGTAACTCTTAAGGTTTCCAGGGTGAAGGACAATGAGAGGATAAGAAAAGCAAAGAAGAGCAGAAAACTCTCTCAGGTGGAGCCCTTACCCTCCAGATGGGAGGAAGGGAGATCTCCCCTCACTTAGGGGCATTTATTGATACATTTAGCAACTTAATGTCACATGACACCCCCAAGTAATGAACATGTGTAGCAACATAGGGCTGATGTTTTGGGGTTGGAGTTTCTTCTTTTGTGACTCGCTCCAGGCAGTCTCTGTTCTCTTGTTCTCTGACCGGCTGGCTGGCTCCCACAGCTGTGGTCAGTTTTCAGCTTCAATGGCTGGCTATATAAACTGAAGAGTATTTAAGGATTCTACAAAGTATCAGCTAAGTCAAGTGTAGGTGTGGGGAGATGAGAACTGAAGTTTGATCAGTGGAATTAGTAACAGAGGTCCATTGCCACTTCTCTTATAGGAGTAGATTTAGTGGCATCTGAAGAGAAATAAACAATTAGGGTCTGTAAGTTCAAGACAAAAGAGGAGGGCAGAATGTATGCCAAAAACATATAGACATGAACACACATTTGCATATTTATGAATGTCTATATCTACCTGTCAATCTATTGATTAGCCATCTATCCATGTATCAACTGCTTAGGGGAGTTTTAATGAAAGGCAAAGGGAAACACAGGAGATGAAGGTACATTTTTCCAAAGGTTGGATAACTTTCTGTAAGAGGCTTAGATTCGACCAGGGGCTGTTGCTCTGTTCCAGCACTGCAGGAAAAATAAAGATACTTACACAGAATACAAACCCACTGGTGATGCAGGTGTGGAACTGTGGGATTCAGTTTACAAGTGCAAGGCAAGCTGACTTATGAGCTAAGACACTCAATTTGTGGTTTAGATCTACAGTGTCCCTCAGAAAGCTCAGGTGTTCAGAAGTGGGGCTTCTGTTAGGCGGCTGGATCATATTGGATTATATTGGGGTGCTAGTACTTATCAGTAGATTATTCCATTGATGAGTGCATAAGATGAGGGATGTGGTCACTTGTGGCATGACCTGGATGGGTGTGTTCTTGCCTCCTCCCTCTCTCCCTCCGCTCCTTATTCTTCCCCTCTCCTCCTCTCCCTTCCCCTTCTCTCTCTCTCTCTCTCTCTCTCTCTCTCTCTCTCTCTCTCTCTCTCTCTCTCTGCATTTCTCTCTTTTTTCCACATCCCTCTTCCAGTTGCCTTAGGTTAAGCAGCCTTCCTCTTCCACATCCCTCTGCCTTGCCATTTGTATATTGGAGCCAGCTGACTGCATGGAACCCTCTGAATCTGTAAGCTAAAGTAAATCTCAGTGTAAGCAGGGGATGTTGCAAGTTCTGTCTCAGCAATGAGAAGGTAACTGAGGCACAAGGGTAGAGATACAGGCATGCTGGTGAGTGTGATGCTGGGACTCCTCTTTAACATGAGCTTGTTTTCCCAGAGTCATTAAACAGCACTCTTACATGGACAGCCTTTAGAATGAATCCATGGAATCATTATGTTGAATTCTTCTCTGGGCATTCCATGGATTTTTCTTTGTGATCTGTTGCTCACGTCACTAGGTTCTTTTGGAGGCCTGTGTCACTTTGCTGTTTCATGGGTCTCTTGACGTGTGCACATCTGGTGGACGCTGGGTCTCCAGGAAGTGAGTGGGGAAGCGTGAAGTTCAAAGGGTTTTTCTAGAAAGTGTGTCCTCTGGGTTGACCTGTAGGCTGCTTTGGCTTTGTTTCCAACAGGGCACAGGAGTGCAGCTCTGCACAGCCTCTCCAGCAGTGTGGGCTGGCCTGAGAGTGCAGAGTAGCCGCAGCAGGGAGCCTCCTGGTCCCCTGGCTGTGAGTGTCGGTCTTCTGTGAAGCCAATGGGTGTGATGTGCAGCTCATGGGCAGGAGGTGGTGAGCAGCTGCTCTTGGGGCTGGGCAGGTGCCAGCTTACCCAACATAGTGCAAGTCAGTGAGTTTGCTGTAATTACAGTTTGTAAAATGTTTTATTAGAACACATTTGCAATACACAATGACTACATTCCACATGAGGTTGGTACACATACATAATGCAGCTTAATTCTTCTCACCTCCTCTTCCCTTGCCTCCTGCTCTCCAAAGCTATTACGGAAATTATAAGCTTTGGTGTTTTTTGTTCATCTATTCCAAATGGGACTTGAAGAGGTTCAGCCACAGTTAAAATTTAACTGTAGCTTACTAATTTAAGTGTAAATTTTATTTTTATTGTTAATGATTTAATTTAGGAGACATTTAGTAGACACTTTAGTGTATCTTAAATATATTTGATTTTGTCAATTATATGCAATAATAGTTAATTAAAATTAAAATTTAGTAAGTAGAAGTGGTTTCTTTTGGCTTGTTTTTCTCAGGGGTAGGAACTAAGCCTTCGCATTATGCTTCTTCCCCAGCCTTTTCAATTTATTTTATTTTGAGGCAGGGTCCTGCTCTGCTACTTGGTTTCCCAGGCTGGCTAGGATTCAGGATCCTCCTGCCTCAGCATCCCAGAACCCTGGGGTTATAGTCATACCTGTCTATATAGAGCAGTTTAAATGTGATCTAAAGAAACTGAACTCTATTTGCCTCTTATTGAAAAACCCACTGAAAAAAGAGTTATTCATTTAAAATATATTATTTGTTTTGAAATTCAAACACAAGTGACAAACAACTGAATGAAACTTTAATTTAACTTTAGGGTTTTCTTAAGCAAATGTTAATATCGATTTACATCTATTCTGTATAACTGATGTTTATTCTGTTTGCTCTAACTGTCTTTGCAAAGCACATTTAAGATTACTCTAACAAAATGCTATTGTCAGAGTATATTTTTACTGTTTTAAAAACAATTTTAGAATTTCTGGAGGTGTGAAGAAAGTACTTCTAAAACTACTAGATAATATTGTTGTCAGGCCTGTTATTTTTCTATGATCAACAAGCAATTAATTTCAAAGTCATATTGATGAGTGTGTTGAAGATTCTCACAGTATTAGTACAGATATTTCTTATGTGTTTCTCAATAAATTTATTTATAAAATAAAAATGTAATGCCATATTTATTATGGGTTTCATAATTGATGATTTTATACTGAGTTTGCTAGAGCTTTTTCAACCATGTGTTTACATCAGCGCTAAATGAAAATATATAATGAGTTGCATCTATTTTATGCTGGCATGCACCGAAGATACCATTTACAAAGATTTTCAGTGGCTCATACTGAAATGAAAGATTTATTTTGTTTACTTTTAAAATTTATTGGCTTCTTTGATAAGTGTCCTCTGCTATAAATAGACCCTGCTATATGTTGCCCCTGCCTCAAAATTAAGAATGTAGGGCATTTTTATCCAATTTTCATAGTACTTTTATACGAAATATACTTTTATAAGCAATTCTTCCCCCCCCCCCGTGGAAACTATTTCCTTCTTGATATATGTTAGTGAGCATGTTAGCTTATCTAATTATTTTAAATTACTGAAGGAACTTATTTTTTTTCAGAGATCTGCATGCTATTTGATTTAGGAATGTGATTTTTTGGGGAAATTTAGTATAATATAGATTTATCATGTATATTTATAGTCTTAGAAAATATCTGAAAAATGTTTAATGGGTCCTGTAGCCTCCATTTTCAGAAAGGGATTATTATAGAAATCTCAAGACTCATGTGTCCTTGTGAGTGAACAGTAAAATTGCAAACTCAGCACAGTTAACTAGCTAATGATGTGTAAATAAAAAGTGAATTTTGTGAAGGATGTAAACCAATTGCAGGGTTGAGGAGAAACAGGACATAAAACAGTTCAGAGATCCAGGAGCATGGGCCCAGCAGTCGGTTTCCACTGTAATCCTGTTTATTTTACACAAAATATTTCACATAAAGCAGTATTAATCTGTAAAAGATTGATGTGCAAGGTATTCAGGAAGTAAAAAGTGCAAGCGTGAACAAAGAAACAAACAATCTGGGGACATAACTTGAGTGGGCACTTCTGAGCAAATGGCCAGCAAGCTGGGGAAGTGCTCAGGTCATCAGCCCTTAGGGGAAGGTGAATCCCAGCTGCACTGTGACAGCAGCTCAGCTTCCTACCTACATGTCACCAGCTCCCAAACAGAGGGACCCACATACACTACAAGTATGCCAAGGGAGAGGTAACCTAGTAGCTGCTGTGGGAACATGGAGTATGAGGGTCATTTTGGAGAAAAATATGAAGGTACCTCAGGAAGTGAAACTAAAATAACAAAGGTCAAAACACCAAGAATATCACCCAACTGTCCTACTGTATGAGCACTAAAGAAAGCGAAGTGATTGCCCTGGAGAGATGTGTCTCCTACTGTGCATGCTGGAGCCTTCATGACTGCCATGCTATGCAACCCACTGAGTGCCCACTGCCCGTGGAAGGACAGGAGGGAGAAAATGTGCAGGCCACGTGCACAAAATCACACCTGGCTACAGGCAATGAGAAAAGCTGGTCGCTGGCAGCAACCTTGTTAGAGCCTGGAGGGTGTCTTTTGAAAGGAGGTGAGTCCGCATGGACAGCCAAAGCCACACCTTTTCTCCTCTGTGGAAAATTAAAGCTGAACTCAGAGAGTGGCTGAGCCCACTGTGGTCCCCCCAGGGCAGGAAGGGAAGGAAGAGTAGGAGACTTGATAGCCAAATAGCCATGCAGGAGGAAATGAGCTTTAGGCTTCCCGGCATAGTTGGATTGCAGTTTGCAAGGAACCATTTGTATTTATACACAACTTAAGAGAAGAATCTAAAACATCACAACCCAAAGAAATGACAGATGTTCAAGTAGGAGAAATGTTAACTTCTCTGAGTTAATTTCTGCATATAATAAGCATGTATTAAATGTGCTATACCTCATAGATATGATCACTGTGCTTCCATTAAAAATAAAAGAAGTTACTGTGAGGAATGTTTCATGGGATTTGAGAAGAGTCTGCAGCACACACGATGTGAAGATCCTTGACTGGCCACAGAGAGGTCAGCTGTTATTCCATCACTGTAGCACATTAGCTCATGTTTTAAGAATTTCAGTTGTACTTGTTAATTAAGTTCTTCAATAATACTGTGATGAGAATTCATTTTCTAGATGAGGAAACTGAGGAGATTAAGGAACTTGCAAGCGATCACACAGTCATGCCTAGAATTCTGGTTTCAGAGATTACATCTTAATCCTACATTGTTTCCAGATAAAACAACAGCTTTAAAGCATAATACATAGTTTAAAAAGATGTCATAACAATGTTCTTTGTTGCTTTCTTGCCACAGGGACAAAATGCCTGGCACACAATTCACAGGAGGAGAGCTTTACTTTGGCTTAGGTCACTGCCTGTGAACAGCTGCTTTCAAAGCCTGGAAGGACACAGTGAAAGAACCTGGCTCTCATGTCATGGTGGCCAGAGAGAGAGAGAGAGAGGAGGAGCCAGGGAAACAGATAAATGCTTCCTGGTCATGACCCCTGGGACCTGCCTCTTCCTTCCAGACCCCACCCCCGAAGAGCTAGTCAAGCCACAGCGTCCCCGTGGTCCAATCTTTTCCAAAAGCATATGAGGTCTTTGGTGAACATTTTTTATAGAAACCATAATAGCAATTAATATAGATATTGATATAATATCAAATGTATCTGTATTGGACATTGAACCCACAGCCTCGGTAATGTTTAACATGAAATATACCTCTTCAATATTATTTTTGTCTTAAAACTTTTTGTTCAATACAATTTTTAAAAATGACATGTACTGTTTACTTGCATTTTATGAAGACATTTATGTAGGTTTTATGCTGTATATATTTGGTTCACCTATATTATTTTTTTCCAAAAGTTTTATTCTCAATTAGAATGTGGATTAGTTATAACTTCTCTATTTTCAATGGAATAAAAGCCATGGTGTGGGGAGAAGCAGCGGAACAGATTTCATTTAGAAAGTGTGGTCAGAATATGCTGGCGTGTTTAAATTTAAAGAAATAAACTGAAAAGCTATGGCTATTAACCCCCTGAAACACTCCCTGGTGCACCAAGAACGCTTAGCAATGGCTCTACCACTTTGGAAGCAGTCCTGGAAGCCCTCTTTCCTGAAGGTTTCTTACATTGTGATGAAAACAAACATAGGCAGGGAAGCCTGCAGTCCAGTCCAGTCCAGTGGGAAGATGGGTCACAGACACCCCACTGTCTGCCCTCGCCCACTTCCACTCTTCCCTCAGGTCAACCTTGACAGAGCACCTGAAGGCATTCTGGGAAGGGGACTCCCAGAAATGCATCGGAAAGCAGCGAGGGCAAGAGTGATGGATAGGCGTGTTTGAAGCGGGTATGTAAAGCGGATTCGTGGCTTTTTCCTTTGCTGTAACTAATTTTAAAAGTGTACATGCTTGCACTGTATTTACCAATCACACCTTCTGCAAAACTGCATTGCTTTCAGTGTTACGTCCCGGGCCTACCTGATCATCTGCTGGAAGCGCTCCTGAGCTGGTTTGCAGCTTCTGCATCCTCCCTAACGAGGTGGATGTGATAGTTTGTAAAACACTGCAGTTTCTGTGGCTCTTTTAGTTAACGGGGCATTGTGGACTTGCTAAATGAGTTCATCAGTGAAACAGCCTCTGTTTTCTATGTTTTGTCAGAGAACGATTTACATATTTAAACTACTGGATTTAGAGAATACATTTTAAATCATGTGACTTCTAACCATGAGAGAAATCTAGTGTTTGCTGACACGATATATGCTTTATGAATAACACAGGTCTCTACATTCATCTTTTGAAAAATCTATTTTGCTAAAAGAATGGCAAACACTTGGTATTTCTGTTTCTATTAAATTTAAAAAGAATAAAATAAAGAAAGCACAATTGTTTTTCTTTCTTTTTCTGATTTAATTCAGTGTGGCTGTCATGGCCATCAGCCAGCCAAGCTGCTTCTGCAGGTTTACTTCCTGGATGCTTGGTGATTTATGAGCCTCAGTCTGGAGCTCTGCTGTGCTGGTACATTCTTTGGCTTACACAGCACCTGTACAGACCTCTGGTGACAGAGTTTTATTTATTTTTTATGCAACTTTTAGGGAAAGTAAAAGGTAAGCGGGTTCAGAGATCATCGGTTCCTTTAAAGTCGAGCTATTTGGCTTCTAGGGTCCCGTCGATAATACTCTCTTCAGTATCCTCAGAAACAGGACAGTCCAGTCAGCTAAAATATAACGCAAAATGTCATGGCCTTTGGAAAGTAGATAACCTAAATGAAAAGAAATTTACTTAAGACATGGCGTTCCTGTTCATCTCAGCTCACCACTTTACAGCTGTTGTGTGCTTTGTGGACCAGGTAGGCATGTGGAGCATCATCAGTCTCCAGAAAGGACACTCTGGAAAAGGGGTTTTGCCACGTTGGACTTGACCATTAGTTATCATTAGAGAACTGTTTTCAAGAGACAGAATTTTCTTTTCAGCTGACAATGCAGAAAGCCTCAAAGACCTAAATAATCAAGGCTCAGGAAAGGATCTGGAGCTCATCCATCACTCTTGCCCACAAAGTTTTCTTTGTACCTTGGTGACACATGTGGCTTGGGCCATTTTCTACAAAGTGAGAGTCCTGACACAAAGGAATCTTTCTAAAGGTAACTCACAATCCTTTCATTTTCAGAGATAATTGGTTGAGCTGCTATAAAACAGTTATGTTATACTTTATGGTGACATAAACATTCTTAAGAAAATTCTTGAAGAAATTTGTAAATTTCAGATTTTTTTAAATGTATGCATAAATATCAGTGGTGAGATTTGGAGAATCCCTCTTTGTAAAAATATTTAATTTCCCTCTTCAATAAGTGTTTGTTTGAGCCAAAGCCTGGCATTGTTTTGTAGAAGAGCTGTTCCTCCAATTCATCCTTCTCTATGACTTGTACCATCCTAAATCTGGTCACTATAGCAAAGCAGCAAAGGTTCCATCATGTCCTGCTCCCCAGCTAACTCCAGTGGTCCACATCAGCCACCAGAGCAGCCACAAGCTCATGCAAAGTTCCCAGGCATGTGCAACCCACTCCCCAATAGAACCCAGTGCCTTTGCACTGAGCTACATCTCCAGCCTTTTTTATTTTCTAGTCTAAATTGCTAAGTCCCCCAGGCTGTGTACAAGCTTGTGACTTTCCTGCCTCAGCCTTGCAGAGTTCTGGGATTACAGATATGCACTGCTACAGCAGGCCCCAGTGCCTCCTTTTACCTGATTACTGTTGCAGTCTTCGGTGGCCTTTTTCACTTTGCCGTTACTGATGTAGAGCCCTTCCTTTACCAAGCAGCCAAGGGCCTCACTGTACACAGTTGAGCCCTCTGAGCCATTCTTTACTAAAACAGTTTCCTCTTCTTGATTCTGTTGCAGGTGATTCCAAGCTCCCCACTGTCTTGGGGGCTCTGTGATCTGCTGAGTGCTGCTATCACACATCGCCTGCCCTCTTGCTCATTTTTGCTGTTCAACTATGAAGAGCATTCACACCACACCCTTCCTGCTGCGCTCAGCTCCTAGTCAAATGCTCCACAATGCAGGAGAAGGGTAGATGGGGAGATTGGAGCCTGTGTAGCCCTGGGAGTCCTCAGCCCTGCTGTGCCAAATGCTCTTGGAAACCACCAGTCAGGGTCCCTGCTGTGTTCTGAGCCTTCTACTGCAGGCCTGCCTGAAAACCAGGCCAGTCCAAAAGCCTCGTGATATAAACCATCATGGCTGGCAAAGGAGGGACTAGCACCTCCATCCCAGGATGCATCACAGCTTGGCTTTGTGATTCATCCCCAGAATTTGTCCTGAACTTCAGCAAGATTCTTTCTCAGGAGTATTCTAAAATCCCAATAGTGTTTAAGTGAAATTAAATTCTCTGGACTTTATATCCTTGGATTGAATCTAACCAAAAGGTGTTTAAACTCAGTCATCTTATTGAAATGTCTTATACGTTCTCTGTTGAACAGTAAATCTTAAAGTTCTGTTACATGAATTCATCTATAGTTATAATTTTAGTAGTACCAAGCAATAAACTATTTACTTTTAATTCATTTATGAATGAAAATAAAAATGATACTTTTCACTTTTCAAGCTAACCCAGTATGGCTTATTTTTCAATTTTCTCAAGATCTCCTTTTATTCTTGCTACTATGTTTTCTTTCCTGAATAATTACGGGCATAAACCTGAGAATAGATGTTACTTACTTCTGGCATTATAGATATGCATGGGACACATATTCTGCATTTTTGATTCTATTAACTTCTACATCATGTTAGACTGTGGGCGATAACATTTAAAAGGATAGGAGAAGTAGATTTAAGCTCAAGTAGATTTTCATTCAGAAAGGAAGTTGGATTGCTGTGGTTGAGTTTAGTAAAGTCTGTATTTATGGAAATTGTCTCAGTGCTGATCAGACTGTTACTAAAAAACAGGCACTCATTATGTTAGAAAGAAGTCTGACATTCAGTTTCTAAGCATTGGTGTTGTAGGAAATCCACAGACATCAAGAGCAGGAAAACAGGTGGAAATTGTCTCTCTCCTGACTTGCGGTGTGGGGTCCCAGACCGACTTACACTCTTACTGACCTGTGTGGAGCTCTCATAGGAGAGAGTCATCCCTTTCAAGGGTGCTAAAAGCTTGATGTGAAGTCGCACCAGAAATATGAGCACACAGTCCCTGCAGATGCCCCTGTAAGCATCACCTGTCGCGTCTGGCTTTCTGAATGCAGGGGAGCAGTCACATTAGGACAGAGTGAGCAGGCCTTGTGGCCTGGGCTCCTGGGGTAGGATGAGGTGAGACTGGGCCAGGCGCACATAAGAGAAAACGTAAATATCTTACAGTGCACTGCTTGGCAGAAGCTGGAACACTCTGCTGAACACTTTTTGAATTCTCCTAAAATGTCATCTCCTCCAGTGTGTTCCAGGTTGCTCACCTCTTTTTTTATTGGATTCCTCATGCCACAAGCCAAGAGCACATTTTGTGTTACTGCCAGGTTCAAGGGTCAGACTGTCAAACTTCCTGGTTCACATTTTGACTCTTGTGCACAATAGTTGTGAAATTGCTTTACATCTCTGTGCCTTGCTTTCCTCTTGTGCAAAATAGAGATAAGAATACTGTGCATCTTCCAGCTCTGTAGGAAATTTATACTGTGTTATGTGTGTGAAACACTTAGAAAAGTTCCTGGCGTGCTGCACTGTTTTGATATATGCTAATTTAACAGCTTTTAAAATGCATTAATTTGGATATACAGGCTCTGTGCATTTTCTTATATTTTCCTTTTCTATGAGACTGAACATCTTGTCAATGTGTTGCAGAAAAACATGTTTGCAAACTCTATTCAATACTGTGTGTGTGGAGAATGTCACTTACTGTCATTCATTGTGCTTAACACGGTTGCTCAGTGGTCACCATGTGTTTCCGACTCTATTCGGAGCTTCTGAACAGAAACAAGAATGTTAATTTAGCTCAGAGAATGCCTGAAGATTGGCCTACCTAGCGACCACTATGGTAGTCACAGAGACATGAAACTCAGGTGACCTGCGGTCCTTTGTTAGCCAACCTGGGCAAACCTCAAGTTCCCAGTGTACTTCATAAGGATCCTGCAGTGGGGCTCCTCAGCTCCTTCTTGCTTTTGTCCCACAGTGCTTCCCGTTTGTAAAAGTGGGTTGACTTCCTGACTGCAAGCCTTTCCCTGAACCAATGAGAGGACAGTGATAGATTATCTATGTCTTTTGTGCGTAGTGCTGTGTCAGAGCCAGGAAACATAACCAGGGCTCCCGCTGCAGTGACTTGAAGACAATCTGTTTTGTGTTACAAGATTTTTGTTGCTTTTGTTTACTTAAAAATGACAACTAAGTGAGTTAGATGTCATATTTAATGGTGAAAAGTTATAAAGACAATGTCTTCAAAACTAATAACTGGAAAGATACCAAGTTTTTCCTAGGGAAATAGCTGCCTTAAAAAAGTCAACATTGCTGTGTGGCAATTATCAGGAGAGCAGGTAATTAGCCAGATTGCTAATTACTCTGGGTAAACTAAAGAGAGATAAGCCTATGCCCGCACTGAGGGCCATACAAAAACTGTACACCCCTGTTCCCCTACTTTGGGACTGACCCACAACATCACAGTACAGGAAAATAGGGTTTTTCTATGACTAACTGAGCTTGGAATTCAGCCTCTACTGTATATGGGTTGACTCAATTTGCATGCCTGTAATCTGTTCTTGGGGAGTTGAAAAGATAGATTGAATAGCGCTGTTGCATCTCCTACAGGAGACATAAGAGGATGATGGAAACCAGTCCACGTGGACAAGCGTGCCGAGAGGGCTGTGCATCACGGCTGCTGTGCTGGGTGGACGCAGCATCCCTGCCCTGGCCTCCAGGCAGCAGGGGCTGTTATGCATTGCTCATCCGTGGGGCCTAGGGAATCCAGCTCACATCTGTTCTCTGAAATTGGTTTCTAGACCAGTGATTGCATGGACAGGAATCCTGGAAAAACTACATAAAATCAGAGCTGTCTAAATAAACCCATTTCTCCAGCGCCAGTGTAAACACAGGAGATAAGAAGAGACTAACATGGGAATAATGGTTCAGGGATATCTCGAACTCCTGTGGCAATTTGTGCAGGTTCCTGGAAACCAGGGCCTCGCCACACATCCATAGACACTGAATGCAGATAGAGCAGGTCTGCAGCTTGGTTTTCCCAGGCAGCTGCTCCATGGCAATCTAATCAGATCTCCTAGTGAGGGCTGAAACTGAGGCAGGGGAGGGGCAGGCCTGTTAGACACTGCTTGCCTTTTGCACAGACAGCTCGTTATTCATCATCCCTGCAGTCCCTTTAATTGCTCTGAGAAAAGAATTCTTTATCCACTTAGCAATGGGCACCAAACCCATCAATACAAATTTAAGCCAAGCACTCATAAGGCATTGCTGAAATCACTACTCTGCTGCTTTCTGAGCAAAATGAGAGTTCAGCTTCTGACACCTAGTGTCCCCCTGATGGCTGCACAGCTCCTCAGAGCCTGTGCCCCATTAGGTAGATCAAAATCTAGAAAGACACATTTTGT